>NW_027526245.1:56399887-56999887 GCF_048455015.1 Haemaphysalis longicornis
AGCAAAAGTATTCACACAGACTCTTTTTGAAATAGAGTGTCCTGACTCTTCCAGGTTAGAGTTTCAGGACTCTGTAGAATGTTGTCATGCCGACTCCGAGTCTGCGAACAAAGAGAGACGACTTGGCTACTTTGCTTACCACGCGACCCCAGCGAAATCACCCTGACTTACTAAAAGGGTGTCCCGTGGCCCCTGAGAAAGAGCATTCATGACTCTGCAACACAGTCACCGAGACTCCAAATCTGGCACGAAAATGTCCAGTCGAGTAATTTGCGACTCTAGCAAACAGAATCCCTTCAGAGGTGAAAAGGTTAAAAATACCATACATATACTACTATGAACCTATAAGGTCAGCCATGTATTCATGGAAGAAACATCAATGCAAAGTACCGAAATATTTCTTTTATTGAAGTAAATCCTACAACCGTTTTAAATCTTGCATTAGCTGAATAAATACAAATAATGTTACACGAAATAAAAATCACGAGTTTTTGTCTTAGACACCCAGTATACGGCTAAAAGAAACGTGAGAAATACAATATTCAAAATTATCACCTTAGACAACATTTGTGTCTCAAATAACAAAAACTTGTAACATTCAACTGCACAAGCAACACTTCAGCTCACATATACAAAAAACAAACCTACAACAGTGCTGAGCCATCAGCTGCTGGCTCAACAACTTCACAAAATGATAAGTGAATATGAAAACACATATTACCTTAAAACAGCAGTTAACGAAATATTTGAAAACGTCACTTTAAACATCTCAAGTGAAAAAAACTATTGAACAATACAACTCACAAATCAAAAACACGACAATAAAATACACAAAACAGGGTTAGGGCGAGTGTTATTGCTTAATAGAATTGTAATATTGAGCACATTCGTGTTATTTGCAAAAAACTCGGTTCGGCTTAATGAAATCGCCACTTTGACTACTCATACACTATGGAAATGAACATTAAAAAAGGGTGTTATGAAATTCTAATGGATGATTGTTATATTTTCCTGGGAAAATTTCTTTATTCATTTTAGAACTTCACATAAATTCACTCAGACGCTATATGTTGCGAAACTCACCACTTGATTTGCTGGTACTGGACAATGTATTTATGCCCTGGCTGCCCCTGCCCGAGCTCTCAATGTAGTGATTACATTTGCCGCCATCACTAAGGTGCTCGTGCAAGTGCTGTTTCGCACCTCATCAGGTCTTCCAAAACCAAATGAGTCTGTTTTGCATACTTCACGTATGGGAGATTGTATGCCCAGTACATTGCACATACAAGATCAATTCCTGACGTGAAGCCCAAGACATCGACGGATACATGCTCGCACACCACCTGCATTGAGTGAGATCCGAGTGGGCTGCTCCTCGGGTACACCAGTGCCGGCTACAAATATGTAGTGTCTGGGTCGTGTAAAAAAAGACAAATAGTGCTAAAATTTAGTTGCTCTAAAAAGTACTTTGTGTGGACAGACATGAATATGTATCAATTAGTACTCTGATTGTCTTTATTATGCCTCCTGGACTGAGAAAGAAAATACCTGCAATAATAAGTTACAGGGAAAGCCCGGTTATAGTACATCCCCCAGGTATTTTAAGGCGCGCTTGCTATGATTTTTCATTGTGTTTCCAGCAACCTGCCCTTAGAAACAACGCATAAATACACCGCTTGTACGACACACAAGTACACACAGCTAACTTCATGTGATGCAAGACTCAAAATCTCAAACCCCCACTGCAGTTAAAAAACCTGCACACTTCCTACCTTTCAAGCTTTTTTTCTTGCTACATTTTCCATTAACACTTCGCTACCACCCCGGTTGTCTATCTGTGGTACCACACTTCTTTATATAGTCGCTTCTTTCTTCCCCCAGTCTCGGCTCATGGTATTATCTCAAGCATTCCCGACTGGAACCTGCGTATGTTTTTTTAGTTCACAATCGGTGAAGGGTCACAGAGCACAGAATGTTCGTTTTTATTTTTTCTCGCTGAGCACAACAAAGAAAGATCAAAATATTTCAAGAGACGAAAAAACGCTGACCTACTGTCCACCTCTTCGAGCTGCAACCATTCGCTTCTTTGTTCACAATAACAGCCTTGCAGTTTCCCTTAGCAAATGTGCCTGCTTAAGAAACTGCCCTGCTTCACCCATTGCATTTGCACCCTTCTCACACTTTCGCTATGCTCTGCTTTATCAGCCTTCTCAAATGTATATCACATGGCACACAGCTAATGCAGCAGAATGTTTTTTGAGTGCGTATTATGGGAAAGTTTATTTTTCAGGAATTTGGGACTAAGGTCACGCTCGCACATTACATGAGGACAAAGTTACGTAGCAAATACCGTGTTGCTCTGGATCATTTACATCAGCAGTGTCATCTGTCTATTTTCTACTTCTTTTGATTGTATGTAGTCCTCGCTACTTCAAGATGTTAAAGAACCACTAGCAACTACCCCACTGTGAATTTTCCTAAAGCTGGACTTTGCTTTCACGCTTCTTAAAGACAATGGTCACAAAGGGGTCTGGAGCTCCCCTTAAGACGTCTGCTTACACGAGGGGGCCTCTGTGGGGAGTGCACAAAATAGTGAGTAGTAAATCAAGACATGCATTCGAAAATGTGTGCGCTATAATAAGCAATCTGTTGGCGAAGTATTTCTACTTTTGTTAAAATACCGGGTACTTTGTTCCTACTGAATTTCAAATAAACATTATCACCTCTGTGTTACTTTGCTGATTTTATAGTTTCACTGGCCGTTTGTCGTCTAAGATTCGATTATTCAAGGGTTTTATTTCCTCAGAAGTATGAGGAGGCAGGCTGGGACTAAAGGCTACAAAGCCTGAGTGAGGTCCTAGCCCCTTTTGGTAATATAAAATGATGAGGCAAAATCAAACAAGCTAGAAATTCTAATGTCAGTTACGAAAATACAAGCAACATGTGCAACACAAGACCTTACAGAACAATATACGAAATGTACAGTTACGTACATTAGAGTAAAAAGGAGTAAATTAAAACAAAACACAAGTGGATAATCAGAGTACAACTATGATTTAGTTTTAAAGATAGACACAATTACAAAACCTGCGCATTTAACATGTCCATACGACATCCACAGTTCTAGCCATTGAAGCAGATATTCTGATTTAAGATGGATTCTTTCGCCTGTGTTTTAAATATGTTTCTACTGCATTTGAAATCAATGTGGTCTCCAACATTGTTGAGTATGTCGGTGCGTTGAAACAGAGAAGACTGCCTGCCGTAGTTTCTTCGCAATGTCGGTGTATGTATTTTGGCACACCTAAGAGTGTATATACTGCTATTGTCTTTATGTTTGCCATGGAGATTTTTTTTGTGTATAGCTTTTAAAAGCTTCATATATTAAACTTGGTCAGCCTTCAGCATACTATGCTGAACAAATAGTGGACCCGTTCTCAAGTCGGCATAGTGCCCGTGAAAATTGGCAAACAGACGGAGAACTCTTTTCTGTAAGACGATGAGCCGTTTCTAATTTGTTTTGTTTGTTGTTCCCCACAGTAATATCCCCTAGCAAAGCCTAGGTGATAAAGCTACAAGGTTATAAAGCTACAAGGTGATAAAGCTACAAAGCTACAATTCCGTGCTTTGTAGCTACAGAACTACAAAAGTAGTGCACCACAGTTTTTAAGCTTTTGGTAAAAAACAACTTTCGTTTCCGTGTGTGAAGGCTCGAGACACAAAAATTCGAGATGGCCTCAAACTGAGCCATGGTTTCTATACAAAATAATATTGACATAAAGAATAACGCAACAACATTAGGACTCCTCTGGCTTATCTAGATGCAGAGAAACAGGGCCCGACACTGAAATCTAAGGTTTGACGAAAATCTCGTCTTCTCGGGTGAAATATTCATAGTTGAAGAAACTGTGGATCGCTGAGGAAAGGTTTAGTTAAAAAGGCTAAAAACATGTTTAGGCTTGTATACGGAAGCCTTGAATTCTTGAAGGCGCAGTGCAGGCGCAGTGAACAACACTTCCGTACGGAAGCCGTAACGTCTTTTTTAGCCTTTTTAACTTAACCTTTGGTCAGTAATACCAGTTTCTTTTACTATGACAGCCCAACATTTTGGAAGTTTCTTTAAAATGTGTATTATTTGCAATTTTTTGTAAAGAATTTTATCTGAAAATAAAAAAGTCTGTATGCGAGCTGATTTGAAAGAACGCTGTCTCCCCACAAAAAAGGGCTGCTGTGATGGCTGCAATAGTTTTTTTAAAGCAGTAAAAGGCAAATTTCATGCGATTTGTTCAATGCTCTCGTGACCAGAGCCAGTTTTGGGGTTTTTTTAACGGAAAAATTTCATTGCGAACTAGCTCCAGTTGTTGTCCCCTGTGCACAAGGAAATGCATAGGCATTTTTGTCAAAATTGAAGATGTAAACCGGATACACCTGCCCCATCTTGTGAAAACAATAAATTTTAATATAGTAAATGAGAAGTGCATTGCTAGGCCAGTGTGTTTCCGTTGAAAGCACAGATCGTTTTTGTTAACCTTGCATTCACTTCATTAAAGTAGCGATTGGGCATGTTCTGAAAAAAAAACCAACACAGCCTTAACGAAGACCGAGGGTAGGCAAGAGACCTTCTCATGCATGTGTTAAGTCGACCCTTAGCCCTCGTTTAAGCTGCACTGGTGTTATTTTCTGCATAAAGGCTTTGATTTCTCAATATTTTAAAAACGTTGCGGGTTATTTCACGTGAAAACAAACATACGTGTACGCGCGCAAGCCAGAGAATAGCTAAAAACTGCAATCCGTTTTCATCTAGCGTCGGTACCTCGTGAAAAAAAAATTGCAAACGTGGCGCTTGTGATGCACAATTTGGAGCTTTTTCCAACTTTGGGGCTTTGAGCGCAGCAAGGTGTGATTGTTCTGACTGAAATTTGCTTGAAAACAATATTTTCGTTCTACCTCAAAGAAAAAAATGCGAAAAAATTTTGAAATCGTGCAAGACGCCAGATTGTCGCTAACTTTGACGCCCTCTATTTCCGTATCTTTAATTGTGACCAACTTGTAAGTGATAAGTAATGTCGACGAAATATTTGTAAACATATCTCTAAACGATGGCTTGTCTAGAAAAATATAAAGATATGCAAAAAAGATTCATTACTATGCTGTTAATAAAAATAAATAAAATAAAAAAATAAAAAAAGGAAGTGTCTCTTTTTTGTCAAAATTCGAAGGAAGAGACTCCTCAGCAACATTTACAATACTGCTCAAAAACATGTTGCATTATTTTGTTAGTACCGAAGTTATAGGCGGCTGAAATTACACTTTAGAGATGCGCCACCGTATTGTGCGATCCGCTTCTCTCGCTCCTTTTCTGGCTTCGTGCTTTCATAAAAAAAATATCTGTTCACAATCTGCAGCCAGGAACTTTCCAAAGTTTGACGCTCTTCTAAAAGGAAATACATGTTTTTAATATCTTTATTTACGATGTTTCACTGAATAGACGCTAGCACCGCTACGCCTGTGGCGTAGACGCCTCAACAAGCGCACCTTCGTGGCGGTAACGTTTATTTTAGAAAAATCAAAGAGCACGGTCATAAAGCAACGTGTTATCTTGGTGCGTAGACTACCATAATTGACCCTGTGCCAGCCACCTGTTAAAAGAAGGGCATCTGTTTTTTAATGCAGCACTTGTTTAAGTATAGCAAAATAAAAAAAATGCAATCGATTTTGATGTCGGAAAAATACCAACATTTACCAGAACAAGGCTATTAGCGTGCAAAATTATGCTATGTATTTTATATATAACAGGGTTCCGGACACGGCACGAGCAAATTGACAAAAATGGTCGTAGGCAGGCACAATAAAAAAGAAATAATGCAGACGTCTGGCAATTTGCTCGATGTCATGGCTGAGATTTTTAGAAGATATGATCGTAACCATAAAATTGTAGTGAAATGCTTGTAACCTTTCGTTTCTACTTAGACGTTCGCACACTCAGAAACATCACAGCAAATTTCTTGTAAGGGACTAAAGAAAGGTCTCCTTGCTGCTGTGAAATGTAACTAAAAACTGGACAAGGCTGCACCATAAAGACTACAAAACAAATAATAAACTGCTTTTAATGGTAGGTCTTTTATTACAACCCACTTTTTATGTAGCCTCACGATATGTTCACGCGCTAGCGGCATCTCTATAGGTCGGCGCGTAACCTGGTTGTCCAAGCGCACAAGCTTGCTCGCTACTTCATTGGTTGTTTCAACATTCGGTTTATCTGAACCATCGGTGGGGACCGATCTTATTTGCTGTGTTCGAGCGCGCCCAACATGTGTCGCCTGCTTTTGACGAGGAGAGGCAGTAAGTTTTTCCTTATAGTTACCATCGCGAGCAAATGTACCCCCGCTGCTACACCTGCCGAGCACTTCTTCAGTTAAGGCAGTCGTAACACCAAGAAAACCCTTTGGTTACCCTGGTTTTTGCTTTTTCTTGAAAGACAAGTGACGCCCGCAAAAGCACGCTTTCCGCTGCGTCTTCACCACAAGCATCGCTGTCCTTGGGCTAGTGAAACACACACAAACACACACACACACACACACACGCACGCACGCGCGCACGCACGCACGCACACACACACACACACACACACACACACGCACGCACGCACGCACGCACGCACGCACGCACACACATACACACACACACGCGTGCGCGCGCGCATGTGCACGCACGCACACACGCACACAAACACACACACATAAATAAAAACATGGATTTCTCTTTAAAAGGCTGAGCTGTCCCTTGTGAGGCCGCAGAATGCAAACAGACAACTTTTTATTAAAGCGCGAAGCCAGAAAAGCAGCGGGGGAAGTGGATCTCACGAGGCGGAGACGCATCTCAAAAGCATGCTTTCAGCCACTTCTAACAGGCACGAAAAAAATTATGTAAGATGTTTTTCTGCTATATTGCTGACCCTCTTGAGGAGTCTTTTCCCCAATTTTGACAGAAATCGACACCGGCTTGTTTGCTATTTTCAAAGGCCTGGAATTTGTTTTGTCTTCTTTTTTTGCTGTTGTCGGTGACTAGCAGCTGGCTGTTCCCTTTGTTTGAAAGACTGCTTAAAACAGAAGCTGAAGCCGACCTCGAACTCATCGCGCTCCGCACAAGACCGGCTTCGTAATGAATAGGGCGACACCGGCAATATTTCTTCCGTACCGGTATCCAAAACTATACTCTGATTCACTGCTTGAGCAAATGTATGCGATTTTAAGTCTATCATTGTGATAAAAAGTTACGCACACGCAAAACTCGTCCGGACAAGTATCAGACGTCAAGCGAGCGCTAAGAACAGCAGGGAGAGCGAGCCCGAGTGAAGCACACGACATATGCGAGAATCCCTAAGCTGACGTCACGGAGGCGCGCTTCGCAGAGCCTCCCCTGGTCGCGCTCACCGACAATAGGCACGAGTGTAGCGAGATATAGGGTACTGCTCGCAAAATTGTTGTCCAAAGAAAATCTGCAGTTTTATTTTGGTATGCTCAATGGTGTTACCATGAGACATAGGTGCAGTTTATTTGCAGTTACAGCTGTTGCTTATGTATTTTTTCTTCGTTCTGTAGGTTTCATGATAATAATAATGTATAGCAGCAGGTAAGAACAACATGCATGCAAACTGGTAACCACCAAATATCAATGTGGCTTACACCAAGAAGCTTTCACATGGCCCTGCAAGGCTCAGCCAAAGAAACCAATTCGTTGACAGCTTCACTGTTTGGTTGCAGTATACTAATAAAGATATGCACATAATTTCTAGGGTCAAAAAACAGCGCGAGACAGACAAGACAATAAAGAAGGGACAGGAAGGGCGCAGACTCACAGCTAACTTTATTGAAAAAACGCACATATATAGCCACGAACCTTGCATTGCGATAGTTTGTTCAGGTTTTTTTACCGCCTGCCGGCGCCGCTCTGTGTTACCTGTGTGACAAGTGAAGCGCCTGTACTATTTTCTATTTCTATGCCGCACGTGTTATCCATTTTGATAGGGACAGCGTTTCGAATATTTTAAAATAATCTTCTTTGATCTACAAAGTTCTTGGTGCAATTCAACGGTTCGAGAAACACTCGCGCCGAAAGATAAACGCCCGCAAAGCGGATGCCACGTTCTTCGCCTCGCCGACGCTCGCCTACGCTCGTCACTTCGTTGACTTCCGCTTCGCCACCTGTCTATCTGTGCGCACGTTCGCTCCAATAAACTCGTTTTCCTTGAAGACAACAGCGTCGTCTTTGGCTTCGTGACATCTGGTGTAGGTTCTGAATACACACACTTTATGCACCAATGACCTCTTAAAGCCGCCAAACCAGTCCAAATTAGAGACAGCCGCAGACTGAAAGGTCTGCCGCCCGAATTTGGTCTCCTGCAATATGGACCCAAGAGAATGACAGCTGCGACCACCAACATGGTCTATGCAGCCACTTCCTTCATCGTCCTCAAACAGCCACGGGAACCACCCTTGTTTCGCGGATCTCCCGCTGAACACCGCGAGGAAGGGTTGAAGAAAGTGGAGGGCGTCCGCATTTTTAACATGTGGGATGACAAAGTAACTTTCCGCCATGCTTTCTTTTATTAGGAAGTTATATCCGGAACTTGGATCGAGAACCAAGAAAGTTCGCAAACCAGATTAACTCTCTTTAAAAGCAAGTTCATTAAAACATTCGCCACCATCGTGAGGAAAGAACGACCCCCACTTTTGTTGAAACCACCCACGCAGCACCCCAAAAGAATATAGATAGATAGAATAGGACTTTATTTCACATCAGTTGCATGATGTAGGAGACCTGCGGAAAAAGCTGAAAGAAGTCAGCTTGACAAAGCCGCAGGCCCCTCATGGGCATGACACATAAAATTCGCGATGACATGATATATAAAATTGGCATGCATGGGCATGATACATAAACAAGGCAGAATACACAACCAGAGCAATAAAACAGCCTCTTTTTCGAAATGAAAAAAAAAACCACGACAGATCACTATCATTAGTGTTAGGCACGCTGCCTAACACCAAATGATAACTACGACATTTCTTTTATTACATATCTGCGCCTGATAGCGCGCGCACACAAATTAGCATATTGACACAAATAAAACCAATTAACCCAATGTACAAACTAACACCACTATAGCCAAAGGTGACGAATTAGCGAATAACAAATTGAGACAGGCAACAAAAGGCATGTACTACATTTTGAAGTTGTCTCGCAATGCCTTAAAACTGATGTTCTGAAGCTTGACGTTTCTAGCATCCAAACTGTTTAATAGCCGCGGTAGTCTGTTTGTTAACATTTGTAGACCGCATGTAGTTCTAGTAGTCGTGATTTTCCATGGTTCAAAATGACGCGTCCTATATGTTTCTACATTTTTTTCCAGTTTAGCTATTTTCTGAATGAAACCATCACCGCGTTTACTTTCTTGTTTAAATACCTAGCAAAGTCGATAGTCGTAACCTTTCGTGGCTGGGACAATATTGTATTTTGTTAATAAGTCGCTTCTGTGATGGTGCATCGGTACATTTTAAAAGCTCGTAAAAACTTTTTTTGTAGAATGAGTAGTCTGTCTACATTATATTTAGTTGTTGAAGCCCATGCCAAGTGACAGTAGTTGAGTCTAAAAGAGAAAAGGCTATTGTAAATTAACATCAGAATATGGCGAGGGAATACATGGCGGCTGCAAGAGACTATGCCTAATAATTGAGATAGCTTTTTTGAAATGAAATCGAAGTGGGCATCCCACGACATGGTTTCTTGAAAAATAATACCGAGAATCTTAAAGCTAGGTACAAATTCAATAGAAGTCGACCGCAGTAACATTTGAGTTTGTGCAACTATGTTTTTGTTTTTACTATGAAATATGACTGCTTTCGTTTTCTGAACGTTTATTCTTAAGCTATTTTTCTGGGTTTATTCGTCAAGTTTAATTATTGCTACATTTGCTGCAGCTAATAACTCATCGCTTGATTGCCCGGAAATAAAAATACTTGTATCATCTACATAATTTATAAATAGAGCCGACGGGTCATTACTGTAAACATTACTGTATTGCTGTACACATTACGGGGCATTACTGTAAGCTGACGGGGCATTACTGTAAGAAGGGGTCGTGATCTCCGCTGAAAAGAGGGAGCAAGTATTTCGCCGCACAGACCCCGAAATGGCTGAAGAAAAGAAGCTAAGCTTTTAAATGCGAGGAGTAGAGCATGAACTCTTTGCCTGCCTTGTCCACAAGACCACTAAAACGGTGGTAGAATTCAAGGCTGGGGCTGCCGCATTAGAGACGACACTAAAAAGTCTTACTAGACAGCACGACCGCGCCGTGCTAGCTGTGGAGACGATCGGTTCCGGGGCTATTAGCTCTGGTACACTAGGCAAGAGAATCCGCGCGATGGTCAGGCAGGAGCGTCGGAATTTTTTTCCAAAAACGCCGCAGCCTCAAGTCACTTCCCTGACGGACGTCATCCGAGAAGAGGTCCAACAGGCACTGCCGTACTGTTCGTCGACCCCGCCCTGCTACAACCCGTCGTCAAGAAGTGCTGCTGTAACGCTGACCCCTGCCGCCGGTCCGACCCCTGAAGTCGAAAACCAGACCCCGAGGAAGACGGACGCATGGCGAACCACCAATAAACGCCTGCTGTGCTACCACTGAGGAGAGGACGACCACATCTACTGTCGCTGCCCCCACACGAGGCTCGGTTTGCAATGGTTCTCCATCGACGCACCCCGCTCCCGACCCGGCCAGCGCCAATCGGAGATCGAAGAATACCTGTCCAACACCAGCCGTGGAGCAACTTGTTTAAACTGTTCGCGATCGCCCTACTCATACAAGACGCCGAACCCCTGTAGCAATGCTGTCTTTGCACTAGGAGGTCCCCCAGCCCACGCAGAGGAAACTAAAAGCAGCAACTTTCCCCAAGAGAAATCCCAGCAGACATCCAGGCTGTCGGTCCGACAGCCAATCCGGAAATTAGCAATATCGGTCTGTTGGTCTGATGGCAGCCTGTTGGTCTGATGGCAGCCTGTTGGTCTGATGGCAGCCTATTGGCTTGAGGGCAGCCTGTCGGCTTGGTGGCAGTCTGTTGGTCTGATGGCAGTCTGTCGGTCGGAATGCAGTCCGTTCGTCTGAATGCAGTCTGTTGGTCTGAATGCAGTCTGTTGGTCTGAATGCAGTCTGTTGGTGAAGCTATAGGTCCGATGACGAGATTGACTCAGGACAGATGCTGTGAGGTGTGGAACTGGTTCACAAGTTTGGCAAGCATGTAGGCCTTTTAGCAAAATAAAAATAGACAAGTTCATTTTGAGCTGCTCACTCATTTATTTGCGCTGCATATCGCCGTGCTTTTGCGAAAGGTGATTTCGCATCACCTTTAGACTGGCTTCAGTGGGCTCCGCAGACGCAGTCCTGTCCACATAGATCTGAAAAAGAGCTGTAGATAGAGAGAATAATTAAGGGTTCAATGACCTTGTGAACAAAAAACAATGTGGTAAAAGGGTAACAAATATTGCCAAACAGGTTGCCAGTAAAAGGCAACACACTGGGGAATAAACTAATACCCTGCAGCTTTTTTTCTTGTAAGCTAACACATATAGGACCCGAAGCAAACCATTAGTCATGAATAGCATTCAGGCACACTGTGAGACCATTTATTAGGCCAGAAGTTTCATATTAGGGGATGCTTGCTTTAGTAAATTATGAGTTAGCTATGAGTTCTGATGTCCCATATCATATGCAATACCTTTCAGGGATGCGACCTTCTCTGGTGTCAGGGCTGGTTTGGGCTTCGTTTTCCCTTGCGACGTGCTCTTGTTGGAGATCGTCCCAGTCACGCTCCTTTCTCGCATATGCTCCACAGCCCAAAAAGTATTTGCCGCAACCCGGCAAAACATCGAATCAGTTGAAGCCCGGAACATTGTGCCCCAGGCATCCTTGCACAGCCAAGTGTCGCAACCTGCATACAGCTGCGACCCAAAAAGAAAAAAAGGCAGCAATGACATGTAGCTATCCACAAATATTACAGCAGAAAATTAAAGTAGCTACTTGATATTTATGCCTGTATCTATTCCAACGCAAAAAATTTTAGAAAAATGGTCCAATTTGTGAGGTTGGTGTGAAATGAAGGCAATGATGGAAAGCTGTGCACCCTGGTGTACGGTTATGTGCAACGTTTCAAGGGTGCTTGTAGAGCATTTCATGAAGCTCGCCAATAGTTAAATAGAAGGTTTCGCGCAAAAAAGACGAGGACGGTGGCCTACGTGACGTTTGCCACCGTCCTCGTCTTTTTTGCGCTAAACCTTCCATTGAAGTATGTACCAACTCGCCCAACAGCACGTTCTGACAAATAGCATGAGCTAATCCATCAATACTAATGGGCCAAAAGAACATATTAGCACACCCTCACCCAGGCTTTAGCCTGTAGTAGCGTAAGCTGGTTTCCATGAAATGGGCCTCAGGAGCACGTGCTCATCCGAGCACTACATGACAAAAAGAAGACGATGTCACGCATAAGTGCAATCTCCTTACCGGGTAGTCGCTTCGGTGGAGTGATACACTGTATGAGCTGTTGCAACAATGAAACATAGGTCACTGACCAAGTAAAAAAAGCCGCTTGACATTTCAGTACCCATACGGGTACCGTGTTCACAATGAGCTTGTGCTGCAGCTATACAAAGCTAAACGAAGCTATATATTGGTCATCATGCGCTGCGATGAGTTCGCATAGGTATGCTGCAGGTAGCCGCCCGTTCTGTTGATGTTGATAGTGTCAGGCGTCGTCTCAATGATGAGGGACTCAAGCAGCCATCGAGGAGAAAGATTCCCATTGGTTTTTAGTTTTTTCGCGTCGTCCCATGCGACCAAGTGTCCTATCTTCTCCGAATGCTCTGCCAGTGCGCTCGTGTTAACATGGCCCTTGTTCACTTCGTTCCGGTGCTGCAATAATCATCTGTGCAGATTGCTTCTTTTGCCAATGTACACTGATTTGCATTCGGCGCAGGGTATCTAATAAACAACACCTGGAAGCGTAGAGCGTGAGAGGGGGTCGTTCACGCTGACAATGTCAGAACGTAGCTTGCTAGTGGGCACGTGCACGATGTGCTTTCTTATTTCTTGAAAATGCGTGCAAAAGCTTGATTGATGTGTAAGACGAGAATTGCAGCACGTTTTGACGCAGGCCTTGTGGACGCTTCTGCCTGCTAATGTCAATGTGGATTCCTGCTAGTCGCCTTCTTCGCTTCTTTTTGAATACAATGCTTTAGGCAGGCACAAGGACTGCATCAAAACGTGCAGCAATTACCTACGTCCCACACATTAGTGAAGCTCTCGCACGCATTTTAAGAAACGCAGTGCATACATCGTGCATGTGCCCACTAGCAAGCTGCGTTCTGGCATTGGCAGCGTGAAAGACCCCCTCTCACGCTCCAAGCTTCAAAGTGTTTTTTATTAGATTCCGTGTACCGAATGCAAATCAGTGTACCTTGGCGAAACGGGCAATTTGCACAGAAGATTAACGCAGCACTAGAACGAAGTGAACAAGGGCTGTGCAAAAACAAGTGCACTGGCAGAGCACTGTGAGATGACGCGACACGTGGTCGACTGGAACAATGCGAAATTACTGAAAACTGAGTGCAATCTAACTTCTCGTTTACTGCTCGAGTCTCTCATCGTTCAGACGACGCCCAACAGTATCAACATAATGGGCGGCAATCTGCACATCTAGGCGAACTCATTGCTCCGCGTAATACCCAATATATAGCTTCGTTTTCCACGGCACATGCTCACCGTGAACAAGCACCAAAACGTTAAATGGCTTTCTTGACTTGGTTAGTGACCTACGTTTCATCATTACAATAATGCTTTTACCTGCCTCCACGACTTTCCGTCAAACACTAGACTACACTACATGAGCCATTGCCGTTCTTAACCTGTACCAGATTATATAACCTTTCACTACTGCTTTGAGATAGACCCATAAACGCACTTCAATATGGTCTTTATATTTAGCTCTTGGAAACATATTGTATGGCTGTTATGTATAATTTCACCTTTATGTTGCACCTGCTACCGCAGCAGGTAATATTCCAAAGACATGACAAAATGGCGGTTTAACACGCCAAAGCTACACTTGGGATATGGGGGGCACTCTAGGGGAAGGCTTCGCATTAATTTTGACCACCTGGGTATTTTTTGTGCGCACCGAAATCTCGACACACGGGCGTCTTCACGTGTTGCCTCCATCTGAAAAGCGGCCACACCAAGCGGTATCTAACCGACATTTGCCTCCACACCACATCACCCTACCCACAGCAGTGGGTTAAATATATGAAATAAAGCCAGTTTTGGAGTACAAATGAAAATATTAATCACACGTCTTATTTTCCCAATCAATCTACCTTTTCAAATCTACCATGCACCCGCCGTGGTGGCTCAGGGGTAAGGCGTTGCGCTGCTGAGCACGAGGTCGCGGGTTCGATTCCCAGCCGCGGCGGCCGCTTTTCTGATAGAGGCGAAAAGCAAAAACGCCTGTGTGTACGAGATTTCGGCGCACGTTAAAGATCCCCAGGTGGTCAAAATTAATCCGGCGCCCTCCACTACGGCTCGCCTCATCGCCTGCGTTGCGTCGGCGCGTTGAACCCCACAATCAATCAATAAAATCAATCTACCGTGAAATCCCCCCCCTACCGGCCTACCAAAACACCTATGTCTCCAGAGGTAATCATGCTGTTGTTAATAAAGTAAGTATTTACAATTCGAGACATGCCACCGTTAAAGTCATGCACTTTGTTTTAGACATAAGCGACATTAGCCATTTGCAGCACCAGGATTTAATTGCGTTAAGATGAGATTTAAAGCATCGACGGTAGTAGTTGAAAGAAATTGTGTGATAAATTACATCGTCTGCAAATAGACCTACATGGGAGGATATGCAACATAGAAGATAGACAGGATCACGCAAACTTCCTGGGGTACAACGGAAGTGGCACGGGCAAAAGAAGTATATAGTTATTAGGAGAAGTAAACTGCGTTCGAGAAGAATGAAAATCTTTCCCTCAAGTAAGGGAATTAGGGTGAAGTTTGAGAAGTAGTATGGTGTGCAATGCGATTGAATGTCTTAGAAAAATCGAGAAAAACTACTGCAGTTTGTAAGCCTGTGTCAATGGATCAATGTAGATCGAGAACAAATCCAGAAATTTCTGTTTCTCAAGTAACCCGTGTGAAAACTATGGTGATATTCGAATGTGATATTGTGCTTGTATAAATAATTAGCGACTTGAGAGTGGATGAATTGTTCCCCGACCTTGCATATGGTGCTTGTTAGGGAAATATAATGGTGAAGCACCGTCTCCTGATTTAAAGATTGGTGCTACCTCGACTATCCTCCAATCATTGAGAATAGTGCTTGTCATGAGAGACTGCGGAAAAAGTGCTGTCGGAATTCTACAGACTGCGGGGTGTACCTTTCGGTATAGTGTGATTAATACCTGTATGATCTGAAGTAGATAAAATTGTAAGCTTACTTAAAATAGAAAGTAGTTCCACACCAGTTTGGATTGTAATTTCAAAACCATATCGAATGATCCTAAACGTTTGCTTGGCTAGATTGCATACGAATACTTCCTTCCAAGTCAGTTCAGTTTCTTTTCTTGCTCTTTAGGCATCCGCCCGAGATTCTCTTCAATATCTCTGCTATACAATGACACGCTCCAAACGCACAACAGTTCTTCATGAAAACGTTTCAAATAACCAGATGCCACCACACTGCTAACAGCTATACATCATGGCAGGTTCCACAACATGCAATAACTAATCTGAAAGTACATAATCGGCGGGTGCACCGATATGGCAGCAGTGCCTGGACCGATGTGTCGAGCAAATGCGCTGGCTTCTGAACGGGAGGTCCAAGCGGCTAGATGATGGATGAAGGAATGAAGGAAGGAATTCCTGGCGGTAAAGCGTACGGAGCACCAACGAAAGGCCAGGCAGTACTTGGGTACAGCAGGTGCAGTGTCGGCTGGCCAGGGGATGCCCTGGCAAAGCCTTTGAAACTGGACTGAAAGGCAGCCGACCCAGGACAGCCAGCAGCAGCACCTGCAAGTGCAAAATCTGTGAGTGTGCTGACACTTGTTAAAATACAAGAAGAGCACACACAAAGCACGAATGCTTACATCAAGTAGATTTTTAATCGTTTAAAGACAGTAACTGTGACAAGTGTGTGGCGCGACCTGCGGCTGATGCTGTGCATGGTGTGTGGGGACCCGTACGCGCCCGAGTAGGTGCTGGCGCCCCTGGTGGCGCAGCCGGGCTGCCTGGCCACGGGCCCGCTGCACTGCCTCAGCCTGGACTCCTTCAAGGGGAGCCAGCTTCACCGACCGCTGCCAGCACAGCACCAGGGGCTGGTGCTACTCGCGCCACTGCGGCACCACGCGCAAGTCCTTCGACACCGGGAAGGCTGACAGCTGGTGCGAGTGTGAACCAGGCAGCACCTAATGCTGCCACAACGGCCTCGACACCTGTGCTCCGGCGGAGTGAGAGACTGCGGAGACCTCCGGACCGGTACTTGCCGGGGGGACAGGTGTTGTTTTGTGTTTGTGTAGGACAAGCAAACTTGGGGGTCAGGGGTGTGACAAGTGTGTGGCGCCCCCCATCCCTGATATTCGTTGGCCGCTAAGTTCAGTGGCCCCACCAGGCTCGGTGGGCAACCTTGTGTGTGGCCGGGCAATAAACACCTCCGAGCACGGCTGCTCGGGGGTCAGTCACCGTCACCACCAGCACGCTGCATGTCGTCTCTCGGCTGGAGGGTACCCCTACCTTCCCAGGTTCACGAACGCGGGACTAAATCGTGACAGTAACCTCCAAGGCACTAATAAGAACATTCCCGTAATGCCCGAGGTGAAATTTAGGTCACAGTAAGAATGTATTTATTAGACCCGCAGGTACTGTGAGTGGGGTATGCATGATATATGCAAAGATCACTGCTAAGCTAATTTGCATGGGACGCATGCTAGCAGGACATCTCTATCCCTTGCTTTCAATCGGAAATGGCGTGTGATAGTTTGGGCTCCTACACTTTACTGTCTGACTTGTTTCTGCACGTTCAATTCTCCAATATAAATCGATTTGAGTGAGTGCCTACAGCTTTCTTGTTACTCTGTTATCGCCTGCGGTTTTGCGAAAATGGAAACTGGCGAATTCGCTCAACTTTCTACACTAATATTAACAATACATATGCCTCTGATATTGAGCCCCAGACTTCCCGCGAGCTACTCTGACAAAATCGGCAGGCCCCTTGTAGGCGTTGGGAAATCTCCCCCACTACCCCGAGACTATGCCAATTCCCTGCGTGGCCACATGCACGCATTTCACCTTCAATATCTACGTATGTGAATTCTATACCTCTATGAAGTTTCAGACGGGCGTCGTCATATTCGTGACGGACTCGTGAAGCTCGGCAACTTCAGGCGTCGTGAAATCGCCGCACTCGCTCGCTGGCGCGCGGCCCGAACTCTCTCACCGTTTCCTGCCCTTGCATACTATTTTCTCCCCCTTGCACATTGTAAATTCTCATCTGTTTAACTACATCTCCTGCGTCCTCATCTCTTGCCTGCTTTTCTTCCAGCACAACTCCGCCAGCACCCGGTCGACGCGTACGCTGTCGGGGCACGTTGGCGAGCGAGTACGGCAATTTTACGACGCTGTTGCCGAGCGTCCCGAGAATGGCACACATATCGCGGCCCGCAAACCGCGAGGTCACAACGGCGGCAGCCGGTCTCGCGAGTGCAATAGCTGCGAAGCGCACTGCACGGAATTCGGGTAGGGGGGGAACGTCAAAACACCTACGAGACGCCAGCTATGGAATCAAGTGCACGCTTTCTTTTTTTTAGCAGCCGTGTACTACAGCGTGAGCATCGTAGCCAAGGTCTAGCTTCAGCGTAAATTGATGCTGACTTCTGCTGAAACGGTGGACTGGGCGCCAAACAAGTATGCTAAATCACGTAGGCTCTCACAGCAAATGAGATGGGGGTCTAGTGAACCACTGACCCATAAACACCACAGCTCGCTCCAACCAAATACAGAATAATAAAAAATGAGTACTTACCCTAGCAAAAACGATGTTTCCGACGTACCATTCTCCTTCACTGTCGTCTTCATCTCGCGGACACCAACACGCTTTGTTCGAACGCAATGTCATCCACTTTTGACGCGCAGTATTTTATGCGGTGATGATCGTTCTTCCCGGGTCCCCATGTTCAACACACGCGTAGGTTGGAAGGGTAGACATCACCCATAAAGCTTTTATAACTATGATTTAAGCTTGAAATAGATAAAACTGAACCAATTGCGCCAGCAACCACTCAGCACAAAACGCCATGAACAAACAAACAAAAAGTGAGAGATAGTGCCCGACTTCAATAGCAGCACCTCTATGTTTGACAGAAATTGTGTTAGTGCTGTAATAGTGGTAATTATCTTTCTGATTTCGAAGTCTGAAAGTTGTTTATAACTTGGATTTGAGGTTTTTAAACGCAAAAGTGAATACACAAAAAGTAACTGACATATATACTGATATTGTAAAGAAGTTAGTTTTGACGTTTGTTTTGGTTTTGTTTTTCACGGCGGGGTTCTCAAGAGAGAAGGTGCCAGAAAACAAGCTACTCTCGGTTCAGGAAGAGGGTGGTAAATGTCGGCGTGATGGAAAGCAAGGAACAGGCGCTTACCCTGGTATTAAAAAAAGACTTAATAAAACCCTCGCCGGAAAAAAGAAGCGCGGTTCGAGGAGGAATCGAACCTTGGACCTCCAAAGCAGTAAGCGGACGCATTACCACTGAGCTATCTAGGCGGGCGGTCGGGGAGCGCCTAAAAACAACTATATACTTAGGTAAGTTGTCAACGAATCTTGTCGTTTGTGTCTAGTTTATGCTGCATTTTTGAACTTCTGGCTGTCCTAACGCTTGTTTCTCACGCACCGATCTTGCAGACGAGGCCACATTGCTAGCGCTGCAAGCGATTGAGCCAAAGCTCCGTTATTTGACTCAAGAAAAGCTATCGCCGGTCAACCCGACCTTTTCTGCTCAAGCCACGGTAGCCACGAATGAAATGGAATGTGCCGTTAGAACTCTGGCATTGATAACGGTTGTTTGTCCGGCACCGTCTTGCAGACCAGCAACGTCGCGCTAATACTGGAAGCGATGTCACTCCAGGTGTGTCAGGTGCATCAAACCCCTCGTGTAAAACGACTGCTAACAGTGCGAAAACCTCTGCGTTTGTAACAAGTGGGGATAATGCAAGGCAATATTACATAGCGATTGAAGCATGCGGTGGCGGCGACGTAGTAGGTACAGCAAACAGGTACTGTGGATGGCAGCGACGAGCGAAAAAGATTTTACAGGGGCCGCCCCCGGCGGCCTGCGCAAAAAAAAGAAGATAGAACCCCTGCATACACGCCCTCAAAGAAAGCTGTACAGCCGATTCAGTTTGTTCTTGACGAAGAGCAACCCAGACTGCAACAACAACTATACTGCTTGCCGGGGTATGAGCCAAAGCGTATCTTGACATCGTTATGTTGTCGTCCGTCTCACTGTTACTTATTGAAGGGAAAATCAGAGCACAAACATTGACGTCTAGCGTCTATGCCAGACATAGACGATGCCGTTTAGGCCTTAAAACATTTTCAGTGCGTCTGTCGGTTCTCTCTGATGGCGCGCTCGCGCCGCTGATCGTGAACAAGGCGTCTGTTGGCGTTCACTGATTGTGTTGGCGAGCCGGTAAACGCCATCACGGTTAAACTCCCTGTTGGAAGACTACGCTGTTGGGATGATAGAGTGCCGACAAAGCTTCTTATTGGCCCCACTAACGCCATCAAGGTTAAGCTCCCTGTTGGGCGACTAGGCTATTGGGACGATAGTGTGCTGACAGAATTTCTTATTGGCTCCACAGGTGTGCTGTCAACCCAACAGGAAAGTCTCGTTAGACTGTTTGTCCGGGTCTGGAGTAGAAGTTGCTCTACGGCGAAAAACTGAAAGCACAGAGCTTTTTTTTAACCTTGCATTCACTTCAATAAAGTAGCGATTGGGCATGTTCTGAAAAAAAAACCAACCCAGCTTAAACGAAGACCGAGGGTAGGCAAGAGACCTTCTCATGCATGTGTTAAATCGACCCTTAGCCCTTGATTAAGCTGCACTGGTCTTATTTACTTCATAAAGGCTTTGATGTCTCATTAATTCAAAAACCTTGCGGGTTATTTCACGTGAGAAAAAACATGCGCGTACACGTGCAAGCCAGAGAATGGCTGGAATCTGCAATCCGTTTTCATCTAGCGTAGGTACCTCGTGAAAAAAAATTGCAAAGGTGGCGCTTGTGATGCACAATTTGCAGCTTTTTCCAACTTTGGGGCTTTGAGCGCAGCAAGGTGTGATTGTTCTGACTGAAATTTGCTTGAAAACAATATTTTCGTTCTAACGCAAAGAAAAAATTGCAAAAAAATTCTGAAATCGTGCAAGACGCCAGATTGTCGCTAACTTTGACGCCCTCTATCTCCGTATCTGTAATTGTGACCAACTTGTAAGTGATAGCTAATGTCGACGAAATATTTGTAAACATATCTTTAAATGATCGCTTGTCCAGAAAAATATAAAGATATGCAAAAAAGATTGATTACTGTGCTTTTACTAAAAATGCGGAATCTTAAAAATAAAAAAGCCAGTGTCTCTTTTTTGTCAAAATTCGAGGAAAGAGACTCCTCAGCAACGCCTAAAATACTGCTCAGAAACATGTTGCATTATTTTGTTTTTACCGAAGTTATATGCGGCTGAAATTACACTGTGGAGATGCGTCACCGTATTGTGGGATCCGCTTCCCTCGCTCCTTTTCTGGCTTCGTGCTTTCATAAAAAAAGTGTCTGTTCACATTCTGCAGCCAGGAACTTTTCAGCCTTCGACGCCCTTCTAAAAGAAAATGCATGTTTTCAATATCTTTATTTACGATGTTTCACAGAATAAACCCTAGCACCACTACGCCTGTGGCGTAGACGCCTCAACAAGCGCACCTTCGTGGCGGTAACGTTTATGTTAGCAAAATCAAAGAGCAGGGTCATAAGAAGCAACGTGTTATCTTGGTGCGTAGGCTGTCATATTTGACCCTATGCCAGCTGCCTGGTAAAAAGGGGCACCTGTTTTATAATGCAGCACTTTTTTAAATATAGCAAAATAAGAAAAATGCAAATCGATTTTGATGTCGGAAAAATACCAATTTTTACCAGAACACGCCTATTAGCGTGCAATATTATCCTATTTATTTTATTTATAACATAGTTCCGGACACGGCACGAGCAAAGTGACAAAAATGGTCGTAGGTAGGCGCAATTAAAAAGAAATAATGCGGACGTCTGGCAATTTGCTCGATGTCATGGCTGAGATTTAAAACAGTCTCTTTTCTATTCTCACCTTTTAGAAGATATGATCGTAAACATAAAAGTGAAGTGAAATGCTTGTAACCTTTCGTTTCTACTTAGGCGTTCGCACACCCAGAAACATCACAGCAAATTTCTTGTAAGGGACTAAAGAAAGGTCTCCTTGCTGCTGTGAAATGTAACTAAAAACTGGACAAGGCTGCACCATAAAGACTACAAAACAAATAATAAACTGCTTTTAATGGTAGGTCTTTTATTACAACCGACTTTTTATGTAGCCTCACGATAAGTTCACGCGCTAGCGGCATCTCTATAGGTCGGCGCGTCACCTGGTTGTCGAAGCGCACAAGCTTGCTCGCTACTTCACTGGTTGTTTCAACATTCGGTTTATCTGTAACCTCGGGTTGGAACGATCTTATTGCTTTGTTCGAGCGCGCCCAACTTGTGTCGCCTGCACTCGACGAGGAGAGGCAGTAAGTTTTTCCTTTTAGTTACCATCGCGAGCAAATGTACCCCCGCTGCTACACCTGCCGAGCACTTCTTCAGTTAAGGCAGTCGTAACACCAAGAAAACCCTTTTGTTACCCTGGTTTTTGCTTTTTCTCGAAAGACAAGTGACGCCCGCAAAAGCACGCTTTCCGCTGCGTCTTCACCACAAGCATCGCTGTCCTTGGGCTAGTGAAACACACACACACACACACACACACACACACACACACACACACACACACACACACACACACACACACACACACACACACACACACACACACACACACACACACACACACACACACACACACACACACACACACACACACACACACACACACACACGCGCGCGCGCGCGCGCGCACGCACGCACGCACGCACACGCACACACACACACACACACACACAAATGAATAAAAACGTGGATTTCTCTTTACAAGGTTGAGATGTCCCTGGTGAGGACGCGTAATGAAAACAAACAACTTTTTATTAAAGCGCGAAGCCAGAAAAGCAGCGGGGCAGGTGGATCTCACGAGGCCGAGACGCATCTCAAAATCATGATTTCATCCCCTTATAACTTAGGCACAAACAAAATGGTGTAACATATTTTTCTGCAGTATTGCTGACCCTCTTGAGGTGTCTCTTTCCCCCAATTTTGACAGAAATCGACACCGGCTTCTTTTCTATTTTCATTTTTTAAAAACGTTGACGCATTTTTAAAAAAGCACAGCAGTGAATCTTTTTTTCGCCTATTTATAATATTTCAAGACAAGTATAGTATAGGGGTTTGTTTAAAAACATCTCGTCGACATTACCGGTCCAAGACAAGTTAGTCACAATTGTATATACGGAGACAGGGAGGCGTCAAAGTCAGTGCCAATTTTCATCTGGAGCAGTTTCACATTTGTTCTGATTTTTTTAGGAAAGCAAATACGATTCTTTGCTAGGAGCCGCTGAGCTGATTTGTGCACTGGCACTAGTACGGTGCTTTTTGCGAACATCAAACTGACTAGTTTAAAGTGGTATAAATAGGAATCACCAAGATCACATGCCGAATTGTGTCGGTGTCTGCGCTTGTTTCACGTGCTGTATTAGCCCTGAGCTAGCACATTAGTATGGCTAGGTTCCGCTGTCTCACCCTTCGAAAGACGCTTATCTCGGTTTTCTTTCTACCGAACCAGGGCCAGGATACAGTGGCGACGTCCGCCACTCTAGCCCGGCCGTGCCCGACGCTGCTGCGTTCGGGATAACTTACTTATTCGGGGAGGCAGTTTTGTATCTATCCCTACCAGAATAGTTCCAGGTAGGGGATTTATATAAGGTGTTCCGTCACGTGTTTGATTGCTGATCGTTAGTTGCCTTATTTCTGATTGTGCGATGGTCACATCTTGTCTATCAGTGCTTGTTACGATGAGGCTTTGATGCCGCTCAGTCTGAGTAATGACTTTCCTGCATAATCGTGGGAGTTCCTCACGACATGCTTGCGCAAGGCTAGCTAGGCTTGCTTGGCTTGCATTCTTGCTTCACAAGCAGTACAGAACTTCATACCTTGTTTCAATCTGTAGATTACCTTGTAATGAGGCACTGGCAAGGATCGCAAGAGACGTCGTTGCGAAGGATTTGGTGATTCCAGTTGGTTGGCGGTGGCTTGGCTTGTGGTCGTTTTAGTAATGGGGATTTCAGCACGAGTGGGTCTTTGCTTGCAAGCTTTGCGCTTGTGGAGACAGGCCCACCACGTTTCGTTTGTTGCCATGGTGTGCCCCCTGTTCACATCGACGGTGTAGGTCGTTTTGGCGTGAAGGCTGTTTTCCTAACTGAGGTCTTCGGTCGCATTCGTCGAGTCCATGGCGCGTGCAGTGCAATGCTCCGGTAGCTTGTCCAGGTGTCTTGGTGATAGCGTGGAGCGGGCGCGTTGCCACGGGCATGCGTGTCACGTGCATAGTGTTGTACGCGCACGGCACTACGCCGGTGACCGTTCTTGCAGTTAGGGTAAGCCGTCAGTTACACAAAGCGGAATGCTCCCAGCACGGACTAAATGACGTTTCCCCTTAGCTAGTGTTTTATGTTGCCTTAACGAATACTTCTTGGAGTTGTATATTGGCCGGAGGTTTTGTCGTTCATACAAAGTTCATACGTTTTGTTGTTCATATGTTTTAGGTGGCGTCTTTGCCGTCTTGTCGTTTCCATGGTCAATTTCCAAAGGTGGCCCATCCGCACCTAGAGATTCTTAGCACCCTCTGCTATATCGCTATTCTAACCGCCGCCAAGGGCATGCACTTTATGGGTGGTGGGTACTGAGAGCCGAGATTAGAGTTAGTCGTCCATGGGAGGTGGCGAACGATTACATCAGGGCCGCCAGATGCTTTTTTGGTGAGGGAGTGCTGTTGATGGAGCTTAGAGCTTTTTTAGCATGGTTTAGCCTTCCTAGAGTAGCCCATTAGGTATCCGGGATGATGGTTACTTCCGGATTAGGCAGTGCTTAATACATTCGTGGGTTGAGCATGGAGAGCCAGACGAAAACGAGTGAGAGAGCCAAAGACGTTTTCTGCCGATGACGTCGCTGCGAACGCCTGTATTCGTATTGAGGCAGCGTCTCACGGTTTCGCTTTTTATAGGCGCGGTTCTGAGGGAATAAGTGGACACGTTCGCTTACTGATGAGATTGATACAAAATATCATTGGTTGTTAAAAATTACATGATTGATATAGAATCATAAAATAATAAATAAGATAATATGTCCTGCAATTGCCACCTAACAATTGGTTTATTCGAACATGCAGGCAACGCAGTTTGGGAGGTGATTCACGTCAAAGCTGGTTTTAGGGACGAATGAGACCAAATAGGCAGTTATTCCATCTGCTGGGAACGCCAACATTACATGGGATCGTATCTTGTGCAAAAATGTATAGGAGGCAATAACAGTGGCTATCAAAGTGTTAGATTGGTGTAGTGTATTTTTTAGAATAGACATAGTTGTCAGATATTTCTGCGCACAGATAGATCCACTAAATTCGCCTTTATTTTAATGGACGTGCCGCGAGTCATGTGAAAATAGATAGATACTAAAAGTGTGCGAAGCTATTTTAAATGATTTCAATATCCAGAAGTAAAAAATATAAGTTTGATAAATAAAGTACTGTTAAATATCTGTTGTTTCTTGCTATGTGCACGTTTCTGGCCTGCCCGAACTTCAGAAGCAACAATGACGCTTACTTCACCCATTCCTTTGATTTAAATGACCGGTATATAGCCGGGCTGCAAGATTTTGCTGTCTAGCAAAGTAAGGTACAACCTCAACAAAGGATAGAGTGTTTGATATCATTCCAAGCGCTCAAACTAATCAGGTGGGAGTTGAAGAAAAAATAGCTCTAATTCACGCTGTGAAGGGGATTGGAAAGCAAAGCCTTAAACGACATCCACAAGAATTGCTAAAGCGATGTCACTTGAATTCACACATGTGGCTCTACAAAGAGTGAAGCCAGAGATTCTGCCAACCATTACCTGGAATTTGCGGGGGTGAAGTCCCGGACGCAGCAGCGTCGGGCATGGTTGAGCAAGAGCGGCGAACGCCGCCGCTGTAGCCCGGCCGTGCCTCGGTGGAAAGCGCAGAGTATCGCCTTTCGAATGGTAAGACAGCGAAACCTAGCCATCCTGACGTGGTAGGTAGGGGATACACCAAGGCGCGACTTAAGAGGGGACACTGAAACAATTCCGAAAGTAAGCGTAGTGATTCCCATTGATACCAATATAAACTAGTTAGTTTTGTAAGTTTGAGAATTGCGACAGAGGTGAGGGAACTTTTATAATCGCCATTAATCAGATCCAGTTGCTCGTTTTGCATTTTTAATACCTCTTAAAACACAACCGAACTGGTATTCCCAAATTTGGAAAACAGAGTTCACTCATGGCAAGCAGTGCGCAATACGTAGCGTTTCCTTGCGGCCGGATGCCTCTATGTGGTCCCTAGACTTTCTTTTGCCGCCCTGCAAACCAACCCTTGACGTATCGTTTCCATACGCTCCCTTAATTCCTTCGGGTCCGGGTTGCCCAGCAGGTGCTGTCGAAAACGTTAATCATGCCGTTCGAAAAAGGCAGTGCCAAAGCAGGCCCGAAACAACTGTCGCTAAAGCAGAAGACGAAGCCGTCCCGCCCACCCGCCGGCCGGTGCCAGACCTCACCAGCGTGTGGGGAACGCTGGGTAATAGCACCCTACCGTCTCGCCATCTACATTCTGCTCCGTGAGAGGAAAGCAACTTCCTCATCCCCAGCCGTGTTGGGAGTCTCTTTTCCTGCACGCTATGAAAGAACCATTGGCAGGTAGAGGTAGAAAGTTTGGTTACAAAATTTTGTGCCTTGATTTCTAACCCCAGGTGGAGATTGTACTAAATGTGGATACGCCCGACGTGAAATGAACACGCATGATGCGGAACGCATCCTATGGAGAACTCTGCCTTGATCTGGCAACAAAACTGAAGAGGATGTGCAGGACCTTAGGGGTTAGGCTTGCTAAAACACGGCAATGACGATTAACAAAACAGCGTGTCTTGTCAACATGTAAGTTGTTAAAACCTTGTGCATATATATATTATTTTGTGCATTTTCGAAAAAAATATTGTCGAGGATTGTATAGCTAACCGATCTGGTAATTAGAGCATAATAGGGCGTTCAAAGTTCATCATGCTTTGTCATTTTCTTTGCTTCAATGGCTGGTAAATTATTCAATGAGAGGTGGTGGCCAGATTATGACTTCTGGGTCACCGTCTTACCACTTGATAGCTCGTACTTTCACGGGGGAGAGTGTTAATTACACGGAATACATATTCCTAGTTTTTCAACCCTAACTCATTCCGAGGGCTAGTCATATATTTTAAGCGAATGGGTTTGACTTAAGACGTTTATTAACCCCGGAAAATTTATGGGGTGCAATATGTTTCGGTTTAGTAATTTAAATGGCCATAGTTTTTAATGATTGATCCTTCATTATGCTGAGTAGTGTTAATATCAGGAAATCAGAGGTGTGTTAGGGCGTCAATAGGGCGGAGGAAGCAAACCTTTTAGGGAACATAAAAATGATAAAAGGTAGGTGGCGCCGTCGGTTTGGAGTTTGAGCGCTTAAGTACGTCGGGTGGCCAGAGGTGAGAAAGGAGTGCCCAAAATTTGTGGGCTGAATGGAATTTGTATTTAGTATTTCGTATAGCACTTGCTTTAATTGATTCATATTTGTCGAATACCTTGCATTTATTTGCGGAAGTTGTGCTGCAGCAAATGTGGCTCATTTTATTTAAGATTTTGTTAGCCGGACATGTGGCCTGCCATCGGCTTTCAGAATTGCCTGGTGATATTTGCGTCAACTAAGACCTAAAGTACCTGCGGAGCGTATTAAAAGGGGCGAGTCTCCACGAAACAGGAGAGTGTATAATACCAATGAAGCTGCGGAGTGAGCGCAGCCATTGGTATTTTTGCTTGCCCATTTGGAAGAAAAAGTGTCCCTGCAGCCATGACAGAGAGAGAGAGAACGCCTTTAATGAAAGCCGAAGAGGTCAGCCTCACTAACGCTAGGGCTTGCTACTCCAGATGGGGTGAATACAGTGAGGTGACAGCGAAAATAGACAGAAAATGAAAAGGAAAGTAAGAAAGGGGAGTAAGGAGGGAAATGCACACATATTCAAATTGTACAAGCTCAGAGAGTTAACAGAAGCTCTTCTAGCCCTGTTTCCGCAAGAAAAGTAAGCAGTATTCTGTACCGAGCACTGCCTCCTCGCGATTTTGCCAGGGTCAAAGGATGTGTGAAAGTTCTAGAGTACCTCCGCGTCGTAGTCGCACAAGTGCCTTCGATGCTGTTGCCCGCTGACTGGCATATCGCGAGCAGTGGCTTAAAATGTGCCTGATGTTGTCGGTAGTAGAGCACACTGTACACAATGGCGACTCTACCCAGCCTAGCTTAAACAAAAAGCTTCGGGTGTTGGCAACATTAAGTCGCAAGCGGTGTAACACCCCTTCAGTGCGCTTTGGCAGAACCTGTGAATAGGGGAAATCGCACTGAGGGTCTATAGCATGAAGAGGCGCATAGCTGCTCAGAGAATCCTGCCAAGCCGGCAGCTGGAGTTGCCATCCTAGGTCGACTGCAGCTGCATTGCTATCTCGTTGGAAAACGGGATTCCAACTGTGAGGTTGAGGTGGTGGGCTTCTCTGGCGACCGCATCGGAGATCTTGTTGCCCGTTATACCAGAATGACCTGGTATCCACTGAAGGAATATTTCATGTCCTTCGCGCACCGCACTAGAAAAAGTTTCGTTCATATCGCAGACAAGTTGATTGTGACAATCAGGCGGCTCATTTATTAGTTGCAGGGCTGGACGGGAATCGGAAAGAATTACCCACCGCCGAGCGGGTCTTCTGCTTATGTAAAGAAGTGCTGCTCTGACAGCTGCTAGCTCAGTTGCCGCGGAGGATGTTCTGTGGCTGAGCTTTTCCTTAATGGACCGTCCCGATGACGTAATCCATACGCCGATTGCCGAAGACGCCGAAGTCACGGATCCATCGGTGTACACTTGGATGTGGTCTGGATAACGGGTTTCGATATGCTCCAAGACAAAATATGTCAAGGCAGATGCTGGCATAGACGACTTTTTGCCTATTCCAGGTACAGTGGTGCACACAGCCCATGCCGCGTACAACCACGGTGGAGTAGCAGGCAGCTTGGGTCGGAGGTAATTAGATGGCAGGACGTGCACCACGCGAGATGCAGAAGCGGCAGCCAGTGGATGAGCAAAGCATCGAGAAACATGTCGAAGGCCAGTACGGAGCAATTCTTGCGAACGGAGAGTGGTCGCAGAAAAGCACCTTGCCTCACATAAGGTTCCTACCGTGGAGGTGCATTTTGGAAGACCCAGGCATGTTCGCAGTGCTCAAGCTTGCAAGCCTTCCAGAACCTTCAAGTTCGTCCTGGACACAGCATGTTAAGCTGGAAGGCTATATCGCAAGAGGCCTACGAAAAGCGCTTTGTAGAGTCGCAAGAGTGCTGACACTGAGCAGCCCCAGGTGCTTCCTGTCACCATCCGCAAAACGTGAACGAACGAAAGGAGTCGCTCCTTTAGCCGCCCAGGACAACGAACGGTCAATTGTAGTGCCTAGAAGTTTGTGATTACAAACATAGGGTATCTGCACGCCATTTATCTCCAGTGGGTATCAAGATACATCGTGCTTGGTGAATGCCATGGCAGCGCACTTCTCAGGAGACAGAAGCAGCCCGCAGCTGCTGAGGTATTTTTCAATGGCGAACAGAGCCTTCTGCACTTTTGCTCGTATGCATGCAATATATGAAGACGGCTTTCGGAATTTGCGGCCCGCCTTTCTCCTCGGGACTGACAAGCCCGCCGTCGCCACCACCACGCTCCCGAACGCCGGCGCTCGTAATATGCCCGCCATTTGGTATGCTGGGGTATGCGGCAGTTTCCGCCATACCAGACATAGGGTGACTTTAGACACGAAAGGTCTCAAGCAAGCAGCTTGGTGGTAGAAGGAGCAGGGTTGATGCCGCGAGAACCTTTGTTCTACGGTGACGCTTCTAGAAGAGTCAGGCTCGCACGTCATAGCGACGCAAGAGTTTGACGAAAGGGGTTGGTGAAGACGCGCAGTCTTGAGGTACATCTGGCATAGCAAACGGTGACCCGGCGTTCGTGAGCTTACAGAAAACCTGGAAGGTCCGGCGTAGCAGGCGTGAACCTGCCCGAGCTAGCCTCGAATGTGCATGCCGCACAGGCATTGCATCCATCAAAATGGAATGGACCTCTTATGGCGTAGCGAGCCGTTCGTCGAATGACCAGCGGCGGACAGCGGGACTTGCACGCGAGGACAAACTGTGAGCCGTCGAACATTGATTCGTCAAATCTCCTAGCCGTCTCTAGGAAGTCCTGTTAAAACTTGCAATAGCCTCTGAACTGCATAACGACAGTTCGATTGTATCCTTTTATTATAAAAATCTCAGAAACGTTGCCTGGTTCAGCCCCATACGCGACACACACCGGCAAGTGTAACGTACATCAGCTTACCATCACAATTTTTCTGGCATGCCCGGCAGTACTATGTTCACTATTTCCAGCAAGAGAGCTTCACCTCGCCTGTCTGTGGAGGTTTATGATGCACGTAGGGAACGTTGACACCGTGGGCAAGGCGATGAGGATATCTGGAAGAAAATTTCAGCAATTAATTGAGCAGGGCCGCTCTAACGAGAGGAGTGTTCGGGCTGCCGAACGATATGTGGACCGACAAAATGCCATAGGGGCACATAAGCGTGAACGTGAGGCGCAATAACACGAATGTGTCTGCCTGGTCGTCAAGTCGGAACCATTGGAGCAGAGATTGAAACCTGCCAAACGAGTATGCCACCTACAAAACCACAGCTTTGGAGCCTTAGAGTGAATGTAGAAGAGGTGATCAGGGTTGGTGAAGCCTGCACAACCTGATCTGCCCATTTAACGAGTCACAAAAAGAAAAATAGAGATAGAATACGTTATTTTCATTCAAAAGGGTAGTGGAAACAGGGGTGGCCGGGAGGCTAATAGTCGCCTCGTTCAAGGCAAGTTCTGGTGGCCTTCAAGATGAATTCCGCCAGGCTCCCCTGCTCCTCCAGCTTGATTGCAGTAGTCAGCCACTCACTAGTGTGGTGTGACATAATTGGCTTGGTGTTTGGCTAGACCCACAGGATGTGGGTTTGAGCCTGCGGTACCTTACAGCGCGCACAGTTTTGGGGTGTGTGTGTGTGTGTATGGCTTCTATACAGGTGAAGTAGAGCTGGTGTGAGAAGCGTGTTTGTCTGTGCTTGACGAAGGCTAACCTGTTCCTGCCGCGTCAGTCTGAGGTGAGGTGACAGCGGAAGTCTCTAATCGTTTAGGTAGGTGTTTAGTGTGAGCGTAGTTGGACTAGCGTTCTGGACTAGGTCACTGAAGTCGGGCGCCCGGTATATGGTTTCGCGGGCGAGTAGGTCAGCTACATACCAGTGTGCCCAGGGACCCCGTACACCCGAACTAGTCCTTTGAGGGCAGAAAAAATGGGTAACGCATTTGTATAGCTAGTGTTTTGACCCGAAAGAATCATGCTTTTTTTCAAATCTGTGTAAATATTGGTGATTCTACTTGGTTCGGGTAGGTGAGCTGCTGCGAGAGCTATGGCGAGACTTTCGGCCTCCTCCACTGCGTGGCACCTGCGGAGCAATCCCTCCACATGTTGAGAAGGTTCTGTAACCAAATCCGGAGCTTGCAGGAAGCAGACCTTCTCAAACTACGGGATGCACTCATCACCAGTAGGATTTATTACCAATACCCTATGTCAATCTTAAAAAAACTCTTGAAAATAGACTTGATATGCTAATCAGGAAAGCTGCAAAGTTAGCATTAGGCCTTCCCATCGACACTAACAATGAAAGGTTGGATGCTACAGGGACAGTTTACAAGGTTGAAAAAGTCATCGCAGTGCACCGAAACAATCAGTTACGCCTACTCGAATTCACCCAAGCAAGCCGCCTCAACATGACTGAATTGGTATATAACCCAAACCGCAAGGAGCGAAGCGATGCAACCCTTAATAAGCAAAACGTTCGGCAGCACCTACACGTAACCCCAATGTCACAAAAAAACCTCGAAGCCCATTTGATGCATTTCGAACGAGTCGCCGTAAGCGAAGGCTGGGCTGTCGACCAGGGGGGGGGGGGGGGGGTCTTTTTTAGGCCTCCGCTTGTATGCTGCAGAACCTGTGTGTGCTCTCAGTTGTTTTTCTTTTAAAGATGCGGCGAATTACGCCAAGTTAAAGCAGGCTTTGCACAGGGCTTTCTGAACACCAAAAAGGAAAATAGAGTAAGATATCGGCAAAGCAGACATCAAAATTCAGAGACTTTAAGACAGTTAGTTAGGAAGCATCACGGCTATTTTCAACATTGGGAAGATATGAAAACAACAAATAAAACCTACGATGCCTGGCGGGGCAAGCCAGTTCCCGGAGAGTTTCTCAGCCAGTACAATAAAAACAGCAATACTCTTGAAAGAACGAGCCTACAGAGTCTGAGACACCTTGGCAGAAACAGGTTACGGCTATCTAGAAGTCCAAGATCTGATGAACCAGGACAAAGGCAGGGAAGAAAATAGAGCAATCACTCCAATTAACCTTGATAAGGTGGCCGAGGCTAGCAGTAGTACCTAAAATCGTTGTTGGTTTCTCTGCTGGAAGGACAGCCACAGTCATCAGACTGTTTCGCCCAAACGAGTGAACCAAATAGCTATGAAATGAAAATGAAGCTTGTCGAAATAACACAGTCGTATTACCGCCTCATATTCCTATTACTTTGGCGGCCATATTTTCTCCGAAGCTAGAGGCTTGCCCGTTTCTTATGTGCTGCGGGGAATGCATACCCGGGAAAGAAGTAACCGGCATAACCGTCTATATACGTGCAATAGCGAGTTGTATATATTAGGTTGCTGAGATCCACTGGCCCTGGTATAGATTTAGTTTAGAAATGCGCACTAAAATACACAATTCTTTCTCATAACAGCGTCAATCCACTCGAAAATTCACCGCCCGAAAACTGGCCATTACGTACTTTATTGAAAAACTTGGTGGTAGTTACCAACTAAGTGTAGGAAGTCCGCAAAAAGTATTTTCGCCTAAAAAAATTTTTCGGTCGTGTTACCGCTCCTTGAAGTTTTTTCAACGACGCAAATTGTGACTGGAGATAATTCATTTTCAATTAAAAGCGAAACTATGTACAACGACAAATAGTTTAGAACATTTGCTTCCGTTTCTCTTTAATGTGATACCAGGACAGAAGCCGTGAAAGATTTTTAAAGACGATAGTCTGTCTTGGGCCACATAAAAGCAGAAATTTTGTTCTGTCTGTCTGTCTGTCTGTCTGTCTGTTTGTCAGTCAGTCTGTCTGTCTGTCTGTCTGTCTGTCTGTCTGTCTGTCTGTCTGTCTGTCTGTCTGTCTGTCTGTCTGTCTGTCTGTCTGTCTGTCTGTGACAAGATTCAGCCGTCCGGCCAAAGTGAAACAGAAGCTACGAAGTAGTCTTATATACCCACAGCCAAATCTATATGCCAAAGTTCGATGTCAATATTCATGCCCGTCCACATTGTTGAAAAAGAACAGTGCACTACGCACATATAAGGCAGAAAATCAATGCATAAGTGACGTTTGCAGTGTTCGTATATTTAAAAATTATGGATGCTTGCTTTTTGCGATTCTCCATTAAATACCACATCAACTGCAGAAAACCATCACCTGGTGTTCACTGCGCTAATATAACTTTTTGCGCCATTTAAGAAATCCAATGGCAACATTAACGAAAGGTTCCACTAGGTAGGTTCCACATTCCGCTCTAAACGCTCGTGGAGTAGGGCAACATGGTTCTCTAAATGTTGTACTAGAGAGGCTTGTTCACGCGTGCCTTCGCCCTACAGCGGTGCTGGCATTGATGCATCCGACTTGAAGCAGTGAAACGCCGTAAATTTAATTTGACTTGAGCAAACCTCTAACGTGTTATCTTGGGAAGAACGAGATGGGAAAGGAATGGCAGGAGAGGTGAGCGGGAAAGAGAATGTATTTTTTAACTTGGAAGGGGCGCCAGTAGACTTTGGTCTACGTCAATATTTGCAAGGAAAGGAGCAAATGCACGGGCATGTTTTGGGTGTTGTATAGGCTAAGTAAAAACAGAAAAATGGCGCCTTTTCGGTAATTTCTAGCTAAGTCATTGTTAAGGATTCAGGCGCGGTATTATCATAGCGCGTTGATCGGTTCCATGAATATCTACTAATAATAATTCAGGTGGATTGCATAGAGTACGATTTAAGCAAATCGCTCTCAGCAATGCCAAAAAATGTTTTCCCTAACGTTCATACCTAAATGAAGCGACCAGGCTCTCCTACGTGCAGTGGCTCATTATATGCTACAAACTTAAGCTTTTAATTTAAGAAAAAGTAATTGGTTAAAATTCTGTTTCAAGAGAGAAAAGATGACTTAAAGTTCACAATCAGCCGCAATTGTGTCCACTACGAAACGTTGTCTCGAAATCAGAGCGCCTATGGACCACCCGACTTTTTTGTAGCAGGCTTGTGCACACCTGGCTCTCCACTAAACGAACATTGTTTGGATCCCGTGATATCCCCAAAAATACTGTGTAATGTGCACACCTCATCCAATTCACCCCTTGTCTTATTTTGTGGTCTTTGCACAGTCACCTAAGAAAACACCGCAAGTGAGTATTTTGTAGAGGGAGTTGGCGGCAAACGTAACCTGACTATGATGCGGGGGAAGAAGGATCTTAAAGTCATTTTCCCTTGTGCATCCCTCTTCACGCTACACAAGGACGTTCACGACGGGTGCCTTTTGCTGCAAACATGAAAGCTAAAAGCTAGAGTATTCGGGCGTACAACAATGCGTCTGAAGTATTTTTATGCGGAAGTTCTTGGTGCTTTACTTAGGTCAAAATGTTGGCCTAAGTCATTTCTTGACATTTTCGAGAGCGATTTCCTTAAAACGTAAACTCTGTAATTCCTTTTATTATTTCATTAAACACTCAAGGCACAGGTATACGCACTATGAAAATACAATGGCTGAATCTCTAACGGTGTCTTGCGAGAAAGTACTAAAATGCGCTATTTCTTGCGTTTTTCTTAGCTAATACAACACCAATAGGACTTACCCTGCTTCGGTCACTGCGCGACATGAAACCACAGCGGTGTATTGTAAAATATTATTTGTCATTCTGTATAATGCCGCCTTTTTTTTTAATTTATCATCTCTAGCCGCAATGCCCTTTGTTGCCGAAATTTCAAGGAGCGCTCACACGACTGAAAAATATTTTTCGAGAAAAATGCTCTGTGTGGACCTCCTACACTTAATCGTCAACTAGCACAAATTACCACAACAAATTTGGGATGCCTCATTTTTGTGCTGTGTCGTTTCGCGTAGAATGACCCAATATCTGTTTTTTGAGGCAGGTATAACGGTATTGGCGGTGCAATGTTCGAGTGGCGCCCTTTGCCTCTGACGCCGGCTTAGGGACTCGCCCCGCTGTCTGCTGCTACACCCTGCTTGTGAGGGGAAGCAGTTCCTGTGCTAAATATCGCCCCGATACAGGCTTTAGCTCATTAAATAGTGTATTTTTAGTAATTCCGTCATTTGTGCCAGCTTCTGACATATCTGAATAATTTCAAGCTGTATCCCCACAAGTTTTCAACACACGAGAAGAGGGAGAACCACTTGCTTCAAAGCATAGCTCAGAAGATCGTGTTTAACTCCTACTTTGTAGCCTAAAGGCGAGGTTTAGCGCTCGGAGCTCCTCAATCAGTATTCAAAACGCGTAAACAACCCAACAGTATTTTTGAGATACTGGTATGAAGAGACAGCAGTTGAATGCTACGTACCAAGCAGTGGGCCCCTACACGCGCTTCGAAGAGCAGGATATAATACAGCTGTCTTCTGTTTCTTCAGTCGTTTTTTTACTTGTATCAGATGGATGGTTTTTTTTGTGTGTGTGCCTTACGCACTAATTTTTCTGCACGCTCGCAAACGTCCTATGAGTAGCTTTAGGGATGTTTGGGAGGGTCCAAAGATCGTGCGGATATTTTGTTCAGGCTGTATGGCATGCATTCCGTTCTTTACTATTTGGCTTTTGTTATGGCTGCGTGCACGACAGTGCATATCCCTAGTGTGCGTTGTTTATTCACACGCAACTACAATAACAAGGTTTCTGCTATGCCACCGCGATCACGCTACAGACAACATTGTCCAGAGTGGTCGAAGGCGGCTTCTATGCTCCGAATTGCTATCGTAACCATCGTTACCAAAGCTAACTGATTCTGAACCCGAACAATCATGACATGATTACGGTTCTGATTGCTTGATATACTCGCTAACGAACAAAATAAATACTATACGTGGATATATTACAAGATTCGAAACCGATGAATATTTCCTAGCAGCTCCATATTGTTTTTCTACCCTTCCAAGGCTTAAGAAGAATTCCTGGTCTACTCGGAACGGCAATTTATGACCAAAAGAAATTTACTCTCGTTCTTTTTTCCTGGACTGAGGACGCGGACCACAAATGAACTCGATTTTACTGTTAAATAAAATTTTAGCCTCCTCCACATTCTTTACCTCTGATATATAGTTTGCTTATACCTCAATATTGGGAATATTTGGCTGTGGGAAATGTACCGAAATATCCCTCCACGTCTGAACAAACAGTCAAACATCATCTTTACTGTAGAAGCGAATCGTCTTGCTCAATAGACCTTAATGCTGGTTACAAGCCTGGTAAAAAACCAGCACGTGCCTATACACAAAATGGGTTATTTGTAATTCAACCTACAAATTTTACAGCTCATAGTGCGTATCATATTGCATAGTGCATAGTTTCACGCCATGACAACGGTAACCGGCGCGATGCAATCTCGCAAAAGCTGTTTTAGCTTGCATATGATTCTTGGAAACTGTAATGCCTTCTGCCAAAGCCGACGGACAAAAAGGCCTGGAATTTGTTTTGTCTTGTATTTTCGCTGTTGTCGGTGACTAGCAGCTGGCTGTTCCCTTTGTTCGAAAGACTGCTTAAAACAGAAGCTGAAGCCGACCTCGAACTCTTCGCGCTCCGCACAAGACCGGCTTCGTAAGGAAAAGGGCGACGCCGGCAATGTTTTTTTCCGTAGCGGTATCCAAAACTATAACCTGATTCACTCCTTGAGCAAATGCATGCGATTTCATGTCTATCATTATGAGAAAAAGTTACGCACATGCAACATCTGGTCCGGACAAGTATCAGATGCAAAGAAACAGCAGGGAGAGCGAGCCCGAGTGAAGCACACGACACATCCGAGAATCCGTAAGCCAAAATCACGGAGGCGCGCTTCGCAGAGCCTCCCCTGGTCGCGCTCGCCGACAATAGGCACGAGTGTAGCGAGATATAGGGTACTGCCCGCAAAATTATTGTACAAATAAAATCTGCAGTTTTGTTTTGGTATGCTCAATGGTGTTACCATGGGACGTAGGTGCAGTTTAGGTGCAGTTACAGCTGCTGCTTATGTATTTTTTCTTCGTTCTGTAGGCTTGATGTTAATACTTATTGTATAGCAGCAGGTAAGAACAACATGCATGCAACTGGCAACTACCAAATATGTATGTGGCTTCCACCAAGAAGCTTTCAAATGGCTCTTCAAGGCTCAGCCAAAGAAACCAATTCGTTGACAGCTTCACTGTTTGGTTGCAGTATACTAATAAAGATATGCACATAATTTCTAGGGTCAAAAAACAGCGCGAGACAGACAAGACAATAAAGAAGGGACAGGAAGGGCGCAGACTCACAGCTAACTTTATTGAAAAAACGCACATATATAGCCACGAACCTTGCATTGCGATAGTTTGTTCAGGTTTTTTTACCGCCTGCCTGCGCCGCTCTGTGTTACCTGTGTGACAAGTGAAGCGCCTGTACTATTCTCTATTTCTATGCCGCACGTGTTATCCATTTTGATAGGGACAGCGTTTCGAATAGTTTAAAATAATCTTCTTTGATCTACACAGTTCTGGGTGCAATTCGACGGTTCGAGAAACACTCGCGCCGAAAGATAAACGCCCGCAAAGCGGATGCCACGTTCTCCGCCTCGCCGACGCTCGCCTACGCTCGTCACTTTGTTGACTTCTGCTTCGCCACCTGTCTATCTGTGCACAAGTTCGCTCCAATAAACTCGTTTTCCTTGAAGACAACGGCGTCGTCTTTGGCTTCGTGACATCTGGTGTAGGTTCTGAGTATACACACTTTATGCACCAATGACCTCTTGAAGCCGCCAAACCAGTCCAACTAGAGACAGCCGCAGACTGAAAGGTCTGCCGCCCGAATCTGGTCTCCTGCAATATGGACCCAAGAGAATGACAGCTGCGACCACCAACATGGTCTATGAAGCCACTCCCTTCATCGTCCTCAAACAGCCACGGGAACCACCCTCGTTTCGCGGATCTCCCGCGGAACACCGCGAGGACGGGTTGAAGAAAGTGGACAGGTGGGATGACAAAAAAAACTTTCCGCCGTGCGTTCTTCTATTAGGAAGTTACATCCCGAACTCGCAAGAGAGCTCGCAAAGCAGCTGGACTCTCTTTAAAAGCAAGTTCATTAAAACATTCGCCACCGGCGTGCGGACAAAACTACCCGCACTTTTGTTGGAAACGCCCACGCAGCACCCCAAAGGAGGGGTCGTGATCTCCGCTGAAAAGAGGGAGCAAGTATTTCGCCCCGCAGACCCCCAAATATCTGAAGAAAAGAAGCTCAGGTTTTAAATGCGAGGAGTAAAGCCATGAACTCTTTGCTTGCTTGGTCCGCAAGACCCCTAAAACGGTGGTTGAATTCAAGGCTGAGGCTGCCGCATTGGAGACGACACTAAAAATTCGTAATTGACAGCACCATCGCGCCGTGCTAGCTGTGAAGACGATCGGTGCCGGGGCTATTAGCTCTGGTACACTAGGCGAGAGAATCCGCACGATGATCAGGCAGGAGCGTCGGAATTTGTTTCCAAAAACGCCGCCGCCTCAAGTCGCTTCCCTGACGGACGTCATCCGAGAAGAGGTCCAACAGGCCCTGCCGTATTCAACGCCGTCCCAAGCACCCTGCGAACCACAAGCTATGGCCAACTCCGCAGCTGTTCGTCGACCCCGCCCTGCCTGCTACAACCCGTCGTCAAGAAGTGCTGCTGTAACGCCGACCCCTGTCGCCGGTCCGACCCCTGAAGTCGAAAACCAGACGCCGAGGAAGACGGACGCATGGCGAACCACCGATAAACGCCTGCTGTGCTACCACTGAGGATAGGACGACCACATCTACTGTCGCTGCCCTCACACGAGGCTCGGTTAGCGAGGGTTCTTCATCGACGCACCCCGCCCCCGACCCGGCCAGCGCCCATCGAAGATCGAAGAATACCTGTCCAACACCAGCCGTGCACCAACTTGTTTGAACCGTCCGCGATCGCCCTACCCATACAAGACGCCGAACCGCCGTAGCAATGCTGACTTTGCACTGGTAGGTCCCCCAGCCCACGCAGAGGAAACTAAAAGTTGCAACTTCTGGAGGAGAAGTTGCTCTACGGCAAAAAACTGAAAACCGTCCAATGACTCCAGGGTAAGCCAAATACCGTGATTCACGACACGCCCCCATCCTGACAACCCGACCGAACCCTGACGAGACTCCACAGCATGACGACAGCTACACGGCGCGACGCGAACCGAACCTGACCGACACTGCTGGTGAGAAGACGACGACAACGACAATGCACAGTGCCCGACCGTCAATACGCAGAAGCTGAGAAGCGAAAGAGAGAGAAAACACGCCGCCCCGACGCACCCGGAAATAGAAAAAGGCGGCGTCCGACGTCAAAGTGCCCGACGGTAATGTGTCCATCGGCGTCTTTGATGCACTCGCTGTTATCGACACTGGAGCCAAGTAACAAGCGCATCATTCGCGTCTACGCTGAATAAAGTTACGAACAGATGGGACGGTCCGAACACACACACAGCAGGAGGCCACCTCGTGATGCCAAGTGGAAAGTGCACATCGCGCGTCACCATAGACGGCACAACGTACCCTGCGGCGTTCGTCATTTTGCCTAACTGCTGCCGTGACGTAATTCTCGGAATGGACTTTTTGATGAACAACGCTGCAATATTTGGTCTACAGGCGAAGTCTATAACATTTTCCTCCGATCGCTTAATGACGCCGTAAACCAACCCCGAAACCCGAGCTGATGTAAGGGTCGCCGATGAATATGTCAATCTGCCACCCCACGCAAGGTCGATGATCACCGTTTACTGTGAAGATGCTGTCCTTGACATCGATGCGATGCGATCGTAGGGGGTGTCTGAAGTTTGCATTATGACCTAGGTGTCTCCGTCACAGGAGTGAGCCCAGCGCTGTGCAAACAAAATCGGCAAAAATTACTGGATTTGGTGGCCGCTACAGCGAGTGTTTTTAATTAAATCAAAATTACTTCAGACACCGTTAGGGAAGCACCGAAGTATAGCCGAAGATGGAGCTCTACCTAATCGACAGTCACTGTACCGCGTGTCTTCACATCAGCGGGCAGCCATCCGGACGAAAGTTGAAGACATGCTCAGCGACGACATTATACATCCATCGAAAAATCCCTGTGCTGCTCCGGGCGTACTCATGAAAAAAAAAGACGGTACGTTGAGGTTCTGCGTTTACTACCGGCGACTGAACAAGATCACCAAAACGAACGTGTACCCCCTGCCACGAGTCGACAACGCCCTCGACCACCTCTCCCACGCAAACTACTTCTACTCGATGGATATGAAGACAGGCTATTGGGAAATTGATGTGGATGAGAGATACCGAGAAAAGACTGCATTCATAACCCCGGACAGCCTATACGATTTCAAGGTAATGCAGCTTGGGCTATGCACGGCCTCCGCAACGTTTCAGAGAGTCATGGACACAGTGCTAGCTGGCGTGAAGTGGCGCACGTGCCTCGTATACCTCGATGACGTTGTAGTATTCGCCCGCACTCCAAGAACACCTTGCAATGTTGAAGTGTGTGCTCGAGGACATTCGTACGTCGGGGTTAACACGGAAACCTGGAAATTGCCTATTCACGTACAACAAGCTGAGGCTTTTCGGCCACGTCTTCAACGCCGCAGGAGTTCTCCCTGACCCGGCGGAAACTTCAGCCATAGCGAACTTTCCAAGACCGAAAGACAAGAAGGGTGTGCGATGATTTCTCGAACTGTGCGCATACTACCGGTGCTTCGTCACAACCTTCGCAGGAATTTTAGAGCCACGCACACGCTTGACGGAAGAAAGCACCCCTTTCAGCTGGGAAAGTGCCCAAGAGAAAGCATTGTGAGAGCTACAACAACGCCTAAAGAGCCCGCCCGTGCTCGCTCATTTCGACGAAAACGCCGAAACAGAAATGCACATGAACGCCAATGTTATAGGCTTGGGTGCCGTCCTCGTCCAAAAGCAAAGCGATTGCAAAAAGTTAATCGCCTATGCCAGCCGTGGTCTGTTGAAGGACGAGAAAACTATTCTGCCTCCGAGAAAGAATGCCTGGCTATCATAATGGCCATTTCAAAATTTCGCCTATCTGTGTATGGTAGACCGTTCAAGTTTGTGACAGACCACCATGCGCTATGGTGCTCGCCATTTTGAAGGACCCCTCTGACCATCTAGGGCGATGGAGCTTGCGACTACAAGAATTTGACTTTGCAATCGTCTATAATGCCGGAAGGAAACAGTCCGACGGCAGCTGTCTGTCCCACACCTCTGTGGTCCCACCACTTCAAGACTCTGATGAAGACATCGCTTTCTTCGGAGTCGTGATAGAGAGCAACGTAGCCACCCAGAAGCGTGCCGACCCCGAGTTACGCGTCATGATCGACTACCTCGAAAAACGCAGTGTCGCCGTACCTAGGGCCTTCAAAGGCAACTTACCGGATTTCAGCATGAAAAACTCCGTCCTCGTGACAACGAATTTCAGCCGCTGAACGAGAACGAATTATCTTCTTGTCATCCCGGGAGATCTTACTGACATAATTTTGAAGCGTGCGACGACGACCCGTCTTCAGGACATCTCAGCACAGCTAGCAGTAATACAAAAATCAAGGCGAAGTGTACCATCCCCACCTTACATCTGACATAACTAACTACGTCCGGTGCTGCCGTCACTGCCAGTCACAAAAACACTCCGCCCACGACACCCGCCGAATTTCTGCAGCCGATCGCCATCCAATCGAGGCCCTTCCAACTGATTAGAATAGACTTTTAGCCCGTTCCTTACGTCAAGATCCCACAAGAGGATTGTCGTAGCGACAGAATACATGACTCGCTACGCAGAGACAACCGCCATTCCTAGTCGCGAACTTTTGTTCATAAATCAAGTTGTGCTGCGGCATGGAGCCCCTAAAGTCCTAATGACGGATCGCGGCACGGCCCTTACTTCGGCGCTGATGCCAGGAATATTACGCTACAGTAATACGGATCACCGAATATTGATGGCGTACCACCCCCAAACGAACGCAATAATGAAACGTTTGAATAAGACGATCATGGATATGCTGTTTATGCTCGTCGACGTTGAACATAAAACCTTGGACGAAGTGCTCCTGTATGTCACGTTAGCGTATAACACGGCTGTCCAAAAAACTACGCGGATGACCGCATTGGAGCTTACCTACGGAAGATGACCCACTACGATGCTTGACACCATTCTTCCGCTCGTAGAAGACGACGACCTCAAAGCCGACGTCCAACGATACTTTCAGAGATGCCGAGGAGGCCCGCCAGCTCGCTCGAGTTACTATAAAAGACTAGCAGCTAGTGGATGCCGGACACTACAATCTTCGATGCCGAGACACCGATCTCCACCCATTGGGACCCTGTGTGGGTTTGCCCCCCCCCCCATCCGACGACGCGGACTCAGTGAGAAGCTTCTGCGACGGTATTTTGGACCCTACCGGATTCAAAGACGTGTTGGCCAACTTACCTACAAGATCATCCTCGATGGTCATTCCGGAATGTCACGACGACGCACGCGGCTGGAAGTCGTCTACGTGGTTCATCTAAAACCTTACTACGCAAGATGACAGATTTTTTTGTTCGGACTGTAGTTTTCTTTCAGCATCGTGTCGATTCACCCTACAGGGGGAATGCCGTGAACCTTGCATTAGGTCTGTTTTTTATGTTTTCTTTTAAATGCAGAGCATTTCTTTAACTCACGATGTCACCCGGCGTTGTCGGCGTTGGCGTGCCTCCGCGTCCGCTACAGCCGTTAAAGGTGCGCCCTCTCCCACACTCCTCCTCTCCCGCATCACGCTACCCTCCTCGCTCTCAACAACAGGTCCGCACCCCTCCCCCTACAATAAATAAAAAATAATACTTACCGGCGCCTGGTTTCGATCCCACGACCGTGCGGGCGGAACGCAAGGTACATGGTGCTCTACCCACTGCGCCACAAAGGCGACACAGAATGGAAGGCTACGAACGCGCCTTACATCCTTGACTCATTCAAACTACGTCAAGAAGCTGCTGATACAACGCATTCACTACCTGTGGGCGGAACGCGAGGTACATGGTGCTCTTCCCACTGCGCCACAAAACCGACACAGAATGAAAGGCTACGAACGCGCCTTATATCCTTGACTCATTCAAACTACGCCAAGAAGCTGCTGATACAACGCATTCACTACCACCAACTCCCCAAACACTAAACGTTAACGCAATACACCCACCCCCTATGCTACGCATTTACTCGAGTCCCCCTCGCGGGGAGACGGGCCCTTTTTTTACACCCCCGCTGCGCCGGTCTGTGTTTTCTGAGTAGTAAGAGAAGCGCCTGTTACATTCCCTGTCTTTATGCCGCACTTCTTATCTATTTGATAGGAAAAGCGCTTCGAACTCACGCCAACAGTCTAGAATAAACTTCTTTGATCTACAGTGTTCTGGATGTAATTGGACGATTTGAGAAACACTCGCGCCGAAAGATAAACGCCCGCAGAGGGGATGCCGCGGTATTCGACTCACCCATGCTCACCTACGCTCTTCACTTTGTTAACTGCGGCTTCGCCACTAGTGTATCTTTGAGTTGTTAGGAGAGCACAAGTTCGCCCCGGTAAACTCGTTTTCCTTGAAGACAACTGCGTCGTCTTTGGTTTCGTGACATCGGGTGGCGGTTCTGGGTACCCAGCGTTCATGCTCCCAACAACTTCTGCAAGCCGCCAAGCCAGTCCAACGAGAGCCAGCCGTGACTCCAAGGTCTGCCGCCAGAGTTTTGTCTCCTGCCAGACGAACCCACTAAAACGACCGCTGGAACGACCAACAGGTGCATGAAGCCACTGCCCCCATTGTCCTTCAACAGCCACGGGAACCACACTCGCTCCTCTGATCTCCCGCTGAAGACCCTGAGGACTGGTTCCAGAAAGTGTACGTCGTCCGCGTTTTGAACAGGTGGGATGACGAAGACATTTTTTGCCATGTTTTCTGCTGTTTGCAAGATACAGCCCGAACATAGATCGAGAACCATGAAAGCTCAATAACCAGCTGGGCTCACTTTAAGAACGAGTTCATTAAAACATTCCCCACACTCGCGCGGAAAGAATGAGCCGAACGTTTCATGGAAACGCTCACGCAGCACCCGAAAGAGTGGTTCGTGATCTACGTTTAAGAGATCAAGCAACTGCGATGAAGCAAGCTCTCTCCCATAAATCGTTGTCCCATTAAAACAACTGCTTCGTCTTTGCTTCATGTCAATAGGAAATCTATTGCACATGGTCGCGAAGCAGCCAGTTTTGTTTGCTTCCACTTTCCCTTTCCCTTTTTATTTAACAACGCACGATCCTGTTCAAAAATTCACTCGTTTCCGTACAACACAACGAAAGGTTCGCTCACACAATTTCCAAGGTTTTAGTGATAAAAAGGCCTCTATCAACTCGCCGTCGACTCGTTCGCTGCCTCTGCTCATCACGTTCGTTTGTTTCAAGAGCGGCAGACATGGCGTGTCGTCCCAGGCGAAAGAATGGTGTGGAAGATGAGACCCTGTTTTGTGTTTTATTGACAGCTAGTGTTTCCTCATACGTTCATTGACCTGATGGGCAGGCTTTGCCCTCTTATACTATCCCCCATTCATGTTCTTTCTTATACCTTCTACCATCCTTCTTTAGGCATACTGTGGCCTTGGTTGATCCTCTGAGGATGTTGGGGCACAAGCTAAGCAACTTGCGAGGGGTAGGAAATCCTACCGGCACTCCGTGCCTGTTGGCTACAGTCTTAAAGCGTGCCACTCAGTGGACAAACGGTAATACCACTGGGTATTTGGGCTTAGGGGTGTCACCCTAAAGGGCTCTGGTGCACTTGACCCTTTTCAAGAAAGACTCCGCCACCGCTATCAAGACCGGCAAAGCGAAGCCTGCCGTCATCAACCTAGGCAACTCGGCCACGAAATATTCATGAACCTTGTGGTGGCAGGACTTCATAAGCACTACTTGACGACAGCCCATGGCAACTGCTCTTTTGACATTCTTTCATTGTGCAGTCTAATAGGGCAATAAACATTTGCGTACCCTTGGCATGTAAAACCAGCAAACATGGTCTGATAAAAACATAAGCGTAATATTTAGAAACTGCAGGCAATCATCACTTGGCATTTCATAGGTAAAATAGAGGCCTTTCCCCGCTCGTCGCAACCCTTTTAAAATCTCGTTAAAAATGACAGTCTGGTTAGAAACAACAGGTGCAGGTTACAACGATGGAGGTTTAAAAACAGCAAGAAGTCGTCAACATATATAAAAACTTTCAGCACTTTCCCTTCCAGATTATGCTCCAGATATCAAACGATGCGGGCCCAAAACTTTTCGCAGAGGCCTGGTTGCACACATGATCCGATACACACACCCCTACGGTGCACATACAATTTATCCTGAAACGAAACAAACGTAGACTGAAGATAAAATTCCAGCAGGGTCAGGAAGTTTTCTGAGGTCATGGCGCACGAGTTCTGAAACGGTATAACATTGCTTCACCAAAACACTCTTTAACCGCAATAAGCAGGTCATGGTTCGGAACAGATTAAAGCAGATCAGTAACATCTACGAAAAATTGAAACCAACTAGCGGCCCTCCTTTTAAATATGAAACCACCGCTGACGAATTTTTGGTCGCAAAAGGATCCTGACGGTTAGCTTCACTAACCTGTTTCTGCAAAAACCGGCTCACCTGGTGCTGCCACGTGCCTGTCTCGGTAAAAATCTTGGCGGGCTATCAATCTTGTGGGTTTTCACAATAAAAATAAAATGTCCAGGCTGTTGCATTGACACTCAATAACAGACTTGGCAAGCTCATCAATTGACATTTCTTTACACAACTTCATGGCAACAGCTTTTACCTTGGCACAGATTGCAGGGCTTTATCTCTAAATGCTACCAAAGGCGAAACCCCGAATCCTTCTTCCTGTTCGGTTATGAGCAACGCTAGTTCGTAGTCTCTGCAGTAGTTTACAATGTTCTGGGTAGTTTCCGCAGGGGCCGCAGGGCCCTTCCTCGAAGTTTCCAACAAGCAGGCCACTCCTTCCAACAGGCAACGCTCCCAGTCTTCCTCCTCTGCCCTTATCTTCGCTACGCGCCTGTTTAGCGTTTACATTTCATAGGGGGGAATCCTTGGCACGGACAACAGGCACAGAGTGCCGGTAGTATTTTCTGCCCCTCGCAAGTTGGCTAGCTTGTGCCCCAAGATCCTCAAAGGATCGAACAAGGACACAGCATGCCTACAGAAGCATGCTACACAGTTTGTGTAGTGCGCTACTGGGGTTGTTTGTATATTCTGTACTGCTCACATGCGAGAAGGTATAAGTGGGCCAGAGTAGCCGTCGTGTCAATGACCGTTTGAGGAACCATCAGCTATCAATGAACAACATCGCACATCTCCACACCGTGAACAATGCGCAGGGTGCAAAACAGAGACGCAAGTTGTGTATTTTCTGTGTGATGAGCGTCATCGTGCTTGCGTGCTGATGTGACTGAGATTTAAATGATTTTGAGGTGCAGTAAATTCACTATAAATGACAAGCGCCACACGAAAGACAATTCGCGTCCCAGTACTTCGAACCGTCGACATCAATCACGGCGTGGAGATGTGTGACTTTTCTTGCGGTTTGTACCCATTAAGCTGGCTTGACTCACATATTTTTTGTTTATAATGCTGTGTGCAACGACGCCAATGGACGCCAACGGACATTGCGAGGTCGCTCTACACTTCAGTACCTATTTTATATTCAGATGTCTGTCTGGCGGCGTAATCTAGTGTTAGCGAATTGGAATCCGTTTGTGTTGCTGATGTAGTTGGTGGTTCGAATCTTGGGGGTGCTGTTTTTTTATGCGACTCCCTTTGAGCCGTTCTTTCATAATACTGTGTGCACGGACGCCAACGGAAACACATTGCGAGGTCCTAAGGCGCTTCGCACCTATCAAAACAGGGTCTCATCTTCCACACCATTGTTTCGATGTGAAGATAGGCCAAGTCAGTTGGTGTTCAAAGAAACCAAAGTGCTTAGCAGAAGCTGCGAACAAGTGCGCCACGAGTTAATAGAAGCCATTTTTATCCTTAAAACCACGAAAATTGTGTGAGAAAACCCTCTGGTATGTTGTACGAAAGTGAGTTTGAATTTTTGAACAGGATCGCATGTTGAGAAAAAAATAAGGCAAAGGAAAAGGGGAAGAAAATTAAATATTGGCTGCTTTGTGCGCATGTGCAATAGGCCTCCTGCGCTGCCCAGGGGGCGCTGCGCAAGCGGCTTCCGGGCAGTACTTCCGGGTAGTACAAAGCTGCGCGGGTCCCGTAGGATTCCGTGTTGACTGAAGCAAAATTAGCTCGATTCTCCCGATTGTTTTGCGACATGGTCACCAGCCCCTCCCCAACGAGTCCGGTCTCTTCCGGCGATCAACTTGGCATAGGCGAAAACGCTTTGCAGCGCTAAATACGTTTACAGCACCGACGAAAGTGCCGGGACGGTGACGGCGCTCTGCCACTCGCTGGTTCACCGATCGATGGTCGTATGAAGTGAAATTTTAACTTCCAGTTTAAACTATTTACTACTCTAGGTGACAAGGACTTTTCAACAACAGCCGACAAAGAAAAAGAAGAGTGACGCAATCGGAGATGGCGGTGCTTTAAAAGCCAGCGAGTCCGGCAGACCGCTGGCTCGCCTGCGGTGCGCCGCTCTTTTGAGTACCTGCGCACTATGCGTGCGCTTTCATAAAAAAGTGTTCGTTTGCGTCGCCATTACGAATACATGGTGCAGCGTTAGCTTGCCGTTTTTTTGCGTGTCTCAGTGACGAAATTCAGCGAGCGTAAGAAGCGTGAAATCTGTTTTGCGATTCCGAAATTAGTGGCCGTAAAACAAAGTAGTCGGGAGAACCGAGAGGCCGCTCGCTTTCCTTGTTTGCGCTCACTTTACCTAATTACGCTCTTGCATTATGTTGTATCCGCCGCGCACCATACGTGGCAGAGAGACGCAGACGCTACCATCGTACCCACGGAAAAGAGACCCTTTATTCTTTTTACACGAAATTAATTTCCGGGCTTGCGGTTGCTGATGATGATGGTGGAATTTGGCCACCTTAGCATTGTGCGCCACCTGGTGGCATGAACTGAACTACATTACACAACATCCCCTCCTCCCAAAAAGGGGCAGCACACCATCGCACAACACAATATCCCCTCCTCCCAAAAAGGGGTAGCACACCGTCGCACAACACAACGTCCCCTGGGCGCGCACAGTCACTGCATTGTCTCATAAGTCATATTCAGCCAGCCACGCCGGCTTGCGTCGATCTCTGGTGGATCGCCGTGGAGCCGCAGCTTCAGCACTTCTCTCAGTTCCTCCCGACACGTTCCTTGGTACACTCATGTCGTGACAACACTTGGCACACCAGTACTTGCAGTTGAAGTTGGAACTGACGTTCTGTCGGTGCTGGCCGGGGTAGAAAGTGGCTGGAACATCTGGGCACTCGGGGACTGTGCTGCGGTGGAGCCGGGAGTCCCAGGGGAAACGCAGGTTACCTCTGTCGAAGGATTCCAGGCTGCAGTGTATGGAATCAGCCGCTCACGATTCCAAACGCGACCAGCGCTCAGCTCGTACGTGTGCTCATTTTGGCGCCGAACCACAGTGAAAGGACGTGAATACGATGGGGAACCCTTTGGCACATGTCCCGGTAGCTTAATCGGAGCTGCTTGTCCTGCGTTCAATGACGAATGTTTGGCTGCACGACGACGATCCGTATAGTGCTTGCTTGCAAGCTGTTTCCGAGTTACCCTTTCCTTGACGGCTTGAAGCTCCACGCCTCCGACCTCAGGAATACTTCCAGTCGGTCCTGCAGCGAGATCGAGTCTGGTCCTTGGGTGACGGCCGTGTAGAAGAACAGCAGGTTTCTGACCCGTAGTTGCATGCGGGGTGCAGCGGTAGATCCTAAGGTACTCAGTGACAGCCTCCTTCAGTGGGTGGTGTTCCTCCAGACACACCTGAACGTAGTCCTTTAACACACAATTAAACCGTTCCACTTGTCCATTTGACTGTGGATGATAGACTGCCGAGAATGTGTGGTGGATACCTCTATTGCGGAAGAATTCTTCAAACTCGACGGATGTAAATTGTGGCCCATGGTCACTCACTATCTCCTTCGGATAGCCTTCACGGCTAAATATACTCCGCAAAAAGGACATGGTCGTCGCTGAAGTGACTTTGGAGGTGAACCCTACTTCTGGCCACTTGCTGAAGTAGTCTACTAAAGTAATGGCAAAACGACAGTCCTGAGGAGCCCTTGCGAAAGGACTAACGATGTCGATGCCTATCTTCTCCCACGGCGCTGAAGGACATGGAACCGGCTGCATTAGCGGCACAACTGGCTTTGCTGATTCGTCAACAGACTGACAAACGACACAAGACTTGATCAGCTGTTCGACGTGCTTGTTCATGCCAGGCCACCAGTATTTTTCTGGGAGTCGTTGCGTTGTACGCGTGATGCCTGGGTGAGATTCATGGGCGATATCCAGAAGTCTGCTCACCAACGCAGAAGGTACCACGAACTGTTCCCCTCGGAGCAGCAGGTCATTCATCACTGACAGTTCGTCCCGAACCCTGTAGAATGGCATTGCTTCTGGAGGCAGCGTCTTGGCTGATGGCCACCTGGACGTTTTTCACTGCATCACTTGGCAAAGTACAGAATCCTGCGCAGTTACAGTTACGAATTCCTCGTGAGTTAAGCATGAAGAAACAAAGCAAACAGCATCTTCCGGCTCCGGACGGGCTCCATACGTCTCCTGCGGTAACCGGGAAAGGGCCTTTGCGACAGTATTTTCAGTGCCCTTCTTGTATTCTGTTGTGTAGTTGTATGCCAGGTCCGGAGAGAACTCTACCGGTTTACAAGAAGTGTGGAAGCAGCTCAGTGACGTACCATATATCTGTAGTTGCAGTGTGTTGATGGCGTCGATGCCCAGGAGATTTGTGCCTTGTGGTACCACGTAGAAAATTAGTTGAGCATGCCGGTTCCGATACTGAACTGGAGTGGCGAAGCGTCCTTGAATGTTAATTTTTCTGCGTGAAAAATCGAGCAACGTCGCCGATGTTGGCTGGAGTGGTGGTGGAGGCCTCAGTTTGCTGTACGTGTCGGCAGCAAGAATTGAAACTGCAGAACCCGTGTCCACGAGGAAATCGACGAGAGTTTCTTGAACCTGTACTTGTATGCGCACTCCGGTGCTCTGTTACCCGTTAAGTTGCAGTACGCTGACAGCTGTTGAATCGCGGTGCTGGACTTCTTGAACATCGAGGGACTCCTTGCTACGCTTCTCGCTACGACAGACTCTCTTGAAATGGCCTATCTTGCCACATTTGTTGCATGTCTTGTTCCTTGCTTTGCAAATATTCGAATTGGCTAAGTGTTTCGCAGAGCCGCAGCGAAAGCAAGTCCTACTATTTTGTCCCGAGGAGGCATGTTCGGCTGGCCCTAGCGCCAAACGCTTATCCACTTTTTGCACGTACCCTGCAGGGCTAGCTGATGACAACTCCTTGGAATATTTTGCAGCTTCTTCGATACTCCGAGCAATTGTGAGGGCCCTGTCCAACGTCAATGAGGAGCTTTCCAAAAGTAGCCGCTCCCGAAGTACAGTGTTACTCGTCTTGGCGACGAGTTGGTCGCGTATGAACTCGTCGGCCCTGTCATTAAAGGCGCAGGAAAGTGAAAGTTCTCTCAGCGAAGAAACGAACATGTCCGCGGTCTCACCCGGCAACTGAACGCGTTGACGAAACCGCTGGAGTTCAAGGACAACGTTAGTACTTTCTGCGTAGTAGGCCTCGAGCGTCTGCAGAGCAGTCTTGAATTCGTCCTCGTCCTCCGTAGGTTGCTTCTCTGGTAGCGTGTAGTAGATTCGTTGACCCTCGACCCCCAGGCAATGTAGAAGAAGGGCCTTGCGGCGTGCTGGCAAGTACGCGTCGCTTGCCGACGCTACGAGGTAGTTCTCGAACATTCGACGCCATTGCGTCCACGGTATGGCGGGCTTTCCCGGTGTCGGTAGAAACGGCGGCGGCGGCGTCAGTGCCATTGAAGAAGATTGCAGTATGCCGTACTTGAGTAGTGACGTGGCGTTCCGCCCGCAGCCCAAAAAGGGTTACCTCGTCGCCATTATGTTGCATCCGCCGCGCACCGTACGTGGCAGAGAGACGCAGAAGCTACCATCGTACCCACGGAAAAGAGACCCTTTATTCTTTTTACACGATATTTATAACCGGGCTTGCGGTTGCTGATGATGATGGTGGAATTTGGCCACGTTAGCATTGTGCGCCACCTGGTGGCATGAACTGAACTGCATTACACAACACATTATATATTCCCAGTTCGCAATAATAGGCTAGAATGAGGGTCAGCAACGTTTTGAAGTGTAGGTCCGAGTTGCATGCAGCCGACACGGCGGAGGGCTGGACGGTAAATCGGGTGGGAGGGGAAGAAGGGCTTTGAATGCAAAGCGAAAAAATTCAGCGAATCGCTAATAACATTTGGCAATAATTTCGTGAAGTGTGAAGATGGGGGACAATTCAACTGGAAGCGACCAATTTCCTGTTCTTGTCTCGCTGTCTAACTCAATTTGAGGACAAAACTGGCGTGTCGGCGTTCAGATTGTTAGCGGCGAATATGGTCACATGTAAATATTGGGGGCCACGCGCCGTGTATGCGGCTGTGTTATATTATGTTATGCAAAGATAGAAGTACACATTTCTGCAGGCAGCGGGCGTACGATTTGGTTATTGTTTTGCGTCCTTTATTAGCGCCTAATTTGTTTATTTGACGCAATATCCCATCTACTCGCTAGTATACATGTACCCTGACGTTCGTAAATCGTGCGGTGGGTAGTTTCAGAAAATACAAAACAAAATTTCCACTCGTTTTCATGGCGATGCCAGGCCAGCAGTGTCAGCTTAGTCGGCTGCGCAATTATTGGGTTCGCTTGCATGCTTCAGATGAAGCAACCGTTTGCAGTTTCCTCAGGCTATAGAACGAGCAGCATTCCGTGTTTATGCTACTCGTGAACTTTCCTTTATCGACCGCACGCAATAAGAAAGAACGGTAATCGTCGTCAGGAAGTGAGACCACCCGACCTGGTGATACTCTACCACGGCGCGACGACCGCGACAGCTCGCTGAACAGAAAGCCGACAAATCGGCTTGTTTGAGCGGATATTATTTTGTTTCGCCTCTACAACTAATTTAAGGGCTATTTCATACAGTATGCAGTCATTTAAACACGCCCCAAAGCGAATAAACTGAGTACAACCAGGTTGCACTGTGCCTAGTAATTGAAAACTCATGGAGGGCGGCGAGGGTCGTCTGCTTTTGTACTACCCATAGGCGTCGGCCACTAGGGGCGCTGCATATCGCAAAAACCCCAGCGCAGGAGGCCTATAGATGGTATATATTGATGCTCGCTTTTTCAATTAAGCTAATTGTGATTCTCTGCCCGTCCTGTCCCTTCCTTATTGTATTGTCTCACACGCGCAGATCTGCCACCCCTGAAATCTAGTATCAACTAGTCTAACAACACGCGGTACTGTGCCCATAATTGTTTTATTAAGAAAACCTGTTACTATGTTGTTATTACTTGTCGCGTTTTTCTGAGTTACCGTTTCTCCATGTCATATAAGAACGCGTAGGTAAGAGGAAGTAGTAGGACGTCAGATCCGGGGATCCTTTAAAATCCGTGATAATCCCATTGTACCGCCTGGCACATATAGGGCAAGCCTCGATCTCCAGACTTACGCTTGCTTCAGAAGTCCACAACTCAGCGTTATTCCAACGTATGCCATAGGGACCGGAACCTCGACTTTGCCGCGCGACTCTAGCCCCATTTTTTTGCCGTATTGGCGGAAAACGGAAGTTATGGACGAAAAAAAAAAAAAAAAGAACGTGCCGCACCTGCGGGCGCGATGCCCACAGCTGCGGCACGTTCTTTCTTTTTTTTTTCAGCGCGAGCGCTGTTTTTGCTTGCGCGAGTTTTTCCTGAGGCAGTATTGTTCAGAAGTTAATTACCTAATTTAGGTAAATTAGTTAATAATTAATCAGTCAGATTGGGTCAAAAGTCAAAGTGATGTCAATAAGGATTGTGAGGTATCAAATTAAAGGTCTTGATGACGGGATTCACGTGAGAGAAATTAAAAATTGCTACTTGGTAATAGTCATGAGATAATCACGTGAGTTATAGATTGGGTTAGCAGTGAAAGTGATGCCAGTAGGGCTTGTGAGGTATCAAATTAAAGGTCTCGATGAGGGAATCATGGGGGACACCATAAAAATCGCTTCTTGGTTGTAGTCATGAGATAGTCACGTGAGTCAAAGATTGGGTTAAGAGTCAATTGATGCGACTAGGGCTTGTGAGGTATCAAATTAAAGGTCTCGATTAGGCGAATCACGTGGCACAAATTAAAAATGGCTTCCTGGTTCGAGTCATGCGATAGTCACGTGAGTCATAGATAGTCACGTGAGTCATAGTCATGCAGTCATAGAATGGGTTAAAAGTGAAAATGATGTGACTAGGGCTTGTGAGGTATCAAATTAAAGGGCTCGATGAGTGGAATTATGGGGGACAAATTAGAAATCGCTTCCTGGTTATAGTCATGAGATAGTCACCGAGTCATAGAATAGGTTAAATGTCAAATGGATGCGACTAGGGCTTGTGAGGCATCAAATTAAAGGTCTCGATGAGGGGAATCATGGGGCAGAAATTAGAAATCACTTCCTGGTTATAATCATGTCACGTGAATCATAGATTGGGTTAAAAGTCAATATGTTGCCACTAGGGCTTGTGAGAATATAAAGTAAGGGTCTCGATGAGGGGAACCATGGGGGTCAAATTAAAAATCGCTTCCTGGTAATCGTCATGAGATAGTCACATGAGTCATATATTGGGTAAAAGTCAAAGTGGGGCCACTAGGGCTTGTGAGGTATCAAATTAAACGTGTCGATTAGGAGAATCACGTAGAACAAATTAAATATTGCTTCCTGGCTATAGGCATAAGATAGTCACGTTAGTCATAGATTGGGTTAAAGTCAAATTGATGTCAATCGGCTTGTGAGGTTTCAAATTAAAGGTCTTGACGAGGGGAATCACATGGGAAAAATTAGAAATTGCATCGTGGGTATAGTCACGAGCTAGTCACGTGAGTTATAGTTTCGGTTAAAAGCGAAAGTGGTACCACTAGGGCTTGTGAGGTAACAAATTAAAGGTGTCCGTTAGGAGAATTACGTGACAAATTAAATATTGCTTCCTGCTTATAGTCATGGGATAGTGACGTGAGTCATACGCTGTGTTAAAAGTCAAAGTGATGCCCTAGCGCTTGTTATCGCCCTCCCGAATGCTAAAAGAAAGTTGCACATGCGAGAAAGTGGCAAATAGGGTATTGAAATGTGTGCTAGGAATGTGGGTTCGCGCTGGTAGTGAAACCGACAATCGCATATCTGCACAAGTTCCCTGCATCCCAAAATCAGAAGTCGGCCATGAGTCGTTCTGGGAAAATTCGTTTTTTAAGCTCGCCGCGAGCAGACTTGTTCCGTGTGTGCTTCCTTCAAGCTCCCCTATTCTAAGGGCAGATTTTGTGCGTCTTCAATTTTACTGCGGACCTTCTGACCCGTATATGAATGAGAACAGAATGAGCTCTGCATGCTGAGTGGCCGACGCATCTCCGGGGCTTCCGAATCGGACGTTATCTACCAGGGCCCGATCGCAAAAAGCAGCCACATCTCTTACCGCACATGGGCAGGGGTCGTTTGCTTTCACGAAAAAAAAAATGCTGTTTGGGTGCATTTTCACAAGCAATAAACACCTTTTCCTGATTCAGCATCAACAAAACTATAAAGGAATGCCACCAACAAATGTTTTGAAAAACTCTTCAGCAGCCCTTTAAAAGCATACCAACCTTTTATATATTTGGAATCGTGTTTTTTTATTTCCGGTATTTTTCTAAACAACATGAAAAGAAACTTTCTTTCACGCCCTTCACAATTTGAGGGAAACTTACAACTCTACTCAGGTGGCATATCCTTGCAATTCGAAGTGACGCTTTTGTCTTCTATATAAAAAAATAGATATATTCATGTTTTGTTTCTTTATTGCTACTTCGTTACTTGTGGCTGATATGCCATGTGGAGTAACGTACGTACACCAACACAATAATGTACCAGGATGGTAAACATATCTATGGTGCTTTCCGTTTTTATGTTAGTAAATAAATATACACATGACGAATCAGCGCGCTTTGGAAGCCGTTTTAGATTCTCTGTAAGTCTTACAGCACTAACTGAAAATAGCACCCGCTGCATTGGTTCAGTTATGCTGCTGATCCCAAGGACGCGGGTTCGATCCCGTTCGTGATCTTTGCTTTTCATATGGAGTAGAAAAAAGACGATCGTATTTCTACATTTCGTCGCGCGGTAAAGGTGCCCAGGTGCTCAAACGTAATCCAGAACCCTCGTGGCCCAGGTGCACATCCGCGGCGCGTTACTCCCATAATTTAAAATTTTAACTGAAATAATAAGAAGGCCCTATATCTCCGGCCTTCGCTGCAAATGTCATCGAAAGACAGTAGTCTTCTGCCAACCATGCCTGTAAAACCCCCGTGTCTCCCCCCTCCACCCTGGTCTTTTCCGCTCCCCCTCCACCATCATAGACGCAGTCGAAGTTTGCTCAATTTGATCCGACTCCCCTACGTTCGCTCCATCTGTTCAGAGCTCTTTTTTCTATTGCTCTTTGCCACGAATTAACAGACCGAAAAAAAAAACAATACACAGCGCCTCAAGAAAGCAAGCAGTGTTTGCTCCAAAGTAGCGGATAGGAAGCATCGTGCTTCTGGTGCAAAAGAAACTCGACCCACCGCCGGTAAAAGAGTTGGCAATCACGAAGCACAGGAATTTTATAGACAGGTGAAGTAAAAATTTGACCTTTTCCGGCAGTCCCATGACGGCCCCTGGTTGCAGTGCCAGACTTGCCTGTAGTGAAATTTGTAATAAACGGCTTCATGCTCTAGAGGGCATGTTGGAAGCCACCGACGGAACGAGTAACGCCACCGTGACGTGATGCGCAGTCCAGGATGACTGTCACCAACAATACTAGTTGGAACGTCACCCTTTTCTTAGGGAATATGCGGCGCAACAGTGCCGTGATGCACCCTTCAAGACGTTTGCCAGGGTTGCTCTTTAAACGTGACAGCACTATACCTTTTTCTGCTCCTTAAGAGTGCAATGAATAAATCGACAGGCATGTATCCCAATATAGAGATTCCTGCTTGTGTCGTTTCGGTACAACTATTCACAACTATCTCAATTCTGGCGCCACCATTTGTAAACTATTCCACCATAAAAATAAGGGAACTTTAGGAGAGGCTGTGACCACCCCTTTCGTGCAACCGGTAACGCCATATAAGGAGTGTTCACTTGTTCTTGTATTTTGAGCCCATTCTCCCTTTTGTTCTCCTTAAGTCGCTTCTCGCTTCGTCTTCTCCAACTGTGCCTCTGAACCTGTTGAAACAATTTTGCAGCTTCGGCAGCACCGATAATCTATCACTTGGGTTGTTGCAGCTTGTGCAGAAAAACGACATACTGCCGCACTAGCGACGCCCCAGCTGCGAATTCGCTTGTAAATTCGCACCATATAGCGCGGGCTTATGGCACCCTACATGCATTTACGCTTAAGGTAATAGATTCATTTCTGCCACATGTGTGGTTCCAGAACATTATTACTCATCGCCCACTTTCATTCCAATACCGTATGAATTCGAGGCGTAGACAAAGCAGTGACTGTGATTATCATTGTAACAATCGTTCTTCTGTAGCTCCGCTAGACATCTTGTACCTCATGACATAGCTTAGCTATGAGGCTCACTTCATTCGACTGTTACAGTATATATGTCAAAATCCGAATAACGATTTTTGGTGTGGCTCAGAAAAGTCAGCCCGTATTGAGAAAGAACCCAGTACCAATATATTTCATGGTGGGCGTAGACTCAGCAACACATGTGAAGTTCTCACTGTGTTCCCTCATCGCCATTGTGTTACTTCACCATTGCGCCTCGTTTGAGGGCAACCACATTATGCAGGCGGCGAGCGCGAACGTTGTGCAAGGAGTGTATTGGCATGGAGTCTTCTGCGAAAGCCGCATTACCTTGGGTACACAAGCGGCTGCCATAGAAATGCTCCACCTTTTCAATATTATTTTATTTTATGAGCAATATTATAGATTACGATCGATACTGCGTAGCATATGTTATACAACTCTCAGACGGCAGATCAAATTATCTTTCCAGCTAATGACATTTGCTTTATATGTCAATACTTCAGCGCTACACGACAACACCGAAGGAAGTTTTAGGTGAATAATATTTAGTGGCGAACTGAGGTTTGGGAGCTCATTCAGCGGCGAATTGAGTGGCCTAAACAGCAGTGGTGCATCAACAGTGAAGAAAGTTCACTAATACAGTAAAAAATACGGTTTCTAAAAACTCTCAGCAAACACATTTCCCTTCATGTTGTTTTTGTAATAAAGAAATGCAAACAAGTACTAAGTAAAGAAAACGTCGCATCCACAATATGCCCTCTAACCTAATACGGATTTTTTGCGGACTTGTGTCGGCTTGTGATGCGCACTGATGTAACCCGAACTGGTAATTTTTCTCTTTTTATTTAAAAGTATTCCTTTGTTATTTTTTTTTAAATTGTTTGTATAAAAACATTCTACATCGAGACCTTTAATTCGATCTCTCCCAAGCCCCAGTGGCATCACATCGCATTTAACCCGACCTATTTCTAACGTGACTAGCTCATGAGTATAACTATGAAGCAATTTTTAATTTATCCCACCTGATTACCCTCAATTAGACTTTAATTTCATACCCCACAAGCCCTAGTGGCACCACTTTCACTTTTAACCGAATCCATGACTCACGTGACAATCTGCTGACCATAACCAGAAAACAATTTTTAATTTATCCCATGTGATTCCCCTCATTAAGACTTTTAATTTGATACCTCATAAGACTTGTAGCACCACTTTGACTATTAACCTAATTCGTGACTCGTGACTCACGTGACTATCTCATCACTATAAGCGCGAATCAACTTCTATTTTGTTCTACGTGATTCCCCTAATCGACAACTTTAATTTCATACCTCACAAGCCCTAGTGGCACCACTTCACCTTTTAACCCAATCTATGACTGACGTGACTGTCTTAAGACTATAACGGTGATGGAACTTTAGAATTGTCCCACGTGATTCCCCTCGTTGAGATCTTTTTTATGCCCCAGAAGCCCTAGTGGCATCACTTTGACTTTTAACCCAATTAATGACACGCGTGACTATCTCATGACTATAACCAGTAAGCAATTTTAATTTGTCACATGGGACTCCCCTTATCGAGACCTTTGATTTGATACGTTATAAGCCCCAGTGTGCCGACACTACTTTGACTTTTAACCCAATTCGTTACTCACGTGACCATCTCATGACAATCACCAGGTAGTGATTTTTTAATTATGCCACGTGATTCAACTCGTCGAGACCTTTAATTTAATACCTCACAAACCCTAGTGGCACCAATTTAGTTTTTTACCCAATTTGTTACTCACGTGACTATCTCATTAATATAACCAGTAAGCAATTTTTAATCTGTTCTGCATGATTCCGCTCATCGAGACGTTTAATTTGAAACCTCATAGGCCCTGGTGGCACCACTTTCACTTTTAACCAAATTTATGGCTCACGTGACTCGCGCATGACCAGGAAGCGATTTTTAATTTGTCCCACATGATTCCCCTCATCGAGACCTTTAATTTGATACCTCACAAGATAGTGGCATCAATTTCACTTTTACCCCAATTTGTGACTCACGTGAGTATCTTATGACTTAAACCAGTAAGCAATTTTTAATTTGTCTCACATCCTCCCCTCATCGAGACTTTTAATTTGATACCTCACATGCCATAGTGGCACCATTCTGACTTCGAACTGTTTGTATTTTTTGGACTAGCACTGTGTAAATCCTCTTCGAAGTTGATTGTTATTGTTTTAGAGCCTACTTGAAATGTACATGTATTTTCAATTGCTAAGCATTTTTTTCTTATAAATATTATTTTTTGTACTTACCACTTCCCTCTATATTACTTCGGCCCTGAGGGTACTTGTAAATAAAGAAAATAAATAAATTTGTGACTCACATGACTATCTCATGACTATAACCAGTAAGCATTTTTTTAATTTATCCGACGTGATTAATCTCGTTGAGATTATTAATTTGATACCCCACAAGCCCTAGTGGCACCACTTTGACTTTTAACCCAATTTGTGACTCACGTGATCATCTCATGACTATAACCAGGGAGTAATTTTTAATTTCTCCAACGTGATTGCCTTCATGGAGACTTTAATTTGATACATCATAGGCCGTAGTCGCATCACTTTGAATTTTAACCTATCCTATGACTCCGTGACTATATCATAACTATACCCAGGAAGCGATTTCTAATTTGTCCCCCATGATTCCAGTCATCGAGCTCTTTAATTTGATACCTTACAAGCCCTAGTGGCACCATTTTGACCAATTCGTTACTCACGTGACCATCTCATGACTATCACCAGGAAGTGATTTTTTATGCCACGTGATTCTCCTCATCGAGACTTTAATTTGATACCTCACAAGCCCTATTGGCACCACTTTGACTTTTAACCCAATGCTTGACTCACGTGACTGTCTTAAGACTATAACTAGCAAGCAATTTTTAATTTGTCCCACATGATTCCCATCATCGAGACCTTTAATTTGATACCTCTCAGGCCCCAGTTTCATCACTTTGACTTTTAACCCTATGTATGACTCACGTCACTATCTCATGAGCATAACCAGGAAGAAATTTTTATTTACCCCACGTGATTCCGCTCGTAAAGACCTTTAATTTGATACCTCACATCCCTAGTGGCATCACTTTCACTTTTTTACCCAATTTGTGGCTCACGTGTTTATCTCATGACTATAACCAGTAAGCACTTTTTAATTAGTCCCACGTGATTTCCATCATCGAGACCTTTAATTTGATACCTCACAAGCCCCAGTTTCATCACTTTGACTTTTAACCCTATGTATGACTCACGTCACTATCTCATGAGTATACCCAGAAGCAATTTTTATTTACCCCACGTGATTCCGCTCGTCGAGACCTTTATTTTATACCTCACATCCCTAGTGGCATCACTTTCACTTTTTTACCCAATTTGTGGCTCACGTGACTATTTCATGACTATAACCAGAAGGCAATTTTTAATTTGTCCCACGTGATTCCCCATATCGAGACCTTTTATTTGAAACCTCATTGGGCCTAGTGGTACCACTTTCACTTTTAATCAAAGCTACGGCTCACGTGACTATCGCATGACCAGGAAGCGATTTTTTATTTGTCCCACATGATTTTTCTCATCGAGGCCTTTAATTTGATACCTCAGAAGCCCTAGTGGCATCACTTTCCCTTTTAACCCAATATGTGGCTCAAGTGACTATTTCATGACTATACCCAGGAAGCAATTCTTAATTGGTCCCACGTGATTTCCCTCATCGAGTCATTTATTTTGATAACCACAAGGACTAGTTTCATCACTTTGACTTTTAACCTAATGTATGACTCACATGACTATCTCACGACTATAACCAGGAAGTAGTTTTTAATTTCCCCCACGTGATTCCCCTCATCGAGACATTTAATTTGATAACTCACAAGCCAAAGTGGCATCACTTTAACTTTTACCCAATTTGAGACTCACGTGACTACCTCATGACTGTAACCAGTAAGCAATTTTTACTTTGTCCCCCGTGATTGCCCTCATCGAGACCTTTAATTTGATACCTCACAAGCCCAAGTGGCACCATTCTGGCTTTCAAACCAATTTGTCACTCACATGACTATCTCATGACTATAACCAGTAAGCAATTTTTAATTTAGCCGACGTGATTCCCCTTGTCGAGACATTTAATTTGATCCCTCACAAGCCCTAGTGGCATTACTTTCACTTTTAACCCAATATGTGGCTCACGTGACTATCTCATGACTATAACCAGTAAGCAATTTTTAATTTAGCCGACGTGATTCCCCTTGTCGAGACATTTAATTTGATCCCTCACAATCCCTAGTGGCATTACTTTGACTTTTACACCAATGTATGACTCACGTGACTATCTCATGAATATATCGAGGAAGCAGTTTTTAATTTTTCCCACGTGATTCCGCTCATCGAGACCTGTAATTTGATACCTGACAAGCCCTAGTGGCATCATTTTCTCTTTTAACCCAATTTGTGACTCACGTGACTATCTCATGACTATAACCAGTATGCAATATTTACTTTGTCCCACGTGGTTCCCCTCATCGGTACCTTTACTTTGATACCTCAGAGGCCCTAGTGGCACCACTTTCACTTTTACCCGAATCTAGGGCTCACGTGACTATCGCAGGAGTATAATCAGGAAGCGATTATTAATTTGTCCCACGTGAATCCCCTCATCGAGACCTTTAATTTGATACATCACAAGCCCTAGTGGGACTTTTAACCCAATTTGTGACTCACGTTACTATCTCATGACTTTAAAGAGAAAGCATTTTTTTAATTTTTCCCACGTGATTCCTCTCACTGCGGCCTTTAATTTGATACCTCACAAGCCCTAGTGGAATCACTTTCACTTTCAACCGAATCCAAGACTCACGTGACTATCTCATGACTATTAGCAGGAAGCAACTTTTAATTTGTCTCACGCGATTCCCCTCATCGAGACCTTCAATTTCATACCTCACAAGCCCTAGTGACAATATTTGATTTTTATCCCCTTGAATATTCATAATTAACATGAATTAGGCATTTAATAAAATGAACAAGCGTCGCCCGCCCTTAATTTCTGAAAAAAAATGTGTGTCATGTGACTACCATTATCAGGGTAACGAGCGGTTGCACTTTTAAACAACACGGAAACACGCGTGCTCCACATGCACACGCCAGGGCATGTCCATACCATTTTTGCGATTTTCTTCCGCGGGTGGCGCTGTTGAAGGGCGCCAGCAGTGCCTTCTGTCTCACGTTCGGGCCCCTATACACTCTGAAAACCGTTCTGAGCTCCTTACCCGTCTTAATCATTACGTTTCGTCATGTAACAGAAGCATGAGCTGCCTGTCGCTTCTTTTGTTTCGGCATTTTTTTGCAATTGTTAGCCTTTTTTATGATTTTGTGGACAATACTTAGTGAAGCACTATTGTGCAATGCGTACAATGGGTTTGGGGCTTCAGAAATCCCGTAGAGGAAGGGGCATCTCGCGAGTCCCTCTTCGTAGTATTTACATGTCATATATATTGCCTCTAAAGTAATAAAATTATATTTATTGATGTGTGGTAACAAAATTTTTTCAATGAAGTAGTGGCAGCATAAAAAGGAATCATTTGAATACAAACCCGTCCTGTGAATCCCCGACACTGGTAGGATTACCCGAACTTGTCATTTTGCACACTGAGGAAAAGCGCCGTTATTCTTAGCATTCTTTCTTTGAAACTGTAACGGCCTGACCTAGGCTTACGATATTGATAAATTAATAAAACAAAAAGTAATAACAAATATTGTAACATACTTCGCCCTTCTAAGTGTTGTCCCCATGAAAGTGTTTGCAGAAATATACCGGATGGTGGAACTATTTTTTGCACCATGCATTTCAAAAATTCGCAAGATGTCCTGAATACGCGAAACACTGGAGGAAGCGCAAGTTGTAAAAATAATCTCATATTTTTATTATTACTTTTTGGCTCTCACTTAGCTTACTCTTACTCTTACTTAGCTCTTAGCTTACTGAGCTCTAAAATTTATTGAGCTCACCATTTTGGGCAAAACATTAGTGCGGCACGATTGCACAGCATTGATTTTGTGTATTTCGTTCAAGTTATTGTGTCCTATAAATGTAACATGTAAATTTTGAGGACGATTACTCCATTATGGAAGGCGCGCTTATGTCGTGAAAGTGTGTTTAAAGTATTGCTAGACCATGAATCAGCCTGAGGCATTCAACATAAACGAGCGCCAACTCCCCTTTCGATTTTTTACAGGGCCCATTTCATGAAGCTCGATGGTGAATATAACATGTGAAACATGCTATCAGAAGTGAACGTTCGAGAGAAAAAAATGTTCCCTTCATCTAGAAGAAAAATGTCTTTCATACGTTGTTTTGGAGTCGAAGTAAGAAATGAGTAATTGGCCTCGATGCATAACACCTTTGTCAGCTTTTTAAACAGGAGCCTGTGTAAACGAACTGTTTGTTCTATATGAAATACGACGGTTCACGGCATCGACATCATTAATGATTTTAAAACGAACGGTTTATTGTGTCTCAACAGTGGAGGATTGGTAGTTGACAATTTGCAAAAGCGTATTTGGTTGTACTTCACGGATGTTCATATGTAATGTATGCAACGCTTCACCAATGACACTGACTAAATAACGAAGGTGGGTATCACAGTACAAATGCAGCATCTAGAAGGCCTCTGGTTTGAAAAGCGCCATTTTTTAGTTCAAATCCACCTAGTACTTCCTCTTTGCATTTTGCCCAGTGGTATGCATGCTACATTGTATTTTTCATTTTTGCAAGATGGAGGCATTACAGCTAATATTAGCGGTAATGCCTCCGTCTATATTAAACTGAATTACTGTGCTCACTTTATTGCGGCAATCGTGGGCTAAACACACGGAACCTCGTTTGTGTTTGTTAGAGGTGGTTAGGTTGTTAAAATGTGTTCGCCTCACGGCATTACTTTTAGTTTAGTAGTTGGGCAGAGGGATGCAAGAAAAAAAGCTGTGTCGTCTCTCTTTTCGCGTTTTTGACAAAATCCCTTGGTTCTTGGACAATTGAGGGCACACCACTTGCAAGCAAAAACATATTGTATATATTGACGGGCTGTGCAGTTACTTTGTAAATGGTTAAAAAGCGTAATTTTCTCAACATCTCCATTTACAGAAGAATATCCTAATATAATTTTTAGATTACTGCATAAGTTACCTAAGTCCCCTAAAACCAGTATTAACTTGACTGGGACGAAAAATAATACAAGAGACATTACTTCAGCGCTTTTCAATCTCTCCGTTTTTTTTTCTAAATATTAGCAAATGCAATTTGTTCATTTCGTCTAGTTAGGAGGGTAATTTAGAAGAAAAAATATTTCTTACTTCTCTTATTGGCGTCGCAAGGCGCAATTCTGAAACTTGGTTTTGTGCATTTGAATCAGTAATATACATCAGCAAAAACCAGTTGCATAAGCAAATTCGTAAGACAGAAATTCTGAAATGCTTAACGCAGAATGCGCCCCGAAATGCAGATTCACACTACATGTTTTGATTAGGAAATAACTACGAAACTCTTTTTTAGTTATTTTACGGGCTACATTTATAAGCAAAAAAACACTTCGTATGTGCGCATGTTTGCGAGATAGAATGTCCGACAATCCCGCCTTCTATCGCCCCTACGCCATCATAAAAATGTTTTCCCGAAGTTTCAAGTCTCCAGTGGTTGTACTTTGGGTGATGTTTCAGTCCGTCATAGTATCGGGCACAGATTTTATTTGTAGATCAATGTGCCAGTTTAGGGGTGACATCTTACACTCTTCCATACTCGGGTTCAGAGTGCTCGCAATATGCACTCGCACTCTGCGCTACTAGTGGAAGTAAAGCACAGGAAGCTGTTATTTGCAGACATAAAAAACAGAAAAGCAAACCAAGAATGGCTTTACTAATAGGGTTTGCTACAGAAACAATTGTCAAAAATGGTGAAGAACTTTATTCATTCGGATTACGAAAGCGATGCACCCAACGTTAATGCAAAGGGACCAAATAATATGGACATTCACATAAGGTGTTTGTAGTTTTGTCCAACTTCAGTCAGTCGCTCTATGGAACTCGGCCCATCATGCTACACAGGGAGTCTGAATATTTTATTTTAAAAAACTCGCACAACGTACATCCATTGACCTTGAAATGTTATTTATTAATGCCGCACTCATTTTAACGGTTTCGAAATATATAACCCTACAACTTCGGTGAATATATTTTTGTAAAATGACCTTCACTTGAGTGCACTGCTCGAAATATTTGCTGCAATTGCGACGTACACATATCTTTTAAAAGTGTCAACCACGGTAGCCGTCACGGTTGCCGGACCTAACTTCAATTTCCTCGTCATCTCCATTGTCTCCATCATCAAATCCAATATCTCTGTCACCGACTTCCTCCAAACGCAAAAGATTATTTGTACCTCTCCTAGACCCCAAATAATCCCTTCCCCGAGAAGAGACACTTGATTCCGCGATGCCGCTGCCCCTTCCCGCAGTACCTGAGCTTATACTTCCTACAAAGCTACTATCTCCTCCGGTGTCGGTGCCGCTTGACGATCTCGACCCGGTAAATGCAGCACCCGCTGACCGAACGCCGATGTACGTAGAACTAGGGTTAGCAGTGGCGGTAGTAGAAACAGCGCTACTTGATCCTACTACTCCCCCTGAAACCGCTCTGGGCCCGTAACCAGTCAAACTACCAGAACCTCCCTCCCCGCCGACACCACTCCTACCTGTGCGGGCTACGCTTACTACTGCGGCTGCAGCGGTGCTTACTCGGGTAGCCCGGCTTCCAGTGCCTCCGCCTGCACGCCTGTCAATACCAGAGATACTGCCGGCGTTCATTACCCGACCCGCAGTTACGGGAGGGCCGGATCCACCAAATCTATCACCTTCTCTAATATTACCTTCAAGGCTCCTGCCGTCGCTGTGGATTCCCAAAGCAAAGTTTCGGCCCCTTCCTATTCCAGATGTAACACCACCACTGCCCCTAACGCCCGCATTAGCTACAGCGTTAATCCTAGCGATATCAGAGGCTGCAGCAGTAAAGTCTGCAGCACCAACTCCACCGGTTCTCTCGTGGTTGAAACTAGTCCTACCGCCATTTATAACGCGATCAAAGCTGTTCATAAGGCTAGGGTTTCCAGGCACGGAAGAAGTTATATCTAGTGCATCGTTGCCACCTCGGGCATTGTTTCCTAAAAGAAACGGACGGGAGCTCCCTCTTGCAGACATATCCACACCAGGTCCTCCGCCTTGGGTGGGAGTGATATGGATTTCAACAACATCACGGCTTCCCAAATTATCGGCAGGTATTCGAGTGCCGTCTCTTGCAACAGTGTTCAAGTTCTGCAGACCAAGACCTCTACCACCCGCAAGGCTTGCCGTTCGAAGACTGTTTAACAGAGTCAAATGTTTCAGTCTTTCAATTTCCTCTTTAAGCAGTCTTTTTTCTCTCTTTGCCTTCAAAAGTTTAGCAAGTGCTATTAGGCAAATAAAACGTTTTTTCCGCTTTAGCACTCGATGACCGACTGTTGGAGTGCAAACACCCCGCTTGCAGGTGCCCATCTGTAAATGAAAGGTGCAAAAAATAAAAGGTATTGTACTTCACTATTTCAGTGTACAATATTTCCATTATTTATGTACTTCCTGCACACTACTACTATGCTTTATATAATTTAAGTAACTTTAATGGGATATTACAGGGTAAAAGAAATATAGGCCACATCAATACCACGCCGCCTTATTAGAAGCCACAGTCCAGCCATCGTTCTATGTTTAAGTCCTCCCTACAGAGTTTTACAATTACTTTCTTGTTTTTCTCCCTTTTGAGCTGTGTTCACAATTGCAGGAGGGTATTTCTTCAGATACAAATGCATAATATTTGTGTTGCATAACCACGAAGGCAACCCACCTCGTGAAGTGGGGATAAGGCAAAGGCATAATAAAAGGAAAGTCGGATTTTATATAGCTATATTTGTAACTCAAAAGAACATGACTGCTCTTAAGTATAGCATTTCCAAAATATTTAATGAAGCGATGAATGCGTAAATGAAATATTGCCACAGCAGGTCCTTTCGGGATGTGTTTGCTGCGGACTTGAGGAGCATCATAAAAAATAGTATGTATATATTTTTTTTGAAATTTGTAGGAACGGTAATACGAAGCGTTACAACGTTCGTTTAAAATGCGAACAAATGTGAACAATACAAGTGCACATTCACTTGTCTTAGCCTATAAAAAAGAACCCCAAAACAATTTGCTGTCTTGATAGATCGTGTAGGCAACGGAAGGCCCCTGAAAGCGTCGGTGGTATGTGAAGTTTATTTGATGTTTTTTTTTTCATTTTCTTCGGATGGCCGTGTTTTTGTGAACGTTAAGTTTGACATATTTCTGCCTATAAGCTATTCTGACAGCCCTCTCATATTCTGCAACTACGCGGAGCATGGCTGTGGCGTGAACAAATGGAACTAGCGGCGATGTTTTGGCGTAAAACATAAACGAATGTGCGCAGGCTGTCTGCATTGCTTGGGCAACACAGTTATATTTACACCAGCATCACAAGTAACAAAAATAAAAATTATGATGCCGACCAAAAGATCAAGTATTCCTATACACCCCATTTTAATTAAACTGTCTCTCAGCCAGAGAAAAATAAATGTCGGAGTCGCTTCATATGTGACGGCGTCGTAGAAGCAAGGGTCGTAAAGCAAAGCTTTTGTGAGTGAGTACTTTGCCACAACCTTCACACGACCTAGAATTGAATTTACACTCTTATTCAACCAATTATCAAACATTTCAGAGAAGCCAGCATTAGAATTTTAGTTCCTCTAAAACGCTTAACACTCTCCTCAAGCTGACATCGCATGGTATGTGGCCAAACTCTATTGGGTTGCAGCTGTACCAGTACAGGTTGTATTCACTGGACTGGCGCGCGTGCAGGGAACCATGTTTGTCGGCCCTCATTCCTGCGCCTGCACGCTTTATTTGTCAAGGCAACGTCGTATTCACGAGCCGCGTGCAGCACAGGCTGCCGCGACCCTCAAGGTGCACCAGGTTGCCCGAGGCACACTTTATGATTTTCTTAGACAAGGCATATTCGGCGGATTGAATAACGTAGGGTGTACTGCAATAACAGTGGTGTTACGTTCATTGGCGTGACAACCGAGTGGTTCCGGCGAAACTTAGGCTATGTTCAGACTACCAATGCAAAAGCCATTTCGTGATCAATGAACGTAAAAAATGGAATGTCACGCACGTCAGTTGGCTGAGACGTGAAATCCCGTGGTTCTTCAAAGTTATTACGACAGTTGCGGCATTTACGAGCGAGCAAAATGTTGTCGTGGTTGAAATGCTGCAAAGTGAGCGCCACCGTAGCCCTGTTGCGTGGAAGCGTTTGTACGGGCAGCAGCTGAAGCAGTATAATGCCCCACCAAACGCAAAAGAATTCTCGCGTATCGTCTCACAGCCCACCTTCTGCACGACACCGGTGATGTCGTGCGCTCAGATCAGCTTATTGCCAGCGGCCGTGTTTTTGTGTTGGCTGTATAGGCCACAGATTTCTCCGCTCTCAGGGAGTGCCTTCCCCTTCGGCCACTTTTTGGTAGATGTCACCTGTCTTCCAGCTAAGAAAGCACTTACTGCTATGCGACCGTTGTACCTAAATTGCCGTGCGCGTGAATGCTCACAATTTCTTTAGAAGACTTGTTTGAGTTCTGTACTGAATGACTCTGTCGTGAGCAGGGGCGGACGCACCGATGTCGATATCCGTGTTCGCGGGCAACTGCTCTGCACCGTAGGCATTTATGGCATCGCACAGTTTTCTTCCGCAACCGCGGCTCCATTCGCCAGTTGACGTACAAAGTTCTGATGGGAAGTAGAATATTATCACAAAATGTCACTGCGATTATTCGTATCTCGTGGCGTGAAAGCCGAATTTCGGTTGTAACGATACAGACGACAGATGCCAGGGCCTGTGTCGTTTCATTCTGCGAGTGGCGTAGGCATGCGTTCACATGGACGGCCCTGTGGTTGCGGTTTTTTGTGTTGCCGAGAGAAGAAATCACTGGCTAAGCTTTTACGTGAATGCCATCTTTACAGCACTTTTCGAACAGATTCTTTCTAATTTATTCTCAAGAACATAGAACTGAGTTGTTACGTTGTACAAATACCGCAATGGACGTAAAGCAACTGCGTTTTGCGCAGAATTATGTAACTACAATAGGGGCATTGTTCAAGTCAAATAAACATTAAGGACAAAGTATCGCTCCAAACCAACTCGCTACTTTCAAGCAGTGTTCTGTTATCGGTCAAAGGGCCCTTGTGAATGTTGGTGTAAAGAAATGTTGGCATTTTTGTTGGGCGAGGAAAAAAGAAAGTAAAACTGCAAGATGACTGGTCACATTTGCCGATGAGCATCTACTACGGTAGTCTAACTGCGCCTTCGAAAGCGAAAGCATTTAAATACATAAGGTGAACAATACTGATTCCGAGGAAATCTCCAGGGTGTTTTGACGTAACCGGTACGGGAGGCCCTGCAGAAAACTGCCTTCAGAACAGAAATGGAAAGGACTGTGCTTTTCTCACTGATCAGCATTTAGGCTTATGAGGCCGCAGTTTTGATTTTCCTTACGAACTTAGGGATGGGTAGCCCAAGTAACTTTTAAAGAGAAATAGAACCGTTTGCCTGGAGCATCCTCAAGCAAAATATAGCTGTTCCCTACTGGTTTACTGTAAAATTCAAGCTGGGACGATCATGGACCAGCTGTGTCTGGCTTGGAATGCAACCATAAGCCAAATGGGACCAGCTACCATTTTCACTTGGGGCAATGTGTCAATCAGTGCTACACTTTTCTGAGATAGTCCGTTGGTACAAACCCATCAGTGTCGCACCAAGGGCACTCAGTTTTAGTCGAGTGGTCACAATGTTTGTAAACTGCAAACATTGCGGTTTGATTTCCTCTACCCGTGCCAGTTACCCCTAGGACAAGGTGTACGCTCTCCGTAAATTCTGTGGCAAACTTTAAGGCTGAACCCTTAGGGCACCTAGCGTAAAACCTACATTGAGAACTATAGGTCTAGAGTCACAATTTCAGACCTACACGGTTGATTCAATACCACACTTGTCATTGCTCTAGTCAACTGCAAAATTCTGTTTTTAGGATATTATGGTGTAACATAAAGATCCTGAACGCAGGTCGAAGTGTATACAATGCCAAACTTATTCAAGTAGTGTGGCGCTACGGAAAGACACACTCCACAGGTGAGACGGCATGTCACATTTAAACGAATGTGTAAACCAAACGCCTGGACCGGGTGGCATTCAGAAGAATACGGCGGACAAAACGAAGTTTCATATTACGCTCCCGTAGAAAGGAGGTGTTTAAAAAACTCTGGGATGAATTCGCCGGAATATTTACAAACCACAGCTGAGTGTGGCTCTTAGAACCATGCTGCCACACGCAGAACAAAACGACCTCAAGACGAATGTCCAAGGATATCTGCAATGTGCTGTGAATACCTGCGGCATTTTTGGCCTCCATAATAAGAACTACAAGTTGGCGGACCCGGGACGCTACATCCTCCGGCGCCGAGGCGCCAACGTCTCCCTGAAGATACGGTGTGGGCACAAACTCTAGTATCTTCTAAGGCAGTATTTCCTACCATACAAAAATCGACGATTTTTGGCTAGCACAAGACCGTCTACGCTGCTAACTGACCAATACTACATCCATGGTATGCAGCGGTGCGGTGAGGTAGAGCATCCGCCTCGCGTGCAAAAGGACCTGGGTTCGAAACCCGGCGCCGGACAATTCCCACCCGAATAAGAAAACCATTAAAAACTCCACGTGTTGATGGAATTGCAGAGTGAGGCATGGGGTGCGGTCTGACCCTGCGACAATCGGCGCTAACGCAGTCCCTCACGACAGCAGGATTCGCCACCGGGGTGTAGTAAACGCCACCACCTCCCAATAATACGCCAATTAACCCATGGCCCCTAGTCTCCAGTGGCTGCGAAGCAACTGACCGCGGCAGTGGTCAGACCTGTGACGCAGCAGAGGAAGCTAATAATCTTGCAAAGGGAAAGACCGCCGTTGGAATCTGAACCTCGCAACGTTTACCTTGAGAACTTCATCTAGCGAAGCGAGTCTAGAGGTGTTGTTTGAGAGCTTAGAGGGCAATAAATGGGATGCAATAGGGCTTGGTGAGGTTAGGACGACAGTTGAAGCCCTTACGGTGCTCAAAAATGGACACGTCCTACGTTACTGGGGTGTAGAAATCAGACGAGGACTGGGAGTGGGCTTTATAGTTAATAAAAGCATAGCGGGCAACATAAAATATTACTATAGCCTGAACAAAAAGGCAGCCGGTCTCGTAATTAGGCTTAATAAGAGGTACAAACTCAATGTAGTACAGGGCTACGCGCCTACATTCAGCCACGACGACCAGCTAGTTGAACGTTTCTACGAAAATGTGGAATCGGCAAAGGCTAAAGGGAAAACACTATATACTGCAGGTATGGGAGACTTCAATGTTAAAGTAAGTAACAATCAGGCTGGAGACAAGGCAGTTGGTAACAACAGTCTGGGCTGTAAAAATAGCAGGAAGGACCTACTAGTCGAGTCCGAACAACGGAATAATCTACGCATAATGAATACCTTCTTCTGCAAACGGGAGAGCCGGAAGAGGACGTAGAGGAGTCCGAATGGGGAGCATAAAAAGAAATCGACTTCATATTATGCGATAAGTCTGGCGTCATGCAGCATGTGGAAGTGCTCGGAAGGGTAAGGTGCAGTGACTACCGTATGGTAAGATCAGGAATTACGCAAAATGTAGGAGGGATCGTAAAAGCTAGTTCACAAGAAGCCGATCAATGAGGTAACAGTAAGACCTGAAGTTGAATTCAGGATTGCGCTGCAGAACCGACATTCAGCTCTTACCGAAGAAGCAGTGTTTACGACAAAGGAAGCCAGTAGCAATATCACACGCATTATCACGGAGTGTGCAGTAGATGTCGGGGCCCGATGGCTAGACAGGACACTGATAAACTTTCCCAGGAGACGAAACATTTAATTAGGAAACACCAGCATGACAATCTCCACCGCAGCTGAGAGAATAGAACTAGCGGAGCTTTCGAAGTTAATCAATAGGCGTAAGGCAGCTGACATACGAAAGTATATTATTGAGAGGATCGAAAACGCTGTCAAGAAGGAGGCAACTTGAAAGCAGTAAAGGGGTGTTAAGGCGTAGGATAAAATCAGATGTATGCAGTCAAAGACAAGCAAAGCAATGTCATTACAAAGAGGGATAAAATAGTCATAGTAGCGGGCGGACGATTTCTATCGGACATTTAGGATAATGCCGAACGAGAAAGCACTTCAGAGGAGATAGGCATCCCACCAGCAATGACAGAAGGAGTAAGGAAAGCTTTGAGAGAAATGAAAGGGGGCAAAGCACCTGGTGAAGATCAGATAAAAGCTTACCTCGTGAAGGATGGTGGGCAAATTGTATAATTAAAACAGGCAAACCTGTAACCGCAATACCTTATGACCGCGAGTTTACCAGAATCTATAAAGAACGCGAACAAAACCTTAATTCGTAAGAAAGGGGATATGGAGGACATAAAAAATTACAGGCCAATCACCTTCTGTCAGTCGTCCGCAAGGTACTTACCGATGTAATATTTCAGTAATGTAATTTGCAACCAATGTAATGTGCCACCTTATATATCACTCCACCCAAAGAACAAGCAGGGTTTGGTGAAGGGTATTCAACAATGGACCATTTTCATATATACAATCGGTGATAGAGAAGTTCGCGGATTATAATTAACCCCTATATATTGCATTTATAGATTATGACGAAGCATTTGACTCGGTCGAAACCTCAGCAGTCATTAAGGCATTACAGAATCAGGGTGTAGACGAGCATTATGTAAAAATACTAGAGGATATTTAAAATTGGTCCACAGCTACCATCATCCTCCAGAAGGAGAGCAGTAAAATACTATACGGAAGGGCGTCAGAAAAGGAGACACAATACCTCCAATGTTATTTACAGCATCTTTACTAGAAGCATTCAAAACATTAGATTAGGAACAGGTGGGAGTAAGGGTTAATGAAGAATAGCTAAGTAACCTCAGATTTCCTGAAGACGTTGACTTGCTAGGTAACTTGAGGGACGAATTGCAAAGCATGCTTACTGCACTGGACAAAGAGAGTAGGGTCTGAAAACTAATATGCAGAAAACTGAGGTAATGATCAAAAACCTTCGGACAGCACAGCGAATTAAGATAGGTGGCGAGGCAGTAGAAGTTTTAACTGAATATATCTACTGAGGCTAAGCTGTGACCCCGGATCCCAACCGTGAGACAGTGATAATCCGAAGGATAAGAATGGGGTGTAGTGAATTTGGCAGGCATTATCAGATAATGAATGGCAGCCTACCTTTGTTCCTGAAGAAGAAAGTGTATGGCAGCTGCATTTTACCGGTGCTCACCTACGGCGCAGAAATTTGGAGGCTCACTGAGAGGGTTCAAATTAAAGTGAGGACAGCTCAGCGAGAAATGGAACGGAAGAATATAGGTGTAACGTTAAAGGAAAAGAAGAGAGCGGAGGGGATCAGGGAACAAACGCGTGGTAAGGACATATTAGTCGAAATTAGGAAGAGGAAATGGTCGTGGGCAGCGCAGGTAATGCGAAGGCAAGATAACCTTTGGTCACTAAAGGTAACAGAATGGATTCCTAGAGAAGGCAAGCGTGGCAGAGGGCGGCAAAAGGTTAGATGGGCAGATGAGATCAAGAAGTTTGTGAGGATAAATTGGTCGTAGTTAGCAGAGGACGGGGGTAATTGGAGATTAATGAGAGAGGCCTTTGCCCTGCATTGGGCGTAGATAGACTGGTGATGACTACATCCACGTGCGCGCATTCCGGTTGCATATGCGGTTTTCTTGAAGACACCCCCCGCTGGATGAGAGACTTTCTGGATTTTGTACAACTGTTTCTTTTTTGTATCCGTTATATGCACGCTAGCATGGGATCAAGAAATCCAAGCAAAGAGCAGGAAAAGTCGCTCTTAGCGTGTGGTGAATGAGATTGTGTGAGATGTTTGAAATAAGAAATTTTAAACAAGCATGCTCCCCAGTTAGTGCCTCACGCCCAGACTACCGGTACGTTGCCCCGCAAGCAAGGCTAACACCAACGAAAATAGAAGAGAGCACATTCTGAATTCTAGCGCAGTTTTACGGCGGCAGAACTATTTTCCCAAGAACATCGTTTGGGTTCTACCCTGAAGATTACGTTTTGTAGAAATTGATTTCCTTCATTTCAAAATATAATATTTACTTCAACCCCAAAAAATGGAAGAATTCCCCCTGGCTTCTCTTCGTTGGTGTTCCTGACTGCTCGTTTCCTTTGGTGGTTCGTTCAACGACCCGTCCATCGAATCATTACGTTTTTGTACATATTTATATCGACGTCATTAGCCTCACACAGAAGTGACTCAATGGAATAAACATAGTTTCGGACGAGTGCACCCGTTCGCTGCGCCCGATAAGTTTTCTCAAAGACGACGCCCTACAAGGAGTTGCAACTTTATATCACAGTCTCATGAGGGCGTGAAAACCGCCGCTTGTGATGCAGGGAGCGCCGGCTCAACACAAAAAAGGCGCATGTAGCCCAGATGCTTTTAACGGCACGGATGAATACGACGCCGTAGATTGGAGTTTATCCTAATAACACAAAAAAATTACGGGAAACTAGGTCACAGCATAAAATTGAACAACTTAATTTTCTTTTGCGGAAATGGCCAACCCATATTGATGTGCAACCGCTCCAATGGATGTGTTAACTCAATGAATACAGCTATTTATATTCGCCGAAAGTATTAGGACGGCACCACCGCGGTAGCTCAGTGGCTGTGGAATTTGGTGCAGAGCCTAAGGATAAAAAAATAAAAAAACGCCCACGTGTCGAGCTTTTTACGCGCAGTAAAAATCGCAGGTGGCCAAAACTATTCTTGGGCCCTCCAGTACAGCGCTCCTTATAGCCGAGGTGTAGCTTCGTCATGTCAAACCCCACCGCAAAAGCAATCAATCGAAAGGATTAGGCTGGCCAATTGAACGACATCTCGTTTCAAAGTCAAACAGCCGAAAGCCGCTACACCTAAGTCTACGATGCATTTCCTACTTTTGGAAGACACCTGGACAACCACTGACAGTTTTCACGCAGCTCCAGTTAGATAGTTGGCAGTGTATAATTCCTTGTACGTGTCGAAGCTCTGGGCTAGGTCACCCTCTTTTTTTTCGTGTATGCTCCATGAGGATGCGACGTATGTATTGCGAAGGCGAAAACCCAAACCCAAAACTGGAAGCGCGTTCAGCAGGAAAGCACCCACGAAGGTGGTGTAACCGAAGCCAAGCGCGGAAGGAGAGGAGCAGGAGGTGGTAGCTCGAGGAGAGTAAAGCGTACGAACATCTCTACCGGTCCCAGTTTCTCACAATGGCGCAGCCGACAAACTTCCCAATCCCAGGCGACCCCGCCCTCCGGAATCAATCACCATCGCGTTGATGCGCCCTCAGGGACTGTACTTCGAAGGGTCAGAGTCATTCCATCTCTTCAAGCGCCTTCAACCGGGGGCAGCCCGCACGTGCGCGAATTGAGTACCAACACGCCCCCTAACGCACGTACCACCGCTGATCTTCTTCACGCCGTCGTCGAGTGTACCCGACGATTTGCAGACTTCACTGGTTCCGTCTCCGCTTCGTTCCTGAGTGGGGTAGCTACATCTTCGGTGGGTGCTGGTGTCGGAGAGTTCTATGGCTTCCGCGACGACGCGGTGGGCTGGTTGCAGAACATAGACGCCGTTGCCGTTCTCCGTGCGTGGCCTGAGAACGTCAAGCGGGAATCCGCGAAAGCTCGTCTACGCGATGCTGCCAGAGCGTGGATTCTTTAAGACGGGCACTCATATTCGACCTGGGTAAGCTGGAGTGAGGCACTCATAGCCACGTTTGGCGATTTGCCCGGGGCTCATGACGACCGCATGATGCAGATGCGTGCTCGCTGCCAAGGATCTCACGAGTATGTTTCCACTTATATTTAAAATACATTACGCCTACTGACAGCCTGTAACCTCACTTGGGAGTCGCCTGCTGTGAGGCAATATGTCTTAGGTGGCCCGGCAGACCCTGTCCATGCTGCAGTTGTAGCCGTGCAGCCGTCCAATTTGCCGCGAAAAACGTCCATCCGTAAGGCTGCAGAACTGGAGGTAGGTGGCACTCGGTGGCTTTCCAACGCTACTACGGCGATTTCTCCACTAAATTGCCTGTCAACGTCAAGGGAAGGCGTACTTCAGCACCAGGGAAACTTTTGTTCGGGCACGCTCGCCCTAAAAACAAGGCTTGTCCGGCGCAATGGCCACAGACATGCTACCAAGTACCTCCCCTGGCCCATGTTTCAGGTGCATATCGGTGGGATCGGTGACGTAACGGCCCTGGTTGACACTGGGGCTGAGCGCACTGTCTTCCACCGACACCACGCCCCGGCCGACGTTATGAAGCCGTGGACACCGCCACCGCTACACGGCCTCGGGGGCTGTGCCTTGCCCGTAGGAGCCCTTGAGGTGACCTTATGGACGCGGGCTGGCGGCAGATCTTTCACGGCAGTTCTGGTCTTTGAGGACCTGCCAGAAGATTTCATCCTGGGGGCACACTACCTCCTTTCAAACGACGTGGAGGTACGCATCGACCGTGGGCAAGTGCACCTCTGTCCCAATACCATCGGACAGTCCTCTCTGGCCATTGATGAAGGCGAACCTGCTTTTGCGGATACTCTGTACCGTTTGCTCGAGTGCCACAAAGAGCACTTTTCGCGGACAACACAGCGCAGCTTCCCCGCACTAATGTCCTCGTACACACAATACCAACAGGCGATCACCCGTCAGTCTGTGTACCGTTACGTCGCTATGCTGAGTAGGAGCGAACCGTGATCGACGATCAGGTCCTTGAGATACTCAATGCAAGAACTATCAGGCCCTCGTCCAGCCCTTAGGCTGCTCCCGTCGTCCTCCAGCCCAAAAAAGACGGGACGCTTAGATTCTGTGTCGACTACCGGGGCTTGAACACGCTCACCGTACCGGACTCATGCCCATTGCCTCGCATCGATAGCGCTCTCGACACGGTGCTTAAATCGAAGTACTTTTCATCACTAGGCCTACGCGACGGGTACTGGCTAATTCCCGTTTCAGAAGAGGACAAATGCAAGACAGCCTTTCGTACCCGATCAGCACTCCTTGATTTTAACCGCATGCCATTCCTATTGCGGACGGCACCCAGCACTTTCAAAAGGGCCGGGAATTCAGTCCTGGTGTCCCTGAAAGGCCAAGCTTGTGTCGTATATTTGGACGATATTTTTGTTCTTGGGTCAAACACTGAGGACCACCTCTGAAACCTGGATCTTGTATTAACACGGCTGTACGAGGCTGGTTTTCGACTGAACCGCGACAAATGCCGCTTCAGGGCCACTTCCATCCCGTACCTGGTGTACAGGATTTCCACCGACGGTGTAGAGCCGCTTCCTGAGCGAATCGTGGCCGTGGTGAACTACCCTACGGCATCCTGCCTAAAAGACGAGCAATCATTTGTTGGCGTTGCCTCGTACTTACGTCAAATCGTCCTTCACTTCCCTTCTACCACTGCCCCCTTACAGACCTCCCAGGGAAAGACGCAAGATTTGTTTGGGGTGCAGAGGCTTTCCAAACGCTCAAAGAACAGCTCACCCGTTACGCGGTACTAAGCCATTTTAACTAAGACTGGGAGGCAGAAGTGCACACCCATGCCAGAAAGGTTGGCCTCGGGGCTGTGCTTATGCAGCGGGATACAACCGGCAAGGAACACATCGTGGCGTACGATAGCCGAAAGCTGTCCGGCACGGAGCGGCATGACCACTAGAATGAGCTGGAGTGCCTCGCCAATGTGTGGAGCGTCGAAAATTTCCGGACTACTTGTTCGGCCGTGAGTTCACGGTGGTGGCGGACAACGCCGCAATGACGTGGATGTTCACCAAGCGCCATCTCAAGCACAAGTTCGGCAGCCGGATCATTACTCTGCAAGAGTGCACGTACCACGTGCGCCATTGCCCAGGAGCGCTGAAAAAGCTCGCTGACGCGCTCTCACGTCACCCCACTGGTGAATGCTCGCAGTCCCACCGTAGGGACATTGGAATCCTAATTGCGCAGGAAGACGTTATTAAAGCACAGCGTGACAATCCCGACCTGGCTGCGATGATTGGTGTTCTGAGCACCTCATCAGAAAACCCAAACTTTTTTCTTCGCAACGGAACACGATATCACTGCGTGTGGTCCAAAAGTCACCACGAGGACCACCACCTAATTGCAATCGCTGCGGCACTGTGGGCTGAAATTTTCTGCGCCGTTCATAAATCCCCCAAGGATGGACATATCTGGCAGCGCTCAAGTCTCCGGAAAGTGCAGGAGCGCTTTTGGTTGCCGATATGCACAGCCAAATTTGCTCTTATGTATACGGTTGTGAAGTCTGCTAGGGGTACAAAAGAATTACGGGAAGTCAGCCAGGGTTACTCAGCCCCATCACACCTCCAGCGGTAGTATTTACACCATTGACAAAAATCACGTGGGGCCTTTGTCCACCACGGCTGACGGAAACCGCTATTTCATTGTCGCTGTGAGCTACCTCTCAAAATACCTCGAGGTAGCCGCTGTGCCCTGCCTAGCTGCAAAGTACGTAATCAAGTTACTGAAAACGAATTTCCAATGGAGACATGGAATGCCCAAAAAGCTAATATCACACCGCTGACCGACGTTCCGCAGCCGCCAGCTACGCCCTTTTCTTCGCTGAGGGGAAGTCGAACAGCATTTTGCGTCCTGCTACCACCCCAGGCTAACAGCCTTACAGAAAGAACTAACCAGACGATTCAACCACGACTGGCACCATACATAGAGACCCACAAGGTAGGGGAACCGACTGGGACAGGCACCCGAAATCCGCTGCTTGCTTGGTCAACAGGTGCTTCCAATCTTCCACGGGAAAAACCCCGTAGAAAATAGTTTATGGGCAACTTCCGAATTTGGACGTCGCGGCCAGTTTGCACACTCCCGTCAAAGTCGGCTGACGTGTCGATCGACGTCTGCTGTGCGACAAAATCAGAACAGAAGCACGCAGGAACGCCATTGATGCGCATAGGAACCAGAAGATTTACTACGATTGCCGACATAAACGCGCACCGCAGTATGGCATCGCTGACCAGGTATGGGTGCACCGAGAGACTCAGGCAACAAGCCAGGAGCTTCTACCTAAGTTTGACGGGTCATTCGTAATCACACAGCATTTAGGCGCAAATACGTGGCGAGTGGGCACTCCCTCGGGCACTGCAAACCTTGACAAGCGGAAAAGAGACAACTTCGCTGTCCATGTGTCGCATATGAAAAAAAAATGTGCGCAGACTGACACTTCCCTACGCTTCGGTCAGGCTCGCAGTCGTGGCCGAGTGTGAAGGCGAAAACCGAGATCCAAAGTGGAAGGGCGTTCAGCGGGCAATCGCCAGTGGACGTGGTGTAACCGAACCCAAGCGGGTAAGGAGAGGGTAACGAGGCGGGTGCTTGAGGAGAGTAAAGTGTACGAACCTGCCTACCGGTCGCAGTTTCTCACAACATATATTTGTGCGTTTCTTTCTAATAAAATCAATAGTAGGTCACCGCTTGTTCGCGTGTCTCGATTTTCATGTTTTTTTCCAGTTTGCACTGTTACCCGCCATAGAACAGTGCCAACTAAGTCAGCTTACAACATTCCTGTAGGTAGAAAGTTGTTCCTGATAGGGTGCAGAAAAGCCATGATGTAGTCCGAGCAAAACGAAACAATGACAGTGCTAAAAGCACTCTGCGTCTGCAATAGGGCGAGTGACTTCAGTGTGAAACGCAACGGCGATTTTTGCGATTCCAGCAAAACGTTTCCCGCCGCACCGTTTCTGGTGAACGTGTTGCCTCACCAGGTAGCAAGGCGGTTTCACAGGTCATGGATGATATATTCTTAAACAGAAACAGTGAGCGACAGGGATCCCCATGCTGACCTGAAGGAGCCATTTTCTTGGCCGTTGGATATGAAGCCAGGGTAGGATGACCTCGTTCCTTGCCAAACCAGAGTGACCGGCGTGTAAGGCCAGCTTCGCCCTCTGCATGATTTGTACAACGCACACGGGCGTCCATGTTTGTGGTGAAAATCGTGCTTGGTGCCGAATTTTATCACTTCAGACCACTCTACAAGTATCCACCAGTGTTTACCCTGAAGCTCACTTCCCTCCTAGTGCCGTGTTTATTAAAGACGATAGTCTTTCTTGGGCAACTTAAACCCATAAATTTTGGTCTGTCTGTATGTCTGTATGTAGGTTTGTCTATCTGTCTGTCTCTCTGTCTGTGACTCGATTCACCCACTTTTTTTCTTTATTGCCGGTCTTGGACAGTACAACACAACATAAATGTACGACAGAAAACGCACAATCTACAATAAGGTCACCATGCCATGGCGACCTTAAAATGGTGGCCTTAAACTGAGGGCCTTAAACTGGCGTTGTCATTTAAAATTGCCTAAGCATGGCGAGGGGTTCCGCCCTTGGCAACCACGCAGGAACAGAAAAATTCCCTCTCTGAATTTCGATGAACGGGGAAACAGTTTCGCGGAAATATTGTCGCGTCGGCCGCGCGTATACATCACAGTTGAGCCATGCCATGCGCGACAGCCAAATACTTTGCAGGGCCAACAACAAGACAAGATCGTACGGCACCCCATCCTCTCTCTCTATAGATAAAAACCGTATTCCATGGGGGTTCAGCGTTCAACGTTCGACAAAGCGATTGGCCGTTACGCCGTTACAAACTTTAGTTTTTCAGTTTCTTCCGTTTTCGGTATCACAACCGTGTGGGAAGACGAAAACCACGGTTGAAGGTGTTTCAGATGAAATGCTTCTAAAAACATCGCCGTTAAAGCCGGTGATACGTCCTCTTTGAAGTCCTTATAAAAGGCCGCGCTTAACCCGTCAGGACCGGGCGACTTCCCTGGGTTTAAATTATCGATGTCTGACTTGACTTCTGCGACAGATATGGACTGTCCTATGTTATCTTTAGTTTCATCATTAAGGCTTGGCATACGGCTGAGGTAGTCTTTTATAAAGCCTTCCACATTACGCTGTCGGTACGCAAACACTGACAATATTCAAAGAAAATCTGGTGGATGCCGTCTACATCAGTTGACGCGCGTTCAATCCGTTCAATTTAGTCTATCGTATTTCGTCGAGCACGTGCCTTTTAGATTCCAAGCGCCCGTTTGGTTAGCGTCTCTCCCACTGATAATCACACGGCTCTCGCTCAAACGAGTGCCCAGCGGTAGGGTTCTTCGTCTAATATCTCCAGTTGCTGTTTGAGGTTCCGTATGTCCTCTGTATACAACCCAGGCGTTTTTTCTTCTTCCGAAGGTATTTTCGTTAAATTGTCGCGTAATGTCCTTTCCTTTATTTTTCCATCGTGCCTTATGCAGGTGGATGTTTCTACACCCCTGTCCCACTCTGTCCCCACTGCCTTATTCCCCCTACCCAGGACCACATTCTGTGGGAGTGCCCCTACAACCCTACCCAACCACACAATTACACCGGAGAGTGGCTGGCTGTTGCGGCGAGTCTCCAACAGCAACGGGAACTGGCGGCCCACATAATCAGGGCCCTCAGCGGCTGCCTGGACCGAGGCGGCTGATCCGCCCCACCATCCCGTGAACCATAAAGTTTCTATCTATCTATCTATGGCTATAATGTTTATGGCTTCTTCAAATAATTCCCATTGTTCCCGAATTTTACAGTCTTCATTTTCGATGTCCAATTTTTTTCTTAACTGCATCAATGAACATTTCGCCGTTTAGGAGTTTAGCATTTATTTTCCAAAAGATCCACGAGAGAGCAGTCTCTTGAGTTCTTGGCCCAAGGCTACACTTAACCATGGAGTGGTAAGAAAACGACACTGGTTGTACTGTGTATCCTAAAAATTTCTGAATTAAATCAAGTGACGCGTATATTCTGTCCAGCCTCGCCTGACTGGTACCCTGGAAGTGGGTGAAACTCACGTCTTGACCACTTTCTAATTCCACCACGTCTAGTGAACCAAATTCATCGACACTTTCTACCAACAATTCAGTGCTTGCATCCTTATAAGGACTACTGCTCGTTTTATCCTGCGGAGAAAACACACAGTTAAAGTCCCCAATCAAGATAAGTTGCCTCTCGATATTGGAGTACTGACGGATATTTTGGACACAAAAACGTCTGTCCTCCCCCCCGTTAAACGCATACACACAAACGACCCGCCATTCGACACAATTAAATGTGAAATCGCACACAACCAAGCGACCAGACGAACACATTTGGACATTTTCTACGCACAGACCTATCCGCTTTTTCACAAAAAGCAGGCAGCCACCGGAGTGTCCAACGGCAGGATGAATAGACGCACAGTACCTAGCCGTGAACCTCTGCACCATGCTCCTGGTCTGGTCATTCCTCTCGACGTTTGTCTCCTGCACCGCCAGTACGTCTAGGTCCTGCTCTGTAAGCAGGCGGTACACCTGACATTGCTTCTTCTTGGCTGCAACCCCCGCACATTTAGTGTAGCAAAGGTCAAAGGTCCGTCAGCAGGCATATCAGAAGGGGGTGGGCGGCTAGAAACCGGGAGCATGGCGCTTACCATTCCCGTCTCCATGTCCCCAGGTGTGTCCGTCCGCGGTTGGGCGTCCAGGTGGCTGTGGTTTCCCCGGCATTGTGTCCGGTGGCTTGCGACCAGGCTGCACGCCTGGACGCTGTCCCAAGGTCGAACGCCGCAACACAGCTGCCTTTTGATGTGGGTCTGCGTTTCCGCTGCCACCTTCTGCCTCCTCCTTGCGACCGGTCTCTTCCCGGGACCGCTTAGCAGTGGCGTTGACGATACTGGCAGAGGAGACGCCGTTCTTTTTCTGCTGGTCGCCTTCGATTCCCTCGGGTTCGTCTTCCTCGAAGTGGTCGCCACCATACTCGCTACTTTTCACCTGTGCATCACGCAAGGGCGGGAACTCCATGGTTGGTTGCCCGCCGTGGTTTGAGTCCTCCGAACCTTGGTCACTGGGTTCAAGAGAAGCTGGCGGCAATTCCGATGACAACGCCTCCCCAGCGCCTTCTGCCGCTTCTTCTGCTTCCGCTGTGTCCGTGAGGAGATCAGACGAATCGTCGCACCTCACGGCCCCCGTCACCTTTGCATACGTCTTAACGCACTGTGCGTCTTCGTGTCCGAAGCGTCAGCAAATGGAGCAGCGCGGCACTTTACTGTCTCGGCGAACGTAGCCGGCGGTGTGGTAGCGCAGGCACTGCATGGGACGCCCAGGGGACACAACAAGTGTCAGTTCACCTGCAACTCGAGTCTGGTGGGGGAGATCGTCCACCTTGAACACGGACTTCAGCTTGATAAGCACGGTGCGAGTCGTAGAACCCTTCTCACTCACGCCCTGTATGCGCCAGCGTTCCTTGGTAATTTCCGTCACCTTTCCGAACGCCGCTAACGCCGCATGAATGTCGTCGTCTGCGACGCCGTGGAACAGCCAATGAAGCTTCAACTTTACCTCCTGGTGTTGCGGGTCGATGACTAGGCAGCATCGTCCGTTCACTTGCACCTCACCGGCTTCTGCAATCCTTTTCGTCGCCTCAGGTCTGTTGAACGTGACAGCCCAGATGTGGTTTATCTGGTATGCCCCCAAGGCAACTATCTCGGAAAGCATACCACACTTGGGCAGCATGTCCCTGAAGTCTTCCACTTGAAAAGGTCGAGCTCTACGTCACCATGTAGAAAAACTGTGTTCAAAACAATCCGTCCGGTTGACAGAAAGGGCAAAATATTGTGGTACTCTTCCTTATCGCTAACTTCCATCCTGTTTCCGCGGCTTAACAGCGCCGCAATTGCCGCCCCTTGGGAGCAGATGACCCTACGTCCTTCCACTGCGGTAGCCGGAAGAAATATCACTCGATTCATCCAGCCGGCCAAAGTAAAATGCACACTGCGCAATTGTCTTATATATTCACAGCCAAATGTGAGCGTCTAAACTCGGTTTATATGTTCATACTTGTCAACTTTGTTGCACATGAACAAGACATTACGCAAATATAAGACCACAAATTCATACACAAGGAATCTTTCGTGTTCCTTTATCAAAAAATTCTGGATCTTTGGTTGTTCGACAGCGAATGATATTCTGCATCTACTGCAGAAGACCAACCGCCGCTTGCTGTTGCCCGCGCCACCTACAAGCAGCCAATAAAAAATCACGCGGCAACAGCAACGAAAGGTTCCACTAGCTAGGTTCCACGTTCTGCTTGGAACGGACGTGGAGCACGGCAACGTGATTTTATAAACCTTGAAGTCGGCCACCTCCTTTCATGCGCGTCTGCAACGTGCTGCAGCGCTGGCATCGAGGAACCCGGACTGTAGCAGTAGAACGAGGTAAATTCAAATCGCCTTGAGCAAACCTTTGGTGTGTTTACCTTTGGATGAGCGCAACGGTACAAAAACAGCATGGGAGGTGAGCGGGAAAGCAAAGGGGGCAATCTCCTTTGCAAATATCTGCAAATACTATCGCCTGTTGACTACATTTGCAACGGAAGGAGCAGATGTGCGGCCAATTTTTTATGTGTTTATTTATTTGAATACTTTCTATGCCCGAAGGATTTCCAGGAAATTAAGCGAAATGTTACAATTGTTGCATAACGGAGAGTTTGAAGTTTGCAGGGAAGGTGAAGGATGCGGTGGCAGCGGAAATGCAGTTCTAGTTTTTGCTTGTTCTGAGAACGAAGAAATCACTGTAGTGCTTTGTTTGGCAAAATGGAACACCTACTTTAAACCTTTGATCGAAACGAGGTTAAATGTAGGACGGGGAAGGGAGTTGTCAACCACGAAATTATTTGCTGGCGATTGTGTGTTGTATTCTAAAATCATAACTGAACTAGTTCTGCCAGATTTGAGAATAACCTAGATAACGTGTTTGTTTGGTGTCATGACTGACGAATGAATCTTAACTCAACAAAATGTAAAATCATGCGTCTATGTAGAACAAACTTCGGCTTCTAACACTTGTATGTGTCTTCTTAATGATACTTTCAGATCCTCAGTGCACTCGTATAAATATCTTGGTCTCAACGTTACTAGCAATCAATCCTGGCAAAAACACGTTTCGGCTGCTCTTTTGAAGATGGACTATAATGACTAATTTTATGAAAAAGAGAAAGGCGAGATCATTTTCAACGAAACGATAAGTCGGTTATGTCCAGAGTTGTTTAAATGTCTGTAGCGCTGGTATGACGTGAAAAATTACACAAAATCAAACGGGCTGCGCGGTTTTGAACGACTTCAGGAGTGAGAGTTAGGGTTACTTGACCGGGGTCCCAGATGGCGTATCCGTATTCCAGTTTAGAGCGTACTAACGTTTTGCAAAGTTTTAGTTTCACTGACATTGGTACGGAAGATAAGTTTCGTCGCAAATAGCCAAGCATGCGGTTAGAAATATTAGCGGCGTATTCGACGTGTTTTTGCCAGAATTGATTGTTAGTAACGTTGAGACTAAGATATTTATACAAGTGCACTGATTATAAGAAAGTATAATTAAAAAGATTGATACAAGTGTTTGAAGCTGAAGTTTTTGCTACATAGACGCATGCTTTTACATTTTGTTGAGTTACGTTTCCTTCGTCAGTCATGACACCAAATAAACAGGTTATCAAGGTCATTCTGAAGTCTGATAGAATTAGTTGACTGAGTGATTGTAGAATACAACACACAATCGTCAGCAAATAATTGTGTGGTTGACAACTTAACATAGTTCGGAAGGTCGTTTATATAAACGAAAAATAGCAATAGACCTAACACAAAGCCAGGTGCTTAGCCTGTTGTTCACGCCTCTATGCTCTAAAGGTGGCAGGCCACTAAAAAAGACAGTGTTTTCAATAATTCTTTTTCCTTTTTTTATTTTGAGCAGCGTCTGAAACACTCAATAACACTGTAGGAAAAAATTGCCTTCATATCATGTTTATTCATGGAGTTACAGCGGATTTTCAAGCACTAACCCTGGAAGACCAAAACCTACAATAAATTGTATTATACCTGAGATCACTAATTGTCCGCTTACACATTGCTATATCAAAAATTTTGGATGGTATTTGTCTCTATCAAATTAACAGATAATTCTATTCCTGTCAGCGTAATTGTTGTTTTTATAAAGTCTAAATCCCCGATGAGCGAAAGGTTAAACCACCAAAAGCAATGCCCAACCATGAATTTGTGAATCGGTTTTCAGTTTCGGCGGGGACGGAAGTCGGCATGTATTATATTTTGTATGTTTTTAAATTATTCCTAGGCATTTAGAAACAAGCAAAAATAAACTTTACGTTCCAGTTATCAATAGTTCGGGATATGCAGAGAGTTTTCCAACGTTTGCCCTCATTTCACGAAACCGAAAAAAAATAATTTCCGATATCCGTCGTATTTTTGTGACAAGCTGCCTATTTTCAAGTTTTTTCATCGCATGTTGTCTGGAGTGTTATTAACGTGTATTTGTATGGTTTTCTGTGCACTTTTATTTATCATAAAACATATACTTGCCACGACAAGGATATACGGTGCTGAATAAACGTTGTTCACCTTGATCAGACTGGTTTGCACTTCTTGCAAGCAGGAATGTACATTGTTGTTTGGTACTATTTCTCAATTGTGAAACATTGAGAAACAAGTTTCCAGAAAAATACGTTCCTCTTGTGAGTATCTTTGTAGTTCTGGATGGATTTTTAGACCTGGAGCTGCTACGGCCAATCAAAAACAAAATCGCATCTGCCAAAGAAATCACTTAAAGTGGTATATAAACAATGCTTTCTATATTTGTTATTCCCACAGAGGCCATAGTTATAATTTCAGCAAATGTTAGGCCTCTATCTGCATTTTTCTCTTTTGTTATCACGGGTTCAAAAATTTGTTTACATTTTTCTCAAAAAAAATTTCGACACAACCCGCACTCCGCGAACGTGCATACCTTTTTTTTTTTGAAGTAGGGTATGTAGCATGAAACTTTGCGTACTCGTGTTACACATGCGTATCTGTGCAATAAACTAGGATAATTAATAGAGATCTGTTCAATAATTTGTATTTTGGAGCTCATTTTGCAAAAACCTGTGGTGAAAAGTGGAAATTATTTCATTTACACAAATGTTTTTATCATTACTTCATTATTATTCATTCTTTTACATTTATACTAGTTCACTGCACAGCGGATGCCTCTAGCTAAATAAAAATAAAAAAAGGTTTTTTCTATTGAGAATTTTGTTGTACAGTTATCATTTGGTGGCACGACTAAGAGTTTGAGAAAGTTTTGGCCAAAAATTACTTTGAAAAATAACAATACCTCATTCGTCTAGGTGAAGCTGGTGAAGTTATAAAACGATGCATATTTGGCAAAAACAAACTTGCAATAGTTATTTGTGAATTAAAGAGCTACCACTTTAAGTGAGTAAAAAGTGCACATCCCTTCTTAGCTGCGTTTGTGTCATTTTCGTATACCTTTACAGGGGAGGTATGTGTGCCTGCGGTTTATACAATTTTTGATATCTGCACATCAAACTATCCCAGCGCCATCTATGACTAGGCAGTACAAATACGTAAGAAATTAGGTGGCACCTCGCGTAGCACGAGCAAGCTAAAAGACCGCCAAATACTACTGACGTCAGCTTTATATTGGGAAGTAGACCAAAGAAACAAGTTACTGGCTTGCACCTGGCGTAGGGCCAAAAAAGATAGAGTAACGGCCCTTACTATGTATCGTTGCTCTCTTGGGGAAATCACCTGCCTGGCGTAAAGTGGCTCTCACTTACAATGCCGAACGCCGTGAATGTAAACGCAGAGGAGGGCGACGCGAAGCAATTGGACGAGCAGACGGGTGCGTTCGCAAATCTTCACAGAAGTTTCTCCATGGAGATTTTGGATTAGATTGTGTGGTGTGTCACGAATTGTTGTTACGGAAGATTTGGTGTTGACTAATAACAGAAAGTTTTAGCAGTCCGTATGGTCCGTCGTTTCCGTGGATTTTCTGTTGACTGGAACCCGACGGGGCACTTTGGCATTCTTTCCGGTACGTTTCGTTACGGCGGGTTCGTTACGGTGGGGGCGTCGTCGAAAAAAAAGCTTATATAGCCGATTTATGGCATGTGGTCTTACCTGTACCAATGTAAAGAGGTTTATACAGTGCAGGCCGAAGACAAGGTGTTCTAAAAAGAGTTAAGCGAATGGAAGTATCACCAGGAGCGAAGTCTGTCGTCTTTAAACTACACACGGACACACTTTCAATTGCAACATGGATGGAGGATAAGGGGGTTTCTGTGCCATGGGGAACTGACTGCTCTATTCGCCAACAACCCGACAGAGTGGAGCATGTCTTTCTCCGTTGTTAGGCAGCAGTTTTTTCATGGGATTTCCTCCAAAGGATACTTTGAAAGAACTTTCCACTCAACACTCAACCCCATGGAATACGGTTTTTGTGTATAGAGAGAGAGAGGATGGGGTGCCGTATGATCTAGTCATGTTGTTGGGCCTCCACAGTATTTGGCGACCGCCCGTGGCATGGCTGAACTATGAGTAGACGCGCGACCGACGCGACAATATTTCGCGAAATTGTTTCCCAGTTTATTGAAGTTCAGAGAGCGACGTTTTCTGTCCCTGAGCGGTTGCAAGGGGGGGAACCCCTCGCCATGCTTAGGGAATTTTAAATGACAACGCCAGTTCACCATCGCATGGGGGCCTTATTGTAGATTGTGTTTTCCAGAGTACCTTTGTTTTGTGTTGCACTGTCAAATACCGGCAATGAAGAAAAAATAGTGGCCACGTATCAGCTACTTTCGTTGCAAATGTCGCCATAGACGATAGTCTTTGTAGATATTTGCCAAGGAAATGCCCACCCTCCGCCTTCCCGCTCACTTCTCATGCTGTTCCTGTTCCGTAGCGCTTATTCAAAGGTAAACACACCAAAGGTTTGCTCAAGGCGATTTGAATTGACCGCGTTCCTCTGCTACAGTCCGGGTTCCCCGATGCCAGCGCTGAAGTGCGGAGGAGACGCGTGTGAATCCAGGTGGCCGACTTCAAGGTTTATAAAACCACGTTGCCGTGCTCCACGTCCGTTCCAAGCAGAACGTGAAACCTAGGTAGTGGAACCTTTCTTTGCTGTTGCCGCGTGATTCTCATATGCCGCCCGGAGGTGGCGCGGGCAACAACAGGTGGTACGCGTTGTTCTGCAGGGTATGTAGAATATGATTTGCTATCGAAAACCCAAAACTCCAGGAATTTATAATAAAGGAACACTGTAAATATCTCTTGTGTAGTAATTTCAGTCTTATATTTGCGTAATTTCTTGTTCTTGTTCAACAAAGTTGACAAGTATGAACATATAAACCGGGCTTAGACGTTTACATTTGGCTGTGAATATATAAGACTATTGCGCAGCAAGCATTTTACTTTGGCCGGGTGGCTGAATCGAGTTACAGACAGACAGACAGACAGACAGACCAACAGACAGACCAATATGTCTGGGTTTAAGTAGCTCAAAAAGACTATCGTCTTTAAAAAAAATTTCCTGAACCGTTCCCGCGCGCGCATCCGTACTCGCGTACCGGTCAACACGGTACGAATGCGAACGACGCAGCATAGGGACTCTAACTATTAACATTCCCGGAAGCGTGAAATGCACTGCACGTGTTGTGCCGAACGTTTTCTGCGTATGCGCAAGGCGTAGCGAGTAGTTTCGTGATTGCTGGTAACGTTAGGATATAGCACAGCGTGAGCGGAAAACAAACTTTTTGCTGGGTGCTTTAAAGAAGTAAAGGAAATTACTTTTACCACCAGCAGTCAAACCTGGAGCGAATAGAGAAATTTTGCGAGAGCCCGTTGTCTTAGCGATTGAGCTGCGAGCACAAGCGAAGACGGGAAAGCCAGATGGTGCCCTCACACTAATGCATGGCATCTCACTTCTCCATCTCTGCCGCCGAGCTCTTCATTTCTGTCCGCTGCGGCAAAAACCAAAAGAAGTGACATCGTCTAACACCGGATTTAAGCTTCGTTTTATATTATAAATAAAAAGTTTCTACTTATGTAATTTTTCACTACAACTCAACCAACCACCATTCATGGATCATGCATTGATTTACCCTCGCCAGGTATATCTGTTTGAAATAATAAAGCGTACATTTAGGTGAATTTTACGTGTCTGTGGTTTCACTCTTTGTACATCAACGTGTGCGTAATCCAGTGACGTCGCATGGGTAAACGCGGTGGGTGTCGCTTACAGCTTTGCTTTTCAAGCAGCTCCACAGGGTGGATTTGCGCGCTTTTCTGTTTTAGTTTATTATGCAGAACTTGACGGCATGCGTGACATGGAGGAATTCCCGAGAGAACGGGCTATCCTACGGCTCAGTACAACAAAGAGTACCGAGTATGCTCCTTCCACATGTGCTATACAGCGCCGCTGGTTGCCCACATTCACATGCAAGAATGGCTCTCATTTCATTTACTCGATACAGCTTGTCGCTTGGTGTAAGAAGTTATTGTGTTGTGCTTTCTACGTATTTATTTATGCGAATGTCATTTCTGTTTTATAGCCGCCAGCCTTAAGATTGTAGTAATGTGGAGATTTACTGTACATAGCTTGCAAAAAGTACGCGTTTCCGGTTTTAACGCTAAGATGTAATGTCCTCCATGATGACATCTCCAACGCCAATACGCCCTGTAGGGAAGCCAACGTAATTGGACGATTATGATGAATGATCATGGGTGAAGTGAAAGAAGCAAACGCTTCGCATGGCCAGAATTGAATGTGGGTCTATGGCGTTGTGAAGCCGGCGTCCATCCCTTAGCTCCACGTCGACATGGTTGCAGCGAACGCCAAGGAGCAGGCTCCCATTCGCGCCGCACCCACCGAAAAGAAACGTTAGACCTATGAAGTGCGCACACGAGAGTTGCTAAGTCGAAGCTCAGAAGACAAGGAATCCCTCGCGAGAAATCCCTACCGAGTTAGGCGGAGAATGTATGATGTTTTTCCTGGGCGCTTTTGCATAATTTAGCTGCATCCGTTATGCTCCCCGGCGTTTAAATTGCGGCCTGGAGGGTGGAGGCGGCACCAGTAGGTAGGCATGTTACCTCACGCTTGGACGTTTTTCAAACGTCATAATTAGCATTCTGCTTTACATCAGTTTTTAAAGCGAAGTCTTCTACCTCTGCGAGCCATCGCTACCTTCGTGGCGTGAGGTTTAAAATTACAGAGCACAGTGTAGACGGCGCGATGAATAGTTACACAGCTCTTCCCGCGCTCAGGGGCCTGTTCGCATTTGCGGGCGTGCCGGCGGGACGGCTTTGTCGTCCACTTTAGCGCCGGATGTTTTGGCGCTGTTTTGGGGCAGCATGATTTCCATTGCGCGCTTCCTTCGCACGGCTTGATTAACTTGCTCGACAGTAATTCCTGGGTAACCGAACCCGACGGAATGAAGTTGTTGGACGGCAAAGATACATTAAGGATCGGGTTGAGGTTGTAGAAAACAAAATGCACAGACCACTTACAGTCACCTAGCCGCTAGAGAAAAGCTACCTTTTGCGCACTGCTTGCCACCAATGGGAATACGTGTTTTCTAAATTGGTGAACACCAATTCGGTTGTATTTTAAGAGATAATTCCAAAGGCCAAAAGAACAACTGGTTCTGAGAAATACCGAATATAAAAGTTCCCTCACCTTCCTCGCATTACTTAAAGTTATGAAACTAACGAGTATAAATTGGTATATATGAGCTTCAAAAGCAGACCTGCGAATTGTTTCGGCGTCGGCGCTTTTGTCGTATCGAGGCGTAACCCTGGGCTAGCACATCAGGATGGCTAGGTTCCACTGTCTCATCCTTCGAAAGACGGTCCTCTTCATTTTCTTTCAGCTGACGCATGGCCGGGCTACAGCGGTGTCATCCAAAGCTTTGGCCAGGCCATGGCCCCGTGGCCGTGGCTGCCCGGCCGTCGCCCGACCGGGACTGACGCCGTGGCTGAGCCACGTTTGTGACGTCAAGTGACGTCACATGGGCAATTGTTGGGAGTGTCAAATAAAGCTTTGCTTTTTCACCACCTATAAAGAGTGGATTAGAGTCAATTCTTTGTGCAGTTTACTTTGTGTGGGGTGCGGGTGAACTTTTATTCATCGTTGCTTCCGAACCTTTGCGTTCCTGTTATTAGGTCAGTATGTTTTTTTTTCCCTCTGATATGCACGGGGAGCTTTTTTTAACTTTTACAAAGTTTTGTCGGGCAACCTTGGCCCTACGAATGTCACGTGTGGAAGCACGCGGGGGCCTACGTGGTGAAATTCGTAATTAAGTGCGTGCTTTTTTATCCAAGCATTTTCAGGCGAAGTAAGACTATGTTCTTCTTGTGCGTGCCAGCTTCCACTTAAAGCATCCCAGGGGCCTACAAAGAAATATTAAAGGAGCGAACGGCGTCCGATATATGGCAACAATGTCTGGCTGCGTGTTTTGAAGGCTTCCGGTTTGCTGTGTTCCCTGACCCATTTAAGAGCACTGGCTGCCTTTTTATTGGTTGCCTGCTCACTGAGTCATGCTGTGTAAATATTTAGTTGGACATTTCAATAAGACTGTCCAAATCAGCACAAACAAGTTCTAGGTCGACTGTACCCGTCTGAAAGCGTCCGTTTCTCTTGCAGTGCTTGGAGAACCTTTTCGTTGCTGATGAGCAACCCATGCATGTTTGAAAGTGCCATGATGATAAAAATTGGTATGGGAAGTTTAGCGCAGGGCTATGTGGGCGGTTGCTTTTTGGTCACGGAGATACATATAAAACTTCTGCTGAGCACGAGGTCGCGGGTTCGATTCCCGGCCGCGGCGGCCGCTTTTCTGATGGAGGCAAAAAGCAAAAACGCCCGTGTGTACGAGATTTCGGCGCACGTTAAAGATCCCCAGGTGGTCAAAATTAATCCGGAGCCCTCCACTACGGCGCGCCTCATCGCCTGCGTTGCGTCGGCGCGTTAAACCCCCACAATCAATCAATCAACAAATGAAACCTGCGTCTACTAAATAATACCTTTATGTTGATTATTGTGAAGGCAGAAATTCACTTGCGGGTTCGGTGGTCTAGAAAGTGGAAGTTAATCAGGCGTTACTTCCGTGCAGTAAATTTGACAGTTGGGCTAGTTATATTTGATTCATCGTAAGAAGCGCTTAAAACGGGACACAGAAGAGAAGACACACACGACGTCAGCTAAAAGTATGTGTCATCCTGTGTGTCTTCTCTTCTGTGTACCGTTTAATGCGCTTCTTACGATGAAGTTACTTCCGTAAGCAGGCGTTTTATATCAAAGTAGGTTGTGCTCTGAAACATCCTGAGATGCTTGCCTATGATCCAAATGAAAAAAAAGGTAAAAGAAATGCAGGAATCGTACCTGGCCCAGTTGGCATCCTATACGTGGCAAAGGAGCAAATGAGGAATATATTCAGTAGCCTTCCGCTGTGTTAAGAAGGATGACGAATGAAGCAGGGCGCAGTTTAAGAAGCCCAGGACAGAAAACACGTTTGTTTGTAGTTTGTCATTGAGCACACTTCCTCGCCAATGAGCTGAGTGAAACTTGGAAGGAGTGGAGGTTTCGTCTGGAGGACAAACATGCGGCTCTCCGTTTCCCTTCCGCGTCGTATAGGCGTCTTACGGCCTGTGTAACACGCCAAACCAAATTGCACTACCACGGAAGACAGCAGCCAGGTCGCATTGTGTGCTATGACATATTTGAGAGCATGAAGCCTAGCTGCGCGTGCATCGCCAACCCCAATCCGTGCACACATAAACTGGTGGCATGTGATGTGCGCGTTCTTGTTTGTTAAATATAATAGTATAATGTACCTCCGAAAGCACTTCTATGAATATCTGAACAAGAAGTATGGCCTTACTTCAGCGTTCCAAATGAGCAAGTTGTTTTTCAGCCGGGAGGGATTCGGAGCTACGCGACAAAGTGAAACGTATGGCAGAAACCGCGGTGGCTGAACGTTGTGCGGCAGCGGCTTTCGATTATTACGGCGTCCATTCGTGTGACGGTTTGCGGTGACGCTCCTCCAATTTCCGCTGTTCTGCCTCCGAGCGTCCTTCCCAAAGCAAGTTCAAAGTGCAACGGCTGATAGCCGCATTAGGGCCGTCATCAGCGTATTGCGCGAATTGTGAAAGAGCCATCGGTGGTGGCCAGGCTGAGGACAGAAGGGTTCCGGAATAAACGGACTTCACCGTAATAAAACCAGGTAAAGTGAACGGGCTAGCTATACACACACTTGCTTTTGCGAGAAGATAAAAGGAAAAGAACAGGAAACAGGACAGAGCGTAGAGAGTTGTGCAGAACGTTGGTGCACTATAGACGTCATAGTTCAATAAGGGTCCCTGAGTCTACAGCCTGTGAAATTGCAGCCATTTTTCAGGAGCGTCGTTTTAGGAAGCACGTGAGCGTTGTCGTAGCCTTGCACTTTGCTGGCGTCCACACAACCACCGCTAAGATCCAAGCTCCAACAGAGTTGAGGTGAGCTGCCTTCTTTACAAAGAAAAACGTGGGCTTTTATATAGGACATGCCGTGTGGTTTCCAGCGTGCAACACACTTCACCTGCCTCACTAACCGCCATTTCGCATTTGTATAATACGCATTTCTGAATGCGACTCCCCTGCCGGGAAGACAAAAGAACGGTCGCCTCAAAAATTGGGAAGGTTAATAGAACATTACGCTGAAGATTCTCCTCAAGGGCATTTATACGATTGCATACATGAGCTGAGCCTTTAAATAGAGCAGCCACATATTTCAGCGCACTACATTCTTTGTAGTTGGGCATAAACCCGTACCTTTTGGGAGTGGTTCGTGCCTTGTTGAGCACACCGGCAGTCGCGTGGTGCTTTATTTGCGTAGTTCCCTTTCTTCTAGAGCAAGAAGCTGAGATCCTAGCGGAAGAGCACCCCTCTTCCTACAGAGGAAGAGGCACCGACCAGCTCTGCTATATTCCTGGTCAGAGACATCGATTCCCACGGCCGGTCTTTAAGTAGGGAACGTGGCCGGGGGCTTTGAAGGGCAGGGACTCAAGGAATCGCTTTCTCCCTCCCTATAAGTTTCCTTACCACCCCTTGGGTAGTGTCACTCCGTTCATACTTTTCTTTTTGAAAGTCCAACCACCTCCCTCGGAGAAATGGTCGCAGACACCAACAAGACAAAAAATACTGGTTACGAAATGAATGTTAGGCAACCCAATAATGCAATGCCGTCAAATGTACTTTCGCATTTGTGGCACCATGCATCTGTTTACAGTACAGGAGCTGTTAAGCTGCCTCACGCGGGAGGCCATGAAACCTTACACCTCCAACAGGCTAGTGGAGTTTATAGGGCCAATTAAAGCTGTAAAAAACAAGTAGTCCGTCGATGCATTCCTTCAGCATGGCCACCTAGGCCTAAACAACTTCTCATGACGGGAATCTTATTGCTATTCTCTAAAAGAAAAAAATTCTCGCTTCGAATTTTTGTCATTTTATGGATATCGCGGTGAGTACACCTAATGTTTTGCCGGTTATTACGGAACAGGTAAATGCACATTCTCATAACACAAAAAAGGACTCTGCCGCTGAATCAAGACAAGTATGAAACAAAAATGGCCAAATTGTTGTTGTTGGAGTGTCGCCTATTGCTCCCGGTGAACGCTTTTTTGCTTTTCGTAACTCGAAAAGTGACAAAGAAATATTGTAATGGCTATGATGACATGCATTGCAGTAAATACTGCGCCTGATATAATACTGCGCCTGATATAATACTGCGCCTGATATAATATTAATAGTCTTTTTTGGTGTACACAAACACGATAAATTTTAACACCAGAGCTTTTTAGTGCTTTAATACCGCCGTGAAACCTTACGAAAAAACCCAGCCAACCCGAGTGCAAATGAGTGTGCGCCTCGTTTGGAGCACCCGGGGTCGTCCAGGCTTGCGGGTGGGCATGCGCCGCATGAGGAGCTCGTAAAAAAATACCAAGAAAAAACACCTAGCGAAAAAAAACCAAGCGCCCAACGGTGGCCAGCTCGACCTTCAAGAACACTCTGCCCAACGTTCGCGGCTTGAACCCTCGCGCGCTATTCTTGGGGGTTCACCTGCGTTTGCATTTGAAGTGGGGAGCGCAGCCGCTAAGTTGGCGCTACAGACGCCGAGTAGGACAAGGTGGTTGCTGCCAGTTCTGGCGCGTGCTAACGCGGTTCATTTCTGGAAAGATTTGAAAGCATGAGAGAAAACATTCGATGCCAGCTAGTCATGGAGATCTTCCAGCGGCAATTCCGGAAATGCATGTGAGGTGCAACAGGCGGGTCTAAGACGTAGAAGTAGGGGGCCACCAGCTCTGCTGTTTCTTCAGCCTTGCAGCCCCAGTGCAAGCTGCGCCAATTTTCTAAAGACGGTAGTATTCCATCGGCTACTTAAAATAAGGCATTTTGATCTGTCTGTCTGTCTGTCTGTCTGTCTGTCTGTCTGTCTGTCTGTCTGTCTGTCTGTCTGTCTGGGACTTTATTGAGCCACCCGGTCAAAGTTAAACAAAGGCTGCGCAAGAGTCTTATATACCTCCAGTCTAATCTAAACGTCTAACTCCGGTGTCAGAATTCCTACTTGTAAATATTGTTTAACATGAACAAGAGAGTACGCACATAGGAGGCAGCAAGTGATATTTGCAGTGTTACTTTATTAACATATTCATGGATGCTTAGTTCTTGCGATGCCAAATGAAATACTTTATCAACAGAAGGAAACCATCTCCCACTGTTGCCCGCGTTACCGTCTGGTGGCATTTAAGAATTCAAACGGAAATAGCAACGAAAGTAAAGCTGTAGACTGGGCTAGTTGGTAATTCATAGTGAACAAATGTACCACATCAAAAAACACAAGGGACGGAAAGAATACACACGGACGAGCGCCTTGTGTTTTTGCTGCGCTACATTTGTTCACTAGCAACGAAAGGTTCCACTATGTAGGATCCTCGTTCCACTGGGAACGGTCGTGGAGTACGGCAACGTGGTTGGCTAAACGTTGTAGTAGGGTACCCTAATTCACGCGCTTCTCCACTGTACGGCAGTGGTGGCCTCAAGACACCCGACTTGCAGCAGTGGAACGCGGTAACTATAAACTAAGTTGAGCAAACCTCTAGCGTGTAACTTTGGGGGGGGGGGGGGGGAGGAAGAGACGGGTGAGAAACAGCAGGAGAGTTGAGTGGGACAGTCAATGGAGTCGTTCACTTCGCAGGGTCTCCAGTTGACTATCGTCGTTCGTCGATATTAGCAACAAAAGAGCAGATACGCGGCCTTTTTTCTCACTGTGCGTTCATCTGTTACTTGATTCAGCCACCTATCTAAAAGTTGGAAGAAGTCCTTGAGAAGAGGTTTATCTAAAAAAGCATTTCAAAATGAGTAAATAAGGTACCATACTTTATACTTGTCAACATTTTTGTCCGTTCATAAGCACGACGAAGTTAAGCATTTGGCACATCCAAGGCAAAAGGACGGTAGGTAAGTTGTACTCGCAAAGTATGTTTAATTAAAAATAGATGTTCGCCCTCTCTGTCTGATAGCAGGTAAAAACAGCAGTCGCAAACATTGTACCAAAAATACACAAAAGTCTCGCGCTAGATCCTAGACCTACAGCTGACATTTTAACTCCCACTGTAACAAAGGTTTACAGTAGATGACAGGGGGAATTACGAATTCGGGATTTGACTCAGTGGCTGTCGGCTTCTGCTGTCGTCACATTAAACAAGTTGTCAAACGATGGCCAAAAAACAAATGTGTAATAGGTAAAACCGGGTAAAATATACTAACAAGATTTAAATTCATTTAAAATGTATTTAAATAACATAACAATCAGTAATATATTCACGCTTTGCCTTTTCGTCCACAGAGTTTCTCAGCAACGCCACGTCATCAGAAAATTTAAGGTTTCTAAGGTTTTCTCCGTTATATGCTAGCCCACCTGTTCCCAATTCATTTTTCTGAATAAATCTTGTAAAAATGCTGTGAATAACAATAAGAGAATGTGTCCCCTTGTATGACGCCCTTATATTACTGCTCTCCTTACGGAGGACGATGGTAGCTGTGGAGCCATTGTAGATATACTGTAATATTCTTACGTAATGCTCCTTTATAACCCGATTCCGCAATGCCTGAACGACTGCTGAGGTGTCCACCGAGTGAAATACTTTCTCATAATCTATGAAGGCTATATAAAGGTGTTGAACATGCCTCGCAAATATCTATATCACTTGATTGAGCGTGTGAATATGACCCACGATTGAATAGCCTTTAAGGAAGCCCTGCTTGTTGATTAGGTTGACTAAAATTTAAGGTAACAGAAAAAAAATTACCGGTTACCTTGGTAAGTACCCTGTAGTGGGCAGGCAGTAAGCTGAGAGGCCTGTAATTTTTCAAGTCCTTCATGCCGCCTTCCTTATGAATTACGATGAGTAACGGGTTCCAAGATTCCGGTACACTCGCCGTGACTAGGCATGGCGTATACAGGTTTGACAGTTCTTCTAGTATAATTTGCCCGCCGACCCCCAGGACGTCTGCTGTTATCTAATCCTCACCAGGTGTGTTGCCCTCTTGCATTTCTGTCAAAGGTTCTTTCCATCTTATGTTGTTACTGGTAAATATATAAAGAATATACATGAACTCTAAACAGAAGATTATATGGGAGCTCTAAAAAGTACGTACCAAACATGCTGAACAATATCTTATTGCAAAACTTCTCATCCGTTGCGCACTGCCCACCACCAGAGCTAGAATGTTTTGATTACTATGCAATGTTGCCGCTAGTAATTGATTATGATGGTATAAAGAATGCCTGGGCATTGTTATATGTGTCTTCAGCTCAACGCTATATCCTAATTACCCCCAATGACATTTTGGGCGCGCTTTGTTATTCTTCAATCATAAAATCAATGATTTTTCAGCAGCTCAAAACCGAAGGGTCTCTACAATTACATAAATATGTTTGGAAGGCAATTCCATTTCACACATCTGGTAGCAAGCATTCCCAACTGAACTATCGTCCAATTTTGCTTACTAGCATCCCCTTGAATAATCAGAAGATATTTGCTATTCACATATGCCCACGTTTTTTAGACGAACATGTTTTTACACCATCACAACATGGCTTTTGCAAATCACATTTATGCTAAACACAGCTGGCATTGTTTACTCATAAATCATGCGTTATTCTCGATCGTTGATCACAGGTACATTAAGTAGCTTTTTACTTGAGGAAAGCTTTCGTTAAAGTATGTCTTAAACTTCCCTTGCTTAGACTCCGGTATCTTAATTGAGATTCACAACTGTTAACCTAAAGCGAGTGTTTTAAAGAAACCGTTCTCAAGACGTCAGCGCTAAAAACAACGAATCGGAGGTAAGTTCAGTGCCCTCAAGTGTTCCAGAAGGCTCAGTTCTTGGCCCACTCCTTGTTTTACTGCACATTATTTACCTACCCTCTAATGTTACAACCACAATCAATCTGTTTACGGATGACTGCGTGATCTTCTGAGAAGTATTGTGCAATAATAACTTAGGTATTCTTGAGCGAGCTCATATTGTGATTTCATTTTGGTGTAACAACTGGTTGATGGAATTCAATCCTCCTAATTGCGAACTGATGCGCGTAACCAGACCTTCTAGGTCACCGCGAGTCTAATACCTTCGTAATAACCCGTTAGAAAGTGTACCCTGGTACAAATGCCTTGGTGCAAACATCACAACCAACCCAACATGGAACGTTCATATCGCCTATAAATTTAACAACGCCCACACCATGATAGGGTACATGTGCCGTAACTTTTCGAAAGTACCTTGACCTCTGAGCCTACTGTTTCAAGAAGAATTAATTCGCATAAACCTAGAACACGCAGCATCAATACAGTGTCCTTGTTACGTCAATTGAAAGGGGCACTGACGAAAAAAATTGACATCTTGTTTTTTTTTGTTGCGATAAGTAGCTAGTGACCTACTTATCACCTGTAGAAACCTGCGTGCAACCATTGTTTAATTAGAGGCATTTTCAATGCGGCCAGTCGCCGTTTCGGTTTCAGCGGGTGCCGCGAAACGATGGATTTTGTGTGAACAAAGCTGACCACGTGACCGTCGGAGGGATAACACAGAGCAAAGCTGCCGTAGCCCTGTCGAATCCGTGTCGCCGGCAGTTTCTGCCAATGCCCCCACGTACTGATCTCGTGAGCCGCTTAATTAAAAACCGACCGTGGACGTGACGCAGGCGCTGCTAGTGAAAATGCTGCCGCGGCTAGAGAACAACGAGCGCTGGGAGCAGCCGGGCGGTCTGCCTACAGGTCCGCCTACAGATGTGTACGGCTTAGCACTGCGGCGGATATTCGATTGCCGCTCTCGTAAGCGGTGCAGATGACAATTTTTAATGCAACCCGCCATCGCATCATTAACTCCTTTCTCATATAAACTGCCGAGGTTGGGACTTGGGTGCAATTTCGTGCAGCTGTAACAAGCTATCACTCGAGCTATCGGCGCCGGCCTGGGCCACTTCGCGGCTGTGGCCGCCGCCTGCACAGCGACCGTGCGGCTGGCTCAGTGGGCTTTTCATGTCTCCGGCGTGTTTTCGCGTCCAGTGTAAATCAAAAGTAATAGAAACAGAGTGCCAGGAATTGCTGTAGAAGTTTGGTCGCGGCGAGCTGCCCGATGAGCTGACTAATTCACGGCGCCTCCGCCGTCAATGCTCGGGTCGTTCGTTCTCGAGAGCAGAAGCTCCGCCCTCCGGCCCTCCGATTGGAGCGGCGAGCCGGGCGAGCCGGCGAAAAGCGCTGGCAGTGCGGAAGCGGCAAACACAAACTCGTGACGTGTGTGGATGTTGTTCATTTACAAAATACCCACGGCATGTCGAGTGCGCGTGGTCCTCTGCTGGCTGCTCGGTTGCGTTTCTCACACCTTAAAATTGATTTAAATTATGTTCTAGGCTGTATTCGCCGCTGATATTTTGCAGATGATGTATACGTGTCCACACCAATCCATTTCCGAAGTTATCTCGCCTTCAAAATTTTGTGTCAGTACCCCTTTAATACAGTCACTAGAAATGCTTCACAATAACGCGGGTCGTTTCATTCAATATAATTACAATCAAACTGAAAGTGTATCGATCGTGAAATCTCACTTTAGCCTACCATCTCTCGCATCAAGCCGTAACGTTTCATGATTATATCTTTTTCACGAGCTCTATCCCCACGCCTTGTGATATATTGATTTGATAAATCAGTCCACCTCATATTTTACAATGTTTGCATCACGCCTCCAGCGTCGGTATCCCTTGACGCTGAAATAACTTCTTTGCGCAGTCTTTCATGCCACGCGCGAAGAAAGAATGGAATGGCCTTTTTACCCGACGGCAACCCTTCAAGACTTCAACCTCTCAAGAACGCAATAGCTAATATTTTTGGACGAGAAACTTACTAACTGTACAATTATTAGCGTAGGTTCCTTTTTGTTCTTACTTTTCTTTCTGACCACTCCCCTCGGTAATGTCTATTGACCATGACAGTAAATAAATCAATCAATAAATAAATATAAAGCGTTGCAATAAAAAATTTTTTGAGTCCTCTACTCCGCAAGACAGGGCGCCACCCAGCTCAGCAAGATCGCGATTGTTCCTCCCACCGGCACTTCTCCGGCACCCAATCAGCCCTTGTCATGTGGCAAGAAAGATGCAATCACGTGAGTTCGCTTAAAAACGGTGTTTTCTGCGATGGACGGTCGCCCATTAGCAGTAGTTTTGCTGTGGGAAACACCGGAGCAGACTGCTTGCTTCGCGAGTCCCCAGGATTCAGCTTATTGAAGGCGGCCTGGGTTGACCCGAGGCATTGCTTTAAAACTTTCGGATTGCATCTGGCCACGTACAGTTCTCTTACAGACAGAAAATATTCAAACTTAATATCACAGAGCACTGGTGGCGACTAATTTTCTTTACTACCTGTACTTTTTGCTGTACAGCAGATGGAACCTGAAATTACAATATTCGTTTTTGTTTCATATGGGCCAAGAAAATATGAGTGTTGAGGGCGCCTTAATATATATGCTTTGTTAGAGAAATTAAAAATATATTCAACAAAAAATTGTTGTTAAGGTCAGGGCTGGCGTGAACATCTTTCGGCAATGCACCAATTTAAAACCCTCACCTTTGTGTCTTGATGTAGTCCAGATGGGACCTGAAATGGAACAATAATTGTTTGGGATTCGCATCAAGTGGCCAAAATAAGATCTTTGAACGCAACTAAAATGTATGCTTTCGAAAGATACTTTACGTGTTGAAAGAAATATTTGTAATGCAGGTCATATCTAGGGTTAACACTGAACATTGGAATTAACAGTGAACATAGAAAAACTGAACGAACCCTGCCGTTTTTGCTCTTTCCAAAAATAACATATATGTTCGAAATAATTGAACCGTAAAAACTAACACAGAAAGAAAGGCCAGCAGTCGAGTGCACCAAGAAAGCCCCTTTTACCACTGTAGTGATCGGTATGAAAACGTCGCTGACAATATATATGACCATGGGGGCACGCTAGTGCCGCAGATGGTGCGTATTGGTACACGTTGCTCATGACTTTTCTGGGTGGTCTTCTTCTTCGAAAAACTGACCAATTGTTCGCGAATGTTAATCACTGCATCGTGCTCCTGTGGGAAGTCCATGCCCAGAATCACGTTTTCACAGCACTGCGGAAGGATTACGAAGGTCGCGACGTAATCACTGTCACCTATTCGAACTCTGGCGGTGCATGTACCCACGGGTGTCATCAAGTGGCCGCTGGAAGTTAGAATTTGAGGCCCGTTCCATGGTGTGTTTACTTTTCTTAGCCGGTTAACGATTTCCTGGCTTACTAAGAATAACTTGCTCCAGTGTCCACAGGTGCCGCTACCTCGTGACTGTCGATGGCGACTGAAAGATCGGCACTCGTGACAGCGTCGACGTCCTTGTTTGCCGCCGTGACATCAGAAGCCGTCGATAGTACTGGGAGGTTTTTCGCGCTTCCGCCGCTAGCAACCTTGCCTTCCAAGGTTGCTCCCTTTTGTTTTCCCGCAACGGACTTGAAGACCGCCTCGTCGGGAAGCCTCTGTAATCGCGACTGGTGGGTGAAGCATAGCGGGCTCGCGACGGCGAACGTGACGAATGAGTCTCCGTCGAAGACTGACGCGTGGCGAGGTACTCAGTAATGATGACCGGCCGTTCGCCAAAACGAGGACGGCGGGCGGTCCTTGGGAATCCTGGTAGCCCGATCTCGCGCTAGGGGCAACGTCAATAAACATGCCATGGCTCGCCACAGTGTTAGCAGAAGGGCTGGTAGTACTCGTTGCGTAACACGTCGGTCTTGCGGATTTGCGGACGAGGCGGGAATTCCCTTTGTGTCCAAAAGCCAGGAGGTTGCGGTCGGGAGTACATCGGAGGTGGTACAGTCGCTGCATTCGGCGCGGTGGACATTTGACATAGGATAGGAGTCTCATAGTCCATGTGGTGCACAAGCTTGTGTGAAAGCTCAGAAGCGGAGATTGCTTGACGAATTTCTTGCCTCATAACGTCCGCAACCTAGATGACAGTTTGCAGCAACGGGGCGATCCCTATTCCGCACTTTGCAAACTTCGCACGAACAATCGAGTGGACAAGTTCGGGTAGGTTGATGTCGCCCATGGAGGTGAGCAGTAATGTCGCAGACGGGCTCAGAAATTTGATCCACTTTCAGGCATACTGACGGCCAAGCTCCTGCGCAGCTCGCTCGATAGCAGTTGCCTCCATAATAACTTCTTGCAAAGTACGCGGAGAGTTGCGCACAAGACCTGCAAAGAACAGTTTTTTGAGGTCGTGCATCAGATACTGAACCTTCTTGGGCTGTGATATATTGGGATCCGCGCGCCGGAACAGACGGGCCATGCCCTCGATAAACATCGCGACGCTTTCATTGGGCTTTTGTATGCGTATTTCCAGGTGGTTTTGTGCACGGTGACGGTGGTCGCTGGTGGCGAAGGTGTCGCGCACTTCCTGATGGAAGTCGTCCCGAGTCTCTAACCTTTGTTCGTGGTTTTCAAACTATGTCCGCGCCACGTCTTCTAACGAGAAGTAGACAATCTCAAGCTGTTGTGCAGGTGTCCACTGGTTGAAACTGGCGACGCGCTTGAATTCTTACAGCCAGTAATTTACGTCCTCGTATTCGGTTCCGTGAAAGCTGTTGCGAGTGCGCGACTGCTGAAGCGGCATCTCAGGAGGCACTGATAATTGAGCCATTACCTCTGGTTCACAAACCCGGCGCTTTGGTACGGTGTAAAGCAGGGAGCCGTGTTCTGTAAGTAGGCCTAGCTTGCGGCAGCTGCAGCGATGTACGGGTGTGCAGAAGCTGGTAGGTCTCCCAGGGTTGTCAGAGTGAGACCTGGGCATCAGAAGCTCCTGTACCCAGCACCTCTACCAGTATCACAGTGCAACAGTTGACCAAGGCCAGTAGGACATCGGAAAAGAGAATGTATTTCTAGAAACTTGTGCCTCATGCCTGGTATCGGTCACAGCAAGAACACGCGCCAACGAAGGGACACGTTCTCGATTGTTTCACGGCTTTTGTGGTGATGGTCATGCTTGTGAACTCTATAATTCTATAATGATGATGGGAATGATGGAGACACACTTAAACGGTGCACACCCGCTCCTGACGATTGGCGTGTCCAGCAAACCACGTTGAACCCTGCGTCAGCGCTGTCTGCTCTCTGTCGCTGAATACACAGGTAACAATATATATGTAAAATATATATATAAATATATATATATATATATATATATATATATATATATATATATATATATATATATATATATATATATATATATATATATATATATATATATATATATATATATATATATATATATATATATATATATATATAGGGTTTGAAAATGAGGGGCTCGTTAGGAGATACAGAAAGAAATGCCGGCAGTCTACAACGCCAAAGAAGGCATAGGGGAACGGTTAGACTGTTTTTTATACCGTTAGTGACGTTACATTAGTTTTTTTTATTAATTACGTGAGAAAGAAAGAAAAACACGCGCCCAGAGTGGAACTGAACCCACGCCTTTCGAAAGGCGTGGGTTCGGTCCCCACTCTGGGCGTGTGTTTTTCTTTCTTTCTTTCTCACGTAATTAATAAAAAAATAATGTAACGTCACTACCGGTCAAAAAATAGTCTAACCATTCCCCTGTGCCGCATTCGGCGTAGTAGACTGCCGGCATTTCTTTCTGTATATATATATATATATATAAAGATATATATATATATGTATATATATATATATATATATATATATATATATATATATATATATATATATATATATATATATATATATATATATATATATATATATATATATATATATATATATATATATATATAAAGATATATATATATGTATATATATATATATATACATATATATATATATATATATATATATATATATATATATATATATATATATATATATATATATATATATATATATATATATAGTGAGAGAAAGAGAGAGAGATTTTTTAAGGACAGGTGTAGGAGGACGTTTATTAGAAAGCGTTGCAACCGTCGCAAACCCGGCACCAGCCTCCGATGACGATGATCTTCCAAAGAGGAGGATAGGTAGAATGGTGATCAGGATGATTATGAGGCGAAGAAGACGAAGCACAGGATGTTGCCCACAATGTACGACCCAGTCACTGCAACTAGGACGTGATGCTCAGAACATGCTCACAATTTATATACATATTTATATTGTTACGGAACAGTTGGAAGAAGACGATGAGGGAAGCTACGGCTATGTGCCGTTTGGGTTGAACTTTAGAAGAGGACGAAGGGCTTACTGCTACCGGTCTCTGTACTCTCTCGCTGGCATTGCTCAGCATTGTAATTTTTGTCAATACACTGCATTTGCGTGGTTCTGCCTCGTAACGTCCGTCTGCCTCGCCCGCATCCGCTGCCGGTTCCTGTACCTCCCCTTCACCGGAAAATGCCTTCAGAACAATGATTTCACCCGATCTCTCGCACGAGAATACTGCAGCCCTTTATCGCCTCCTGCTCTCTTACAGCGACATTTTTTACTTTGGCACTCGCCCTCTCGGCCAGACAAGTGTGGTCAAGCACCATATTCACACGGGTGACGCCCGCCCGATTCACCGCAGGCCATACTGCGTATCCGCAACTGAACGTCGCATTATACAAGACGAAGTCGACAAAATGCTCGCTAAGGACATCATCGAGCCCTCTTCAAGCCCTTGGGCGTCACCGGTAGTACTGGTTAAAAAGAAGGACAACACGTGGAGATTTTGCGTCGATTACCGTCACCTGAACCACATAACTAAAAAGGACGTGTACCCTCTTCCCCGAATTGACGACGCCCTTGATTGCCTCCACGGAGCAAATTATTTTTCTTCCATCGACCTACGTCCCGGTTATTGGCAAATTGCCGTGGATGAAATGGACCGAGAAAAAACCGCCTTTATTACACCGGATGGTCTATTCCAATTTAAGGTAATGCTTTCGGGCTCTGTAACGCGCCTGCGACGTTCGAAAGAATGATGGACGCTCTCCTTCACGGCCTTAAATGGACCACCTGCTTGTGCTACCTCGACGACGTCATCGTTTTCTCTTCGACCTTTGAAACTCATTTAGAACGTTTATCTGCGGTCCTGTCTGTTTTCCGTCACGCAGGTCTTCAACTCAATTCATCCAAATGCCGATTCGCCCAACGTCAACTTCAAATTCTCGGTCACGTCGTGGATGCCCGCGGCGTGCAGCCCGATCCCGCCAAAATACACGCAGTCAAAAACTTTCCCCAACCGCACACCGCAAAAGACGTCAGAAGCTTTCTTGGCCTATGCTCATACTTCCGCCGCTTCATACAAAATTTCGCCCATATTGCCAGGCCTTTAACCGACCTCCTCAAGAAAGACGTTCTATTTACGTGGGAATCTGCACAAGCTGAAGCTTTTTCCACACTTATTGATAGGCTTACTACCACTCCTATTCTAGCCCACTTTGACATTTCCGCTCCAACTGAACTACGCACTGACACCAGTGGTCACGGCATAGGAGCGGTCTTGGTGCAGCACCAGTCTGGCGAAGTACGCGTGATCGCGTACGCCAGCAGCCTCCTTTCGGCCGCCGAGCGCAACTATTCCATAAACGAACGCGAGTGTCTCGCTCTCGTGTGGGCAGTGGCGAAGTTCCGCCTATGTCTCTTTGGCTGTCCGTTTTCTGTGGTCACGGATCATCACGCCCTGTGCTGGCTGCAATCACTAAAAGATCCTACGGGCCGCCTTGGCCGCTGGGCTTTGCGTTTGCAATACTCGTTTTCAGTAGTATACAAATCGGGACGGTTGCATCGTGATGCCGACTGTTTATCGCGTTATCCCGTGGATACTCCAGACGTAGCCTGGAATGACACAGAGGCCTGTATTTTTTCTATCTCCGCACTGCTGCAAATCGGTGCGGAACAATACCGGGACCCCTTCCTCCGATCAATAATCGATCGCCTCCGTACAAATTGTCCTGATCGAACCTCCAGGAATTACGTACTGCAGGACGGCGTCTTATACCACCAGAACTTTTAAAACGATGGCCCAGACCTGTTGCTTGTCATACCTCCTCACTTGCGTTCCACCGTCCTGGAACAACTTCATGACCATCCACTTTCTGGTCACCGTGGCGTTACGCGCACATACGCTCGCGCACGCCGCCGTTTCTTTTGGCCTGGCTTGTACCGTTCGGTCAAGAAGTATGTTCAAGCTTGTGACCAGTGCCAACGGCGAAAGGTTCCCTGCAAATTGCCTGCTGGACTCCTTCAGCCCCTTCCTATCCCTCACGAACCCTTCGCCCGCGTCGGTCTCGACCTTCTGGGGCCTTTTCCTGCCTCCACTTCTGGCAATAAGTGGGTTGCCGTTGCAACAGATTATGCAACACGCTACGCCATAACGTGGGCCCTACCCACAAGCTGCGCCACTGACGTCGCTGACTTCTTCCTTTACGACGTCATCCTGCATCATGGAGCCCCTCGACAGCTCTTGACCGATCGGGGCCGCAATTTCCTCTCTAAAGTCATTGCCGACATTCTTCATTCCTGTTCCACTAAGCATAAATTGACTACCGCTTACCATCCTCAAACGATGGGCCTCACGGAGCGCCTAAACCGCACGCTGCTCAACATGCTTTCTATGTACGTTTCCTCAGACCACCGGGATTGGGATGCCGCCTTGCCATTTGTAACCTTCGCCTACAATTCCTCCCGCCATGACACAGCTGGTTACTCCCCTTTCTACTTGCTCTTCGGCAGGGAACCCGCTTTACCCTTGGATACCCTTGTCTCGCCTGCCTCAGCTCCTCCTAGTCACTACGTCAGCGACGCCATTGCACAGGCTGATCTCGCTCGTCAGATCGCTCGCACACGCCTCACTTCGTCACAAGCATCCCAGAAGTCCCTCTATGATCGCCACCACGTCGATGTCCAGTTCCATCCAGGTTCATTGGTGCTACTGTGGTCACCCCAGCGTCATGTAGGACTTTCTACCAAACTACTTTCTCCTTACACCGGCCCTTATCGCCTGTTGCGCCGCGTCACCGACGTTACGTACGAAATCACGCCGCACCCACCCACCTCTGCCCAGCCTCACACGGACCTTGTTCACGTGGCCCGGCTCAAGCATTACCACCCCAACACCTAAAGGTTATGACCCCAGACGCCGTGGCGGCGTCTTCCCGCCGGGGGGGGGGTTGTGTTACGGAACAGTTGGAAGAAGACGATGAGGGCAGCTACGGCTATGTGCCGTTTGGGTTGAACTATAGAAGAGGACGAAGGGCTTACTGCTACCGGTCTCTGTACTCTCTCGCTGGCATTGCTCAGCATTGTAATTTTCTTCAATACACTGCATTTGCGTGGTTCTGCCTCGTAACAATATATATATATGTATATATATAAGACAGCAAATGAGAATTGGCGGTCAAGAAGACCTCGTAAAGCAAAGGGGAGGGTGTAGGAGCTCAAGATAAAAAATTTGGAAAATAAGAAAGTGAAAAAAAATCCCCGCCAGGTAGGATCCGAACCCACGACCTCCAACGACCCTCGCTACGCTACCACCCCCAAGCGCAGGAAACAACAACAGCTGAACATAAATACCCAAGAAAGAGGAGGCCAATGTAGCCCCGCCGGTAGCGTAGTGGTTATCGCACCAGACCGGTATTCTGGAGGTCGTGGGTTCGGATCCCACCTGACGGGCATTTTTTCACCACTTTCTTTTCGACTCAAAAAATTTCTCATCCCTTTCTATGACCCACCACAACCTCCCCTTTGCTTTCTGAGGTTTTCTTGACTGCCAACCCTTTTTCTCTCTCTCTCTCTCTCTCTCTCTCTCTATATATATATATATATATATATATATATATATATATATAGTTAGAAAATGAGGGGCTCGTCGAGGGAATACGGGACGGTAGGGCGGTAGTCTACAACGCCAAAGAAGGTATAGGGGTGTTGTTAGGCTCTTTTTTACTACGGTTAGTGACGTTAACACTTTTAAAATGTACGTAAGAAAGAAAGAAAGAAAAGCACGCGCCCAGAATGAGGACCCAACCCACGCCTTTCGAGTAGATCTCAAATGCCTTACCTATTGGGCTATCTGGGCGACTGTGTTCTCCTTCACTTTCTGGGGTATTTATATTTACTAAAACTGTATCCGACGCTGGAGGGTGGTAGCCAGCGCCACTCTGACTAAAGAGAGAGAAGGGGACCTTCTTTTCAACCCCTGAGGTGTGACTCGAGCGTCTACAGCCTGTCATGAGCGGGTAACTGTTGCGAAACCCTTTATGCTACCTTGGCATCAAGGCTGCCAGAACCGAGACCCTTGCTAGGCTTTCGCAGAATAATGTAGTTAGGAAATGATGGGCTCGTCGAGGAAATACAGGAAGGTAGGGCGGCAGTCTATAACGCCAAAGAAGGCATAGGGGTGTGGTTAGGCTCTTTTTTTACTACGGTTAGTGAAGTTAACACTTTTTAAATATGCCTTCGTTGGCGTCCCGTCGTTTTGAGCTGCTTCAGCTTCGTGTGTCGTCGTTCCTTGTCCCGTCTTTTTGCGATGTTATTTCGGTTATTACGTGATCCCACCTCTGCGTTCCTGCCCGATATAGGTGCTCCGGCCAATAGGTATTTACACAGCCGTGCCAGGAGTGACGCGAAGAGGAACTTTTTCCGCTTCAGCTCTTAGGTTTTAAACTCTAAAAGTTCTAGACAGTGTATACGCCGGCCATAAACATATATATATAGTGATGGCTCAGTCAGGGAAGGATCTTCCACGATTGGTATTTGGGTACCTGCGTCATGGACAACGATAACCCGAAAAATCAGTCACAAGACGCCATCTATAGTGACGGAGCTTGCCACCCATCGTGTGGCTCTTGAATACATCAACACGCAGTCACCCTGCCAATGGGCTCTCTGCCGATTCCCGCGCAACCCTTTAATGCCTTCAGTCTTTTCCTACTGGAGAGCTAGTCTCTGGTATTTAATTTTTTCTTCACCAAGCCGTAAGAACTGTATATTTTGTCTAACTCCAGTGGATACCGCCACATTGTGGTTTATCGGGTAATTCTAAAGCAGACGCTACGGCTTCCCATGCTCACAATCACTAAGTGCCTACTACGGCCATATCACTCTCCAGGAAGGATGCAACCGCACTTGGTTCGTGTTGCGTGGCAGGTACGGCTTTCCGTATGGGCTGATCCATCACGCCGCTATTCCACGCTCTAGTCTTTTGAACCAGGATGTACTTTTAAATTGCCCCCTAATCTCGCCAAACACGATGCAGCCGTAATACAGAGCATACGCCTGAACGTCGCCTACACTTGCCTTTTTCGTTTCAAGCACCAGCAGAGGAGCTCAACCTTCTGTCCAGACCATGACTGTCCCGAAGACATTCACCATGTCTTATGTGCGTGTACACAATACGACAAGCCCAGACGCTCCTTGATAGTGACTTTTGGCAGGCTACCCACATCGCCCCTCACGTTGCAAGATGTGCTTGGCCCCTAGTCATGTGCAAAAATGGCTTCAGGTGCGACGAAGTCCTTCCTCAGCTTCCTTCGCCATTCAGGCTAGTTAACATTCTTTACAGTGCCGATCATAAATGCGCAGTGTGGTACAGACCATATTCATCACCGTTCCACTCCTAAACCCTGCGTGGGGTCCCAGTGAACATTTCGGGGTTCTGTTCAGAATGACTGCAATGCTAGCGCTGAACGTGCTTGATCCCGTTTTTTCGCTCCGCGGTTTTCTGACCTGTGCCCAAATTCAATGTGAACATTTCTCCAGTGCGTTTTTAGCACTTCTTTTGTTCTTATCCCGAGCTACTGAACTCATGATCTAGTGTGATCGCTCCGCGGTGTCTGAACTCCGCTCAAATTGAAAGCGATCATTTCTCCGGTGTGTTCACCAGTGTGTTTCCAGTGCAATGTACCTTTTCTTTTATTTTTACTACGAACTACTGAACTCTGTCTCCATACCAGATGTCGGTGTCTTCTTTGGTTCTCATCTGTCTTATTATTCACCGGGCGTATGATAGGCTATTTGCTGGACAGACCTCGTCAGCATCATTAAATTGCATTCTCTATCCCTTTCTTTTTGTAGGTCATCGCAAACGTGCAGAACACACACTTTGAGCAGGGAACCAAAAATGTAACCTAAATTGAGTTTTGCCATGATTTAAGTAGCCTTTTCTGCCGTACAAGCTCGGGGGCGCTACAAAAAAGCAATTCTTCCGGATAAATTCAACTTAAATTTGCTTTCATGGCCCATTTTTTTGTTTCGTTGGAGTATTTGCAGCTCGCTGGGTAATTGCACCCATAGGTATGGTTTTTGTTTTGTTATCAGCCATAATTACTTTAAAAAACTGCGGATGTAGTTTCAGTTACAAGTACAAGTCGTTACCAAATACCGAAATTTTGACTAAAAATATTGGCCCTACTATACCAAATGTATACGTGGGACAACCAAAGGTGTTTTGTATACCTGTGCGAATACGATGAAACATCAATAGCAATATCTCACTCGGTATTAAAGAACAGTAAGCACACCTTGTGTAGGATTGCATCATGTGTGTACTTGTGGCCAACTGTCTCTGGCCACAACGCTCCAGATGTGGTTGCAATGAATTGGTGCTGCCATTTTTAGCCAATCTCTAGTTTACATGTGCCATTTGTACAGAGGTAATCTCTATGCAGTGCTAAAGGTTCGTGTTTTGCTCACTTGCTTTCGACAGCGCCCCTAACCACTGGAGTTGCGAAGCGTTCAGGTAGACGTTACAAACAGGCCGATTCTTAATGTTAAACGTAAGCTAAGCCAGGCTGATTCTTTATGTTAAACAGCTGTGTCTCGAATTATGCGCGTATAAACAAAATATTGTGGTGTAAAAGCAGACCTCATATCCTGTGTATTCATCCAGCGTGTAAATTCTCCATTTTAATTTCAGGTATCACTTTTATGCCACTTTTTCCAATCAGTGATACGCTGAAAATGAATGCGGATGATTCAGTTGTAAAGTTTCTGAGGTAGTCCTTAGTATCGCGCTATATCTTATTACATGGTTTGGGTTGACCATTAAACAACGCTCCTTTATATCTTTCTGAACACTTCCTTAAGAAGAATACCAAAACCACATTTCCTCGTAAACTACTTTTATTGAGGTTCCACACAATGCATTGTGCTACCAACTTCAATGTAACTAAAACTCTCGCTTCAGTTGGTGATCATAGAGTACAGTTAAAAAATTCTTGCTTAGAAGGAAAAACAGAAATTTTGTTGACCGGAACAACCTTGTCCACATCAAAAGATAGCGCACAAAGAAAGGCGTGAAAACAGCCCAAAGCAAAGAAGAACACGCTGAAAATATCTGCAGTGTTTACACGTACCTTGCACGAAGTTCCGTCCACCTCACTGTGCATGACAATGTGATGGTGCTCATGGGGGGAGATAAATAAGCATGGGAACATGCATGGAGTCACAACCGACGTCTGAAATAGGGGGAAGCAAAAAAAATACTCAAATGTACAGTACCAGCACAGTGCTGGGAGACATCAAAAGAGGCATGCGCTTTACAAATATAATTATCCATGCTTAGCAGAATTATACCTCACGCTTAGCTGAATTGACTTGAGAAAAATTTGCAAGAAAATAACGTGAATTCCTCGATGAAGGTACGTCGCAATGTAAAAGATATATCTCTTCCAACTAGGGTAAATATGATAGGGTTTCTGCTAATTGAACACTGGGAAGCAGGGCGCACAAAATCAAGCCCAAAGCCATCAACACGTGCATACCCACACAAGACGAGCCTACAAAACCACATGCACCGTTTGTATGTTGTGGGTTCAAACGTCACTAGACTAGCGTACGTGGCTCACAAAATTACGTTTTAAAACTTACTTCGCCTTCATGGCTAGGTAAAAGGGCCACTTATTCAACAAGTGTATTCCATCACGTGAATAGCGAGAGATATTCGCACTGTTGATTTTTAGATGCGACGCTGAGAGCATATCTTGTCGGCGGCCCTGTCCTTCCTGCGTAAGTCCGTCGTCGTCGTCGGCGGCGGCGTCCGCACTCTCCTGCGCTCACCCCTCTCCTCTCCGATAATGAACACTCTCTCGCGAGGGGCATTGGATTGGATTCGATTGGATTGGCTTGGCTTAACTTGGCTTGGCTTGGATTTGATTGGATTTGAATTGGGTTGGATTAAAGTGGATTGTGTTGGATTGTGTTGCGTCATTGCCGCGGCAGACGCACTCACGCCGGCGCGTGCCCAGGTGAGAGCGAAAACTCTCTCTCAACATCTGTGGGTGTGTAGCCCAGCGCGATCTCACTCCGCCGGTGGGCGGCGCTGTGCGCGGTGCTGCGCATTTGCAGTACTCTCTCTCTCCGCGGTCTCCTCTCCTTCAGGCGCGCTGCACTTATAACCGGTGTGCCGCTCTCCGGCGGCCTTTCGGTCGACGGTTGCTCTCCGCTTGCGGTTGAACCCCCTCAGCGTCGCATCACACCAGGGTTCCCGCGAGGGGAGGTGGGCGTAATTTTTTTGTACGCTGGCGCACCTCCTAAACAATTCTCCCTTGTGATGCACATACGGTTGATGTGGTGGTGTGGTTTACTGCCAAATTCACGTCGATCGATAATGGCAACAGCTGTGGCCCAGCTGCTTTAACACCTGCGTGCTCTTGACATGCAAGAAAATTTGTTTTTACTGGCTCCATTAGGTGATTCTATAATTTGCCGGTTTAGTTTTTTCAAGGCCAATAATAAGAGGCCAGTGAGACATCTAGCTTGCTGAGAGCTGTAGGTTGAGGTTTCCGCCTAGAATGGCCGGATTTTACGAGCAAACGCTCCATAAGTGAAACCATGTCCGTCAACTCACTTCGCTGTACGGGTACAAACAGTTGTGTCTCGAACAGGAAGCTAATAACTGACTACAGACTTGAACGGTGCCGCTATCCTCCCGCTCATTCACCAATCAGTGAAAGGCAATGTGTGGTTTGGCAGATTCTCCGAACGAGCTGTTATCACCGGTAGCTTTCGGATAGATTCGAAAGATGCAAAGAGCGGGATGATCATGTGCATATAATATGGACACGTTCTCAGCTGACCTGTTAGGGTAGCAAAATTACCAGTGATGAGCAGTGCGCCGCAGTACTAGTCAGCTTACTCCCAGAGGATCAACTATGGGCCGTCCAGTTCACCCAAAACCCTGCTAGGACCCAAGGGCTCCTGGGCCATATCTAGAGTGGAGGTATAGCCCTCCTAAACAATTTGCCAATAAATGTTCTTTGTCTCTCTCAGTGAGGGGTTCCGTACAATTATCATCATCATCAATACCACCAGCCTATCTACGACCACTGCATTTCAAAGGCATCTCCCATTATTGTCCAATTATTCCCGTCCTGCGCCAACTGCGACCAAATTATTCCAGAAGACTTCTTCATCTTATCTGTCCATCTAACTTTCTGCCGCCCCCTGACACACTTGGCTTCTATATGAATCAACTCTGTTACCATTAATAATTAACGATTATCTTGCCATCGAAAAAAATGCCCTGCCCACGTTCATTATGTCTTCTTATTTTTTACTAATATGTCCTCAGTGGACCCACTCCTCTCTCTTCTTGTCACTTAATGTTACACCTGTCATCTTGCGTTCCATTGCTCGATGAGTCGTCCTGAATGTAAGTTGAACCCTCTGAGTGAGCCTCCAAGTTTCTGCCCCGTAGGTGAGTACTGGTAGGATGCAGCTATCATACACCTTCTTCTTCAGGGACAACGGTAAGCTGCCATTCATTATCTGAGAATGCCTACTGTGTTGACTCCACCCCATTTATATCCTTCTAAGCATATCTGCCTCATACTTTGGATCCGGGGTAACAACTTGGCGTAAGTATATATATTCGCTGACCCCTTCAACTGCCTGGCCACCTATTTGAAACCGCTGTACGGTCCCGAGGTTAATGATCATTACTTTAATTTTCTGCATATTAATTTTCAGGCCCACTGTTCTACTCTGTTTGTCCACTGTAGAAAGCATGCTTTACAATTAGTCCCCCGAGTTACTTAGCAAAGCGACGTTATCAGCAAATCTCAGGTAACTGACATATTCTTCATTACCCTTATTCCAACCTGTTTCCAATCAAAAGTTCTGAATACTTCTTGTAAACATGCTGTTAAGAACATTAGAGAGATTGTGTTTTCTTGACTGGCGCCCTTATTTTTAAGTATTTTGCTGCTCTCCTCATGAAAGATGGTAGTAGCTGTGGACACATTGTAAATATCCTCTGGTATTTTGTGCATAATGCTCGTCTACACCCTGTTTCCGTAATGCCTGAATGACTGCTGCGGTTTCGACCGAGTCAAATGCTTTCTCATAATCTATGAAGGCTATATGTAGGGGTTCAGTATACTCAGCGCACTTCTCTATTACCTGATTGATCGTGTGAATGTGGTCCATTGTTGAATAGCCTTTACGAATCCCTGGTTGTCCTTTAGGTTTATTGAAATCTAAGGTCGCAGAAATTCTGTAAGCGATTACATTCGTAAGTACCTTGTAAACGACCGACAGTTCTGCTGACTGACTGACAGAACGACTGACAGATGCCTGTAATTTTTAAAGTCCTTCATGTCACCTTTCTTATGGATTAGGTTCATCTTTGCGTTTTTCTAAGACTCCGGTTCACTCGCGGCCATTAGATGTTGCGTGTACATGTTTGCTGTTCTTCAAGCGCAATTTCCCTTCAAGAGGTCTTCTGTTACCTGATCCTTACCAGATTTTTTGCGCGCTTTCATTTCTTTCAAAGCCTTCCTTATTTCTTCCGCACAATCACTAGTCTTAAAATGGAACACAGGCACTACGACGCGTTAAACGGGTCGATACGTCCCCTGAGCGCCAATAGTGGCGTCTAAGAAGTGCTACAAGTCTGGTGTTCCCAGATTGCTTCCTCTTTCAGGCCTGATTTTGCACTTCAAGCAAAACAATGTTTTCCGTGTGTTTTCCTAAATGTAAAGTTCCCGTATGCCCACAAAATTAAAAGGGAGCTGGACATGCAAGTATTAACAGATTAATAATAACGAAATTAGGGCCACTGGCAAATAAAACGTTTATGTTACGCTGAGACGTCATTTTTGCTTATTTTCCTAACCTTATAACCACATGAACCTACAAATAGCAGATGTCATACGTAGTGCACTTATTTACAAGCTTGGAAAGAAAACGCGGACCGCCATTTTTTCAGCCTCAATATCGTAATTTCTTCTTCACCGGAGCTTCTTCTTTTTTGTAGCGTCCAGCTTCAGTAAAATAAAACTACAGTGACATGTATCGTAATAGGTGTATTTAAAGAACAACTCCCCAGAAAACTAGCAGTTTTGGTTTCATTCTCTATGCGCTACTGGAGCTTTTAGGTGAGGTCACCAAAGGACACCACCAGGGTCTAAAGGGCTACGAACAACGCATTCGTTATAAATCGTCAAGGTCATACAGCCGCCGGTGTAGCTCTATGGCAAAGACACTGTGCGCCTCAGCCCAAGGAGGCGGGTTCGATTCCAGGCCGCAGTGGGCGCTTTGCAGGCGAAAAGCGAAGACGCCCGTCTGTTTGAGAATTCGGCGCAAATTAAAAAAATTAAAACTAATCCCGAGCCTTCCACTAAGGCGCACCTTCTCATCTGCGTAGAGTAGGTGCTTGAAACCTCATAACCAATGAAATCAAGGTCGAACCACACTGTTGTCAACGAATAAAGGGGCCTAGGAGAGGCTTTGCAGATTATTTTGCTTCACATGAGAGGTTACAATACCGCAACACTATGGTGTCGAACCCGAAACCAAACTCGCACCAAAGACTGTAACCGAGCCTGTCGTTTTGTGGGAAGCGAGCCCGGAGCGCCTTTCTTCGAGCAGAATATACGCAAACCATATATGAGCAGTCAAAGAAAACCACAATTATCCTGTTCAGGAGGAAACGCCTTGAATATATATCGTTAATAATCCGCGCTGACACTCATTCAGTGTTTTTTTTTCCTCAGCACCTAATTCGCAATCTCCCAGGTAATTTATTTTCACATCCATGACAATGCTTTCAACGCTATCTGCGTGGTCGCAACATATAGAAACGGATGCTCGCAAAACGCCAAAGTTGAAACGCACTTTTTTGCTTGTCTTACAAGTGTGCAAGGCTGAGAGAAGAAATATCCCACGAAATCCGACTGCTTAGGTTGCTGCCCTACGCAGCGGATAAGGCACCCACCTAAGACGTTATTACTTGCCCAAATGTACCATTTCATCAATTGTTTCAAAACGTTGCATACGTGGCAAGTGTAAACAAGTGACAATTATTGCCTGCGGGGTAGCTCAGTGAATAGGCTATTGTCTGATAACGACGAGTTCAGCGTTGGATCGTCATCCCCAGTGGCAGTTTTTTTTATGTAAACGAAAAATTAAAATATTAGAGTCCAGCTTTTTGACAAATAATAAATATCCCCAAGGGGCGCAACTTATTCGAACTCCCCATGTCCAACTCCAACACTTCCAGCCCATCACACGCTTCAATATTTGCTCAGGTGTTTTTTATAAAAAAGAAAAAAAACACAGCTGCGGAGCTCCTTCGAAAAGTTTTAGCGCAGGGACCTTACAAACATTTCACCTTTTTTGCCGTGTTCAACCATCAGATAATCGTGATACCAACAGGTCAATGCTCTTGTTTTGCCTTCCTCGAAACGAAGAGTGTCATCAAGGTGAAGGAAGCGGCGGGTGCCGGGGCGAATAGTGTAAGCATCGATTTTAGGGGAGAACCGTCTTAGGGTCTGGGGCTATCGGCGTCTTATGTCGTCGTCGTCTCATGTCGCTGTATTCTCAAGTGGTCACGGTACTGAAACATAGGGACACTCGTTTTCCAGTGCCTCGCGCTGGAAAGTAACGCGAACTAAAAGAACATGCCGGGGTACTTGTTTTCATCGTCTCGAGCTTGTACGTTTGATTTGCATCGGCAAAAACTCGTATAAAAAGAACACACCGGGATGCTGGTTTTTCGTTCGCGCTTACTGGCGGCCATTTTTCTGCGTACTCGCTTTAACTTCAAAATTTGCAGTCGCCCGTTTCAATTTCACTTCCCTCCATCTTCGTAATTGCGATGTCGCGTATATCAGTGCCCTCCGTATGGCAAGAGAGAGAATTACTCCCTTTGAATACACTGATACACTGCATGCTTCGCCACTCCCCAGGTCTCACGTCAGTGGAGGTGGCGTGGTTTTTTAGTATGCTTACAGCTGAATATTTGGCGCTGTTTCAATGACCCCCCAGACTAGTGATAAATGTATGCAGTGTAAGGACCCTGATTCCTCCGCTCAGCGCATAGGGGCGCGAGCTCCTTCCCTTGAAGAATTAGGGATTCCCGCGCACTTTCCCCCCCCCCCCCCCATAGGGGGACAGGCCGCGGCGGGCGCGTCGGCCTGCCGGGCACACAGGCAGGAACTATCTGAAGGTACGTTGACACCAGCGTCAAACTTGCATCACCGCCCAGTAGACGGATGCCAGCGGTGTCCCCGCAAGTACGAAACTAGTGTGCATGTAGCGTGACGGAGCAGCACTGGAGTTTGTCGTGAAGTTTCTCCACTCCTGGCCTTTGTCCTACTTGTTGTTTCCTAATCGCGTAGGGGCACGGCGGCCATTGTTTGCTTTGTGCATCACCTGAGCGCAATATTACCTGCTCTCACAGCCAGTTCGTTGTCTTGGATGTCCGGTGAGTTATAAGCATCTCCGTCTGTTGTGTGTTGCGCTGTTAATTGTAAGCGGACGAATGGCGCATGCGACCGTGTGCGCCTCCTCCTCTCTTCTCACTTCTCCAGCACGCATCGAGTCGGTGCATACAACTGGACGCTAACTGCCAACGTTGTTAAATATATTTCACCTTGGTTCCATGAGTTCCGTCTATTGCTTGAGTGCCCATGAATCGGCCAAGAATGCCCCATGCACCGCTCTGACCTTCAGGAGGGTGTTTAAGTTTTTTGGACGTCATTCAATGTATAACACTGTGTGCGTGATTGGGCACACGTGCGTGGGATTGCGTGCTCGCTGACCGAGCGAGCTCTTGTGTGATGCGTTGTACGCGTTGTATGCTTTCTTTGAACGGTGACGTAACTTCCGAGCTGCCATGTGCCCCGCGTTTTCAACAATGCGAGTGCCTTAGAAAGCTCTGCTGACTTACGCATGAGCAACACCGATCTCCTTCAAATCCTGGCTACAAGGACCGAAGGTGGCCAGGGCGGCTTTGTCTGAGAAGCTCGGGTAGTCGGCGTTCCCTGATCCGTGAACGAGACGCCTTCGTCGGAGGCCGACAATTGTGTTCTATCGAAAACCCCTACTGTCGTCCGGCTGCTACCTCCCTCACGCAAAGCCCAGCGTCCTGCAAACCACCTAGTCGCACCTTATCGGGAGACTCCCAATGCTCCGCTCAGTCGGCTCGCTAGGTCAACGAATTTTATCCGGGACGTACCCTTGGGTTGAAGTTCAAGCCAGTGCTCTCCTGTCTTCTTCCCTATCCATCACAGGCCGAACTAGATAATTGCTCTCAAGCTTTTCGATGCTACAGAGCTTTTGCATAGAGGTGCCATTTCACGCTCTGTACCACTACCTGCGCGGCGCCATAGAGTTGCTGCGTCGACCCTATGAAACAGTGGTATTCCTACTGCGCATCTGCCCATTGTATTCACTGCTCGAGAATTTCGCATTCACTCCCACGCGCGCTCAAAAACATCTGCTCCTGAGGATCTCCAAGTGCTTATTAATGTGTGAATCTCCCGAAGGTTCTTTCTACCCCTGTTTACTTAGGGTAATCTATTTACGTGTACATAGTGTAATGCAATTAACAGCAACGTTATTCTACTACAGCGTACGTGGTATAACCATAGCTCAGGTTCTGTAAATTGTGTAACATTACTTTCCACACCATTCAGGAGAATGTCATTTCCAGCGTACTATGTTCGTTTCGCTCTTCATTAAGTGTCTTCTGCGTAGTGTGCTTTCGGATGCATTAGTGAACCCTACTCTTGTATGGCTTGCATTAGGAGTGTTCGTTTGAGACGATGGGTAAGGCGCTCTGCTTATTCGTCCAAAAAGAGAAATCCTTAAAGATTCCATGCAAACAGAACCCAGGCTGCCGTATTGAGTCTTGAACGCTGCGTTTCCCAGTTCCAATAACGGCTATCACCCACTATAACACAGCTACTCAACGTTGATGGCAAAAATGGCACAAATTCAGATCAGATCATTTCCATCCAGATCGCCGATACGAAGCTGGATTCTCAAGGCGGCACCATTCGTCTTCTCGGCCTGCCCTTTAGCAGTTGCAATAGCCCCCGTAAATGGATCCTTATTCTGAAAGCTACTTGGCGCAACACCTTGCATGCCCTCCTCCGCCTATCCAATAAGGTTGGTGGTGCCCGTCGTCAGGCTTGTACAATGCTTGGCCGTGCTATTGCACAGCCAAGCATTATACACGGGCACCTCACTTACGGCGTTCCGGTATATGATCTTCGCCCAGACCACGTAAAGGATCTCCATATATTAAATTGGCACCTTCTCCGACAATTAGTGGTCTTCCTCAATTCACCCCCGTAGATATTCTTCACCAAATTGTACCCCTTCCCTCCCTTGATACCCTGATCGAAGAGACCAAGCTACGTCTTAATGAACATCATGAGCAATCCCCCAAAGACAAGACTATCGGCTCATGGGACTACATGGACAGTATATACGACATCACTCGTTACACGTTGTCCCTTCCGCCCTGGCAGCACCCTGCGATTGGCACCCCATGGCGTCGCCCTATAACTCGACGGCAGGTGAGGGCACGTGAGTTATACGTTCGCACTATCCAGAACGACAAGATGGAGAACGAAGTCGGCATATCCACGAACGCCGCCGTGTGCGGCAATGAGGCTGCGATTGCCTGGACATCTCCGTACGCCCCCTTGCTAAATGGTTCCCGGAAGATCTCCAATACATATGTAGTAGCTGAAGAAGCTGAACCTATGGGTGTCCTGGGGGCTGTCCATTCCATCCGCGATCATTGTGACTCACTCTCCTCACGTAAATTTCACATCATTACGGATTCTCACGTCGCCCTTAAAAAATTGAACCGAACGCTTTAACCTAATCATATGACCACGAATATACTACATGCCATCCGAGATCTTCAACTGGAAGGCATCGTCATTTGCATCGTCTGGTCCCCGAGAGACACGCCTAGGGCACATGGCAACCACGCGGCTCATACCGCCGCCCGGGAGAGACTGGACACACCTCCAGTGGTTTCCAGTGCCCCATTTGAACTCCTACCACAACCAGACTGGCAACTTTACCTGTGAAAATTCAAGGCAGAAGGTCGCAAGAGGTTTCAAGATACCACCCCGGTGGGTGTACTGGTCCAGCTCAAGACGCTCACATGCTCGGGGGGTGGTGGTCGGTAATAAGAATTACGCTTACACTGCCCTAACCCCTCATGTACTACAAATATGGACCCACGGATCCACCTTGCACATCCTACGCTGCCCGTATTGTGACGAGAAGTGCATCCCTAACCTGTATCACTTGATATGGCACAGTGCACACTTCCAGACCAGTCGCGAGCCACTATTGGACCTCGGTTGTCCAACCCGAGATGAAGAACTGCATCTGCAACGCCTTCAAGAGGACCCCTCAGTGCTTGAGAAAGTTATTGAATACGTGCTCACCAGTTGTCTCTACAAGTTGGTCTAGTAACATGAACCGATACCTTTTAAGAAACGTTGCACCTATCTCTTCACAAAATTCACTAACGATATGTTCACAGACTTTAAAATGCTATCCACCATTTCAAGTGATTGAACATTAAACAGAGTTTTTTATTATTCCCTCCTTTACTTCGTGTCCCTCTCCTTGCCCAACAGGGCATAATGCCCCCTCTGTTAATAAAGGCATTCCTCCTCCTCCTTTTTGAACTAGTAGCCGTCGGTCGGGGTTCCCCATAAGGTGGGAATTTAGGGAAATGGAATGTACAGACACAAATTCCTCCGCTCGGCGTGGAGGGGCGTGCGTCCCTCAATCGTTTCCCTCGAGACGCGGCGGCGGCGGCGGCCTGCCCGGGACAAGGGAAGAGAACGTCTGACAGCGCAGCACAGGGTATGCCTTGCATTTTGGCCACAATGGCCTTTGTGGCATTAATGGCATTGGTCGCTGAGTCCTGCGTGCGTAAGGGCCCACCACCCACCATTTATGATTTATTTATGCCTTGATCGCGTTGTTACCTGCTTCAGCCAGCAGTTCGGGTTGAACCGCGTCCCCCCTTTGAAAGTTTCGCGTGGAAGCTCAGAGGTCGAGCGCCGGTGCCACTCGGCCGAGGCCCCTCGTTACTTTAGCGCGCTTCACTTCGGCTAAGACACGGTGACGCTAACTGACCGAAAATCCATGGCTGGGTGGACGTAGGCGGTTTAGGTCCCACGGAGCTAGGTGCGAAGAGCAGTGTGGTTTTTGTCTCGTGATTGTTCGCATAATAAACGCTTTAATATGAAAGTTATCCCTTCCCTGGGAAGTGACTGGCGTACGTGCGGCGACAGTCGACTCTGCCGTTCGGCTTCGCTTTGTAGAATTCGTAGTGGACAGCCTCGCGCCGCAGTCTGTGCTGTACGACTAAGAGAGTTACGAGAGCGTGTAATCTTATTTAATGCTACCAAGCCAAATTTAGTGCACTGTAGCGAAAGACCTTAAGATTAACGTGTAATCCTACATTCCGCTGTTCGTTCTTTCGGAAGAAACGGTCTTCAACCTTCCAAGCACAACGTATTTATTTCTTTGACGATTTCTGACGTCCACCTTTACTACTTGCCGAACTATCAATTGGACTGATAGTTGCACAATTACCTGTAACTAATGTTCCCAACCAATATTTCATCGAATAGGGTCTACATGAAGTTAAACTTTCAAAGGCCTTTAAGGCAGGAGGTTAAGCAATGCGAAATAGGCACTTACAATCCATGGGGAAACCAAGCGCTGACAGTACCATGGGCTAAGGCTCGAGGCGTCAATGGCCGGCACGACTGGGGCAAGACAATTAGAGGGAAGGAAAAGAAATAAATATAAGGCTGCACAGTGTATCAGAGAGCACTTTCACTGCCGAATATTAAACGAGAGTAGCATAATACAGCAGATAATTTATCAAGCGTAAAGCCAGAGCTCGTTTCCCTACTTTAACACTGTCCATAGAATGTGAATACTGCGTTTAACGTAAATGCTATTACAATGCTACCTCAAGGGGTATTGCTTCCGGAAAATTTTAATCATCCTGACAGCAGTGAGACGAGAAGGAAGAGTAGACTTTTATTTTATTTCATTTAGAGCGTATGCGTGGCTGCTTTATTCCATGCTTTCGCTACTACCTTGGCTCGCTGGAATAGTATTTGGGAATCATCGTCATCAACAGCAGCCTACTCAGGTCTACTCCAGGGTGAAAGACTCTCCAATTCGCTTACACAACCACTCCTGTCCTGCACTGATTGAGTCCACTGCTTGCATGTGAATTTGCCTTTTCACTCCTTTGATCGTCTTATTTCCTTCCCCATTCTTCTAGATCCATCTGTTGGTATCCACTGTGCTACTCTGATAGTGCAACGACTGGCGGTTCGTTTCACTACCAGGCAAGCCCAAGTCCATTTCTTTTTCCCTGCTTGAACTGGGATATCATCTACACGAGCTTGTTCCCTGATGCAGGAAGCTCTTTTCCTCTCCCTAGGTGTTATTATTATCATTTTTTGTTCCATGGTCCGTTGAGCCGATCTTAGTTTGCCTTCCAGTTGTTGAGGAAGAACCAAGTTTCAGTTCAGTACTATAAAAACAGACTTTTTTCATTTATTTTTTTGTGCAGAATTTTTTTATTATGTTTTAAAATGCCGGAACTGTAACAACATTCTGTAAGCCTCATGAACATGCGGTAGAGGGTTCAGAGGGTAGACATTTCCAGATTTGATAATACACTATTAAAACTGTATCTTATGGACGTACTGCATTTCGCTGAGTATACAGATGAATAGGATGCTAACAGGACTACGACGAGGCGCAAACTTGCAACTGTTTATTGAAAAAGACGACAGAAACGGGGCACAACTAGATATACACACATGAGTAACACTCTGCACTTCCGCAGTAAAACCGATAAAACCTTAAACTAAAACACGAAGGTGCAGAAGCAGATTTGCTCAGAGGATCACGAAACACAAGAACACTGGCAGAAAATGTGTTGGAGTTTCTGCTTGCAATATGTTATCTTTCTTATCATTGCAGAACTTGCAAACCGCGCGAGTGCACACCGCAGTTTCAGAACACGCACACTCTGGCACGCGCTATAAAGACAGGATAGCGCGCGAGATTATTGAAGCATATCTCATAATCACAGAAGAGGAAGGGTGCGTTAGCCTTCCGTCAATCGTGCTTACTGGTGAGGAACCAAAATTCATTTACCGAGCCACCATGATAAGAAAGATAACATATTGCAAGCAGACATTCCCACATTTTCCTGACAGTGTCCGTGTGTTTCGTGGTCGTCTAAGCAGATCTGTTTCTGCACCTTCATGTTTTGGGTTTCGGTTTTATCAGTTTTACTGCGCAAGCGCAGAGAGTGGCTCTTGTGTGTATATTTAGGTGTCCCGCCTTTCTCTTACCTTTTTAAACAAACTATATCAAGATTGCCCCTCGTCCCAGTCCTGTTAGCGTCCTACTCTTCTCTATACGAACGCTGCACCCGACAGAGGCCGGCGTGAGGGCAGCCCCTTTCCTAATAACGTTGTCTGTAGCACATGCTAGGGCATCGATAAAAGAGTACCGATTTTAAAGCAAAGCTTTTTACCTCTACCCCCCAAGGGTTCTTTCGCGACCGTTGGTGTCACCAGAAAACTCCAGCGAACAAATAAAAGAATTTACTGGCACCACCGGGAATCGAACCTGGAACTAATAGACTAACAAAGTGAGAGCCTGTTGTTTTACCAATTTAGCTACGAGCCCACGCGAAGACGCGGAAAACAGGTGGTGTACTCACTAAGCACATCTACGGGTTTACCCCCTGCGTTCTCGCTGAATGCCACGTGAAAGTGTCACGCGACCACTCACGCCCGTCTAGCGGCCCTGTGCGCACCTTGCTCATGTACTAAGAGTTACAAAAATTAAAGGAAGCTCACACCAATGCATGGTCTCTCACTTCTAGTACGCCAATGTGCTAAAGCCTGTGGCCTCCAGTGTTCACGTAAAAAATCACAGCTCGTTGTGGTCAAGGAATACATCAAGGAATACGTTTCAAGGAATACATTCAAATACTCCTTGATGGCCAGGCCATCACTCCGAGCCCCAGCATCACGATTCTGGGCCTACATCTCGTGGCTAACACCAAGAGTGACGTCTCTTTACAGCGCCTCAAAAACAGCATTAATCAAATCATACACATGATCAGGCGAGTTGCCACCAAGAAGCGAGGCCTAAAGGAATCCGGTACCTTTCGATTAATTGAAGCTTTTGACCTCTCAATAGTCACTTACGTCAACCCCCGTCTTGTCTTCTTCTCGACAATGAAGACATAGAGATGCTTCATATAATGATTAGAAAGGCGGTCGAGCAGGCCATTGGTCTTCTCATGAGTGCGCTCACACAGCACAGAGGCTGCTTAGTACGGGGCTCCACAACACGGTGGAAGAGCTGATAGAAGGTCATCTTTCTAACCAGAAGGTCCGACTCAGAACTGCGGTGGGTAACCGCATGCTTCCCCAGATTGGCTGGGTAGCCCAGAATGTCACTCCGCTTGACGTACTCCCAGACTCTTGGCGACTAAAACTAAAGATGCTTCCTTTGCTTAGAAATAAGAACGCCTCACATGACGAGGGTCACCGAAATGCACAGGCTCAAGCTATAAACACTACCCTCGGTGGGGATCATACAGTTATCTACACAGACGGCTCCAAACAACGAGGGCAGCAATACGTCATCGTCGTGACTACCTCCAGAACCAACCTCCTTGCGTGTGCGTCGCTTAGGACCCAAAAAATGTCAGCAGCAGAAGAGCCAGTCATCAGCCTGGCTCTCATTCAACCAGGGGTTCAACCAGGGTAGCCACCTATTCCCAGAAAGCCTACTGGAATTGCCAGTCAGGTTGGGTGTCCTGACCTGCACTGCGCGTGCTAAAAAATCACTCCCCAAACGGTTCCATTCAGCTCATCTGGACACCCCCTCACGCTTCAATGGAGGGCAACAAATACGCCCACCCAACAAGCCTGCGCTTTTACCTACCGTGCTATAGAGCTGCACGAAGACAGTCACCCGCTTGTCACGTTCAAGGAGATAACCCAGCATTATCGCCTTCTGAGACAGACCGTACCTTCGCCTTACCCTGACCTTTCCTGAGAACAACACACTACCCTACGGCTCATACAATCTGGGCTCCTTCCCACAGCCTACGCGTCTTCACTTAATGCATCCGAATCGCTACGACGCTGAATGTAACTTTTGTTGAGAAGTAGGAACACTCCGCCCCGTAATTGGGGTGTGCGACTTTAGCCCTGAGCACCCTCCTCTCTTTCCGTCAACTACCCAACATGAGCAATGGGAGATAGTGCTGTTTAGGCCCTCTCTACCTACCCAGCTTCAGCGGGTGGACACACCACAGGCCGCGCGGACTGCATATGGGCTACACAGAAGAAGGAATCAGTCCCCAGGGCTGCACTCTGGGCCGTTCAGAAATCTGAACAGAAGTATTTCTTCCTCCTGCTCCTCCTTCTCTGCCGCAAATCTCGTCGTCTCCATCCGCGGCACAGAGAAAGAGAAGTCAGATCGTCTAACACCGGGTTGGAGCATTAATTTTATAAAAAAAAAGTTTCCAGTGTCGTGCTACATTAACCTTAGCAAGAACATCTGTTTGAAGTAATAAATGGTGTGGTTAAGTGTATTTCACTTTTCTCTGGTTTCACTATTTGCAGAGCGATGTGAGTGAATTTAAGTGACGTCGCATGGGTAATCGTTATGGGTGCCGTTTACAGCTTTGCTTTCCAACCACATTCACGGGGTGGATTGGCGCGATTTTTTTTTTGTTAAGGGCTGTAGGCTAAATGCAGCCAAAGGGAATATCAATGCCAAAACACTGTTTTTTGGGACGTAAATCTATGAAGTCGCTTTTTTTACCAATGAAGCACTTATTGTAGTGAGTGATGCGCACGAATACGCCCGCTACACACTTTACTCGAGTAATCATTGCAATAGGGCGAAAATTCCATAATAAAAATTCACATTTTTTTTCACTTTACGGATATTTGATCATTGTTTCCGCACACCGCTATAATGTGGTGGACAAACGCCTGGCTATAGACGTTTGTGTAAACACGGTGTAAAAAAATACGGCCGTGGTGAATGCATCGGTTCCTCCCTGCAATTTGTATTACCTTGAATCTGACTGGTCGGCTGCAATATCAGCAGCTAGAGTGTTTTCGTCTGCGCCACTTAAACTGTTGGTTCTTCTCGGCCTTGTTATCATGGCGTCACCTTAGATGCCTTCTTTGTTTGGGCGACCGTTCTTGACTCGTGATAGTCCCGGGTGTTGGTGTCTCGGACAGGGCGCCGACACTCACGTAGCATGAATCATACGAACCGAGCGCTTGATATGCGTGGAATCTTTGCTACAAGAACTTAACCCCCCAACAACCATGATATCGAAAACGGCGCTGCTGCTTGCGAGGCAAACATAAGCGCAACGTGCCTATACTTAGCGCAATTCAGTATGAAGCATCAGCAACTAGCCCGATTGTACGTCCTTTTGGATTGTATGAACACTACGGCAAACCATTGGCTCTCGTCGGAGCCCCACTAAATGTTTCGGTTGTCATTGTAAAAGTGACAAATAATATTTGTTTTTCTTCAACCTAGTGTGGGCATAAGAAATTCGCCTCCCTGTTTTCTATGAATACTGAGGTTTTTCGAATTGTCCCTAAGCCTACCTCAAGCAAAACTAAAAATTCATGAGTTGATCTCGCAAAATCGCATTTTCTTTTGTTTTACATCGTGTCCCTGTACACTTTATTGGCTAGTGCCGACAGAAAGGTTTTACACGGACTGTCTAAAAGAGTTCTTGTACCCGCGCTATCTGACACGTCCTGGAATAGGTGATATTTCAAAGGTGGCCATGTAGCAATAAAAATGGCTTTTCTTACGATATCTGCTTTATAATGTGCGGTATTTTCTGAGCAGCGATATGTTTTAAAATGGTAATATTTTTTATGCTTTTTATGTACATTTAGACTCCCTTGGCGAGGTTTATTAGTTATTCTAGAAGTTTAGCATTTTGTAGTCGTGTTCAATTGAAAAATTGTATTTCCGGAAAATTTTCTTTTATTTCTAGCTTATATTGAAACAGCCTACGTGCTATTGACATAAACATTTTACCGACCTCAACGTATTATTATTAGAAATAATTGAAGACAAGGGTATCCGTTTACGGAGATTTGGGTGCAATGCTTACTAAGTTCCAAACCATTACTAGCAGCATGCCTGATTTCGCCAAAAATTTCCCTTTAACATTTTTCTTGGTGAGCTCACAGTAAAACACTAGGTTTACCCCTTTTATACTACGCACTGGTCCCGGTAATTCGCATATTCTAAGAATATACACCGCGCTTCAACATGGGCATTACAAAATGGGCTCCTGTACAAACATAAGACGCCTCGTCGACACTAGTCACAACTGCTTCCCTGATATGAAATGACTGGATGTAAAAAAATTATCGTGGCTTCTGGAAGTTATTACGTTTTTCGGTGAAAGCATGTATCGCCAAGATTATATGGCTTATTTACATAGACAGCTTTTCGCTAATAGGTATTTTCAGAAAAAAATATGTTTAGAACTGGGTCTAAAAAATAGCACGTTCCATTACCTTACCTATAGTTAAGCCGATTATGGCTAACAAAAGTCCAGCCTCGGCCATCAGGAGTGCAGATGTTCCGGCAGTGTGGTGTGTACCGGCAGAAGTGATTCTGGTTCTTATTTCACGCAAGTAATACTATTTCTACCGGGTACCATGTTCCAGCCAGATGGACGTTGAAATTGAGGTATATTGTGCAACTTCTTCCCCAGTTCCATTGTTTTCACTGAAACCATGTACTGCCACGTACAACACAATTGTTTATGGAACGGCCGTACTATGCGCGTGTAGCATGCATTTCCTCAATATTTGTTATACGTGAACGCTGAACAACGAATCACTAGCATAACATTTGGTTGCACCAGGAAAAGTGCTGACTATTTAAAAGGAGAAACATTTACAAACTATTTTGAGAAATACCCCAGTGACAGCAATATCAAGCCGTACAAGCAAAAATATGCCTTATTGTGAATCTGTGGACGTCACGCAACCGTCAACTACTAAAAAAGAGATCCGTATGACGAAAACAAGATGGATGGGAGATACGTCCGCGGCACATAGTGCGACTTCGATCACGCACAAAAGACAAAGACATCACTAGATAAAGCACTTCAAGGGAAGACGTTATTTATAGTGCGCTATTGTTATACATACGGCATGTTTTATTAGAATACCAGAAAATGTCGTCCGATATAATTCTGAACAAGTATGGCAACAATTCTATACAAAATATATACCTGTTTGAGAAGGTTGGGTGAAATCTTCATGAATAAACGTTACAGAAAGCACGCGTAGACGTGTTAGAATGAAACTTCTGGCACCATGGACTTAAAGCGCCAAAACTGGAGGCCGGCTCCAGGCACAAACGCTAGTTAAAGAACGCTTCAACGCTACGTGTATGGAGACAGGATCATTTCGAAGTATAAAAGCTGTTCGCGTGGCTTATACCTTTTCGCAATATTTGGTGCACAGTAACAAGGGAAATGGTGTCACGGAGAAAGTTAAATGCAAGACATCTAAATTGCGTGTATGCTATACCATAGTATAGCAATAAAACCTCAGCGAGTAAATCGTGAAAACCAGTTAACACGAGTACAAATCCAAAACGTTCATCAGAGGAGCACTAAAGACGTTGAAAGTGCGATTGGTAGCAATACCCAAATTTTTTTAATACTGTTAAACCAGAACGTTCGATTCAGTAGGGAATGAAATGATTGTGAACTGCGGAAAAGTACAATAAAACCTTGATGTAACGAACCTATATGTAAAGAATTTGTTTTAACGACGTTTTTAATTCCCAATGCCACCCCCATTGAAGCCCACGTGTTGGCTGCCTCTATGTAACCAAGGTGTTGCGGCGGTTACCCTCGTCGCAATGAACTCGCTAAGCTGATCAGCCATTCTTTTTGAACGTTTACTGCAAAATCGGCCCGAGAAATGCCCTAGCCTTGCGAGTACTAGCACCACTGTAGGGGCCAGCAGCTTGAACACGTCTACAATTGCCCAAAAACAAAATTTCTTGTCATGGTGATGATGAACATGGCGGCTAGTGCATCCGGCCACTAACGTAGCAAGCACTTCAGGTTTTGCGTAGGGACACACCAGCTGCAAAGTCTAACTACACTCAATTTTTTTCGCCCGCACCTCAAGCTACTGTGAATTTCTACGTATTAGTGCGGTGTAGTTCAGCTTGTTCACTTTATTACCCGACCAGACGATATTTCGTCAAACCTTAGATTTCACTGCGTGTCTTGTATGTTGACTTTTTTTTTCACTTCACAGGAAAGCAAAAAAAAAAACTCCCAAGCATTTCCCCGAGGGTGAACATGGTTAAGTGCGAATGCACGGGGTGATGCTATGAGGGGGAGTAAAGTTAAAATCCGTTGGCATTCGCCCGTGAGCGCGCGCGAGCCGACCCACGGAGGTCTGGCAGTTTATCGCTGCATATATAGGGGGGTACGCCGCGCCGAGCGCGCCGAGCCAGGTGGCTGAGAGAGGAGGCGAGCGCAAGGGGAGAGGGACAGCGGCGCACGGCAGCTGCAGCCGAGCGAGGGGGAGAGGAGAGAGTGTGACGTCACGGTGGAGAGAGAGGCGCGCAGCAGCTGCTGGGGAGAGGAGGCGCGCTGTGACGTCATACCATGACGTCACGGCGCGAGGAGCGGTGCGGGGAGCGGCGCGCACCCGCGCAGCCACGACGAGGAGGCGAAGCGAGCGCGGTCACGTGGTGAAGTGACGTCACCGCGCCGTTGCTACCGACGCTCCTCTCCGCTCCACGCCGTTGCTAGGGAGAGGAGGACTGTGGACGCCGCCGCCGCCGCCGCCGCCGCCGGCGGTGGAAGGTTTGGGGTCACTTATAAAGTGCATTCGCACTTAAAATCTGGGTGCTGGGGAAACGGTAATGGGTAAATTACCTTCGGTATTTCTTCAGTCTTCAGGAAGAAAAGTGGCGTCAAATCGGTCTATGTGTTTCCTTCCAAAAATCAAACTGAACTTTTCCATTATAAGGCCACGCAGCTAAAGACAGCAAAACAAATATTTTTTTGTATTTTTTGTTCACCTAGGTGGTGTTAGAGGGAGAAAGTGCAATTAAAAAGTCGCATAAGAGGGTTTTCCGCCACTTACCCACTCATGACTGGCTGTAGATGTTCGAGTCACACTCCTGGGGTTGAAATCAAGGTCTACTTGTCCTCCTCTATTCAAAGCGGCGCTCGCTACCACCCTAAGGGTCAGATACAGTTGTAGTAATTATAAATACCCCGAAACGTGGAAGAGTACATAGTTGCCCAGATAGCCGAATTGGTAAGCCATTAGAGAGCAAACAAAAGGCGTGGGTTCGGTCCCCACTCTTGGCGCGTATTTTTCTTTTTTACGAATATTAAAACAAATATTAACCTAACTAACCGTAGTGAATAAATAAAGCATATAATATATATGCTTTATATATATATATAATATATATATATATAATATAATATATATATATATATATATATATATATATATATATATATATATATATATATATATATATATATATATATATATACAAGAGAAGACAAACTTCGAACAAGGTAAAAGCACGATTGTGGCCCCCTGAGGAAAGCAAGTTCTCTTTGCTGAAACGTAGGCCACAATCGTGCTTTTACCTTGTTCGAAGTTTTTCTTCTCTTGTGTTCTCTACCATCTTCAAAGTTCTACTACTCCCTATATATACATATATATATATATATATATATATACAGAAAGAAATGCCGGCAGTCTACAACGCCAAAGATGGCATAGGGGAAGTTACATTATTATTTTTTTGATTAATTACGTGAGAAGGAAAGAAAGAAAAACACGCGCTCAGAGTGCGGACCGAACCCACGCCTTTCGATTAGATCTGGAATGTCTTACCAATTCGGCTATCTGGGCGACTGTGTACTCCTTCACTTTCTGGGGTATTTATATTTATCACAACTGTATCTGACGCTTGAGGGTGGTAGCCAGCGCCACTCAGACTGAACGGGGAGAAGGGTACCTTCTTTTCAACCCCCGGGGCGTGACTCTAACGTCTACAACCTGTCATAAGTGGGTAACTGGCGGGAATCCCTCTTATGCTACCTTGGCATCAAGGCTGCCAGAACCGAGGCCCTCGCTAAGCTTTCGCACGATAATACTAACTGTAAAAAATTGTCTAACCATTCCCCTATGCCATCTTTGGCGTTGTAGACTGCCGGCATTTCTTTCTGTATTTTACTAACGAGCCCCTCATTTCCAAACCATATATATATATATATATAGCAGAGAAGGAATTCTTGGCTACTGTTTAAATATTCAAAAACGTGGGTGCGACCACTTGGAAAACACTAACAAAGACTTTATTTGGAACAGTTTCGACCAGTGGCCTGGTCTGCTTCAGGGAAAATTACAAGTGACTGAATATGCTCTACGATACACACTTCACGAGAGAGGGGAGTTTTACCCTCTACCTCTCTTTCTTGCCAGAAAAGAAACCAAATAAATGAAAGCAAACATCTACAATAATCTCAGCGGTACATATATACTATACTTTACACTATACACATATACATTATATATATATATATATATAAATATATATATATATATATATATATATATATATATATATATATATATATTTATATAAGGTTAGTAGAGACAGAGACAAACGAGAAAGACTTAGAAAATAAAAATAAGTTTACTGACGTTTCAGGGAGAGGACTCCCTTTCTTCAGAGTACAAAAAAAGTTCGTTTCAGAGCTATATATACAGAAAATGTAGCAAGCGCGAGGGCAAGGTAAGAGGAGGGAGAGTTTGTACAAATGGATTCATGGTTGGTGGGTAGCAAAAGAATGAAGGGAGAGCGGGAAAATTAATTACAACAAGGATAATAAGAACACACAGTCACGCGGTACGATCTTGGAAAAAAAGAGAGAGAGAAGAACCAAACACAGAGACAAAAATAATACATAATTAAAAAATAAAAATATTAATAAATAACAAGGTAATTTTCCTCCCCCGTGGCAACGGGGGTGAAAGAGGGGTCAAAACAAGATAGGCCCATGCCCGTGTTTGACATGGGCAAAAAGATTAGTCACGGGGAAGACGTTCCAAAGAAGATATGCACACAAAGGGCGAACATCTGCACATTCACACCCGTTCTAGGAATCAAAGTAAGGTCATTGAAACAAGAAACACGTGGCTTCTGTTGGTGGGAGGCGGGGGTCGCGCCCAAAAGCAGTAGGACAGGCAGTTTCGACAGGAAAGAGTGTACATTGGTATACAAAGAGCGAAAAAAAAAAATAAATGAAAAATAACCAGGTAATTTTCCCCTCCCTTGTGGCAACGGGGGTGAAAGAGGAGTTAAAACAAGATATGCCCGTGCACGTGTTTGACATGGGCAAAAAGATTAGTCACGCGGAACAAGGAAACGAAGATATGCAAATGCACACAAAGGATGAACATCTGCCCATGCACACCCGTTCTAAGAATCCTGGTAAGGTAATTGAAACGTGAGACACGTGGCTTCTGTTGGTGGGAGGCGGGGGTCGCGCCCAAAAGCAGTAGGATAGGTAGTTTTGACTCGAAATGAGTTTACATTGATAGGGGAAAAAAGACAAGGTCAAACAAGTCATAAAAAAAAAAAAACCAGGCAGGTGCACGCGTATGACGCGGGAGCAAGTGGTATTCATCTGCCCGGCGCATGGTGCCAGTTCAGGGAATGCCGAGGCGGTCAGCAACGAATATTAGAAAACAACAATACAAAAAAGAAAGAGGACACGAAAACAATCACACACGCTCGCGTTCACAAATTAATTGCAAGGTGAGAATATCAAAGCTAAAAATGGTACTGCAGCCTTCTACCCAGAACACAATGTCCAGACTTGTTCATCGAATTTGCTTCAGTGAAGCCATTGTGCTAAAAAACGTCGTGCTAGCACGAAACTATACCCAACTACGAGAGCTCGCCAACTAATGGGAGAATATTATTGAGGGAAAGAAATGAACAGGCATAACACTAGCCTGAGAAATGCAGCCGAAATTTTAATCGGAGGAAAGACAGGTTAATTTCCCATAACTTTCATTTATGCCAAACGACGCTGATTTAAACTTATAGATAAGGTAAGACTCACGAACCTCGCGATCGTGATGCGTTTTAAAACTAGATTCAAGAATTGTGGCCTTCAGCTGTTCAAAAGAATGACCAGGAGTGTTAACATGCTTTGATAGAGGCAAAGAAGGGCAGGTTTTTGCATGGGAGCGGTGATTGTTAAACCTCAAACGAAAGGGTGTTTCAGTCTGGCCAATGTATTGTTTGCCGCAGAGGGTGCATTCCAGCAGGTATACGACGTTGGCGGAATCACAGTTAAAGTTCCCTTTTACATTAACATAATAGTTTGAAGCTGTGCTGGCGGCGCGCTGTGTGGTGGTCATTTGTGGGCATACCTTACACCGTGGTTTGTTACAGGGCATGCAACCAGTAGTCTGTGGTCGGCTGATGCTGGATTTAGTGAGAACGTCGCCCAAATTTTTGCTGCGTCTATAAACAACACGTGGTGGCTCGGGGAATATTCTCTTTAGGCGTTCACTTTGAGCGAGGATATTGTGATGTTTCCTTAGTATGGAAGCAACTTTCGGAGAAGAGGGCGAATGGGTCAAAACGAGGTTGGTTTGTTGATTGGGTTTTGGAGCTTTTTTTCGGAGAATTTCGGTGCGGTTCAACTGGTTAGCTCGTGTAATCGCGTCATCGATCACCTGCTCTGGGTATTTTTGATTTAAGAGTGCGGTTTTAAGTTCTCTGCAGTTAGCATCGAAATCCGCCTGGCTTGTGCAGATTCGCCTAAAACGGTGAGATTGGCTGTAAGGTATTGCAGTCTTGCAGTGCCTGACATGGCTGCTGTGGAAGTGCAAATACTGGCGCGTGTCCGTAGGTTTCCTGTAGAGGTTAGTCTGAAGTCTGCCCTGAGAAACTGTGACAGTAACATCCAGGAAATTTATGCTGTGCGTAGAGTAGGAATGAGAGAGGGAGATGCTAGGATGCGCAAGGTTAAAAGCCTCAATAAACGCAAGAAGTTCCATTTCACCGTGCTGCCAAATCATGAATATATCATCTATATACCTTTTGTAGTACAATGGCTTCAAACTTTGGGTTGCGAGGAAGTTTGTCTCTAGACATCCCATAAAGATGTTCGCATAGTTGGGCCCGATTTTGGTTCCCATTGATGTTCCGCTGACTTGCACGTAATTGACACCATCAAACTCAAAATTGTTAAGTTCAAGGATAAGGTGAAGGAAAGTTTCAAGGGTGAGAGAATCGATAGGTTTGTCACCCGCCGACCCCTCATACGCACATGATACAGCGGTGATCCCATCGGCATGCGGAATGTTAGTGTACAGCGACACGACATCTAGGGTAACAAGTAAACAGTTGTTGGGAATTTCCATCTTCATGATATCTGAGAGAAAATCATTTGTATCCTTAATGAAGGATGGAAAGCTGGGGGGAATGTCGCGAATGAGAGAGTCGACATACCGCGAGAGGTTCTCGGTGACAGTACCAATGCCAGAGACAATGGGGCGACCTGGGTTGTTATTTTTATGAATCTTAGGAAGAAGGTAGAATCTACCGGCTACTGGGCTTAAGGGGATAAGAGAACGAGCAGTTGTTTCAGTTATTTCCTGATTTTTAACAAGTTCAGTGAGTTTTTCTTTTACAATTAACTTATAATCATTAGTGGGATCGCTAGGGAGTACTTTGTAGAACGCAGATTCTGATAGTTGTCTATGAGCCTCGTTGACATAGTCAGCTTTGTCGAGGATCACGATGGCGCCTCCTTTATCGGCCGGTTTGATTACTATTTCGGAGCAACCTGCGAGTTCCTCCAAGGCTTTCTTTTCCTTGTTGGTGATGTTACAGCGGAAAGGGATTTGCTTTTGGTATGCTGCTCGTACATCGCGAAAAACGGCTTTAATATACATGTCGAGGCATGTATCGCGCTGCGTGGGAGGGGTCCAGTGCTTATGGCTAGGTAATGCGGTTCGGGCTTCGTCGGTTGGAGGACGGTCATGGAAGTACTCTCTCAGTCTCATATTTCTGGCGAAGTTGTCTAAGTCCTTAAAAAGTTGAAATTCGTTGAAACCGCCAGTTGCCGGGCAAAAATTCAGACCTTTTGACAAGGCGCTCATCTGATCTGGTGACAGGGTAATACTAGAGAGGTTCATCACATTTCCGGTGAGATTTTTGTTAGTTTCAGTAGCCGGGGGAGAGGTTACAGAAGGGGAATAAAAATTTGGGTTTGCGTTGGCAGACTCGCTAGTACTGGCACTAATGAGAGCTTGTGAATGGTTAGTATTTGGCGCGTTTAAGGGGCGATTTTCATGTGCATTCCCAGATAATGGACAGCCATTAGTAATGGGGCTAACTTTATTCTTGCGGATGTTGTCATTGCTAGGGATATTATCTCGGGAAAATTTACGGACTTTTGTTTCGGATATAGCGGATGCCTTTTTGGATTCGTAGCTGCGTAGAAGGCCTGATTCTCTTTCGCTTAGATCCTTACTAAGAATTTCCTCTTCCTGGCGGAGGGAATGGGACATAGTCTCGTAGTGATCTAGAATGTGCAGGGGTTCTAGAAAGAAAGAAAATTCATTTCTTTCCCTCATTAATATTCTCCCATTAGTTGGCGAGCTCTCGTAGTTGGGTATAGTTTCGTGCTAGCACGACGTTTTTTAGCACAATGGCTTCACTGAAGCAAATTCGATGAACAAGTCTGGACATTGTGTTCTGGGTAGAAGGCTGCAGTACCATTTTTAGCTTTGATATTCTCACCTTGCAATTAATTTGTGAACGCGAGCGTGTGTGATTGTTTTCGTGTCCTCTTTCTTTTTTGTATTGTTGTTTTCTAATATTCGTTGCTGACCGCCTCGGCATTCCCTGAACTGGCACCATGCGCCGGGCAGATGAATACCACTTGCTGCCGCGTCATACGCGTGCACCTGCCTGGTTTTTTTTTTTTTTTTATGACTTGTTTGACCTTGTCTTTTTTCCCCTATCAATGTAAACTCATTTCGAGTCAAAACTACCTATCCTACTGCTTTTGGGCGCGACCCCCGCCTCCCACCAACAGAAGCCACGTGTCTCACGTTTCAATTACCTTACCAGGATTCTTAGAACGGGTGTGCATGGGCAGATGTTCATCCTTTGTGTGCATTTGCATATCTTCGTTTCCTTGTTCCGCGTGACTAATCTTTTTGCCCATGTCAAACACGTGCACGGGCATATCTTGTTTTAACTCCTCTTTCACCCCCGTTGCCACAAGGGAGGGGAAAATTACCTGGTTATTTTTTATTTATTTATTTTTTTCGCTCTTTGTATACCAATGTACACTCTTTCCTGTCGAAACTGCCTGTCCTACTGCTTTTGGGCGCGACCCCCGCCTCCCACCAACAGAAGCCACCTGTTTCTTGTTTCAATGACCTTACTTCGATTCCTAGAACGGGTGTGAATGTGCAGATGTTTGCCCTTTGTGTGCATATCTTCTTTGGAACGTCTTCCCCGTGACTAATCTTTTTGCCCATGTCAAACACGGGCATGGGCCTATCTTGTTTTGACCCCTCTTTCACCCCCGTTGCCACGGGGGAGGAAAATTACCTTGTTATTTATTATTATTTTTATTTTATAATTATGTATTATTTTTGTCTCTGTGTTTGGTTCTTCTCTCTCTCTTTTTTTCCAAGATCGTACCGCGTGACTGTGTGTTCTTATTATCCTTGTTGTAATTAATTTTCCCGCTCTCCCTTCATTCTTTTGCTACCCACCAACCATGAATCCATTTGTACAAACTCTCCCTCCTCTTACCTTGCCCTCGCGCTTGCTACATTTTCTGTATATATAGCTCTGAAACGAACTTTTTTTGTACTCTGAAGAAAGGGAGTCCTCTCCCTGAAACGTCAGTAAACTTATTTTTATTTTCTAAGTCTTTCTTGTTTGTCTCTGTCTCTACTAACCTTATTTTTTTCGCGCTCTGTGTGAGTTTTTATCTTTTCAGTCTATATATTTATATATATATATATATATATATATATATATATATATATATTATTAAACCGGTTCGTGTCCACTGCACGATGAAGCCTCTCCCAAAGATTTCCAGCCAAGCCTATATAGTGCTATCTGAGTTCATGTTTTCCAAAAACCTTTTCGTAGCTCATCTTGCCTGCGAGTTCTTGCGCGTTTGTGGCCTTCGTGCAGCCGCCTGTCAAGCGGTAGGTACACCTGTTGAACCTCATTCGTATTATGGCGGGCTTTCATAAAACCTTTGATTTAAGGCCAACGGAAGTTACGCTCGGGCGAATTTCAAGACAAGACTGCTTGTACCTTGTAGTTGGTCTTATGAAACAAATATAGCACATCACTCCAGCAGTGTCCACAAAAACAAATGGTGATAATGTAAGACAAACAGCGACCGCGGTTTGGGAAATCTAGAAGAAGCTCTAAAATAGTCCCAAAGCACTTATTATCGCCAGTTTTATCATCGTACATTGCACCCGTTTCACCTCCGTTGGAAAGGTGCGGTGTATCCGCGCTGTGTTCGAATGTACTCCGATATTCCTTTGGCTCACACAAGTACATTTACAGGAAACCATCTGTGGAAAGCTTCAAAATCTGGATGAAGCGTTTTTTTTTTACTGTGCGCATTCCTGGGGTTCAGCCATTTTTTCGTCAAAGTGTACATGTTCACATGTCTTGCCAAATTTACATAAAGATTTCGTTTTTGCTGCGGAATTCTTCAAATTAATATCTATAAATATTCATTTGCCTTTGGTACAAAACATATAAAATGTCTGCACATTTAGTAGAAGTTGCTATCACGTTATCGGGTCTCAGGACCTCCTGAATACCTATCCGATGAGGCCACTTTCTCGCGCTGTAGCCGCATCAAGGACAAAATGATGCAAGGTGGTTTTAGTGTCAAATGAAGCTCATACACCGACAAACATCTGTGGAGAATGTCCGCAAAATCGAAGGAGTGTCTTGTTAATAGGCCTCTAAACTTGGGGTGTTTTCTTTGTTTTTTCAAACTTGTGCGCCAGTTGCTATTAAATCGTTTCTTGCACAGAAACAATAATTATGGTCCTTATTCGTACTTTGAAAGATCGGTCCTCACTAAAATTGTAACGCTCTAGCTTCAGTACTTACATGAATACTTGCCGGCAAATTACAAAACAAAATGTGCTCTGAGCAAGATTTGGAAATTTATTACATAAAATACCTGTTTTTCTAGCCAAGGAAATTTTAGAGGGAATTGTGCAACAGGCGTAGATCTGCCAAAAAAATACCATTCGTGCCTAATGAGTATATTTTTCGCTAGAAATCACTAAGGTTCGCCGCGTTGCAGAGGCAGGTAGCCAACGGGGTAGAGCCGGGTACGTTGCTAAGTTTTTTCACTCAGACCAATATTTGTCCCCCTAAACTATTTCTGAAGCATCATATAATATACATGCGAAATTGAGGTAACAGATTTTCAGCAAATTAAGGAGGTTGACCAGCCATGGTTTGTTATATCTTATCTAAAAACACAGTACCCATCGTTTTAGCATGAAATTCTTTGAATAAGTAAATTTTATGGATTCCGTCCTTAAATTGTCAAAGTGAGGTCAGTTCGTCTCTCGTTACTGACAAAAGACATTTGTTTCAGAAAAAACTGTTTTGTACCTCGTAAACTTAATATATAATTTGTTGGCCTCACCAACATAGTAACGCAATTGTCGATAACCTGACCCACACCAGTCTACAAAACCTGCCGTGTGTAGGAAGAGCCTTATTACTTCAAAATTGCCCCCCTGTATGAGCTACTCCGTAGCGGGCCACCACATACCCGATTTCTTCGTCCGCGGACGCCGCAAATTGGTCCAATTAATTTTCATTGGCATCATCGTAATCGCCATCGCCGTGGGCAGCGGTGGGATGCAGGTGTAAACGCCGGTCTGGATCATCGTTTGTAAGGCGAAAGTGTTTTATTCCCAGATACACGTAGATTTCGCAGACGTTATATCCGTCATTGAAGTACCGCCAGTACAACGAAGCAAGCGGACAATAAACGGCGCACCCCTGCACACAGGGCTTCTTGCGAGGAAGCAACCTTTAGTTCTAAAGAGTACGTTATACTTAGGGTTAGACGTTTTCAGGTTTTATGTTTCAACACAAGAGTGTTTTATGCCACGATACCCCTAGATTTCCCTGACGTCATGTCCGTCACGGAAATAAGGCCAGTATATTTTTCCCGAGGCGACGCGTCAGCAGGACGTCGCTCGTCAAGCCCACACACAAGACAGCCGTCGACCTAGCAAAGATCGCTCATCTGCATATTTCGCTACACGCTTCACTTTCGTGTTTTACTGATTCCTGTGACAGAGGAATCAATCTCAGTTTTTCGTGCACAGGTAAAATCCAGCTCTTTGTATGTCTACTGTGAGCGCCATCCTATGCAATAACCACTAGCTAGTCACTGGTGACACCTTCAGTGCTATTCAGCGTACGAGCTCCATGCACAACCGGGGTCTGGGACGCACTGCCGTTCTTTGGCCGGGTCAGTAGTGTTCAAATAAACGCTTTCTTTTCTAAACGTTTTATTCGCATCGCCATGCCTCTCCAACGCCACAGCCTTCAAGCCCAGCCCTCACATCTGGGACAGTCGAAGCCCGAGCCTCTGTGCAACCACGCTGCCATGCAAGCACGCCAACGCTATAACTAAGCCTGCCATCGTCGTTCGGAAGCCGTTGCGCCATTTTGTCTTCCTCGCCCGAACGTTTCGCGACGTTCGCTCGCTCGCCTCCTCGTGCGTGTCTGCGTGCGCTTGCTGGTAGAAGCTCCGGCAACGTTGTGTTGTGTGTAGGAGCACCTGCGTACAGGCGGCTTGGCGGCGTATCATGCTGATAATTATGTGGGGGCACCTCAAATCATTGGGAATATCACGCCTAAGCATCTACTTCATACGGGAAGAATTGGCACGGGGACAGCTGGGCGGCATCGCGGGTTCCAAAGAAGACGTCATGCGGCGACTCGAAGCCGACATTCGGCAGCTGCGTGAAGCTAGCCCCCCGGTTGAAGGGAATGCTTTCGCCTCGTGCAGTGCAGCGCTTTTGACCTTAGACCCACCATGATACAGACCCTAGCCTTACGGTTCCACCAGCTGCCTCGTCCTGTAATGACAGTGACGACACTCCCCGACCTGTCCTCTTCAATCCCGCAGTTTGACGGTTTGCCCAGCCACCGCATTTACGTATGGCCGGATGACGTGCAACGAGTGCAGCAGCTTGCTTCGTTAGATGACGCCACCACACGCCTCATCGCTGCTAGAAGACTCAAAGGTACGGCGCGAAACTGGCATATCACGTTCGTAAACCAGTGCACCACTTCGGCCACCTGGAGTGCAGACCTGAAGGGCACATCTTCCACAGAATTGACCCTGATGTAGGGGCAAGAACAGGTTATGGAGGAGGTGTCCTTGTCCCAGGTGCAACCTTGCACCACACTGCCTTTTAGAAGTTCATGCTCATTGAGCATTGCGCCATCAAGCTCTGTGATACCCAAACGATCGACTACCTGCTCCAGGGTCTATGAGACCAACACGTCCTCGCAGCCATAGCAGCCAATCGGCCACCAACGGTAGCTGATTTTACCGCCACCTGCACTAGCCTCGATAAGAGCGCGCCACATCTCAATGTCAACGTAAGGCCGCCGCCAGTTTCCCGTTCTGTCAGGCCGCAGTCGCAACCATTTCGTTCCTCTAAGCCTGCGAAGCATCACCACCCTCATCTAGAACCATCGTTACCACTGCCCTCGCAAGGTACATCAAGAGCCCGTATTTTAGTGCTGCCCACTGATCAGCAAGTAGCCGCTTCTGCAGCTATTTCGGCAGAGCATGGACCCCTGCTTTTCGTTCCGGGCAACACTTGTCTAAAGCCGTCTGCTACCCATGTCATGCCACATGGCATCTCGCTTCAAATTCTCTATACGCATCATCCGCTTAACACCCGCAGTATTATCTGCGTCTCCAACCACGCCCAAGACACAGCCGCCTCCAGCACTGTACAGTGCACCCGTCACTCTTCATGGCTTGCAGCAGCAGTGCCCTTTTTTTACTCAGCTTTATTGGGAGTCGGTGAATACGAAGCGTTTCCTCACTCGGTATTCAATGTGACGCTGATATCTAAAGCCTCCGTTCCTGCCAGCATCGTCATACCGTGTAGACCCGTGTAGATCATACCCGTGGAGACCCCTCTTCCTGTTGTCGGAAAAGCAAAGTGCTTCCGGTTGGGGCTGCATTTTTAGATATCCATTGACCAAGCCACAGGAGTTGTTCAAGCTTCCGCTTGGATGATAATTCACTCGCCCTCATTCTTGGTGAGGACATGCTCGCGGCAGATCAAGCACGTCTAATCTTCTAGGCACCGAAACCAACGCACTTGCAGTATACAGCCGCGAATGTCGCCATTATAGAAAACCAAAGGCTTGTGCAAAGAATACCAAATGCTGTGATCCAAGCTAAGTCCCTCTTTTTTTCTCAAGCCAGCTGCAGTGCCAAAAACTGCCTTCAACATGAGCCGTTGTCTTTGCCAGAGAAGCCACCATGGCAGGCGTTAGCAGCCCAAATGTTGCCCTCAAGAAGTTACCCTCGCATCAGACTTTGTCGCATCCGACACGTTGTTCGCGTGCCATCATCCTCATATTCTATCGTCCTGCATTGCCAGCTAGCCCACTCCTAGTCAGCACACAGTTAAAAATGTATACTCGCCAAACACAAAGCTGTTTTTGCTCGCCAGAACGATGATCCTCACCTTTCCGCAGATACGAAGCACCGCGTTGACTTGCTACCTGCCACTGCCTGCCCTACAGTAGGAGCCCACACGGGTACGATGCAGCAGGCAAGCAGTTCCTGAAAACTCAGGGGCCCAAACGAATTATGGCTTCAAAGGGGGAATGTAATGATCAAAAAACCATCGAAGCCATCACCCGTGCCCCGCTGATCATTGCCAAGCGACCGCTAACTGTACGTCAGCTTCTGTGCGAATTGAAAAGGACCGAACGTCACGATTTTTTATTCAAACAACGCGGCTTCTGTGACCCCCTCCTCTTTGTTCTGAGCCTCCCGGATACCGTACACTTTACCCGGGTGGATGACGAAAGCGAGTTCTATGTCAGGCAACTTCTGACAAAGGAAGTCCAGAACAAACAGAATTTTTCAACAACCAGAAAGGCCCCATACTGTCGGTGAGCGGCCCGCCAACAACGTTCAGCGCAGCCAACAGCTTAAAGCAGGCCCAAGAAGCCCAGAACCATAATCAATGGCCAGAAACGTGGAAAACGCTCATTACACAACCGCCTACAGGTTCAACAGCAGCAGCCAGCTATGGTATATGCAAAAATCACCTGCTGAACTACAGCCACCGCCCAACTCGCAGCCATCTGTGGTACGAGAAAATACCGAGCATAACTTATGCCAGTGCTTGGCTGAGCACTTTGGGAGTGGCATTGACGGACTTCTATTGCACGAATCCCACGTCCGAAAGTCTCCCAGCAGCGTCGATAATCCAGCATCTGGCTGCAAGACGATCCATTACTTTGTGCTAGCCATGTGTGGCATCCTGCCTGCCACACGCAGCTCCACGAGGGTAATGCTACTGTTTGCCAACTGGAAAGACTGTCGCCAACATCCTGCGCAAGGACGACTGGGCCACCTTTCTCGAACTTCAAAGACTGGGCAAAGGCCATTACCACGCTTCAGTGTGGATCGTACTGCCAGTGCAAGAAAGCAGAACAGTCTAGAATCACCTTGGCAGTGCAGCAACACCCTCAATGGGCAGAACGCAATCGACGGCTACCTAGCCACCTATATGACTGTGCGCCCACAAGTAAATCGTGCGCCAGTGCTTCCCCGCATGTATCAGTGTGGTGAACGCTGCGGACAATATGTGGGCATCTTTTACCACGACGTGTGTTCAACCAGAGGGGAGTGTGGTGCGAGTGCCAGCCTGCGCCATATTCACTAGCTGACCACTAGCGCCAGCTTCAGTGCCATTAGGCCGACGCAGCTCCAGGCCCAAGGGAAGTTTGGGACAAGATTGCTTGTTTGTACCTTTTTGTGCCCTTCTCCGGCGTGGCCATTCATGTTCTACTATGTGCAAACTAACGCTTTCTTTACAAACCAACGACTAAACTCGCCTTGCCTTTTCAATGACACAGCCTTCGCGCACAGCCGTCACAATATTGAAACGTGTTCCGTGTAGTATACGAAGTCTGTGTTTTTTTTCCGCACAGTTTTGAGGACTGTAAAGATGCTAAATTATTTGGGTGTTCAACTGCCTGATAGTGGGGCGACACTGTTCGCGAGCTTTTTTGAACACAAAAGTGATTTATTCCAGAGTTCAGCAAGACCTCACTGACGCCGTATCCCTCACCGAAATGACATCGCCAGGACAAGTTGCATTCACGCGGTGCCGCTAGGACTCGAGGCATCGATTACTCTGGCACGAACAGTACGTACGAAGCGCTCCGCCAACTGGGTAATCAATTCAAGCCGGTATAGCTATACGAACGCGCCTTATACCCTTCCCTATTACATTCTCCATGCACATGGTGCTGCTGTCGAGGAGGGGTGGAGCGAAGTAATGCATCATGATACTAATGAGCGCTGCTAGTTAGCGCCTAATTTATCCCCCTTTCATCTGCGGGTGTGATGGCCCGGCGCCCAGTGGTCCACCACTGTGACCCCGTGTAAGGAACCTGTTGCATAAAAGCAGACAGCGAAACACGCCAACTGCGATTGTCGCACCTCTTACTGCTTTGGTGTGACGAGAGACACGCCAGCGGGAAGCAGAACGCGTTCACGCATTCACGGACCAAGCTATGACCTCTGCCTCTTGTGTTTCCCAAGATGAGCTCGTCGCAACGCAAGCATCTGTGAAGGCACATTTAACTTTCGTGTTTAACGAATTCCTATGAAAGAAGAATCAACCACATTTTGTATGCGTTTGTGTGGCTGTCAAAACACGGCTTAATGGCTATATCATGTTATTGTCAGCTATCCCCAATGCCTGTGTACAGACTTTATAAGTGCTGTTTGCACGTACTGCAAGCGTATTTTAGAAAATTTGCCGCTAAAAATACCTCCTGGCCGTTCGTTGGCGTGTGCCTGGCCAGCGCGTCTCGTATGAGCCGGAAGGCAAACTATGTGCCGAAGCTTACTCCACCTTGACCATCGTGCATGTTTTAGCGCTGCCAAGATGTGTACTAGTGGCAGGGAAATTAATGGGGAAGTAGAACCGTCGTAGTTTCCAGCTGACAAAAGGCAATATTTGTCGCGGTGAGTGCGGTTAGGGAGACTTGCATTCATAAGGCATATCTGAACGTCTCTTTCGAATAAAACTTAGGGCTTTATTTTGGGTCAGTATAGCGCTGCCTGTACACTATCAGTGCTGCCGCGTGAATCTAATTCACAACCCACAGTGAATCTAATTCACAATTGCGGCTCGATGTTTCGGTGCTGATGCGGAGTTTTCAAGGGAAATTGTAGTGTCACCAGAAAATGTCACTACGATTATTTTAACTGTTGACACCACAGCCGACAATGGGGTGATAACGACGCAGATGACGGGCACCGGGGCCATTTTTTTTCAGCGAGATGAGAAAGCATGCGCAGACGCGGTGGGCACTATCATAGCTGTTTTGAGTGAATAAATCACCCGACAAACTAAACTCTTATGTTAATGCTATCTACATTAAGCACTTTGTGGATGGTTGTAGACATGTTTGCTTTCATTTATAAAAGCGGCATGCTGAATTTACAGACATGCGAGCCAACAATTATAAGCGCAGGGATATTCAGAATTGAGGCAACAAAGTTGGCACTTGACCCGCCAATCTTGTTTGGCCGTCGTATAGTGTCACCCTGGACGGATCTACGCACGCCGTTCTCTTCTGTTTAGCTAGCGGCAGCTTCGCAAGACAAGGAGCAGACGAGCACTATTGTGCTCAATATGGCAACGAAATCGTCATAACCCACCATTTCTGCAAAGTGAACCAGCTTTTGACGTTCAGTTGACTATGACGTAAACCAATTTCCAGCAGACGGGGTTCTATTAACAACTGAAAAGCTGGGGACTTTTCACGTGCTCGTGAGACGCATCAAGAGTACGCAACAACTCTGGGTTGCCGCGACCACAAACGCGCTGTGTTGAGGCCTTTGAAAAGTGCAATGTGTTTCTAATGGCGGGGAATAGTGTGTGCGTATTTCCGCAAGACTGGTCATACCTCTACTGTGAAATTTTTCACTAAAAAACATGCGATCTCTGTGTTAATGAAGAAATGGACCTGTTATATACAGGTCAGAAACCAAAGCAATTTCTTGTTTGGCTGACAGCACCTGCTTTTTTGCAGGTGCACATCCCCCTGAAGAATCGAAGCTACGCACTGCTGAAATGAACAGGTGCTGCATTCATGGTAAGATTCTTTATTTGACTGGACACTGCAGCGTTGCAAGTGTTTGCGCCCGTGTACAGTTAAAACGGAAAGGTGTTCTTCACCGGAGCCAGAAATCGAAAGAACAAATCTTAAAAGGCATTAAAAAAAATAAACACCCTTAGTTTTTAAACACTTAGTCAAGGGGAATTTCCTGTGATCAAGTTTGTCATGTTAAAAAAAATTGATAAAGTCTTTCAAAATAGTTTAAAATGTTTAATTTAAACTATAAACTATTAAACAACTTTTAAATTAATAGTTTACAATTTAAAAAGTAAATACAAATTGAATTGAAATGTGAACCTAAATACCCGCCCAACCCCTTGCAAACGATCAATGACCTATCCCTAACTGCTATTACTTAAGTGTTGAGGTCAACTGTAACATGCATTGCGCCTATTTCGAATCAACGAAATTGGTGTTTTCCACGCTGAAGCAACACATTGCTGCAGTACAGCGCTAAAAGTTCATTTAGACCCACTACCTATATAGACCTCTTAAAACTCAAAATCTCAACACGTGATGCTTCAGTCTTACGTGGTAGCACATTCCTTGATTGTCAAATCTAGCATGCTGTCTGAGGCGCAGTAGTAATCCGCTTTACTCGCCGTCCAACACAGCACTCCCGCCTGGGTGGCTCAGTGGCTAAGGCATTGCGCTGCTGAGCACGAGGTCACGGGTTAGATTCCCGGCCGCTGCGGCCGCTTTTCTGATACAGGCGAACAGGAAAAGCGCCCGTGCGTACGAGACATCGGCGCACGTTAAAGATCCGCAGGTGATAGAAATCAATCCGGAGCCCTCCACTACGGCGCGCCATATCCCCAGCGTTGCGTCGGTGCGTTGAACCCTACCATCAATCAAACAATCGATCAATCAATTATTCAACCATAACAAAAGTTTTTTTTCTGAATTCAGTCCTGAAGTGATGTTAAAACTAAAGCTGCCGGCAGCATGCTGCTTTGCTTTATTTGCCACGCACCAAATTCAACGCAATCTCAATCAGTTACACTAAATAGCAAAAAAATATAAGTAAAAGGTGGCTACTCGTAAGACAATTTCCCATACATCACCTGGGAAGAAATGACAATTTGTGTAAAGGGATGAGGTTCTTCAAAAGCAACATTTTCTCTTGAAGTTGAAGCTGCATTATAATAAAATTCAAAATTCTTCTGTTCGTTTATGAGGTCGCTAATCATAATATTCAGAATCTTAGAGGTAGTATTTGCACATGCAACCAGGGCTGATGCGACTCGGGCTATTAGGGCTGTTTCCGATTCTGTACCACTTCGGTCATTATTTCAACAAACAGTTGCGTAAAGAATTAAAATATATTACCGTAACATGACACCAACAGGTATAAGTTCCTTTCAAACACGTTCTACTGTCCTGAAACAATGCTGGAAACATTGTCGGTTGCAAGAGGAGCCCAAACAAAATTACACCATCTTCCCATGGGGAACTACGGGGAGGATGCGAAGCATCATAGGGATTCCGTGTAGGTTCCATTGTGTTACCGTGATGTTGTTTCATTTAGAGGAGCACGAATGGGAACGTAGTGTCAACCCCCATGTAGATACAGAGAAATGTAGAGAAATGTAGAGACAGCGAACACACCAACACCGGCGTTACCTGATTGAACACCTCCTGGTTCTTGTCTTTATTGCATGCTCACGCTCCTACCCCTCTGCCCGCTCTCTTCGTCCTCTTCTCTGGTTGAGCTGCGAGGCGCGGGGCGCTTCCCGCCACAGCTTTCACACGGGAAATTCAAACTCCTCCTCTAAAGTTTTCAGTTCGTCGTTTCCGTTGACGTTCAGCTTCGTGTGCCTTCGTTGTATCGGTAGCTTTTTGACGTAGTTTGAATGAGTGAAGGACATAAGGCGCGTTCGTAGCACTTGCTCCTGTCTCAGTTTTGTAGCGCAGTGGGAAGAGCGCCACGTACCTACCGTTGCGGCCAGAGAGTCGTGGGATCGAAACCGGGCGCCGTTAACTCTATTTTTTATAGTGTAGGGGGACAGGTGCGGATGGACGGACGACGGACGACGGAGCCGAAAGGAACAGGTGCTTCGCATCTAAAAAATTCTTTGTGGGGTCCTCCAATCGGCCGCATTGATGGTGTACATGAAGTGCAGGACCAACCCATGTCTTGCGCTGCGGATGGACCGGGCATTAACGTCACTAAAACTCTGAATATAAATAATAGTATCTTTAAAGCCGAGGCTTATAGTGTACTTCTTGTTGTTAATCATATACTTCAAACCCACATCCGACAATTCATTATCTATACAAATTTCCACAGTGTTGCGCGGGCATTGTCGTCAACAAAATCTTTCAAATACTACGTAGTCAATGTTATCGTCAAGGGTATTTGTCTGTATTTGTCGACAAATTTGAAGTGGTCCTTTTCTTGGTCCCTGGCCACTGTGGTATAGCCGGGAACGAAGCCGTGGACCAAATTGCAGCTGCTGCTACAATGTTAAATACAGCAGACATAACCACAATACCTACACCAACGTGAAGCCACACATCAGACAACAACTTCGCAAAACATGGCAAACACACTTGAGTAAACAAGGAGCAACACGTTACCCGTAATAAAACCAGACTTGGGACCATACAGCACCGACAAGCGCAATAGATACACAGAAGTCGCTTTGGCTATATTTGGATAGGGTTGCGCACTCACCATAATTTCACTGCGACTAGTACATATCTCTACAGCGCTAAGAAACTAGCACGACGGTCAAGGTGTAGTAAACTTCGGCATATATTATGCCTTCCAGCTAATACGAGACGCGCTGGCCAGGAACCCGCCAGCGAACGCCCAGGGGTGCTTTTTAATGGCATATTTTTGTGAAAGACGGTTGCAGTGCGTGGGAACAGCACTTGTACAGTCGGTAGACGGGCGTTCGTGATAGATGAAACAAGCGTTCTAGTATAGCCCTTAACCCTGGTTTTTAGAGCCACGCGAGCTTAGACAAAAAAAGGTTGATCCCTCCTTCATAAGAATCGGTAAAACGCGAACGTGAAATGTGCCTTCACAGGTGAAGTTGAATTTTTATTGCGCATCGGTATGAACTTGTACATCGTATTATTATGTCGTCAGTATATCATGGGTATGCGAATCAACATTCCACAGCGGATTACACGCGTGAGTGAGTTGCGGAAATCCCATCGGAACCCCAGGTGGTTTTACACTGTGCGAGCGAAATAGAACGGGTTGTCAGCGAATCGTTTGGTGAAGTCGCGGTCCGCTAAAGCGAAAGCAGCATCATTTGCGGGTCGGCAACAGTCTTTTGGGTGTGCTGGTGAGCACCGTTCTGCTAGTGGGTCCGTTCGGCAAAGGTGAAACCACTTTCTTCTTGTTCCGTGGCGTGTACGGCTGACTCTTGCGTTTCGACGAGCTCAGTTTGTGGAACACGAGAGGCAGAGTTCGTAGCTCTATCTGTGAATGCGTGAACGTGTTCGTCTTCCCGCTGGCGTGTCTCGCGTCGCACCAAAATAGTCGGGAGAGCTGCATTCTTCACTCGGCGTCGTTGCCTTTCTGCCCTAATGCAAGAGATTTCTTACACGGGGCCGCGGGAGAGGACCACTGTGCCCAGGGACATCACACCCGCAGCAGAGAGGGCGGGTAAATGACGTGCCAACTATCGGTGCTTGTTAGCGTCATGACGCAGTATTTCGTTTCACCTCTCCTCTACGGCAGCACCATCTGAGTACAGAATGTTATAGGGCAGGGTATAAGGTGCGTTCGAGTAGCTATACAGGGTTCAGTTGATCGCGAAGTTGGCAAACCGTTTCACCCGTCCCATTGCGGCCAGGCTGATCTTGCCCAAGAATCCTAGCGCCACTGCGTGAATGGAACTTTTTCGGCTCATGTCACTTTCGTGAGAGATATGACGTCCGTGAGTTCTTGCTCTACCCCACCGTAACACAATTTCTTCCTAAAATAACGATATCACTCGCACGGTTTTTCACATATAATTTCAAACAAAAATACCCAGATCTACTCTCAGACCTCATCCTGACCACGGCTGTGAAGGATGCTTTTTTCATAAATGCAAAAGTTCTGGCGTTTAAATTAACTTGGCGGTGTATGCTACGCCCCGATGAAGGCACAGAAAAGCGGGAGGTCAGTTTACCATCCGGTCATTCCTGTAGCTAGCTACGAATATTACCTCATATAACAATTCTCCACGTTTCTGCACACCGACGAGGCCCACATTGTTCGCTGGTGTGCACATATGTACACTGAACCCAAATAACAAAGAACCGAGGTGAACACCAAGTCGATTGCAAGCAGTGGCTCGTCGCCATTTGCAATGCTGGAAGGAAACAAACTTTTGGTTCCCGTTTGCGTCAGCGGACTCAGCAGCCATGACTGGGTGAGTGGTTTGTAATGCAACCGCGCCACAAGAAAGGTGGGTCGAGAGCCTATTTACTGCAACGTCTGCGATTAGCAAGTGAATAAAAACCTTTGAATTTTCCCCTGACCAAACTTGAGCATTTCGTTTTGCTAGAGTTGTCACTGTAATACGTTTTGCTCTCCTACTTTGCTATTCTCACTCAGTTCTAAACGAGATATATGAGCTTTTTAGGCTACTCTACCTCACAGAATGGCCACATAATCGATAAAGACGGGGTTGTTCCTAATTGTCTCAACATTATTTTCTAACTTTCTTGTCTTTCTGTCAGAGAGTAAATATATTCGCTATCAGTAATGCAGAAGTGTACATGGCTGGGCAGTAGAATATTTATATACTGCATAGTTTTTAGCTCAAATGAACTACGAACTAGATACATTCCAATGGAATACACGTCTTTATTTAGTAAGGAATTGAGTGTGTGATTGCAGTTACAGTCAAACACGATTGGAACGATCCCGGATAGAGCGAATTACCATAAATATCGAACAAAGGCAAATCTGTTACGAAAATGCATGTGAAGCATATTCCTTATAACGAAGTTTATATTTGATATATCGAACTCGGCGCACCTACAATTGCACCCAAATGCGTGGTCTCGGAGTGGCGATGGGGGTGCTGATTGGTATGGTTGAGATATTGAGCCTCACATAGATCGACGTGACGCCCGACACCTTCCGTAAGTGTTTCTGACGCACGCTATTCTCGACGGAACCCATCCCGCCAGCGAGTCCGGACCAAGACGGCATCATCGGCGAACTGCTCGAAGAGCTCGGGGAAGTTCCACATGCTGTACCGGAAGGAGTGTCCTCAGAGGATTCCCGTGGTGTTGACGGTGATGTTGCCGTCACTGTGAGCCCCTCGAGTGCACGCAGCGTCTTCGATGTCATGGCAGCTGACGCTGCTGAAATCACTGAAGAGTCAGAGGATGTCACAACGTAAAGCCGTCTGAAGCTTTATGAAGCGCTTTTGCCAGACGCTTTTCTCCGCCAATGTCGCTTCGATAATGAAGGACAAGGACTTGAACTGGTGCAAACGATGTCTCATGTAGAGAATGCGTTGCCAGCTGGTTCCGCCAAAACAAAAAAAAATCTCCCCCTTCTGGCGAAGTAGGCAGTTAAGGCGGAAGACAGCTTTATTGCATGCAATAACTGAAATTGTTTCGTGTAAGGTAATAGCATACTTTATGTGTTTGTTTTGTTATGTGGGGATGGCAGGGGGAGGGGTTGACCTGCGTATGGCGAACTCATAAAAAAATCGTTATACACTGGTTCAGATATATCGTTATAATCGCGGTGCAATATTACAGTTCGGTATTACCGGGTTTGACTGTATCATACCTAATGACATAGGAGAGTTTTTCAACCCTGATTCGCACTGGGTACGGTCCAGCAATGGCGCAAGATAGGGGCAGCAGCTTTTTTTTCAGTGTTTGCCTTCTTAATACCTGGTTGGCTTCAAAACAATTGGCCACATGAAATATTCGGTCTGTAGAATTTACTGAACATTACACCAGGAATTTCTCAACGTTATATGTCTTTACTTCTAGGAAAAAGAATCGATACCATATATCCTCAGTTGCTTCGAAATAAGTAACAAAATGCAGTTTGTTTACTGTAATGTGGCACATATAAGGGTTGGTAAGGTGAGAGACTCCGTCACTTCTCTATATTGATTGCGTTATCTGACGCGTCTATAATTCAGTTCCAAAATATTTAGGCTTTCAGTGTGCTTATTTTAATCTGGCCTAATCACAAATTCACACAAGGATGTTGTCAGGGATACTAGCCTCACTTATAGGCTCCTTCCATTTAGACAGACTTTGAAATACGATATACGAGTAACACGTCTTAATAACATGCCATTTTTATTATTTTAGAGAATAGGCTCGTATACCTCACATCAATGTTGGTTCCAAGAAAATGTTGCCTGCATCAACGACGAATCAGTTAAAAAAAGTATTTCACATTGTATATTCCCTTTGCCATAAACTACGATCCACGGGCCCTGTCACATACTTGAGCCAAAGCGCGGAGGGGAGCACTGAGACTCAGTGCCACGCTGGGCAAACTGTAATCAAACCCGAATAAACTTCGCAGAGTGTTTCATTTTAATAACATACCTTTAGATAATAGCAAAGCAATGGGCTTCAGTGCTGTTCCAGGACAGCACTGGTGCTGTCCTGGAACCCTTAGATATCTGAATGAAAACATTTGACAAAACAATATAAGTGCCTGCCGTGGCACGCAAATAACTATCTAGAATCATGAAACATCAAACTTTTAATAGTCGTACTTTTTCACTATTTCTTTCGTAATTCTTTTCACAACTACACTGTCTGGCCCGTACACGCGCTTCGCGTGCTGGTCCTGCAATGATTCTCCTAATATCTGTAAGCAGAAGAAAGATACACCAACTTGCAAGTGCCCACGCCTATGTGTGGTCCTGATCAGTCATGTGAAACATCCCTTCACTGTGTGAGAGATTGTGATGTCACTGCTTTTTTTGTGTAGTGTACACGTGACCTGCGTTCAAATGTTTCCACTGGGGGTTCAACAGCAGCCTCTGAACTATGCTGGCATAAGGATGGCATTTTAATTAAAGGAATTGCTCTCATGAGGACACTGACTCTGCTGTTTCCTCAAGCATGTTTGCCTAAATGCCTTCCCAGGTGTGCTTTTCTCATCTTGTGTGTCTTGTGTGCTTGTGTTCAGGGCCTGGTGTGCTTGTCTGATCTTTTGCGCTTGTCTGACCTTGTGTGTGTGTGTCTCGTCGGTTGTCGTTCTGTTTCAAGCGCTAGATACCTTGATTCACCCCCCGCTTTACAGCGACGGGCTGTACGGTGGAGACCACCCGAAGTGAGAAAACGTCCGGCCTGAAGAAAGCACTCGAGATCGGTCTGCCCAGCCAGATTCCATGCACCGGTCATCTGGCATGGGTAACGCAGGAGCGCAGGACTCTCAAAAAATAAAATACGCTCAGCTGAGGGGAAATGGGTGGCCACTTCTCAGCCATCATCCTTTGCTGGCTGAACCACGACCGGGTCCACCAAGCTGGTTGGGGTGAGGGGGTTAAAATTGTGGAGGTGGGGGCTACCCAAAGCGCCAGCACTGCCTACCGGAGTCCCACCTGCTGAATCGCAGGTACAGGGCGAACCCATCGTCTCCTACTCGTGACACGCAAAATGGAACGAAAGGGTGACCTACAGTTGAGGACTAGCCTCCAGCGGAGTTCCCAGTGCGCGCGCAGTAGTACCCGGACGCCTGACGCCTCCAAGGGGGCGTAGTGTGCGATACAGATAACCACCCATGCCGTAGTGTTCAGGGCCGAGTAAAACCACTCGCGAACTCTGTCACATAGACGGACAACTGGTCCAGGGCGACATTCCCCCGAAAGGAGACCTCCGGCCGATTGCTCAACGGGGTTCAGCACAAGAAGGAAGATAGTAAACAGGATTCAGCTTCAAACTGAATACTTGAGGCTTTATTCCGCGCATTATTCGTTCTATCGGGTGTTACAGCCGAAAGGAAAGGGGGGTGGGACTGCTGAGGCAGCTTTAGAAGGGAGTGAGGGAGCACAGGACGCGGTACCAAGATGTACACATCGTCGTGAGCACAGTACCCGAAATCATTGGGCGAGGGTCGCATATGCAGACGGGATGTGGTGGCTTTAAACAGAGATGCGGGAGCTAGGTAAGGCGATGAATTTCTCAGTCGCCGACATCAACAGTGATGTCCGCCAGGTGGGATGGAAAAGGGCGTTCCAGAGGAACGGTGCTAACTTAAGCGAGCAGGTGGGAGTAGCCATCGGGCGACAACGCGGGGAGCGAGCTGCGTTTTTTTATGGGCCTGCAGTCCTTTACGAGAATGAAGTAACCGGGGAGCAAGAAGAGAAAGATAGATGGGTACAGGCAGGTGCAGCTAGAAAAAAGGGGTGTCCCCGGTGTGTAAATAAGAGAGGGGGAAAACTGAAGAACGCGTGCATAATTCTGCAGTGTAACAAAAAACAAGACAAATTGATGGAAATTCGTAAACAGCTAGAAGAGTAAGGAATGCGGGCGTATGCCTTTACCGAGATGCACCTAAGAGACCTGGAAGAACCTTCGGTAATCGTTGTGTATGTATGCGAAAGTTGCAATAAGACAGCCACGCAGAGAAAAGGAGAACGAGTAGGTAATATTATACGACAAGGTCTAATTGAAAAAGAGTGAAAGAATACTGCCAAGTACATGTGCGGGTGAAAGGGATCGTAGGGGTAGGAACGTGTCTTTCAGAATGTCGTACCTGTAAACGTATAAAGATAGTAAAGAACAAAATGAAGAAAAAATGGTGCCTTGTCTAAAAATGCATATTGACGATTTGAAACTATCCGGGGAGCCAATATTGGTAGGGTACTTAAACTTCCACATTGAATATCTATATGAGTACACATATCAACGCAACTATAATGCAAGATATGTGTGATTTCCAGAACGTGATCATTGTCATGAATGGGCATAGGACCAGCTAGAAAGTTACGAGTCGTTAACTAATACGTGCGCAAGTAGGGATAGCTTTATGCATGGAAGGCGAGAGCAGAAGGAAAGAGAAAGTAGCGGAAACACACAGCGGAAACGAGACCAAAGCAAAGAGCGTTAGATGCGGTCACTAACAGGCTAAAAAACTGTTCGCTAAAGAGAGCAAGAGAGGAAACGTCCTACATAGTTCAGTCTGCGCAGCAGTTCCACGAAGTCTCCTCACGAAGTGCGCGTGGGATCGGCCGAGGTACCGTGGCGCGGCTTGCTCGCTGAGGAGTCTCACGCCACGTTGGGTCCAGACACGGGACAGCGGCCGGACGTCAGGGACTGCGCACAGTGGTTGACGGCTCGATGGCCCAGCGGCGGTTGTGAGCCGGTGTTTCCCCGAACCGTGCTCTCTGGCCCAGCGCGTCACCAGCTCCAGGCACGGGGCAGCAGACAGACTTCCGTAACCGGCCCAGCGGCCGACGGCTCTCCGGCGACAGCAGCGGTTGAGACCTTGGCTTCTAGCTCCAAGAGATCACAGGGCCGCGCTCACTCGCCCAGCACGTCAAATGCGTCCACTGAACCCTTGCCCATTCGATTCTTCTGCACGCTCCGCGCGCTCCTCGGCCCTCTTCTTTCTCCTTCACGGGCACCTCATCACAATCATAGCAAATAGAGAAAAAATATGCGAGGGTCATATCACGTGGGAGTATGGTAGGAGACAGCCGAGTATCGCCTACTGCCTCCCCTCGGAAGATCTTTATAAAAGGTTGGAAGGAATGATAATAGAGCAGGAAGGGGATCACAGTGTGGCTAGTGACCGCTAGCATATAAAGAGGATATTTGGGAAACCGTGAGGCGCAACAACAAACTGAACCGGGCAGTACACAAAGTTATCACTAAACAAATTGTATTTGTGCTCAAAAGTATGGATTGTGACAGATGGACATCGTGGAGGACTGAGGGAATACTGTTACGGGACCGCGCGGACAGTCGCAATAGTGCCAAGGCCAACCATCAATGAATATAACGGCGACGAATATTCTGAGTGTGGGGCACACCAAGCGCAGGGTTCATTATGGCGGCGTTTTACATGATGTATACACATCTACTCGTCCTGTAAATTTACCGCTCATCATCATTAACCATGGTTTGTCTCATCTTCTGTGCCGCCTCGTTATTTTTGGTGGAGTGTGCGGGTTCATCCCTATCCTGGTCCGAAACTTAACATCGCATCGACGTGGACGTAGCCGTCAAGCATAACGAGGCCGCACTGGGCAGCCCGTGCCCTGCAGAGACCAGAACACGGTGATGTCCCTCGCACCTTTTTTTCTGCCCGAGAGACATGGATGAAGACCACGCGAGATGACCCGGGCCTAAACAAGCCGAAGATGTGGTTCCCCGTCGTTTCGCCCTATGTGGCGCAGGGTTATTTGACCTTTCGTCGGAACTCAAGACATCTATGTTGCGGAGCCAGGCATCACCAACGCCATCATCTTCATCCGCGGTGCAAAGCCATTCGTCACTATTTTGTTCATCGCGTTGTTCATCCGCAACCAATCCTCAGCTTGCCTCAGCCTCAACTGGAGTGGTCGAGCTTGACACGAGGATGAGGGGCGGATGTCACGAGACGCGGCGGACAATCCCCATGGCTCCCTGGGCAACCATCAACGACTGCGCCGACGACGAATAAGTGTGTGTGGGGTGCGGTGAGCGCTGGCTCTGTTATGGCCACTTTGTGATAATATTATTACATCATCTCGTCCTGTAACTACATCGCGCATCATCCTTGGGAATGGTTCGGCTCATCTGCCCTGCAGCCACGTCAGATAATGACAGGCTAATCAAAACTACGGAGCAAAAACAGTTTAGAAAGAAAGGGCAAATAAAGAGAAATGAAAGAAAACGCCCAGAAGCTGGGTGAAAAAAGAAGTAAAGGAGGGTATAGAGAGACGTAAACGGGAGTATAGAAAGCACAGACCGGCAAAGAGGGAAAGGAGGCAGCAGAAGGAGGTGAACCTCTAATGGGAGCAATATAGGCAACAAAAACTGGAAGGGCAACCGTTTGTGTTGGCGAAAACAGTGAGCAATGGGTGGCGCAAATATGAAGTAAGGGTAAAGACAAGCCGGAAAAGTTTTGACAACCATGCGCGGCATTTGTGAAACGCACAGAACCAGCAGAAAGTGGTAGTATAGAAAACGAAGATGAGCAGATGCTGAAGAGAGCAGCCATGGGCATTTCTGTATGAAATTATCACTGAGAAATTTCGTAAGATGAATAGAGCGGCCTTGCAACGCCACAATGATGTCACGACGGGGAGGCCGAAAGATCTGTAGATAGGGGGAAAAGCTCAAGGGAGAAAAAGCACAGCGAAACGTCCCCCAAGATACCTCAGTGATCACGGATGAAATATCGATGGAGTTGATGAAGCACCTACGGCCAAAGAGCAAGCGAAAGCTACTACAGGCCATCAGTACAGGGATAGAAAAAAGGCAATACCGGACGCATAGCATACGATGACCATAATCTGTAAGAGCTAATTAGTAGACGAAACCCAGCTCACATAGCCCGGTCACCGTCACGTCCCTGCTGTACCGGTTGGGAATGCAGGCAGCCGGAGAAGTAAGAAGAAGAGAGTAGGGTAGGAGGGAGCTTCAAATTAGGTTTCGAATGGACGGAACACTGAATGACAACCTATTTATAATAAGGCAATGCATAGATATGGCGAAGATTCGAAACCGGTCTTTGTGGTTAGCCATTCTAGACAATAAAGCGGCGTATGACAACATTGGCAGCGAGCACCTATGGAATATCTTCGAGGACGAGGGAGTGGGGGCAGAACTTACGACGTTACTCAGGGACCTATACTGGGAGAACCAGGTACAGATGGTGTAGGCGGAGGCGGTATACACCTACAAAGGTTTAAAATAAGGATCTCTCTCTCCACTGGTGTTCACGATCTACAGGTGGGGTTAGAAAAGAAGCTATAGGGCAGTACGCTCGAGTTCAACTTATCATACATTAACAATGGGCTGTTCATGGAACAATGGGTTCCAGGGCTGATGTATGCAGACGACATACTGTTGACGCAAACCACTGGATAGGTATGCAAGGCTTCATGGATATATGCAGTGAAGAAGCGACGCACTTAGGGCTATCCTTTACCAGAGAAAAATCGTGGATCATGGTCTTTAACGACGTCGCGGAGCGCAAAACAGCATTAGTGCTTCAGGTAGAAATTCCCACTGGTAAAAGAGTAAAAATATTTAGGAGTATGGCTTAACGACAGCCAATAATTCACGCACGCGCATGATGCCTATTTAAGTCTAAAGGAAGGCGGAACGCGGCTGTAATGAAGCATACAGCCCTTTGGGGCTACAACAAGCACAACATGGTAAGGGGAGTCTGTAAAGGGATCATGGTACCAGGATTAACTTTCGGAAATTCGGTTGTGTACATGAAACCAGAACGCAACGCGGGGCTCGATGTACATCAGAGGGCGGTAGGGAGACTGGCCCCATAGCAAAACAAAGAATAAAGCTGTGCAGAGAGATATGGGCTGTTTGTCCTTTAAGGCAACGGAGCCACAGAACAAGATAAAATTTGAGTAGAGTCTACGTGACATAGACGACAAAAATCCCTCCCTCTCCACGAAGTGGATGATGATGAGAGGGGCGAAGCTAAAATGCTTATCGGTAAAACCGTAAAACATTCGCCCACACATCATGTAAAGACTCGACACGTGAAGCTTTCCACCGCTCCGTTGACAATCCCGTCGCCGACGTCGATGTTTGTGGTGAACATTTAGGGGTTGTATGGGACGATGAGAATCTCCATGGGTAATTTGGCGAAATCAGTGTGTGTCATTTTAGCCACCTTGGCCGTCGCCTTCTGCAGAGCGTCTTGTGTCGCCTACCCCCGTACGTGTCTTAATCTCGCAGGCACCGAACGACAACCTCATCTCCTTCCTCTCGTCCTTGTTGGGTAGCAACGAACGCATTGAACGTTTTGACCTCTTCGGCCAATCTTTGGTTGGCCAATCCCTAGGGCGATCCGGCCACAATCATCATCATTCCGCCGTGTATGGCAGCAACGAGGGACGGGACAAGGCCCGAGCAAGAGTCTTGAGCTCGCAGGCAACGAACGACAACCTCTTCCTCTCCCTCTCCTCCTTGTTGGGTAGCAACGAACGCGAACGTCGAACATCTTGGGCCAATCTTTGGTTGGCCAATCCCTAGGCGGATCCTGCCATAATCATCAGCAATGTGCCGTGTACAATGTGCCATGTACGGCCGGGACAGGGCGCGAGCAAGAGGAGCTTCGCCCCTAAAATTGATCGAGGGAGTGTTGGGGAGCACAAACATACGAGCATAGACAGGGAGCATGGACAGGTAGCATATGAGAAGCATCGACACGTGGTGCAGGCGGAACACCAGACAGCTAACGCAACGGCACGGAAATTCTATAGGGGAAAGGGGGATATACACAACAGTAAAAGGCAGGTAAAGCTGGAGAGATGCCTAATTCGACACAGAAAATTAAAGCGAGAAATCCCTAGGGACTTATAGAATAACGAAACTACAAATCAGGAAGCAAAATTGCTATGGTAAGAAGCGTATACGCTAGGCAGTGCACTGCTCTTTGAAGCAAGGGCAAAGTGTCTGAGAAGGCACGCATATACGATTAACTACGGGTAAGAGGACGAAAACTGTGTGTGAGGCAACAGGGATTGAGAAACCATAGAGCACACTGTCATAGACTGCGCAGAGATACGAACGCCGCGGGGCGATGGGGAAACGACGTTGACAGAGCCTGAACTTCAGGGCCATAGAAGCAACAAACGGCCGGCTGAAGTTGTGGTCGAGGAAAATTAGGGAAGGGACTGGGACGTAGGTAGAGTAGTCTAGGAAATGAGATTTTCAACAGCAGGGGGAGTGGAAAAAGTGCGCAAGGTCAGGAAGAGGGCAGTGATAGGAGTTTAAAGGGCGATATGGGATCGTTAGAGGCCAATAATAGAGAAGCCATGAGGACTATTACCTGCCTTCCTCGCTTAACGCGCATCTCCACACTACAGGAAGAAGCTGGCCTTAACACGATAGATGAGTTGGTTCACCAGCGGTGACAGGTACGATCTCTTAAAGCGCAGGTGTACACATCTGTGGCTGCTTTAAGGTGGTATAGGGGCCTCCAAACTAACACGCCGCCAGACCCCTCTCCAGAACCCACTCCTTGGACCCGAATATTAATTACTGACTGCAAGCCTTTGGGTCGGTCAAGCCGTGTTGCGCCGCAACTCTCATCCAGTGCTGGCCAAGATACGTTTTACGTCGACGCCAGTATTTCAGGAAGCCGTATTACGACAGCCGCCGTAAACCCAGCCAAGCAGGTTTGTCAAACCTGCCATTACTACGCCCCTCAGAGGCCCCCGTCAACACTTGCTGAGCTCAAAGCGATTTTCGACGCCTTGACGACTATAAAGCTGCTGAGGCCAGACCAATCGCAACCTGTCAACATCTTTACAGATTCAATGCAAGCAGTTCGAGACCTCCGGAAAGTACTTCATCAAGTGCCCATGTCCCAAACCATCCACGCGAAGGCTGCGGCCCTAGGTTCCAGAGTGAAGATTACTTGGGCCCAGAAGACATCGACCCCTGGGCAGCAACAGGCGGATGCGGCGACCTCGTATACCTCCAACGACGCATCCACTGCCCTTATTTCCAGTTGACGCAATTTCAAAGTTGGCCACCGACAAAGAAGACCTTCGGCGCTCCACACACGCACTTATTCCACCGTGTGGATCACACCTCCCTGGTGGGCTCACCCGCCGTGAGGAGGCGGTGCTACGAAGGATTCGCGTCAAGGCTGCTCTTACACCAGCTGTCACCCGCACCTGGCCTCCGGATCGACGGGCTCCGTTTGGCCGGACATGTCCATTTTGCAACACGTCGGCATCGACCGCAGATATTCACCATCTTCTGTGGACTTGCCATGGCCTCCAACCTTCACGACAGCAAGTACTACATAGCGTGGGACTCAACCCAGGCCGGCCTCCCGACTACAGACGCTGGCTCTTTGGGCTGTATCACCGGAGCCTTTTAGACTTTCTTAGCGAAAACTTCCTCTTTACGTACATTTAAATACACTCGCCTCCACCGTTTTATGCTGCAGAGCAACCTTTCGCAATTAAAAAAAAATAATAAAACCAGGGGGAATACTCTATGGAGTGGGCACGGCGCAAGCCTGGTGACAATGCGTCTGAGCAACCTCTTCTTGTTTTTTCCCCTGGAGCAAAGAGGCTTACTGGAGCAAAGAGGCTTACATCTTTTTCGATCTATCATGGCCACTTCAGCGAACAGCACTAGTTGGGAATCTTCGGACATGCGTACATGGACAACCTCCCCAGTATAGCCGCCAGGGACTATACAGACAGGGACAGTCCCGATTTACACCAGTGGGCACTTCGGAAGCCTGGCCACAATGCGTCTAAGCAACCCCTTCTGGTTTTTGCTATAGGTAAGGGATTTCCACTCCATTTATGCTTACCGGAGTTACAACCGATGCATTTTGCTTTTGCCGCGCCCGCGGTCATTGATTGCGGCGGTTTATGATTGTTTTGCGAACTTTCTGGCTTGTTGCGGCGACGTTGTACTACATCTCGGGCCAACCATGAAGGAAATGTTAAAAGCAGTAAGGATATGCTCGAGATACAGGGAGGCATTATATCTTCTGCAAAGAAATGAACTACCGAAGGGAAACTTTCCTACCTGTCAGCTACCGTCAACAACTACGTACACAAAGTGTCAAACTTGGAAAAAACTGTGGATAGGTTACTTATGAAAGTGGATGACCCAGAGAACAGGAGCATACAAAACAATGTGATCCTTTTCTGCGTTAAGGGAGCGGATGAGACGACAGGGCAATCCCTCGAGGACGTCGTTTTAAAAACTATCCTCAAAGACAAGTTAAACATTGCAGACGTTGCTGTAGAGACGGTTTACAGAATAGGCAAACGAAACCAAAACAAGTGCAGGCCAGTAATTCTAAAGTTGCTTGATGGAAGGTATAAAGGTAAAATTCTTAAAAATTGCTGCAACCTACAGGGAACTGGGTTCCGCGTATCTGAAGATTTTTCGCTCCCCGTGCTACAGAACCCGAAAAACCTATGGGATTGTAGCAAACAATATCGCGACAAAGGCGATAAAGTGGTTCAGTCATTCGACAAAATCAAGATCAACAGGAAGCTCTTTTGTTGAGACGACGCACTGGAAAAAATGGTCCCCATGAATCTGCAATGCGGCCCACCCCAAAACATGACTTTGCCGGCTCAGCAGGGCGACAGAAAGTCTTACCTCTGAAACATTCAGGTTACCCTTCACAGCCGTTTACTCTGCAAAAGTGTCGGGAACTGCAAAAGTGTCGGGAACAAAACTGACGATATAGTAAGTCTTTTTTATTCACGATCCTCACGTAATGATCATTACTAAAACTTGGCTACGTGGCAATATCTTTGACAAGGCCATCATACCTGACTCTCACGAAATAATTAGGTCATAACAGTGATTCAAAAGGAGGCCGCGTCTCAATAGTTGTAAAAAAGGACTCCATGATAGCAACGTTTAAATGGTCTGGATTGTATTCCATTATGCAAATCTGAAATTGTTTATGGTGCAGTGTACCTGTCACCATTCGCTGACCTTGCAGCGTTAGAATCTTTTCAAGATTTTGTTCGTGAACACAGGAACGATATAGTGATGTAATAATTGGCGGTAACTTTACATGCCTGAAATAAACTGGGAAACTAAAATCGCTCAAATTCCTTGTTGCCATGTGGACCTACTATTAATAACTATTTTCCTACGACCTCAAACAACTAGCGCAGTCTCCGACACGAGTTACAGCCAATAGTAGTTCCCCTCTCGATCTAATGTTTGTTTCTTCAGAGGTTGAAAAGTTCGGCTTCTCAGGAGACCTCCTTCTAGGCATAGCAGATAGCAGACTATAAAGTGTTTCTCGTTAGCAGTAGTCTCACGCGTATAACAAAGCCAGTCGAACCGGAAACTTAACAAACGATTCTCAATTTTATAATGACCAGGACGAAAGCATACTAGATTTCAATAAACAAAAGTTTGACATGTTCACAGATATGGCCGACAGCGTTCATGAAACTGTAAATGATTTGTGGCACTTTTTCAAAGAAACAGTAAGAGAGCTCATTTAAAAATCTTTACCCCTTAAACAAGAAAAACAAAATAATCCAAGCACCTTGATCACGCGCGAGATACAACTTAAACGTAGAATAAAACGCCTTTCACGCGCCACTTCTGAAACCTCGACTAAAAGATTAACATCGCTTGGCAACGAAGTTAGAATGAAAATAAATACTTGAAGGTTCAATTTCTTTATTGTCGAAATGCATGTTTTTCTTACCAAGGACCCCAAAAAGTTCCCGATGCACATCACTCTCAAAAAGAATTTTGTAACTAAAATAAAGATACACGCCGCAGAATTTACTGATTCCACCAGATTAGCAACAGCTTTTGGCGATTTTTTTTCGTCGGATGTTTTCGCAGCAACAACACAACTGCATCATTCCAAGCAAAAGGCTTAAATCTACCTGATATAACGATGAGCGAAGAATTTTGGCCCAACTAAATTTAGACGCTAAAAAGACTGTGGGACCCGATTAAACCCCAAATGCCTTTCTTTTTTCGGTACACGGAATGGCGCAGGAAATTTCTTTTTACAGTATTTATGGAAACATTAGGCAGAACCGAACTAACGAAGGACTAGAAGACGGCGAAGGTTAAACCCAAACAAAAATCTGGTAAAAAACTTTCGGCATACAATTATCGACTCATTTTTTGCTACGCACTTGTAGCAAAGTACTGGAACACTTCATTTTCAGCCACAACAGCTGTATCTTAGAGACTAACAACTTTTTTTAAAAGTCAGCATGGGTCTCTGCGTGAACTATCAAAGACAACTCAACTGATCCACATAGCTAACGAAATTTTTACTTCACTCGATAACTGCCGACAGACTGACGTTATTTTTCTTTATTTCCGTAAGGCCTACGATCAGGTTTCTCATGGTCATCTAAAACTAAACTGTGTCAAATATTACGAAACACAAAAAACCCAGTGGCTGGATTGCTATCTTTCTGAAGGACACCAATTTTTTAGCAAAGGCAACTCCAACTCGCCATTGACAGCAGTCCTCTCTGGCGTGCAGCGGGGTTCTGTCCTCGGGCCGCTTATATTTCTATTTTTTATATTTGTCATTTAAATTTTCTGTGCGATGCCGCTTTTTTGAGGACGACTGCGTAGTTTATCATGATGTCCGATCATCTGAGGATTACCTGCTGATAGATATCTATCTGCTCGCGGTTTAAAAGCGGTCTAGGAGCTGGGAAATGACCATAACAAGTTTAAAAAGCATTCTAATTCCCATAACCCGTAAAAAGAACTCGCTACAGCATGTATACAAACTAAATGACAACCCAATCGAACAGGTTACTCAGTGCAAATACCTAGACCTTCTTGTAACATCTATTGCATCGATTTACAATCTGTGTAATGTCAATGTAATGTGATATCTGTGTAGTGTAAAATCTATGTAAACCCGAAAACTGCTGCACTCTTGTTTCGTACATCTGAGTGTCGTTTAACCATTCAAATATATGAATTTAGATGCGTTGGCTCTTGCCTCTGGTATTTTTTGTGCTCCTGGATTGCCCCTGTCCATGATTTTTTTTATGCTCGCGGCAGTAAGAACAGTTAAGGCCCTTATATATGACTTTATTGTCTTTTTTTCCTCGTAAGCTACAACTAGTGCTACGCCTGTCGTACACTTTTTTCCAGTGTTTACTTTGTCTTTTACATGCCCCATTGTACTGTTACGAAGTTGTCCCTCACAGATTACAGATTTTAGTAATATTTGTTTTTTGTCACGGTTCCTTGAATATTCTGCATATTCGGGTTATTTGCCTAAATTATTCCTTTTTCCTCCTCTGTGCTCGCAGTTTGCGAAATCCATTATTTCACTGCTCTGTGCAACCCTGCCTTGGCAGCGAAAAGTCTGCTGGCAGTATTGACTAAATGAATAAATAAATAAATGGTGGAAGGGGGGGAAGCGGGGCAGACTCAGTATCTAAGTTAGGAATATGGCAAATAAATGGGAAAACAGGGGCAAATAGGTTGCTGGCAACCGGCGCCCCGAAACACAGCGGGGCTCTTATAATCTCTATCATCTTTACAGACACTGCTCATTTCAGTGAGCGGCTCAGAACTGCTCAGTTCGATGAAGTGGACCTCTTCATTTCAGTGGCTCAGTATTTCATTTACGTCTGTAACCATGTTCAGCATAACATAAATTATTACCCAATTAAAGCACGAAAAGATTTGTTTTTTATATAAACCTTTTTTTGTAGTATCATGCGGTGTATTTCTACACAGAAGAATTGGCTTCATTGTCATTGCAAAAGTTGTGATGTGTCGTTGCGGTACTTCGAGTTCACTCTCGGTAGAAATATAAAGTAAAAATGTAACTTTTCTGTGAACTTTATTAGCTCCAAAACAATCTCTTAATAATGAACCGTGACGCGAGAAAACAACAAATCTGGAAAGAGCATACAAAAATTTATTTTACTACGTAAAATGTAGGGCGCAGTTTCTGAACAACACTGTGGTTAGATTATCCGAAGTGATAGGGTTGCGCTTTTGCACACCGATAATAGATGACGCGAAATGTGAACCCTAGACCTGTTTGAGTGGGCCGAACAAACTCTGCTGGCTCTGCCGAAACGTGCCGACTCAATTCATCCAGAGCCACCTGGTGCAGCATGGTTCACTGAGTGAGCGAGGAGCCGTTGAGCGGCAATTTTTCAGGAGAGCCGGTCCTCGCTGGGGAGAGGCGCTTTCAAAGAACCGCCACTCAACCGGTCACTAGCTCTTCGAAGAGCGGCTCAGAATATCCAGCTCACTCCAGACTAAGACTTCCTGCTCACGTGACAGGAGCGAGGGAAGGCGCTGGAGATATTTGTAAAATGGACGGAGCAGCAGTTTCCTCTTTTTCTAGGACCGATAATATACGCCGCGACACTCGCACGCAAGACCCGACTCACGATGTCCTACCCGGCTTTGCAGCAGAGCCACATAGTTCGGCACGGGTGTCTGAGCGAGCAAAAAGCGACTCCCAAAAAAGAACTGCTGCTCACTTTTACCGCAGTCGCTTAATGCTTTTCTCATCGCCAAACTCCGGCCGAAGGTTGGTGTCCAGAGAAAGCTTCCGCTTGGGGCGCCACTGTTCGTAAAAGAGCCGCAATCCACCGCTAGTGTAGGGAGTATATGCCCTCCGCTGCTGAACTTTCAACGCAATTACGTCTTTTATTTAATTCGAGTGATTGCATCAATGGCACCCCATAAAACAAGTCAGACCGGGATCCAGCTTCAACGGTGAATTAGATCGTGACAGCTGTTTACTGAGAAAAGCACGCATACTGTATACCATATGAGTGCGGGCATACCTAATTAACGGAAGCGCCTTTAAATGTTATCCAACCACGTGCTAACACAGTCTGCTATTCTCTCTTATTCACACCACCTAACTACATGCATACATACGAAGCCTCAAAGAGGTAGCTCACACGTGTAGGAAGTCGTTGATCATCACGTTTCATGCTTCCTGGTTTACCGGTGGGAGCAGGCACTGGAAGTCCGGCTCGGGAATTTATTTATGTGCGCTTGCCCAAAGGACGACTATGCTTATGTTATAAGTAAGCTTTCTATTCTTGTAGTGCGAGAAGTAGAAGGAGGGTCGCGAATAGGATACAATACAAGTACACAGGAGAAGGGCCGTCGCCCTGTATTCTATTTGGCTCATCTGCCACGCGAGGCAACCCAAGCATTCAAGCCGCCTCAATGGTCCACCAAGAAGATTTGTTGCATACCTTTGTTCACCCAGATATACAGTTCTGGTGGATGCACGTAAGTACACGCCTACCGCTTCCTAGACGTGGAGGGTTCTGGAGCGCAACTGGGGCTGTTACGCAGCGGAGTGCTTTTCAAATAAACGCGAGGTTTACGTGCCTAAGGTCTGTTTGATTAGTTCTTTTTTTCAGTGAACCCGTCGCGCCATAGGTTTCATACTTGGTACGGTTTCGAGTATTGATAATTACCGGATGATAACCGCGTGCTGATAACTCATGAGCTGGTACCAGCTAGTCCCTGCTCACATTCACTCTTTGGGAGGGACATACAGTAGCCTACTCTGGAAGTTCCTTTATGATGGCAATGCTGGCGGCTCCCCTACCTTTGGCGCCTGCTGAAGTACTACCCCAGACATTTTTTTTGGTGGGGAGGCGAGTCAAGGATTCAAGCGTTCAATGAATCTGATATTTGCAATGCTATTAACATAATTTGTAGTACAGTGGTGCACACTATGATTGAGAGGGTTGTATTAGGTGCTTGAGACGAGGAGAAAGCTAGACAACATGATTTATTAACACACAATTAGTTCCAGAAAAAAATGGCTTCAATCCACGCTGTGAGGGTTGTTGGAAAGCAAAGCTTTCAACGATGACCGCAACAACTGCCCAAGCGGCGTCACTTGAATTCACACAAGTTGCTCTACAAAGAGTGAAATCAGAGATTCTGCCAGCGGCGACATGGAATTCGCGGGGGCGGCATCCCGAACCCAGCATCGTCGGAAACGGCCGGGCTAGAGCGGCGGACGCCGCCACTGTAGCCCGGCCGTGCGGCGATCGAAAGAAAACGGCGAGTAGAGTCTTTCTAAGGGTGAGACAGCGGAACCTAGCCATCGGGGTGTGCTAGCTCCGTGCTACACCACCGCGCGACAAAAGCACAGGCACCAAAATAATATGGCGTGTGAGCTCAGTGATTCCCATTTGTACTGATTTAAACTAATTATTTCAGTAAGTTTGAGAATTACGAGAAACCCTATGGAACTTTTGTAATCGCTGTTGATCAGATCCAGTTGTTTCTTTCGCATTTTGTAATACCTCTTAAAATATAACCGAATTGGTATTCACAAATTTAAGAAACGGAGTCCCATTTGTGGCAAGCAGTAAGCAAAAGGTAGCGTTTCTCTAGCGGCCAGATGTCTGTATGTGGTCTCTACATTTTCTTTTCCAGCCGTACAACTCAATCCGCAAACTATATTTTCCATACGACCACTTTATTGTGTGGGGTCCGGGTTAACGAGCACGTGCTGCAGAAAACGTTAATCAAGCTGTGCAAAGAAAGCGCCCAGTGGACGCGAAGCAGCACGAAAGCAGGCCGAATACAACTGTCACTAAAGCAGACGACAAAGCCGTCACGCCGACGCGCCCACCGGTACAAGCAGTCACCCGCGTGCAGGGAACGCTGGGGAATAGCGCCCCATGGCCGCGCCATCTACACTGTGCTCCGTGAATGAAAAGCGGCCTCCCCATACTGAGCCGCGTTGCGAGTTTCTTGTCCCCCGTGCCACAAAAGAACCGTTGGCAGGTAGAGATAAAAACCTTTGTCTGAAAATTCTTTTAACAAGACGAGCAGTAAAAGCTTTTATACAAAATATATAGAACACAACTATGAATGGTTTCGCAATTGGATAGCTTGTCTAGGTTTAACAAGTCTTTCATTTTTGTTTTCCCGAGCTCCCATATTAGCAAGCTGTTTTTGACAACGTTAGAGCGATTGTGTTGTACTGCAAACCAACCCGCCGCGGTGGCTCAGTGGCTAAGGCGTTGCGCTGCTGAGCACGAGGGCGCGGGTTCGATTCCCGGCCTCGGCGGCCGCTTTTCTGATGGAGGCGAAAAGCAAAAACGCCCGTGTGTGCGAGATTTCGGCGCACGTTAAAGATCCCCATGTGGTCAAAATTAATCCGGAGCCCTCCACTACGGCGCGCCTCATCGCCTGCGTTGCGTCGGCGCGTTAAACACCACAATCAATCAATCAATCAAATCAATCTTGTACTGCAAACCTACGAGCGACTCCAACGGAAAAAGCGAAGGATCTGGCTCTTCTATTTAGCAAGCCTTATCTGCGCATTAGTTATCGCTGTCTGCTAAATCCGTAAAACAATTGAATTACTTTATTCAGCGGCACTTGACCGCCGCCAGCCGCTATAACACAGCGTCACTCGACTGAAGGAACAAAGTGACACCACGACCAAATCGGCGCGACATCTAATCGCCACTTGCTTCTACCGCCGAGACGCGGTTCACCAGTCTTGAATTCTACTACTGCGCATTCAGGTGACGATTTGCAGCCCTCTTTGCTGGTTGTCTTTGAATCACTTGCCGGGTACGCAGTTTTAGCTTTGTCAGTAACTTCGGGAGGCTTCCAAAAACCCTTAGAGCGGCGCCTGTTTTGAGAGTTGTTGTATGTCGTTGTAACGATAGGACACCTCCGTTCTCGACATGCTCATGAGTTCTGATATCGGCAGCAGTGATTTGCTTTTTGCAAACACGCACATACTTACAGTCAAAGCAAAAAAGCTGCTTCTAACGGGGTACGTAATTTCCCACTGCACAAAAATAGTCTTGCGGGAAAACACACACAACGAAGACAAGGCCCCACGAGGTATCATCTGAAGCCTCGTAAGACTTATTGAAGTGAGGTCCGGCACTCACCAATGACCGCTGTGAATTCTGAAAAGATCGCGCCACCATGACGTCCGTCGTGCTTGATCTCGCACCCTGACACCACTGGTTACATTACGGGATGTTACCCCGAACCGGGCTCCTTCCCCTTCCGTGACGCGTGGTAACGTGGTGGCCGAGGCGGCCAGCAATAGTTGCTCCCTTGGTGACGACGACAAGAAGCCGAAGACAAACTTAACTGGCATGCTACATGGCGAGAAGTCAACTGCTACGATTACGAAACAATACTTTTACAGGCGAGATTAAAGCATGCCCCTAGCAAAGCAGAGCTCTTAACAGAACCTTGTTGCGGTCTGCAAATGGCTACAGAAAGCATTGGATTTAAACACACAAGCAGGTACGTCTCCGCCGCTCTCCTACCGCTTTTGTATGCGGAACGAAAACAGTGCAAACGCACGCGCACATACCTAACAGAGGTAGTGACTGACGGCTGTACCGGCGCTCGTTGAGTCTGAGAGCGAGGGAGAGGTGATCTCGGCGAGCAACGTCTGTTTTGCTGGTGCACGACTGAAAGCTGAGTTACTTAGTGACTCGGTTTAGAAAGAAGAAAAGAAAGTATAATAAAAACATCCAGAAGAATATTACTACAACTACTACTACTATTATACTAATATAATAATAATAATAATATAAAAATATATAAACCATATAGTAATAATATTCAATCCTTCGATCCTTCCATTAGTCAATCAATCATCACCAGCCTATCTACGCCTACTGCCGGGCAAAGGCCTCTCCCATTAATCTCCAATTACCCCAGTGCTGTGCTAACTGAGACCAATTCACCCACGCAAACTTCTTGATGTCATCTGTCCATCTAACTTTCTGCCGTCCCCTGCAACCCTTGCCTTCTCTAGGGATCCATTCTTTTACGCGTATGACCAACGTTTATCTCGTCTTCGGATTATATGCCATACCCGCGTCCATTTCTTCTTAATTTCTACTAAAAGGTCCTTAACACGCCTTTGTTCCCTGACTCACTGTGCTCTCTTGTCACTAATGTTACACCTAGTATCTTCCGTTCCATTGCTCACTGAGTCGTCCTAAATTTAAGTTGAATCATCGTAGTGAGCCTCCAGTACGTGCCCCGTAGGTGAGTTCCGGGGAGAAGCACCTGTCATACACGTTCTTCTTCATGGACAATGGTAGGCTTCTATTCATTATCTGAGAATGCCTGCCGAATGCATTCCACCCCATTCTTATCCTTCTAAATATCTCTGCCTTATGGTTGGGATCAGGTTTCACAACTTGGCCTAAGTATATATATTCGCTTACCCGTTCCACTGCATCGCCAGCGACCTCAAACCGGTCTGCTGTCCCGAGGTTAATGATCTTTACTTTAGGTTTTTTGCGCTATAATTTTCACGCCCGAGATTTTACTCAGTTCAGTGCGATAGGCATGCTTTGCAAATTGTCCCCGAGTTACTTAGCAAGACAACGCCATCAGCAAATCTGAGTTACTGAGGCTACTCCACTAACCCTTACTCCTACCTGTTCCCAATCCAATATTCAGAATACTTCTTGTAAACATGCTGTGAATAACGTCGGAGAGGTTGTGTCTCCTTGTCTAACGCCCTTCCTTATATGTTTTTTACTGCTCTTCTTATGGAGTATGATGATAGCTGGTGACTCAGTGTAAATATCCTATAGTAGTCTTACATAATGTTCGTCTACACCCTGCTTCCGTAAGGCCTGAATGACGGCTGAGGTTTCTATCGAGGCAAATGTTTCTCATAATCTACGAAGGCTATAACAGGGGTTCAGTATACTCCGCGCACTTCTCTATCACCTGATTGATCGTGTGAATATGGTCATGGTCCATTGTTGAATAGTCTTTACAGAGCGCTGCTTCTTCGTTAGGTTGACTGAAATTTAAGGTGGCGGAAATTATGTTAGTGATTACATTGGTAAATACATTGTAGATGACTGACAGTAAGCTCATCGGCCTGTAATTTTTCAAGTCCTTCATGTCACCTTATGGATTGGGATGGTGTTCGCGTTCTTCCAAGCTTTCGGTACACCCGCGCTCATTAAGCATTTCATGTACAGGTTTGCCAGTTTTACTAGTGCAATTTTCCGGCCATCCTTCAGGAGGTCTGCTGTTATCCGATCTTCAATAAGTGCGTTGCCCGCTTTAATTTCTTTCAACGATTTATTTACTTCGTGTATTGTTTCTGGTGGGATGTCTATCTCCTCTGAGCTACTGTCTCATTCGGCATTATCCTGTATGTCCCGGCTACTCTACAGATCCCTATAGAACTCCTCGGCCACTGTGACTATTTTATCCCGATTTGTGATGACATTGCCTTGCTTATTCTTAAGTGCATACATCTGATTTTTCCCCACGCCAAGACGTCTCTTTACTGCTTTCAGGCTACCTCCGTTCTTTCCAGCGTATTCGATCCTCTCCATATTATACCTCCGTATGTCAGCTGTCTTACGTTTATTGATTAACTTCGAAAGCTCCGCTAGTTCTATTCTGTCAGCTGCGGTGGAGATTGTCATGGTTTGCCGTTTCCTGATTAGATCTTCCGCCTCCTGTGAAAGTTTGCCAGTATCCTGTCTAGCCATGGTGCCTCTGACTTCTACTGCACACTCCGTGATAATGCGTGTAAGGTTGTCGCTGGCTTCCTGTGGCGTAAGCTCGGCTTCCTCGTTAAGCGCGGAATATCGGTTCTGCAGCGCGATCCTGAATTCTTCTACTTTACGTCTAACTGTTAGCTCATTTATCGGCTTCTTTCGTACTAGCTTGTTGCGGTCCCTCCTCAGATCTAGCCTAATTCGAGATCTTACCATACGGTGGTCACTACACCTTACCCTTCCGAGCACTTCCACATCCTGCACGACGCCAGGGTTATCGCATAATATGAAGTCTATTTCATTTTTGTGCTCCTCATTCGGGCTCCTCCAGGTCCACTTCCTGCTCTCCCGTTTACACAAGAAGGTATTCATTATGCGTTGGTTATTCCGTTCTGCAAACTCAACTAGTAGGTCCCCCCTGCTATTTCTACAGCCCAGACTATAGTTCCCAACTGCCTTGACTCCAGCCTGATTCTTGCCTACTTTAGCATTGAAGTCCCCCATAACTACGGTATACTGTCTTTTTACTTTAGCCATTGCCGATTCCACATCTTCACAGAAGCGTTCCACTACTTGGTCGTCGTGGCTGGATGTGGGCGCGTAGCCCTGCACCAACTTGAGCTTGTACCTCTTATTGAGCCTAATTACACGACCTGCTGCCCTTTCGTTAATGCTATAGTATTCGTGTATGTTGCCAGCTATGCTTTTATTGACTAGAAATCCCACTCCCAGTTCTCTTCTGTCCTATAGACCACGGTAACATAGGACGTGTTCATTTTTCAGCACCGTAAAGGCTTCGCCTGCCCTCCTAACCTCGCTAAGCCCTATTACATCCCATTTAATGCTCTCTAATTCCTCTAACACATCGAGACTTGCTTCGCTAGATAAGGTTCGCGCGTTAAGCGTTGCCAGGTTCAGATTCTATTGGCGACCTGTCCGGATCCAGGGATTCTTAGCACCCTCTGCTGCGTCACAGGTCTGACCGCCGCCGTGGTCAGTTGCTTCGCAGCCGCTGGGGACTGAGGGCGGAGGGTTAATTGGCGTATTCATGAGAGGTTGTGGTCGTTACTACACCAGGGTGGCCAATCCTGCTCTGGTGAGGGAGTGCATTGCCGGCAATGGTCGCCGGGGTCTGGCCGCACCCCAAGCCCCTTCGTGCAATTCCAGCAATACGCGGATTTCTTTTTTTTTATCCGGTGGGAATTGTCCGGCACCGGGATTCGAACCACGGTCCTTCTGCACGCGAGGCGGCTGTTCTACCTCTACGCCATCGCTGCGTTCACTAACCATTAAAATGGGCTCAATAAAAGTTGATTATCTCTCTCTCCAGGCTTGCACCACTAGTGGAAGCTGCAGAATTTTTTAGATACCCTTTAAATGTCAAAAAAGATGCCGAAATAAAACTCGTGTGGTAGCTCCAATAGTTTTTTCCCAATGATTGGTTGCAAACGTATTTCATAAGAAATGGCTTTGATCAAAAGAGCTGTTATTAACGCATCATTGATGCAAACGGGCGTGAAGGCCAAGCTATGTTGAATGCTTTGAATCGTATGTTTTCATCCACCCCATATAATGATGAAACGGGCACAACTGCCGCATCGCCCCCCTTAATAACCCTAGTGAACCCTCTCCTGAAAGCTCCAAAGAGAGAGGACCGTTGCGAAGGGTGCCTTGACTGCCCGCTCGAGAAACTCGTATAGCCGTATCCTCAGTCTGTGGTGTACTCCACGCATTTCCTGAACTCAGCTGGATGGAGGTTACCACAATGCTTTCACAAGCAAAAATTAATTTCAAGATCTTCTCGACTGGAGGTGCCAGTGGAGGGATTCAAAATACCAAGGTTTGGCTTTCTTGGTTTTAACGTAATATAACCAAGGAGATACGTGTCTGAGACGACGTTACTAAAGGCACCCCGTGACCTTTCTAATAGCCGAGTCACACTTAGTAAAAAGCCAAACTCATGCTCCACCGTTAAACTTACCCATTTTAGTCTGCCTGATTTACGTATTCGGTGAACTTTCTTTCGTCGGTACCAAACCCTTTATCGATGTTTTAAGGTGTCCACTTAGGACATAATGCCAGCCGGCCATATTGTAGGATGCAAACCCGAAATGAACTGACAAAACCACTGCTCTCAACTTTTCAAACGACGCTGACGAAAATAAAAGTAATATAGACAGTCTATTTCACATCGTCACCGCCAAACAATGAATCAGTGTGATGTCTATTCGTGCGATGCGCAACCTTCTTAGCAGGCCATCCATGGTCCCGTCTGCGTCGCTTATCTCGTAAGGGTTGGCTGCTGGCCTTACACGGCAGGAGCTTGCAACGTCTACCCATCGGTATTGCCTCAATACAGAGACATTGTGTGCTGTATCTGGCAGATATGTCCTACAAATGGGCTCATTTATTCTTTTTTTCATGCCTCTCTTATGTTCACTTATTAGGATCGTTCGATTTCCGCCTACATTTCTCTATCTCCAGAGGTCAGAAGGCGGTACAAGAGCAGCGAAATCCGTTCGGCGTGGCCCACCTCTACAGGTCCCTTTTCCCGGGTTTACGAAACGAAAATATGGTGAGAAACGTTGATACGGCGGCAATGTCAATATCAGCCGCGTAAACGGCTGCTAAACGGAGCTGTTGCCGCATTAAAAATTGGCTGGCGGTTCAGAAACTCCCTAATGCAATATTTTGGCGCAGCTGTTCAGCTGTTTTGACCGTTCAAAATATGCTGAGCTAAAGAATTTCAGACGGACATATTTGTATGGTTACAGAAAAATTGTGTAAGCAGTGGCTGACGAAGCACATGAACCGGTTGCCTCGCTGATTCTTCAGCACTCACCCGGGGGTCTGCCGTTGGTGGTACTGGAACTCCGCTCTGGCAGCTCTTCAGCTGCAGCGGCTGACGAAACGCACAACCGCTTGCCTCACTCGTAATTCAGCACGCACTCCTGATGGCCGCAGTGCGCAGATGCAGCACTCACTTGTGCGTTCTCTCGACGGCAGCAATGATGACACTAAGCGCCGGCGGCGCGAAATGTGTTTCAAAAAGGGAGTGCGAACTTTGTATTAAGCGGATGCACATCATATTCTAGCCCATGCCCCCCTCACGTTTTCACCAAGCATCACGCCGTCGCGTGCCTTGTGCGGGTACAGCTTACTGCCCCCCCCCCCCACACACACTTTCGGAGAACGTTGGCACCCTCCACCACGGCGGACCCCCCTCCCCTCACAATTTCGCGACCACATTCTCCTTTGCTTTCTTTCGTCGTGCGCTCTTTCACTCGTCGGTCTTCCAATTATTTCCTAGGGTAGACAAGGGGGGTCCCCCTGGGCTCGTCGCTATGGCGGTGGGCCACGAGGTAGCTTTCACTGTTAATTTCTCTCCACCTTCGGGTGCACAAAATTCTTTTGTCGATATGCCTGTTCACGTACTGTTGCAATTGGGTACTAAACCGGTTGTACTTCGGTGGTACTGGGGAGCTATTGAAAGCTCCATTTACTCAATGTTCCCTCGGTCACGACACCGACGGGGCGGAGCCCATGGACGTACGCCAAATGAATGTGGCCTAAACTAATCACACGTCCAACGACGGTGACTTTATACCAAGTTTCGACTCAACCAATTGTGTTTTATTTGGGCTCCGCATGCGCGGCCGGTGCCCAGGAAACGCTAAAAGCCACGAGCTCCATTGTTTATATTTGAAGTTATCGTGTTAGTACGTACCCTACACCCAGCCTACGACACCAGTTGCAAGTTGGGCGTGTTGGCAGGTGTTCAACACTAATCACAGTGTGAAAGACGAGACAGACACAAGAATAACCACAGGACAAGCGCTGACTCTCAACTGAATTTATGAAAAACTCGCGACACACATTTACAGCGAATGCAAACAGCAGCACACGTGTAGAAGTGCTATTCAAAAACAAAACAATAAATAATAGAAAGAAGAAAAAACTGATAAAACATTACTTATTGGTCGTTATCCATGAACTGAACCTCTTTATCAGTAAGCACCACAGAAGGGTGTCTCACGAATTTTTCAACTCTCTTACTAATATGATAGGCTTCAACTATCTCTAAGTGTAACTGATTCGGCTGTTTGGTAAGAACATCAACTTGCTAAAACATCGGGAGGCAGCCGTACATGTTGCGTTGTGAGGACAAATGCCATCGTCGACGTGTTTTGAAGAAGAAGGCATGCTCAAGCAATCTAACATTCGCACACCTGCCCGTCTGCCCTATGCATGACGCGCCATACAATACAGGAATTTGGTGTACGACTCTGGTTTGGCAGTCTACATATCTGTGCTCTTGCTTTGTAGCACTCCCTGATTCTGCTACCCTTCTTTTCAACGAAGCCTTTCTTTGTACGGCGGCGTGCATACGCTCCAGTTAACGCTGGTCAGAAAAAAACACCGTGATGCCCATACCGACTGGCAACATTATCCAAACCATGGGATGTCCGGTGTGCACAGAGATTCGCAGCCAGCTTATTTTGTTTCGTTTTTTTTCGTTTTTATCGTGATCCCCACAATACTTGACATTCCTGAACACTTATTGCTTCAATTCCACAGCCCTTCTCTAGGGTAACCTGCTTTCAGGCTACCTCCGTTCTTTACAGCATATATGATTCCTCTCCATATACTACTGTATGTGAGCTGTCTTACGAATGTTGAATAACTTCGAAAGTTCCGCAAGTTAAAATCTGTCAGCTGGGGTGGACATTGTCATGGTTTGCCGTTTCCTAATTAGATATCTCGTCTTCTGGGAGAGTTTACAATGTCCTTTCGTGACAGGACAATCAATTATTCAACTTTTATTAAAGTGTCCAGGTACTGCCGGAAGAACAAGATATTGGTTGTTGCTCATCATTACATGCGGTAATGTAAACCAGCTGTGCCACAGAAGTTACGAACTTTCTCCTCCTGGATATTACGTGGCATTATGAAGCTTCTTGGCAACTCCTCACCGACCAGGTCCCATACTTTTTGCTCACTGTTATTGACAAATTTCTTTCCTCCTACTAACCCTAGCACAAGCTCACCACTGCACACCGTGGTCTGACTAATGGACTACCGGAACGACAAAACAGACTATTACTAGCACGCTCCCAATGTTTGCGAATGCTGACCGTTGTGACCGGTACAATGTGCTCAAGGCAGCAGGACATCGGTGATATGAACCACAGACGATAGCAAACATGCTGGCCATAAGAGAACCCGCCCCATCTGCGCGTCGCACCACATCTTCGCAGTCGAAACTTGGGACCACAGGGCTATTTTCCACTCCTTATCACCTGTCAACAGTACTATCTTCTCATAAAACTTCTCACACCAAGGCACGGCTGGATTATGTCCCTATTAGCTTCTGTATGAAGGGCAGATAAACCTGCCACTGGACAACCTACTGCCACCGCCTACATCACCGATAAAATAGAGCACTGATCATTTCGCCTGTTTGTACTTACATGTGCCAATTGCCGACGCCCACCTCACGGCTTTGCATAGCCAACAAAGACGCCTTAGAGCGTCCAGCCCCACAGTTTCGATTTTACTCTGGGGTAACTTCCTTCGCTCTTCACTCCCTCTCCTCATGTTACACCTGCCCTATCACCAGATCTACAAGCTTACTGACAGTACCTCTAAGACATTCTCTGTCGCCTGTTGCGATTGTCTCATCCGCCCCACAGAGACAGTGCACATATCATGCGTCTCAAGCCCAAGCAATCCTCCGTCAATCTTGTGCTTTCAGGCCAGCACTGATTGGTGCTCTTGCGGGCGGACGTAGCATCGGGAGTAAGTGTGACAATGCGTTAGCGGGACGGTTTTCCCGCGCTGCGATTGTGCTTTCTGGTGTTTTACTGGTACGACAATTACATGGCTTTCCACAGCGTTCAACCATCGCTATGGAAAGCGACGGACGAGAGAACTTTCTGCCTGATCTCACCTAATTTTGCCTAATCCCGCCTAATATCGCTGCATTTTGCAGGCTGGTGGTCCGCGCACTTTCTGTACAAACAGAATGCGGGTGCCAAGTTGTTCACTGCAGAATTCGCATGAGAGTTGTTAAATTGTGTTTATGGCTTTTAAGTGCACAGCAATTTAGGGCTGGCCTTGTCGTCGTAGCTCGGTCTAACGGTCGATGTGAAACGACTACGGAATCAGGCGATGCCCCGAGATAACGAACCCAAGTAAACCCCGGCGTTACGTTATATTTCATCCCAAAGATGCATCCGAAACCAAGCGGTTTAAATACTGATAACTTCTCGAAAACTCGTGAAACGTTGGCGCTTGTCATACATCTCCCCTCTTTTTAGCGCAAACACTGCAGCTACATTTGGAGGAAAATATGTGCAATTAAGCAGCAGCCCGCTCATTTAGTTCGAAAGGCTCGTCGAGTTGGTTTTTGTGATTGTACTCGAAAAAAGTGGCAGTGCAACGCCGGCACGTGCTGGACGAAAAGCGAGCACAAAAAAAAAAACGGAACTCCCGCTGGCACTGTTTCAGGCAGGGCGCGCGCGAGCACTACGGAGGCGGGAAATTTGAATTTCTTTAGGAGGTAGCAGTAAGCAGATACCAGCGCTACAGCCCATTATATCGAATCACTTTCTCTGCACTTCCGTCAGTTGTAACGCTGAGTGGAACGGCTTGAATTTTTTTAGAGCCCAGCTCTTAATTTCAATCGGCTGGTCCTAGGGTTCCGCAAACTCCGTCGGCGTCTACCATCGATGTAACTGAGGGAACGATGAGGACACGAAAGAAAGAGCGAGGAGGAAAGTGCAGGAGAAGAGTATGGCAAAAGTGGAAAAGGACCCTTTATGCCCCGGTGGAAGGATGAAAAGTGCTTCGCGGTGGTACCGGCTACGAGATAATGCCCCAGTAGCGCGCACCGTCGTCTTCTCGGCGATGAGTCGAACATTTCCTGAGACGAAGGAAATACTTCGGCTGCCGCTGAGGCTCCGGCCCGCTGACGCCATTTGTTATCTGATGATCATACTGGAACTCAGTGACGGCTCGAAACGTCCATATGTTTCTTGACTTTCCAGTCTTCATTCCACGGGTTATTAGATGATCTGATTATTACACACCACATGATAATAACGGCGCTGTTGACAGGGTATTAGGTAACCTTCTAAGGCTAAATCGTTGCATGCTAAATTGATAATCGTGATTTATTAATCACAGGTGTATGGCGGTCGCCTTTAACAAGCAGATTTGTGTTTACTACAAAACTACTTGGTTGCAATTAAAGACGCCGATGAGAGATACGATTGGCGAAATTTAGAGTAAAACAATAGGTGGTTTATGTGTTAAACGGCTATATTTACGGAAATCTTGTTCCTTGCCTTTGCATGCGAAGGAAGGAAGGATATTGCTGATTTTCAGCAACGCTGTCATGCAAACTATCAAGTAAATCGGTTAAGTCTACACAGGAAATATTGTTTTTGCCGAGAAAGAGAGCACGGCAATAGACAACGACGCAAGGAAGAGCAACGGGAAACACTCTATTTTTCGATCATGATGCACCAACTTTCCCAACGCCTTGTTTTAGGGTATTATGTTCAACAGTGTATATTTTGTTATTTTCCCACGTTTTACTAAACAACATTTGAAACATTTTCTGAATTTCATCTTCACAATGACGTGCAAAGCATACTGTTAAAATAACTGTCATTGGGAGATACCGAACAAACATTGCTTAACTAACTGCGAAAGTTATTACACTGCGAAAGGCGTTTCCATTCTAAGCATATTTTCTTAAGTACCGCTCTTCTAAAAACTGGCTAACGACCTACTTTTACGAAACCGTGCGTTGCCCTCTAATCCCTACATCCCTTATTCCTCACGTACATACTCACGTAGAAATATGTACTGAACTTCACTTAGGCCAACAGCACCACGCCGCCGCAATTTGCGACAGTACACAAGGAACAAACAGCTTTTCAGCTTCAACCCGGCAACCGTGTTTATTTGTGTCAAGCCAAGAGCCCACAACCAGTGCCACCAGTGATAACGATGATATCGCTGCAGAGACGCCTGCCGATCAGTCGACATCATTCAGGTCACCTAGTTTCACGTGTCCAGAAGCAATGGGGCCTTCGGCGCCAGTTGCCTCAGGGCTGAGGAAACCTCTCCCAATGTTTCTATCAGGCCCAAAGTAAGACAGACCAGTTCCTCTTCTTTCATTTCTTGTGCCTTCAATGCCGGAGCTACCAAGTGGATTGGTTCTAGGCGCATTGCTTCCACTGCCTGGAAAATTCAAACTTCTGTCACTTTCAACGTCCCCGCCAAATTCTGGGTCAAAGCTCTCCGTAGTGCTAAGGCCATTACTGCCCACGCCCAACCCACCACTTCCACTGCCGCCAAGTCTGCTTTCATCTCCAATTATAACCTCCCTGCTGTTGCTCCTGGCCAGCTGCTTCTTCAGTTCTGATATTTTGTTTTGAAGTTCCTTGCTTTCTTTACGCAACCTAATTATCCTTGGAACAGTATAAAGAACAAGGAACCGTTTTTTCCTCTTGAGTACTTTTTGATGCAACGGTTGAGTGCAAACGCTGCTTCGGCACGTTCCAAACTGAAAGAGAATAATGGCGACAAAATATTACTTTTAATACGTGCAGCGGCATATAGATGCGACATAGTTTAGCACAGCTTCCATCGCATTTGCCTGAAGGTGGATGTCTGCGATGCCCCAAATTGTATTTTCAATTACCTACAGCAAGTGCAGTCACAAATCTCTACCTAATGTCGGCGCAAAATGCACAACGTGTGGATTGAATTTTTGAAATTTTCTTGCACTTATTGGCACTACATGCTAACGGCACCGCAACCACTCCTCTTGGTCTTATGGCCCCTGCAACCTCTTCATAAAAATTGGCCGCGTATCTCCTCCTTTCATTGCCAATGCCTATAGAGACGGTAGTCGTTCGTCAACATTTTCCAATTAAATGCCTCCTTTCGCATTCCCGCCCACCCCTCATGCTGTTCCTCTCCCGTCGCGCTCCTCCCAAGCTAAGCATTCTAGAGGTTTGCTCTAGACAATTTAAGCTGAGCGCATGTCACTGCTCCAAGCCGGGTGCCTCGATGAAAGCGATGCCGTACGGCGGAGACGCCCGTGAATCCAAGGGGCCTACTTCAACGTTTAATGAACCACATGCCTTACTCCACGTGCGTTCCAAGACGAACGCACGTTCCTACATTGCAAGAAGAATGTAGAACCTATCTTGTAGAACCTTTCGTAACTGTTTCCGTTTGATTTCTCAAATTTCCGCTAGTGAAGCACGCGACAGCAGGTTACGGAGAAAATTGTTTCTATGCAGTAGATGAGGTATTTCCTTTGAATGAAGCGTCCATGAATCTGTTATAAAGGAACACTGCAAATATCATTTATATATTGATTTTCTGCCTCATATTTGCTTCATGTTTTGTTCTTGTTCAACCATGATGACAAGTATGAACATTGCCGCCGGGCTTAGACGTTGAGATGTGTCTGTGGGTACATAAACCTAGTGTGCAGCTTATGTTTCACTTTGGCCGGGTGGCTGAATCGCATTACAGACAGACAGTTGGCCACACAGACAGTCCATCGTTTTCTCGTCGAACTAGCCCAAGAAAAACAATCATCTTTAAACATATCGTACACCTTTCACTAAGCGCCTCATGCATGAATTCCGGAGCAAAACATTGCTGCTTTTCTTTGAAATTTTATAAATATGAACACATAACGTAAGTGGCCGAACTACGTACGTGCTACTTCGGAAACAGCATGAGTCGATTGTTTTATAGCAGATGCAAGAAAAATCGACAGATGCTCTTTGGTTTCTTCTTTATGTTATTTTAAAACTTCTTAGTGGGAATAACAAGAAAATATTGCTTTTGAAAGGGGCATGACAGCACTTTCCCTGACTGAATATAATGCACTGAATTCTTTCACAAATATGTGGGAAGCAATTAAAGCGACATTATAGCTCCCATTTCGGAGCCTAAAATAGTCTTAAACGAAAAAGATGTTCTTTCAATAGCGTTAGTTATCTATATTGGTCTGAAAGCAAACTATCCTACAGATGGTACGCAAAATACCTTACATACAGCCCCAAAATCGGCAAAAAATAAAAGATCAGTGAATGACAGAGCGAGTTCACCTGACCACGCAAAAAAAATTCTCGCTCTATCGGAATGGAGGAAAAGATCTCACAGAAGTTCCTCTAACGAAAATAACTATTTGTATAGTAAGAAAATGTGTATAAACTTTGTTCTGAGCTTTATTCGAGCCACACCGCACCGCTGAACTACAAGATTCTATGTTTTACAAACTTAAGTCGCAAATAAAAAGCAGGTTAAAAACTTGTACTCACTAAAGAAGCAAACATTTCCGCGTGATAATTGCAGAGGTAGCAATTGCCTGATATCACTTTCTAGCTATTAGCGTATGGGTAGGGATAAGGCATCATTCACACAGCCGTTTTTACCCTGTCGCATCACCGTCACGTCACCGTCTTCCGTCATAGGCGACACTTTTCGCGGCCAATTGAAATCTTACCTGAGACACTCAACAATCTCTCCTCACTCTTTTTAACCATGTCTGGGATACTGACACGATGCCTTGATCCTGGAAACATACTGACATCGTTCTTATCCCCAAACCCAAAAACCTGCATCTAAAGACAATCTTAGACCCATTTCGCTTACCTCGTGCGTAGGCAAACTTCTCGAAACCATGGTGCTTACCCGCCTCGAATTTCACATGGAACACAACTGCCCCCTCCCCTACACCAAAACAGGATTTCGTCACGACATTTCGACACAGGACACACTGCTCCTCATCTCTCAAGATCTTTACGAACTCCCAAGCTCCTCCCAACTTCGCGGCCTCCTAGCCCTTGACATTCGCAAAGCATTTCACACAGTTTCACACCAGGCAATCCTCGCTAACCTTGCCCGAACAAACTGCGGGAGCCGAATATATAACTGTAACAAATCCTTTCTCTCACACCGCACAGCCTCTTTAAGCACCCCGGGATCGTCGCCTCCATCTTTTTATTTCACCTCTGGCACCCCAGAGGGCTCAATCCTGTCTCCAACCCTTTTCAACCTTGCACTAGCCCAACTGCCTTCCCTCCTAGACTCTATCCCTCATCTCTCCTCCACCATCTATGCCGATGATATTAGCCTCTGGTCCTCCAATGGTAGCCCAGCTCAACTCGAAAAAACCCTTCAACAAGCATGTGTTGTAATAAACAACCATGTTCGCACATTAGGTCTCGCTATCTCCCCTTCCAAATCGGCTCTCATGATCATAACGAACAAGAAAGGCAGAGCCCCTGATCGTGACCTCATCAACATCTCCATTGATAACACCCCAATTCTCAAAACAGACACACTAAAAATTATAGGTCTTACTTATCACTACTCCGGTAGTTCCTACCCTACACTTCGAACTATACACTCTCAGATCGAGCAAATGATTTATCTGCTGCACCGCGTCACAAATCGCCACTCTGGCTTACACGAACAACACCTCCTACTTATTATAGACGCGTTTACCATGTCCCGCATACTGTACACAGTGCCATACCTGCATATCCACGCCCACCCAACTAACAAAACTAGAGGCAGCTCTCTGTAAGCTCTACCGCATAGCCCTCGGCGTGCCCCGCTACGCTCCTACTAACAATCTTACCGCGACCGGCACTTTTAACAGTATAGAAGAACGTATTCAGATACACAAACAAGCCCAACTTCAGCGCCTTCAGACATCTCACTAGGGTCGGGCACTGGTGCAGACGATGGCCTACCCTACTTCTTTGCTTCCTTCAATACCCACAACTTCCCCTCCTGGGGCCACGTTCCTTCGTATCCGCATAGAACCCCTGCCTAAGAATATGAACCCCTCCAGGCATGCCACCCGCCGCTTTCTACTCTGTAAAGCCCTCAGCAAACGTGTCTCCTTTCTAGAAAAGCAAGGATCAGCGGTATATTTTACAGACGCCAGTCAGTTTCCCTGTACGCAAATAGAAACCGCAGCCTTCTTACGCCACTCGTCGTTGGTTTCCGCACAAACGTCTTTTTTCTGCCCGCCAGATGCCACCTCCCCAGATGAGCACTCCATCGCTCTTGCCATAGAGCATGCTGCTCTCACAACCTCCACCGAACACTCCACTTATATCTCCACAGATTCGCAATCCGCCATTCGAAATTATTTACTCTACACCGTCAACCCCTTTTCTTCTAACTTAGTGACTGACACTCTCAACAGACATCCTTCTCACCTATTTGTCCTGGTATGGGTACCTGGCCACGCTAACATGAACGGCAACGCAAGAGTAAACGCGCTTTCCCGAGATCTATCCCCGGGTCCGTCTATGCTCTGGCCAACCTCATACCATCCTCCTTCCACTCGTCTTCATGATCGTGAGACCCGTAAATTCACTTTACTTTCCTATCGCCTCGCCCGCCAAATCTACCCTTCTCCAGACCCGCGTCTCACTCGCGCCCAAAAAGTTCTTCACCGCCAGGCTCATAACCGCTCCCTCCCATCTCACCACATTCTACATCGCATTCGCAAGTGCTCCGGTCCCCCAACCTGCCCTTCTTGCGGCGCATACCCCTCTATTCCCCACTCCTACTGGGACTGCCACCCCCCCGAAGCTTCCCCCCTCGCTCTCCCGCATCACCTGGTGGGACACTTGGCTGGCTCCCCCGCCCGGAACAGACATGCGGGCCGCCCAGGAGGCTCTCTGCCTTCATATCCAAAAGATCTCCAAGGACATTCTGGACTACTATGAAGAGAGTGACGCCTCAGTATCTGTCGTTTAGCTGACCTGGACTTAGGTCAGTGACTGGGCAATAAATGTTTTATCTCTCTCTCTCCCTCGCTGAAGACGCTGCGACGGTGAAGGGAACCAGAGCTCCATGTTTCCGTTCTGTATACGGGATGGGACCATGTCCCGCGCTAAACCAGCCAATCAAAAAACTTACTTTTCATTACGGCAATTATAGTCACCTTGCATCGTATATAGCACAATATTTTTGTGTACATTTCCCATAAAGCACGCTCAATTCTAGGCTAAACTGATCACAGGCAGGCGACCATGTACTCTGACGGGGAGCTCCAGTACAAACGTTACTCCGTTCCGTCTCCGTCGCGGCTTTTTGACGTGACGCTGACCTGACGGAGAACGTGACGGGTGTGTGAATGAGGCCTAACATTGAATGCTGTGCGCCATTAGCTGCCGTGAAAAAAAGGCGGCTCACTCAATTCCGGCATAAACGTTCCTAAATTTAACACTAATGCTTCGCATTTCGGAAATTAGTAGTGTACATTGGTTTTTGCGAATGTGTGCGTTTGTTTCTAACGCAGCATTTAAGTCTCCTTTATTCTTCGTTATATGAAGTCACACCATGCTCCCCATCCTATTAGAACAGACAGCTTAGCATTTCCCACCCTCTGCGCCTACATGGTATGTGTGAAAGTGGGCCTTACCCTTCCCCAATAAAAACACCATGCGGCACTGGTTCGAGATGACACATATACGGAAACCTCTGCTTATCGGTGCTTGCCGGCTACCAGGAAGAAAAGCTTCAAAGCAGTGCCATGAGATCTGATTAAGTTGCAATATTTCTGCGAAAATTTGGTATTGCGTAGAGGGCGATCAGCGTTATAAATACTCCCCTGCACATGTCTAGCGATTCCTTGCGCTAAAGTTCATTTTTATTCCGCTTTCTTCGTTCATTCCGACACAATTGCTCCTCTTAGTGCTTATTTTTGTGCGTACATATTAGGTTAGCGGTTCCATGTTGTCTATAGTTTTCGCACTATATACGCGCTTGTTCGGCGTACCATTCTTCATATTTCATCTTTTCCTAGGCCCTTCAACACGCTATTTTTTGTGTTCAGCTGGCGCTGATGAAACTCGTTGGGTAGGCTGGACGGTGAATTTAAACGGAGAGCTTCTTCAACACAAAAGCATTGCTTCGCTATGTTGGTGAAACCACGCTGCCGGACGCTGTTTCCAGAATGAGCCCTCATATAGCGTACGCAAAACGCGTTCACAACGGCTAATGCTGGACCCGGGCTGACGTGGAATTTTATAGCAGCGCGTGTCTCAGGAACCATGAATATAGGGCAACATTCCGCACGTAGTGACCCATGGCGTTGTGACCCAAAAATAAAACAGAAAACAACACTCGAAGTCGACGGTGTGAAGTAAGCTTATCTGGCCGCGATGAATGTTAAGTTTAAATGGCCGGAGAGTCGACGACGTTATAATAATAATGTTAGAGTTTGAGCTCCCTATGGAACGTCACAGATGTGCGACCAATATACTCAAGAAGACTAGGATGTTTCATAAGCCTCTGGCCTTACATAACGCGAACATTTGCGCTTCTTCATTCTTTTTGTGCAAGGCTGCCACGGTTGAGCCTAAAGGTTGAGATTCGTAGTTCCTGTGATGAAAGAGAGATACGGCCGGCGTATTTAAAGACTAATCGAAAAAAATTACACACAGAAACTCGGTGCGGGGTGATTTCTTTTTGGCATACCACATATTGATATCTTGTGTATACCAGAAATAAAGCAAGAACCGTGCGTCTAATAAAACGTTCGCCCGCAGTCCCAGTTGTCTTTCATCTGTGCGTAAAAGTATACCGCTGCGGCATAAATTGTGCTGTTACAACAAGTAACGAAATGAGGGCGATGAGCAGGTTTTAGGCTTATGCGGTGGCCGTCAAAATACTCGGTGGCAATCTTAGCCGAAGACAGCACTGTCATCACATTTGAATATGCCCAGAGAAGCTCTGCAACGTTTCTTTATCGTACTTTTGTTGCACACAATATCGCACGGAATTGTATATGGTTGCATACAGTTGAGAATGTCCAGGAGCCACACGTCTAACGAAATGTTATTTTACCAGATTAACATACGTTACCCGCTGCGATTGCTGAGAGGATAACGCGTTCTGCGGGTGATTCCAAAAAGGCGGGTTAAATTCCTGCCATGGTGCCCACTTTTCCGATGGTGGCGAAAAGCGAGAACCCTTGTGTGTACTGTAGGGTGCACAGTATGTACAGTACTGGGTACACGCGAGACTTTCTGTGGTTTATTTGTACGGGTACACATACCCAAGTGGTAGAAATGAATGCGGAGCCCCCCATACAGCCCCCTTCATACCCCCGTGCAGCTTCAAGTGCTGTCCGTGCATGTCTTCTTCCCCTTTGTGTAGCGCCTAAAAGCTAGTTCACATTTCAAAAAACATGAACAAACTCGCGGACCTTCTACGAAATCGGCAGTAATATGTTTTTAGAATTCCGATCTCTTCATTACGCCCTCAGTGCTTCACAAAATATCGCTGAGACGCACGACTCTCTTCGGGAGCAGAGGCCGCAGCAAGATGTCGTAAGCCTTGTACAAGCGTGGTACCAACTGTTAGGAAAGAACAGCACCCGTTGCAGAACTTTATGTCGACTAGTCCACCCTTCAATGAAAAAAACATTCTGCGTTCGTGCAAAAATTAGGGCACGCCAAAAAATCTCCTGTGCTAATACTGCTTTACGCATATTCAAACCCTTCCTGCTATGTTCTGGACGTGCGAAGCCAAGGTTCACAAAAAAAATTCCGTTAGAAGTAAAGCCCAACTCAAAGGAGGCGTAAAATTTTTAATTACAAATTTTTAAAGAAATAAATAATGCTTCTTGATTAGTGAGATATGGTACTGCTGTGGTTTATGTGTGCAAATTTTCGTTTTAATTGCTGATGGGCGATCCCGGAATGCTTAGTACTCTCTATGTATTAACCGTTAATATAGTTACTGCTTCGTAAGGTTGGTATCGACTGGTGCGACTGCTATGTTTTGTAGAGCAGTCGCAGGTCGCATTGAAAACAGAGCGGAGCTGACGGTGTTGACGAATAAGTTTTGCCTCAAGTTTTGCCCAGCTCAGAAATAACCAGACATTTCTATGCGCTTTGGCTTGTTTTGTGCGGTGGCTCCCCTACGCAGCTCGTTCCCTACAAAAGTGGTCGCAAATTAGACTACGCCCTGTCTCATAAAAAAAGCGAACGCTGGTCAGAGCTACGCTAGCCATTGGCGAAACGGGAGAGGTGGGGAAAAGTCTCAGGGGTTTTTCACGGTCGATGGGAAGCACTAGCAGCAGCTCCGAAATGCACGCCAACGAAAGCTTTACGCCATAGCACTACCCAATTCATATTCGGTGGCTAACAAGCGCTGCCAAACAGAAAGCACACGAGGAAGTGATGGTGAAGATGGCAAGGTGGTAAAGCGAGCTCCGATAACGTACGAATCGTGGGCGCTGACATGATACAATTCCCATGGTTGCCAGCGCAATTGTATTGCGCCTGCTAAATAGTTGTTTAGTAATTATTTACCTAACACAAAACAATTGAAGCACAATAGTTATATATAATTGCCTTAGTAATTCAAATCAAATCAATCAAATCATTTATTTGCCTACATATATGGTAGATGGGAGGGCGGCGGAAAAAAAGCTGCTTACAGGCAGCTTGACCAGCCCATAGCCCCTGGTTGGTTCAGCGCAGCATCACAGTTGCACATCAGTATATACCATGTAAGTGGCATTATAAATGAACTGAACACAGTGGAAAAAAACCCTCTCCATTCCTTGGGAGGAGGAAATTAATACTAGATATTTCAAAGCTTTCAGTGTAATTAGGCTGTAATTAGCGAACAAAGAGTAAATGTGTAGTTCAGTTTTGTTTTCGATTTCCTTTAACTGCGCTATGAAGTGGCGAGGCCCTTGCACCTAGCTTGCGCAGTGCGGACGTGCAGTCTCCAGCTCAGATGTGCGTGCGTGCAAAACGTGGGCAAGCCGGATGCGGCGCTGAGCAACTGCCCCCCGTGCTGTTTCGAGGCTGTGATCCATAGTTTCACGTTAAGCACCTTATCTAGTGCACCTGAACTGACGCCGGAACATCGATTCCGATCTGAACTTGGCCACCGCAAGTTCACTACAAGCTATGGAGTGGCAGCCAGCTATCGTCCTCGTTGGAAGAGAAATAAAAGGAGTTTTTATAACCGTTCCGTATAAGTTGTTTTATTCATAAAACTTCGTACAGCTCTCCGTGCGTGGAAAATTCGGGCAAACGTTCGTGCAGGTACAATGAAAAAATGAGTAACAAAAATCGGTTTTTTTTAAACAGTGACAATGAGTGAACGTTATCTACTCGCTTTGTGCGAACAATTACTGCCCCCCTTTAGACCCGCAAGCTGCTCCTTGGAAGTGGTAGAAAGCAGCTAGGACTTGATGAATACAGAGAGAGAAAAAAACGAGACACGCCGCTGACTGATTTCGCATACTGCCCTTGGCATGGATTCTGCCACTCCGTTGGCCTGCGATCGACCGCGCTCTTTCCTTCCTGTGTTTCTATGGGACTCACCAGCAATATCAGCGTGGGCCCATGCGATAAAGTTTTTTTTTATTGTCGAGAACGGTTGCACATTCAGCGAAAGCCGCAGTTTACTTCACTTGGATTGGAAAGCATTGAGCGCCGCCCGAAATGTCACAGGAAGCAAAATAAAGCGACACGGAGCAAAAAATGCGTGGAGATTATGACGGAGATTCATTTTCTGTGCACCCCAGTACGGATCAGCTGATTCCTTGGCGTCCTCACGCATGCGATTAGTCGCGTTGGAGCTTGCGCGAAAGTGATGTGTGAGTGCTGATACGTCGTGCTCAAATAGTCTCACTACGTATAAGTCACACGCTAAACCGAAAACACGTTGGTTACCTACCCACAGGAAATAAACTACACAATGCCGCCGACGCCGCCAACACAAAACCCGCCTGACCAGCGGGCCGCTATGTTACAATTAATCCCCGCATGCGCCACTAGCCGGACGCGGAAACGCCAGAGCAGCACGTTGCCAGATTAATACCCATCGCTTTCGCCGTTTTTAGTAAGCAAAAACGCAGCTGGCAACCTTCAAATCGTTGAATCATGTCAGCCACGCACAGTCGTACGGATCCAAAGCATTGGCTCAGCGGCGCGCTTTCCCTCTAGAGTCAGTATATTATCTCTATTGAAGATGATGACGGGGGCGCGCAAAATCAAGGAAAAAAATTAGTGTCCTTCCGCTATATGAAGAAGGGTAACCTGCGAAGCTGAACGCAGTGAAAGCGGTGCACGAAACAAAACAAGTTTCTTCGTAATGTTCAATTGCGTATACTTCCTAGTTAATTAGATGAATGAAACTTGGAACGACCCCAGCTTTATTCGAAAGAAAACATTCAGCTGTCTGTTTCCCTCCAGCTTTGTACGCACCTTGACGTATGCGTAACGAACCAACCTAATCCACTCGACCTCTGAAGACACCACGCAGGTCGTGTTTGGCCACGTGACGTCCACGTGTAAACTTCCACCAGAACAATAGACATGTAAACTATAGCTGCGTGTGCACGCCCCCCCCCCCCCTCTCCCTCCACTCCGAATCCGGGCGCGCATAAACCGGCAAGCGGTTACGTGCGCTGGTCCAGAAGGGACAGACACCTTCACAAATGTTGGTCTGAAAGCCCTTTGTGTTGAACACACGTCGGCGTTCCAAACGACTATGTATCTTTTTATCTGGGAAGCCTTCTTATCTATTCGATGAGCTATTGAGGCGGCTTCGGCAGCGGCAGCGGCTTTTCCTTGTTTTAGCGCCCATTCGCGTTTCGGTTTGGGCCAACGCCTCAGTTTGGGCCGACGCCTCTTCAAGCACGTGCGTCTGGCCCACAGCAAGTTAAAACCTCTAATGGCTAGCGGACAAACACGTCGCTGTCAGTTTGCCTCCTCCGTTGTAGGCATCTTAATGTCTCTGTCACACACCAACCCAGAACCGAACCGCTCGATTACGATGGACAGCTGACCGGGCGCATTCAGCCATGAGACTTCCACTTTATATCTCCCACCAGTGCGACGCGCATGTCATCGGTAGCGCCATGCAGCCCAGCTGTGCGTGAACGCCTCCCCTTGTTCCACCCCAACCGGTGTGAGCATAAACCGGGAACCCGTGATGGTCACATACGTCGAGTGAACTACACTAGCGACAATGTCTCTTGGTGAGCCTTTCAAGCTGAATAAGAATTGTGGGCTCGCGCCGGCGTTCCAGCAGGGCAAGTTGCTCTTCAACCATCAGGGATTCGCAGCTATTCCGATAGCTGTAATTTAATGCGGCAGCGGCGGCGGCTACATGTTTAGCGACTGCGGCGGCGGCAAATTTCGGTAACTGGGACGCGCATGCGCACTTCTGATGATTTTGCGCTATGATCTGATAATGCTGCTACCGCCCTTGTCAGCCCATTGTGTAACTTATATAAGAGGCATGTGCGCGCTCTCTCCCTCGTCTTTCTATTCCCGACCACTCCATCCGGACTTGGCCACTCTGGACTTGTAAGTCGCCTTGTACATGAGTTGGAGCTTCATGCGAACCTCCACAGCGCTGTCCTTTGAGATGTGGCGACGAAGGGCCCGCAGGGTTCCTTGCACATCGATGGGAACGCTCACTATCTGTCCCCAGATGCCATACTGACCGTGTACCGTGAGACAGACGCCTCATGCACATAAACTATAAGCGGGGTGCGTCCAGGCTGTCCTCGACCAGCGTTCAGGCCAGGGAGATCAGACAGGCGCGGCGGGTATACCTAGCCGAGGGTGGTCGTGTACTTGGGTATGACACTCTTTTGTAGAGACTCCTTGCATGTTGCGCACACCATGGAATTCGTAACGCTTCAAACAATTGCGGGAGGTTTTTGGCCAGCACGCGAAGCGCGGATTTCTTTCCGCCGAATGTTTAACGTTTCCGACTTAGCGGACGTCGTTGTCGAACCAGAGACTATCGAACTTTCGCAACTGACGTAGAAATAGCGATTCAAAAAATCGCGTTTCAGTTTTAAATCCGCACATTCTAACGCGTTGTCCTGCCTCACGCCAGGCAGGCGTCAATTCCTGCCTGGTGCATTCTCGCGGGGTTGTCGCTGTTACGTTATTGTGCTTCGCCTTGACTGCTCAACCTTCGGCGCTTTGCATCAGCTTCCCATTCCTGGTCGGTTCATCTTTATCTGCGGCGTCGTTGACTCCACCTTCGATGCTCGCGCTATGCTCATCGAATGATCTTTGTTCCTCCAGTCAGCGAACGGCTCGTGAACGCCCCATGGCTTGAAGGTTCCGTACACCGGAACTATTCAGCGGTAGACGTCCTTTGCGGGAATCGTTTCCCCAGAACCCGGACCGCCGCCGCCTTTACGTCTGCATTTTTAGCGTTTCGGGTTTGTGTCACGTCGTTATAAAAGCAGAGGGTATCGCATACCCCCGAAGTGGCGCCGATATGGCGATCGAGGGAATCGCATCTGAAATCAAGTGCACCGCGCTGCATTTCTTGGGGTAACAAAGAAAGCGGAGCGAGTAGGTAAGTTTTCATGGTGAAAAGAAGCGCGTAGATACAACGAAAACCAGGAGGCGCAAATACAACGGGACGGAGCGCTACTATGAACTGAACGTTTATTGAAAGAACACGAAATTGTATACATGAAAAAAGAGGTAACATACAACATAAGATACTGCTGAACTTAAGCCACCCAAAGGAAACTTTTTTATGTATCATCCAGACAATAAAGTTCAAGGTGAGACGCAGAAACGCGGGTGTACTTTCACACTTGTCACCTATTTTCGGAATATGAGCTGCCTCAACGATTTCGCGTGTCTGTTGATCATGGTGTCAAAATAGAATAGAGGTTTTACTGAACAGGAGATGGCATATACTGCCTCGCAGTAAAAAGAGACCTCCTAAAATGGCATTCCTGGCTTTCATGGAGGTGACGTTATGTCCTGTGCTAAGCTTGTCGTTCTTGCATTTTTTCAGTAAATAAAGAAATGGCAGTTTTAGGTGTTGCACTTTTCCAAGGTTGCAAAATCGAGGCTGATATATTTGTTTTTTGCTTGAACTGTCGGATGACTTCAAACAATGCTGCCATAGGTAAAGTGGTGTATACTGAACATCTATTATGTTTCAATTATTATGAGTGAACATAGGCTCTATGTATTACTCTGTGTTGTAATTGTTTGGGCGAAATATCAGTTGGGCGAAAAATAACACTTACGGCTGCTCTTTTTGCAGGTTGGTGAATTTTATCGTTATAAGAGTGGTGCCACTGTTCGAAAGTCGGCACCGGAGCCCCCCGGGACCTTCAAGCTAATGTTGGTTTGTGCTGTGTTTAACATTGGTGAGTTTATTGCTCTGGCTGCGGTGAGGGCAAGTTGGCTTTTGTCAGGTGATGTGGAGGAAAACCCAGGACCAATAAACGAGGAACTAGAGCAAGAACTTGTAAAGGCTCTGCGTTGTTTACCCCAGATAATCGAGGCACAGGACAAGCTTCTGAAACAACTCGAGAAATTAGAGACCGGGCAGCAAGAACTGAAGGAAAAACTTCAAACCCTCGATTGCAAACTCGAAAGGTTGGAAGGAGATTTGCCTACTGCATCATCAAGCGAGGAAAAAACAGAGCTATCCACTCAACACAGCCAGCTTGTTGACAGCATGAGAAACGCTTTATTGAATCAGGATGATATAGAAAACCGGTCGCGTAGAAACAATCTTTTGTTTTTTGGTCTGTCTGATGGGGGTAAGGAAACGTGGGATGAATCGGAAAAGAAAGTGATCGATTTGTGTGCAGAAAGTTACGTGTAACAGTATCCTCCTCCGCAATTGAGCGTGCCCACCGAATCGGCAAGGTCGGGGGTGAGAAACCTCGGCCAGTTATTGTGAAATTTGCGTTTTTCAAGGAAAAACAAAGAGTTATATCTGCTGCTTCAAAGCTAAATTGAACGGATTTTTCTATCGGTGAGGATTATTCCAAAATCGCTCGCCAGCAAAGGCAAAAGTTACTAGAATACGGGAAGCAAACTGACGCTAAGGTTACCATCAAATACAGCAGGGGCAGAATGGAGGCCAAAATCTCAAGTAAATCGTTCGTGTACGACAGTGCAAGTGCCTCAGTGAAAGAATGCGCTCAATATCGATTGGTGGGCGCTACAGCGCCGCGCAAGAAGGGACTTCCCCAGACCCTAACAGTTATTGTTGTCCATTGCCAAAGCATAAAGAATAAGGTTAACGAGTTTGATACCCTTATTCGAATTTCGCAACCCGATGTTGTTTTTGGAACTGAATCTTGGCTAGATGAACATATTTCAGATAATGAAGTTTTTCCAAGAGGTTACACAGCCTACCGCAAAGACCGTAATACGCACGGTGGGGGTGTGTTCATTCTGATTCGAGACGGCATCCCAACCGTACCAATACAGAGCGCAGACAACAACTCCGAATCGGTTTCGTGTAGAATAACGTTTTCTCAAGGCAACGGTTTAGTTTTGGGGTCCTTTTATCGGCCTCCTGGTAACTCTGATGTGTTGCCTTTGGTTAGTTTGTCTAAAACCCTTTCGGCTCTTTCCTCCGAAGCAATTATGCTTGCAGGTGATTTTAACATGCCTAATGTTGAATGGTGCAATTTTCGTCCGGTTGAAAATAGTTGGTCAAAACTTCGTTCTGCTTTTTGCGAGCTTACCAGAGTTTATGACCTTTTCCAGTTTGTTAACTTTCCAACACGACTGGGTTCGGCAAGTGATAGCGTCCTGGACCTGCTTTTTATGAATCGTAATACTTTAATGAAATAGGTTGTTCTAACTCGAGGCATAAGTGATCACGATGTTGTTGCGGCTACCATAGAGTAGAAAAAGATAGAAATCAGTAGACCTCGTTCACGAAACGTTTTCGCATACGATAGAGGCAGGTTTGATGCCAACAATTCTGAACTTGATACATACCTTCCGATGTTTATCCAATGCTGTCAGTCCAATGACATTGAAATATTGTGGGGGTTGTTTAAAAAAAAACTGTTGTCTCTGGTAAACGTTTATGTCCCATCGAAAATTGTAACTGCCAATCGTCGTGGTGATAAACCTTGGATTACTAAAGATATACGTGCGTCAATTAAACGAAAGGCTAGGGTGTACAAAGATTATTGTCGCACGCGAAGTGCGGATTTATTTAGAAATGTTAAAGCATTAGGCTCTAGCCTGAAGACTCAGATAAAGCTGGCGAAGCGCGAATATTTATCGTCCCTTAATAGCTAAATCAAAACAAATCCAAAGGAAGTATGGCGTTATGTTAAAAGTAACAAAAAAGACATGAGTGGAATTCCCTTTATCATGCACAATGACGAACTTATTAAAGATGATATGAGTAGAGCAGAATGCTTCAATGCGTATTTTCAATCCGTTTTTTCTCCGCCAAGCACTATATCTCCCGTTACGACACTCAGGTCATTACCAGCATTGAATGATATCATAATTACTGAATCAGGCATAAGAAACCTTTTGAATAAGCTGAATCCCCAGTCTGCGCATGGTCCCGACGGTATTTTAAACCACATCCTTAAACGTTGTGCTGATCACATAGCTCCGTTTCTAGTCGCATTGTATGATGTATCGATAAGCTGTGAAAAATTGCCGCAAGAGTGGAAGTTAGCCAATATCACGCCTTTGCACAAATACGGCGACCGTGATAAAGTATCTAACTATAGACCGGTATCGCTAACCCCCGTTTTTTGCAAGACACTGGAGCACATAGTTTATTCTTGCCTTATAAAACACCTTCAAGATAATAATTTTTTCACTCCGTCTCAATATGGCTTTCGCGCAGGCCTTTCTTGTGTTACACAGCTAACCGAATTCGTACATGACATAGCTTCATCATTCGACCAGGGCATTCAATTGGACGCTGTATTTTCGGACTTCAAAAAAGCTTTTGATGTCGTCCCCCACAGTCTTTTGCTGCATAAGTTGTCATTTCTTGGTATTCGTAAAACCCTCATAGACTGGATTAAGGATTATCTCAGCGGTCGTAAGCAATGTGTTGTGATAAATGGTGTGTCTTCATCAACAGCTGATGTACTGTCCGGGGTGCCACAGGGGTCGGTTCTGGGGCCGCTTCTTTTTTTTAATTTTTATCAATGATTTTCCACTGGGTTTGAAATTTCAAAGTACAGTGAGGCTTTATGCTTTGTATTGTTTTGTATTGTTATGTTATGTTTTGTATTGCCCAATCAAGTGTGTTGATGACACCACAGTACTGCAGTCTGACCTCGATAAGATTGTGTCTTGGTGTGCTCAGTGGCAAATGAGTTTAAACCTAACTAAATGTTTTCATGTGCAATTTACTAACAAAAAAAGGTAGTATTCAGGTCTTATTACTTAAATTCCCGCGTAGTACAAAAGCTAAATCAAGTAAAGTATCTTGGCGTAACATTCACGGCAACACTAGATTGGACCAGTCACGTAGATTTAATCACAACCAAGGCTTCGTGCCTAATTGATTTTTTCCAAAGAAATTTCAGCGACGCGCCGCAAACACTCAAGGAAACACTGTGTATTACAAATGTGCGCCCAATTCTAGAGTATGGTTGTGTTTCTTGGGACCCTTTCACGAATGTACTGAAAGAAAAGTTGGAGAGGGTGCAAAAAAGGGCTCCCAGGTTTGTAACAGGTAATTACGATTTCAGAATAAGGTCTTCTGGAATTCTTCAGGCCCTGGGATGGAAACCCCTTTGTGGATGACGGAAAGTTCAAAGACTTAAATTTTTTTATAATATATATTATGGTAAGACTGGAATAAATAAAGAGCGGTATTTAAAGACGCCTAGTTATAGGTCCGAACGGAAAGATCACTTATATAAAATTAGAGAATATACCTGTCGATTGAATGTCCTTAAATTCTCTTTCTTTCCAAACTCTATTGGCGACTGGAATGCTCTAAAAATACCAATACTTTCTGATTCTAATTTCCTAACGGCCATTGAGGCAGCATTTTGAGTTGCTGAAATAGCCCATATATTTAACGTTGCCTTTGTACTTCTCGTGGTTGTTGATTTTTGATATGTATAATTACTGCTTTCGTTGTATAATCTTGTGTTTTGTACTGTTGTTACAATGCTGAACTGCAAGTGTTTAGATTTCTCATGTATAAAGTTATGCATGATTTTATTTCGGTTACAATTTTGCTGTTTGTATTCTATTTTCTACTGTAACCCCCCTACAACAATGCCCAATGGGCGATGTAGGTACTTGAAATAAATAAATAAATAAATAAATAAATAAATAAATAAATAAATAAATAAATAAATAAATAAATAAATAAATAAATAAATAAATAAATAAATAAATAAATAAATAAATAAATAAATAAATGAAGTGAACTTTATGTCATTACGGTAACAAAACATAGAGGGAAAACCGCCGAACGCCGTTGCGTGAGGATAACGTGCAAAAGTGGGCGTGTGTGTATATTATAAAAACAAAATGCCCAATATACAAGGTGAGGACGACGATGACCGCGCTGAACTATCAACTGGTTTTATTCCGCATGAAGCACAATATATAGATAGCTCTCCAACCCAAGATTCATCGGCGTATGCGTAGAAAATTTACTTGTTTCTCAGACAAGGTGAGAGACCATGCTGACGCATCTCTCACCAATCAGTAATATTTGTAGGGATTCCAAAATTTCACTTTACAGCCGCGTTTCTCCTTTCCTAATGGTGGTAGTGTATTGTAACTCCGTCGACCAGTCGTTACAGTTCAAACAATGCCTTGTCAGGAAGCCTTCCGCATCTTTCCCCTCGTCCTCGTTTTAGTGAGGCCTGTGGTGTCTGAGTACACTTAGGCCGGGTGCAGACTGTTGCCGCAACTGTCGCAAACACTTTAAAGAATGACGTCATAAATCACGTCTCATCCAACCAAACTACGTGGCACACCATTTTGTGACGTCCATAGATCACGATTTGGCGTTTGCGTCGGTAGTATGAACGTAGCCATAGAGCTTGCAGCCGCAGATCCCACTTTTTTAACCGGGATGCGGAAAGGGGAGGGCCACTCTTCGAAAGTCTCGTGCAAAGGCCGTGACTGCCACAAAGTAGGTAACAAAGTTTTGAAATTGTACTTTTTGTGTTTATTGGCTGGTTTTCGACACAACCCAAATGAGCACAGTTACCTGCCTGGTTATAACGAGCTCATACTACATGTTTTTATGCCCTCAAAACTCTGCTCATCTTTGTACGAAAAATTAAAAGTTGAATAAAGATGTGAGCGTTTTTAAGACAAATCAAGAATTCATAAAAGACAAACTAGAATACCTAATTTTCCCCTTTCGCTTCAAAACACGTCATGCCCGTTCATTGTTTGCATTACGCTAAAAACCCCGTTAGGGCCACTGCCGCACTTCATGGCGGTACTGTTATGACGCGTTTTTTTTTTCTACTGAAAGCGTTATGCGTTATAGAAAAGAAACTTGGAGATGGCGTTTATTCAACACTGCTCGTTTCTTTGTTAAGCCCACTGTCGTCCCTGTCAAGTACATTTTTTTAAAACCGACCTCTCATGTGAATGTGCGACGTTCTTCTAGTGCACTTACAGGGTAGTCGATTACGTAAGTAAACACATTTTTTACAGCGCAGGCTATTGTGATAGTTCAAGCTTCATGACATCCCTACTGCCGTGAGAACAATGACGCAAGGGTTTCATTGTTAGTGATACTTTTAGGTGGAGCCACACAATGCAAATAAATATACACGCTGTGGGTGTACCAGTGTTGAGGAATTGGCATCCCCATTCCATTCCAATTCCATTCCGAGGAATTCGAACTTGTCGTGATTCCATTCCTTTCCATTCCTGGGAATTGCAGAATTTAGCCCATTCCCATTCCGGAATGGCGGGCAGTTCAATTTCATTCCTTTAATTCCTGCACGTAAAAAAGCCTCAGACGCTATATCGAGCTCTCGAGGAACCCATCGTGAATATGACGTTATCCTACGCGTTGAAAACTGCAAAAGTATGCAAAATGTTCCACTTGTCACCGATTTGGGAGATGGTAGCATCTTGGTTGCATATCTCGTGCAAAACAAATACCCTTCTTATGCAAACATTTACCATGCCTTCCTAACCAAAGTAGAAAATTACGAAAGCTTAGAGGTCGTTCAAATTTCGCTGAAAGTGCATCCCGCTGATCGCCAAACATTCCAACTTCCAATTCGCGAGCGAAGAACGAACCCATGACACGATTTCTCGCGGACAAGTAACGCATTTAAGAATGATCTAAATGTGCACGATTATGTGGTTTATGTTATAAAGATATACTATTGCAATCCGTCTTCAGGGTCGACGCATGTGAAGTCTTATTTAGAACTGTTCTTTTTTCGAGATTTTCAAGTTACGTTTTTGACAGAATAGAAGCCCAGTTTCAGAGAGAGATAGGAAGACTTTATTTACGGTCCCCGGTTTCACGCATGTGCTGTGGGTCCAGAAATGTTATGAGAGCGTTTCGGTAGAGCAACCGGTATATATGGAAATGTATTAGTTTTTTTTTTTACAGAACGCCATCGGTCCCATTAAGAAAGCTTTCGCGCTAAAGCGGTGGTAGTGTCACACTTCCCCTTTTTGCATAATAAGTATTGGGATCCCGCTACTGATTTTGGTGTTTGCAAGTTCGCATGTTTTAACGGTTTATTCTTGCGACGCGAGGGGAAGCAGCTATTACGTTGATGACCGTTTGGTTGCACAGACTGTCGCGTGCTATCTTGCGATGTACTTTGGGTACAGTCGTAAAGCGTAATCATAAAGTATGGTGTGGATAACTCACAGGCATGTCACGCGGAGCTTTCTCACATGTACACGCGTTCTAAATACTTACTTGAATGATTTCAATTGAAATTACAGCATTTAGCACTAATGCTACTGTACCAACGCGATAGACGGGAAGGCAGCGTCACAGACCACCCTTAACAGTTTTGCATTCACAGTAGGAAAATCGCCACCGCTTCCACGTTGACCTCCGTTTCGCTTGTTCATTGCCCTGGCACTACCTCAGGCCCATCCGTTCAGTACATGGCATTATTTATGACCCCCTCATTTAAACTGACAGAGCCGTATCGTGCCGAAGCCCTGGCAACATAAAGAAGTATGGTCAGGCAGTTTGTTTCCGTGAATGCGCAACCAATGTGCACGAGGACCTGATCAAAATTTTGAAATGAGGCCTCCCCACCTGAATAGTGGCGATGCTCGAACTATCACGCCGACGACTAAGGCTTCAGAAATCAGGTACGTTGCACCCCGGGCGCAAAGGCAACGTGCAAAGAAACACAGCAATCAAACGACGAGCCACTTTGGAACTACTGGAGGAGGTGGCCGCACTTTCGCATCGAAATGTCGCACTGCTGATAGCTGTCAAATCACTGGAAAACAAGGGCGCTGCAGGAGCCGGAACTGTTAGAAACAAACTCCCTTTGACAGCCGTGTCTTCTGCATTGTCGTATTTAATATCTAACTCAATCGTATATCCCAGTTGCCCACTCCCGTACCAAAGCGTGGAGGTAGAAAGCTCAGTAACACATCCGAAGCTCGCTTCCTATGCCTATGGCGGGTGCTGGGCACGCAGGCCCTCACCAACAATTTTCGTTTTACTGCCTCTGTTTTGATTTGCTGGAGCCCCGGGGCCCCGCTGCTACAGGCGGACAGAGGGTCCACAGGTTGGCGCCGTATTCCCGGGACATGCCTACCAGGTCGGCTTACAAGGTACAACTATATTTATTGCGCGCAGGGCACGGAGGGTGGGAGGTGAACGCCAAGCAGATTGATTGTTTCATGCTTCATGCACGAACGGTTTATATTGCTAGCTCCGAGATTTCGCAGCATCAGCTTGCTGTGAGAAACACAGCGGATTCGGATGCGCGCCGTTTGTATTCCCCACCCCCCGCTTCTTGACGATATTCCCCGCTGCTGGCCTGGGCACACAGCACCTGCAACTGACACGCTGGTCTGACATCGGCGCCACGGACTCTTGTACAGAGAAAGCTATGCCTCAAAAAGCCGGCCAAACCATGAAGAGCCGACCTAACGTCGTCACCGGCCCGCCGGCAAGACGCGCTTGGGCTGATCGAAGTTCAGTTTCACCAGCACTGCCGCAGGCTTCGCGGGTTTGGTTGCTCAAGATGCCGGGTATACCTTCTAGTTTTCATCGCCAGCGTTCCATTTGAGATATACCGACGCAGTCGTCACCACAGACTAATTATGAAGCCGGAAGGTGCCAGCGATGGTGACGTCGTCGCATAAAAAATCACCATTCCATTCCCATTCTATTCCGGGAAATATTCACTTAATTCCATTCCCATTCCATTCCTCCAACCGTTGCCCTTTTTCCATTCCCATTCCATTCCGACACATCAAAAAGGTGGAATGATTCCGGAGTGATTCCAATTCCGGAGTGGTAACTCCGCAACACTGGGGTGTACATTACAGTAGAACCCCGCTCTTACGTTCCTGAGTGCTGGGTTTTCCCGGCTGCAACGTGGTTTCTGTCTAGTCCCGACGCAGCTAACATAGAGTCCCAAGTATTAAAATCCCCACTGTTACGTCGTGGCTCAGACTACGTTCTTGGATCATTCGTCGCAATCTGACACTCAGAACGTATTCACGGGATTCCACTGTATGCCGTATTCCCTTATGTTACCATCATCATCATCTTATGTTCGCTGCATGTTGAAGGGCTGTCCTAAATATTTCAGGTCAGTAGTGGTCACCGTTTAACGAGTCCATGCATCTACAGGTAGTTTTTGCTGCGAAGATGTATACGTCTACCCCAACCCCTTCCAGGAGCTTTCATTCCGATGAAGACACTTTTCTCGGCCCCGCTTCGGGGTCTCGTCCTGGCCACCGTTCACTCATCTTTCACAGCCGATATTTCCCTCACCACCACCAATGCATATTTAAGTAGTCGCACATTCGGCTCACATCAGCGGCAGCGTCGTTTTCAGACGATTGCGGTGAACAAACCGAAGCTCGAATGGGCGTAAAAACGACTGAATGCTGCTGCTGTTGCCACCGCTGTTGCCGCCACAAATTCCACTTTTCCGAGTACCTTCAGGTTGAAGGGCAACTTGCCCGGTTGAAACGCCGGCATGCGCACAAAAAATATTCAACTTGAAAGGCATCCCGAGTGGCACTTTCCCCGCATATCTTACGCCTAAGCTTACGTCCATCACCGGGTTCCCGGTTAACGCATGCACGGCATTGGGAGTGGATGGAGGGGGGGGGGGGGGCGCGTTCACGCACAGCTGCGCTTCAAGCTGCTACTGAGGACACGCCCGGCGTGCTGGTGGGAGATTTAAACTTGCAAGTCTCATGGCTCAATGCTCCCTGTCACCTGTCCTCTTTAACAAAGCGGTTTGGGTCTGGATTGGTGTGTTAGACAGTAAAATGTATACGACTGTGGAGGGTAGCGGAGAGCCACATGTTTGTCCGCTCGAATAAAGCTTGATGCCTTCCAGGTATTAACTCATTATAATACGGCCGCATGTCGTCCCTTTGGAGGAAGAAGACCGGGATTTAAACAGCGTGGGCCCGAGTCGAAACGCGAATTGGCGCGAAAACAACGGAAAGCCGCTGCCACTGCCGCCACCATTTGCCTCCTCAAGTTCACCTCAAGGATGAACAGGAACGTGCCCGCGTGGAACGCCGTAGACAGCCAATATTCATCCTAAAGAGCTTTTAGAGCGACACTGTCGGCGGAGAATTTCGCTTCTAAGAACGAGCACATGACCGGGTGCCTGTTTATGTGTACACTGGGTGCGAGAAGAGAGAAGGGTGGAGGGGGGTCGGGGTGTGCACGCCCATCTATAGGTTTCATGCTCTCACTGCAGACGTGTCGGTTGTGCTGACGGGTGGATTAAACATGGACATTCAACGGTCCAATGCTGCCTGTCCGCTGCCCTCAGTGGTCAAGCGGTTCAGGTTGGTGTGTTATAGAGACAGTATTCCCTCCTACGACGCGGGAGGGAAACATGCAGCTCCATGTTTGCCCGTTAGAACAAAGCTCGAGTTCTTCCAAGATTCATTCACCTTACTGTTAAGCAAGTACGTTCAATCAAAATTACAAAGAAACGCCTTTGGTTTCGCGCACTCCGTGTAGTGCGTCTAGCTTGGCATGCAGGTCTTCTTTCTTCACTGAGCGGAATGACACAAATTTCTGGTGTATCCTTCTATCGTATCTTTGCTCTTCTCCGGTTTTGTTTGCTGTCACTTGTTAACCAATTCGGGGAACGCATGGTCCACCTGTTCCCCATCCACATTATGTGAATTGCCTATTCTTTCCTCTTTTGGTTCTGTCTACACGAATTTGTTTCCGAAAACATGTTCTTGTTTCCTTATATCTAAGATTTACACCAATTCTTTTTTCCGTGGCACATTGGACTCATTAAAGGGGTCCTGAAATACCTTCCGCCGATGCATGGATGTACATGTAACCAAATAAAGCAATGTATTAGCAACCTCCTCCCGCAAGAAGTTTGTTAACGCGATGAGTATTAGCTGAGAAATCGTAAATCCAAAACCGCACATCATCGTTGCACCGCGTTTCCTCCTCCTTTCAACTTGCTCTCCGCTGTTGACGGTGCGCGAGCCTTCCCTCCCATGATGCTGCGCTCCTCATCAGTGACGTACTTCCGGTATTGCGCTGCTCATACTGCCGTCTGCTACGGGCAAGCTTTCTTGACACCATGAATCCCGCACTTTCCGCAAGGCTGGAAAAGTGAACGAAAAATCTGGCCGCATGTGTGCGGCGGTCTGGCCTGGCCCTTTCGCGGTGTACGTTGCTGTAGTTGCAATCAGCGGCGAACTCGCAGCCGCACGCGATCGTTCTCTTTGATGCACCGCGCACTGTTTATCCAAAAAGCGCCGTATCAAATGTGGCCCCGCTGGTGCCGGGTCTTCTTTTGCGGCGGTGGTAATTCCTGCCGGCGGCATGTAAAAAAGACATTTTAAACCGATACAGGACCTGTGCACAAAACGCTTCAATCATTTGACCAGTTCAGCTTGGGGCGACGCGTGGTGGAGAGCGGCAACGTTGGCAAAATATGCTCCGCCGCGGCTCTGAGCTTTCTAGCGCTGGAGCGAGCGCCATTTCTTTGACAGTCTGAAACATCGGTTGCTTTGGCATCAAGGCACAAACCACTCTAGAAGTCAGTTACGGTTCCGTGATCCCGGTTCAGCTTGGGGCCCCACCTCGCGACATGTGGGCACTGCAGGCGTACCACTCACTCCCATTGGGAATTGCGAGATGCGTTTGACATTACAGGCGGCGATGGTGTGTGTGTTTTGGACGCCTTTGTTTCGCGAGGAAATGCGACGTTGTGCTTCTGCGGGTGGGTAGTGCTTCCCATGGTCTGGATTATCTTTGTCGAGCGACGTACGACTCAACGTCGCATGGGGTATGTGCAGTGTGCGTGGCTAAAAGCCATCACGCGTTGTGTGCGAGAGTTACGTGAGTAGCTGTGCGTCCCCGCAAACCACGCGCGAGGTGAGTGCCGAATTTACGACGGGCAGGAGGATGCAACCCATCGTCTGTCAATCGCGGTTCAGACTTGCAACGCATGTTGTGACGTTGTGTTTGTTGTAAACGCATCTCTGGATTGTTTTGAAGTTGAATAAAATGTGTGCGTCAAACCCGGGCATTCGGTTCAGGCCGTTCTCTGCGATTGCACGAAAGAAGTGCCACGGGGCTTCAACGCTTCCTTTATGGAACGTACTAAGGTAAGAGAATATCTATGTCGTGTTATGGCCGTGTTGCATTTAATACAAACGGTTAAGCGTTTGTTTACACTTGTTTCGTTTGTCGTAAATTGGTCAAGCACTCCGGCACTCCGCTGGCAGATCAGTCGGCGAGCCGCCGCTCAGCAGACGACTCATCTCGTTGCCGGAAGTGCGTGAAAAAGCCGCCCAATAGCAGGAAGTCTAGCTCATGAGGAACATCTGGGAATCGATGATGTAGACATGTGAAGATGGCGGCGTCCAAAAACACGAAGGGAAGGGTGAGAAAAAAGCGACAAACTTTACAACAAAAGTGTGAGCTTTCCGCTGCGCGTAAAAGAGTAATACTTGGCACAGATGACGTTGACGACCCAATCTAACGATAGCGGTAGTTCATTTAGCGTGCACAAAACGCATTTCAGGGCCCCTTTAATGTTTGCTTTATATATGCTTAGTTTCCACCTTACATGTAGTCACTGGATGTATCGAATGGCTACGCATTAGTCATTCATATTATAAAGGTAGCTAAATGGCAAAAATTTCGGCACGCTAAAGGAAAACCGCTTACCTTGCAATAATTTAGCGACTGAATTCATTCTAACTGCTTGGGTGAACTCGTAAATGTTTCCGAGATAGTTGCAATGGTCTACCTGCTAATACTACTTCCAAAGGGGCCTCACTGCACCCTTTTAACCACTCTCATCTAGTTCGTTTTCTTGATTTTTAAATGCGGGGATTATTTGTTCATGTACCACTTCCGAAGCACTTGTCGCATTTTCTGCTTAGACTGAATAAATAGCACATAGTCGCATGTAAGTTTCGATAAACTAAAATATTCTGCACTCCCGATCCGACACCGCAACACACTTGCACTCCTCGCTGCAAGCTGTGTGACGGACCCCACCCAACGGCCCACCGCGACCGCCCCAAGCGCTACCGACCCACTCCTCCACCATCTAAGCAGCGCCCGCTTGACTTGACCAAGACCTCCAGCCGACCGAGCACCGATGCCCACGAATTCCCGCCGCTCCCGCCACCGCAGGCATCGCTCAACCAACACCCTACCGGGCCTACCCTACCACAGGTGAGCTGGTCAGCTAAATTACTCGCGCCTCCCACTGCTCCTACACAACCACCCCCTAACCCGTCTCACCCCTTTTCCTCCCCCGACCCACTCACCACCGCCCTCGAAAAATTCCAACAACACTTCCAAAAACAACTTGACGAACTTACAAAACAAGTCGACACCCTCATGCGACTCCCCCCTCCCCAGCCCACCCCTCCCCCCCTCTCCGAGGACCGCATCATCGAACGTGTAACTGAAATTGTCAGTGCACGCATGGCCGCCCAAATTGAAGATGCCATAGCAAAAGTTTTAAACGCCCAAGCCCAAACCCATGCTCCTCAGGTCAAGAGCTTCAAACTTCTCACAGAACGCCAAGCCAAATTCGAACTCGCCCTCCAACGCAACCCGGATAGCCTCTCCCTTTCCACTGATAGTCCCCCCAAGAAACCCAAGCACCACCCGTATCATGCCTAACATTCCCATTGACACCATAACTGTCTATCAATGGAACTGCCGCTCGTTTAACAGCAAACGTCATCAACTCTCCCTCTTCACCCAAAATGACCCCCCCGATGCCATCGCCCTGCAGGAAACCAACACCTCCACCCCCCGCCTATCACAATACAACGCCTTCACGCAAGATCCCCAATCACGAACGGCCATCCTCGTTCATAACTCCCGCCCGGCACAACCGCACCGCCTCAGCCAAACTATCCCCCACACCTTCGTCGAAATCATCTCGACTCGCCCCACACGCCCGAGCGTATATATCCTCACAATCTACAGCCCCCCCAACGACCACCTCAAGACCATAGAACCCCTCTTTCAAGAAGCGGCACAGATAGCTGGATCCCACCCCCTTCTTGTCCTGGGTGACTTCAATGCCCCTCACGTGACTTGGGGCTACCGCTACGCCTCGAAGAAGGGTACCGCGCTGCTCCGGGCCAGCCAAAATCATCACCTCGTCCTCCAAAACGACCTAACCGTCCCGACTAGAACCGGCAATAGCGTTAGCACTGACACCATACCCGATCTGACCTTCACCAGACACTGCCCCACAGCCCAGTGGCACCGGCTTGACGAAAACCTCGGCAGCGATCATTACCTCATAACTCTCCGCGTACCCTTCGTTCACAAACCCCTCCGCAGAGGCACCGCACGCCTCACGAACTGGCCCAACTTTCGCAAGGATCCCACCTCCTTATCACCCATTGGCGACAACCTGGACGACTGGGCACAGGCCCTAGAACAGAAGGTTTGCGCCCACACTCAATCTATAGCCCTCACAGACGCCACGCCGGCGGCTGATCCACACCTCCTCCACATGTGGGATGCCCGTCGGGGTCTTTCTAAAAGATGGAAGCGCCAGCGCCACAACCACACCCTCAGAAAACGTATAGCCCGCCTGAACCAAGAGATCCAAGCGTACTCCAGCCAGCTTCACAACCAAAACTGGCGGGACTTCTGCACCCGCCTGCAAGGTACCCTCCACACCCGCAAGACCTGGCACCTCCTCCGCTCCCTCCTGGACAACCACTCTACTCAACGTCACTCAATGCACCGCATCCATCAACTCATCCGCAACCATTCGCAACCCCCTCGCGAGCTTCTCCGCACCATCAGGCAGCATCTCTTTGGTGATCCGGTCACTCATCCCCCTGCCCCGAACCTTCAATACACCGGACGCCCCAACGCCGACATGGACCTCCCCTTCACGATGACCGAACTCCACGCCATTCTTGCCCGCCTCACCCGCAACACCACCCCGGGCAGAGACAACATCACCTATAGAACTATCCGCAACCTCCCGGGCGACACCCTTGAAGACCACCTCACCTATTACAACAGCAACTGGGAAGCCGGCACGTACCCCTCACAGTGGCGCCACTCAGACATCCCCTTATCCCCAAGCCCAACAAACCTGTCTCCGCCACCACCCTCCGACCCATAGCCCTCACCTCCTGCCTCGGCAAGATCTATGAACACCTAGTTCACCAACGCCTCTCCACCTACCTCGAAGACCGTAACCTCGAAGACCGAAGACCCGACGGCGATACCCGCCCTCCCCCCCACCCTTCCCTCACCGCCCAACAGGCCTACACCCTCCGCCGACTACAGACCGAAACATACTTTAACCACATCAATCTATCCCACATTTCCCCTTCTCTCTTTCCACCCGACTGCCCCCATTGTCACATCCATCTGAACACCTACGACCTCGTCTTCTCCTGCCCCCAACACCCACATCCCCACCCCTCCTCTTCCCCTGAGCAGTGGGAGTCCGAGCTGACCAGCTCCGCACCGGAGCGCCAGGTCGCCCTGGTGCGGCGCGCACTGGAGGCAGCCCGGACAAGAGGCCTCCTGGACTTAGGAGGCTAACCACGCCCTTATACCCCTCCCCTTTAAGCTCAATAAACGTTTTGCCACCACCACCACCACCACTGATGCCTGACTCGTTTTTTTTTCGGAATTATTTTTTTAAGTACCAAGTCTGGATAGTTTCGTTGAAGTAAGAATGTGTCTTTTTGCTTGACGACCTTTATGATAACCAATTATTGAATACCTCGTTGGGAAGTTCAGGTAGGTAAATTACCCTCCGTAATTGTCAGTTATTTCAGTCTCCTCCCAAGTAGAACTTGAAACAGAGCATATGGTATTTTCGGCGTTCACTACTGATTACCACGTATTTGCTGCTTTTCCTTTTGCAACCACGTGCCTAGTTACAGTGAAATTTGAATATTTTAGGTCAGTAGCTCTTCATCAGAACAATGAACTTCTTCGTTCTTTTTAAATGTGTTTGTTTTATTGTTCTTTTATATTCGCCTTGTTTTAGCATTGAGTACCTGATAGAGTGCAAATTTCAACTTAAAAGCCTAAATACCGTTCCGGCGGAATGAAGCGACTGCAAGGAACAAATTACTGCCCTGAGGAGCGCGCATGCACGTCGCCAGCTATTTGCGAAATTTGGGGACTTGTCATTTCACTTGAAAATAGTGCGGCCACCAGCGTATCGCGGAAGTCCTTTTGCTGTCGGCGAGTGAGCGCCCATCTGGTAGTCCACTGGTGGGACAGGCCTATCGCTACACCGCATGGAGCACACGCCATGCATACATCGGCAGGAAGTAGGCTAGGCGCCTTGCTTGCCCGGAGTCAGTGCTGCACGAGTGTCATCGCCATACTGCAGAAACGTATGAGGCACAATGCCGGCAGCTGGAATGCTATAACAGAACATATGTGCGACTACGCCATCCCAATAACTGCGAGGCCAATTTATGTGATAAATTATGTGCTAAGATTCTCTCACAACTGTGGTTTTGTTTAACTACTTGATTTTAAATCAGAATGCCTAATTCTTGTTTTGCTGTATTGGTGATTCTTTTGTGTAGCCAGCGAAACCAGTAAGATTGATAAAGCCTGAAAGAAAGCTATGTCAGTTACTGTCCTACGCTTGCGTTTATTATTTTAGGCATAAATCAACTCTGGAGTAAAAATATACCCTGCTGTAACTTTGTGGGCACCCACCCACTTAAATTCACGTGTGCAATGTTAAATCTACGGAATGTCGCAGAGAGCGCAACAGGAGTTCCCAACGTTCTAAGAAAGACCTGTTTCAAACCATGCAATTGACAGTTGAAATAACTCGTGAAAATGTCTTTGGTTGCAAAAGCCGATATAAAGATAATATGTAACGAGCGGCAGGGTTTTGGGCAAACTCAATAGCCAGGGTGAGCGTGGTTTTATGAGGAACACATATGGCGTATGCGTATTTTAATGTGAACGCAGGAGTGTTCTGTACAGGGCTAATTTTAAGGATGACGGTACACAAGAAAAATTCCGGCGCCAATAAACTAGCATGCGACTAGCGTTCTTCATTACGTGATCAATGTGAGTGTTCCATCTTCCATGACAGGTTATAAGATATAAGTACACCAAGATAGCGATATGAGTTAACACGTACTAGAGGAATATCGTGAAAGCCTGATTCTACCGGAGATAAAGCAGATGAATGGCCACTAGCAACAACAAACTGGGAAACGTTGCGAAGAAAGCATCTATTCCATTCGAAAATTGTGGGATCAGTGTTTAGTTTGCTGAGCTTAAAAATTAATAAACCATGCGGGACACTATCAAAGGCTTTAGCGAAATCTACGAGTATGCAATCTGTTTCAATTCGCAAATCAGCATTTGCGAGCAAATTGGTTAGTGCGTGTTAACAGTAGCGTTTCACAAGAAGACGTTTTTCTGAATCCGTGCTGACAGTAAAATGTTATTGGACTCAAGAAATTCAATTAAATGCGAAAATATGTATTCTAACATTTTACAAGGCTCGAATGTTAATGAGATTTGACGATAATTTTCGGGGCAATGAACGTCACCACATTTGTAAACATATTGATAAAATCACATTACTAAACGTGGCTTTTATAAATGTGCCATGCTCTATTTTGACAAGCAGGGAAAAAATCGCGCTAATTGTGTATTCTGGGTAAAATGTTCGTGTTTACGTTTTATGTCTCAATGACTGTACAAACAAAATGCATTTAAATATTTACACAGTGATTTGTTCACTCACAAACACGTGTGGATGAACAAATTGACTTACTCAGTGGTACCAGTTTCGGTTTCCCTTTCACAGTCCCGTGTAGTCCCTGTGAATGTTTCCGAGGTTATATTGGCTTCGGTAGTTTACTCATTCCGCCACCATGCGGCGAGAAATCGCGCATTCAAAATGGCGCCACAGCCGGTACGATAGGGCTAGCCGCCTTCATGATGCAAACTAATATTTTGTCATGCCATTCCCCTATTTTCTGGATACCAGCAGCAGGGCGGGAATTCTAGGTCTTTAATAAACATGATCGGCTAAAAAATAATCTCGTTCGCTTCCTGTGCGTTCCGTCATCACTCTTGAGAAATGCACCCACACATTTCCGTAGGCTGTGCTTTCGTCGTAAGAACACTTTTGCTGGGCGGTACGCGGTGGCGGGCTAGTGCACTGCAGCGCTAGCGATCAGTAAATTTTTGTTGCTTCCTTGGTGTCTCGCGTAATCGTTGTTTTGTGGCGGCCGATTAGTGATGTTTTCTTGTACCTTAAAACGAGAACGCAGACAAAAAAATACGCCCACCTCCCCTCGCGGGAACCGTGGTGTGATGCGACGCTGAAGGGGGTTCCATTGTGCGTTTCCGTTGGGTCGATTACTCGAATTGCGTGAGCGATCGTCGGGTAATGCGAGGGAGAGAGAGAGAGAGCAAGCGTAGCGTGGACGACCGTCGACTGAGAGACCGGCCGGAGCGCGGCACTCCGCTTATATTCGCAGCGCGCCCGAAGGAGAGGAGACCGCGGAGAGAGAGAGAGGGCGCTGCACATGCGCACAGCGCGCTTGCGCCGCGCGCAGTGCTGGCCACAGGCGGAGTAAGAGAGCGCGCCGCACTGCGCGGGCCACAGACGTTGGGGGAGAGGGCGCGCCATCACGGCGAGAGAAGGAGGGGCGCAGTGGAGCGGAAAACAACGGACGCACGCAGGAAGGACAGGGCTGCCGACAAGAGATGCTCTCAGCGTAGCATCTAAAAAAATTTTGTCTTATTCGAAAGATTTCGTGTATTATAGTGGCCCTAGCGCTTTTCCGGCAGTAAGTGACGCTTTAGACATTCAGATAATAATCAATTTTAATGAAGATTTTAATTGCCCCACCAAATGAAAAACACGAAGACGACAAAGACGCAGGCTAAATTGCTGACTTCAAGCTCCGGTTTCTACGTTCTTATTTGGGTGAGTAAAACCAGGTATGGTTCCCAAATATTCACCAAGGGCTTCCTAATGTTACGAGCAGCCAGCTGATGCCACCCAAGCTGCTAGCGGAACTTGCAGTTTCTGGCTGCACTCCCCTCACCCACGGCCCGGCCGCGCTTAGCGACTCTGCTCCGCCGAACATCATTAAGCTGAGCACCGGCTTCTCGCTGTGGCTCCTGGACCGCAAATCCAAGCCCTCGACATGCCGACGTCAGCCGAGAATACCATGGCGTTGGACGCCCAGAGCGGCCGTACGCTACCACCACCTCACCCCTGGCAAACGATTTTGCGCAAGCGCAGCACCCTCAAAAAGCCGCAAGCCAACCAGCCCCAGCAACTAATGCTACCTAATCTTTCAAGCCTTCCACGCGGTACGCCTGCGCCCCGACTACCCGACACCGATTACAAGGTTGTTTTTCGACCACGAACTGGACTACGAGTAGCTTTCTGGACTGACCGCCCAATCACTCAGAGCTTGCAACAGGCAAGTAACATTCCACAAAGCATTTTCTACGCCCAAGTTACCGTGCAGATTCAAGCCTCACAAAATTTTGTGGCGGCCATCACACCTGAAGAAAACTACGCTCTGGCTTGGAGCGGAACATCAACAGTTCAGCTGGGGCCAACGACACATGAAGTTCTGCCTTAGCTGAAGCGGATCCAAGGGACAATCCGTGGTGTAATTCATGAACCTGACCGGGGAACCACCACTGACCAGCTGCCCCAAATCCTGGCCACCAATGGACCACGCATACTACATGCCCAAATTCTGGGCAATTCTAGATCGGTAGTGTCACATTCAAACCCATTCATTTACCATTTTACATCAAAGCGTATGGACTTTTCAATCGGTGCCCACCATACCGGCAAACAGTGCAGTGCTGCTCCCTCTGTCGGGAGCTAGTTCATAGGCAGGATGTCTGCCCGAATCCCGACGCGGCTGTGTGTGCCCTGTTCCACGCGAGGGACCCTACACGCGGGCATGACTGCATCCTCAAGTGCTAAATTTGTGGCTTGGATGGCCCCATGGCCAGCAAAGACTGCCGAAAAAGGCTCCGTCCTCCGCCTCCGCCGCTGCCGTTCCGGGAACTAGTCCTCAACCCTCAATCCCCAACGCTGGCAGCAACCCTTCTCGAGTCACCAGCCTCCTCATGCAGACCACCCACCGCCTCATATGCCGGGACCCACCCGTGCTGCTCCACAACAGGTGAGCTGGTCAGCTGCCGTTGCTCCCCGAGGACTACTCGTGAGCAGTTGCCCCCGTTCCACCCTTCAAGCACAACCTCCGGAATCCCGCATTCAAAGCCTTCAAAAAGAAAATACTCTCCTCAAACAGCAATTAGAAGCTACTACTAAACGTACGGTCACCCTAGAAAAGCGCATTGAGAATCTACTGTCACAACTGGAGCTGTTAGTCAAGCATTAAGCGCACCCACGGCCCCAATGTCGCACCACTCCCCACGAAACTGGAGCTTTCAGTTCAAGACGAAGTTACGCGCCCCGAACACACGACTCTGGCCATTTGCCCTGGTACCACACCGGTAATTTCTGTCGCCGCCACTTCCGTTCCGACAGATAATAGCCATCTTGAACGCCTCATTCATGATATGGTTGAACGCATCAACAGCCGATTGACCGTGCTTGATCGGCGCCTCTATGAATCAAATTGTCAGGCCCGTAAAGAGCCGAAAATAAGCATCTCGCCCCACGCCATAAAAATAGCCAATCGCCAGGCTCGTTAAAAGCCCAAAAACGCATCTCGCCCCACACTGTCGGCATTGCTTCTACATTTCCTTTCTGCCAATGAATAATTCCTCACCCCCAAGAAAATCCTGCGCTTCCAAACCTTTGTTAACCATATGGCAATGAAACCGTCGCACAGTTGGAAACAATTAGTGGCCATATTACCTGAACGTTCTTTCCTTCTTATGCTGTTTTTCCGTGAATTCCCCGGTTTTGTGTAAATCCTGCTGTGTTGTTCCCGAGTATGGCAAAGGTTTTATCAACCTTCTGATTTATCCTTTCGTTTTATTGTTTATATTACTAGTTGATGAGTATACTTCAAATATGTAAATATGTTTCTTATGGTAACCAAACTCCTGCTGCATTGCCTGTAGAGTGTTTGACCCCCCACTCCTCTCGGTAATGCCCATGTACCTTGAGAGTAAATAAATAAAAATAAAATAAAATTAACGTCCGTCTCACATTCCACTCGCCCCCCAACACTCGCCAGCCGTGATCGCTCTGCAAGAAACTGGTATGTATACTTAGGAACTCACACTGGGAAGTGCAGGGCTCGGTAAATCAAGACAGGCAATTTTTTTTATTTCTGTCCCTCTCTCTCATTCTCCGTCTCTCTATGTTGTGTATATATATATATATATATATATATATATATATAAATATATATAGAAAAGATAAAAACTCACACAGAGCGCGAAAAAAATAAGGTGAGTAGAGACAGAGACAAACGAGAAAGACTTTGAAAATAAAAATAAGTTTACTGACGTTTCAGGGAGAGGACTCCCTTAAGAAAGGGAGTCCTCTCTCTGAAACGTCAGTAAACTTATTTTTATTTTCAAAGTCTTTCTCGTTTGTCTCTGTCTCTACTAACCTTATATAAATATATATATATATGTATATATATATATATATATATATATATATATATATATATATATATATATATATATATATATATATGCTAAATAGGTCCGCAGGTCCTAGTTTCCCCATCCGCCCCGTAAAACTGAAAACTTTCCGACTATGTCACAGAGCACTGCATAACAGAAGCAGAATAGTTGACAATGGTTATTAGGTGCTGATCGACGCTGTGTTTCCCATTATTACAGCTTCCGTATTTCTAAATTGCATAACGGTGCAATAAATATTTTGGTGTTTTATCAAACACATATACATACCTCTCTTTGGTGGTGGAAGCCCGTCTGGATCTGTAAGAAAAATAAGTGTGGTAGAGTTTTTCCAATTATTTATATTCCTTGCAACTTACAAAAGTTCAGAAACTATCACGAACAGTTCAAATTTTCATTTCTTGAAAACACAGTGATTTAAACCGGAATACATATTGAACATAAAAATGTTTCGGAAAAGAGGCGATTGTGCACGTGTGCATGGGTGTACACACGCGTCATGCTTGGTTTAGAAAAAAAAGTAATTTCTATGTTGTTCTTAGCAAAGGTTAGTCCAGGAGCACTAAATTCACAAATTTTGCAACTGTCATCTGGATATCGGCAATCAGCAGTAACAAGAACAAACATGAGCGAAGCTGAGCGCCTTCCAACAGAGTTACGAGTTTCCACAATTTATGGATGTGTCTTGAATGAATTAGCGAATTACTGTGTTAACACATGCAACCGAAGTAATTCTTACTCACTGTCTATGTATAAATGAAAGACACCAACTTCTTTGCAGTCTATTGACAGCAAAGGTAAATGAGCACATCAACATATTTTATTGGGACATAAGGACGTAAAAGTTAGGATAAGCTACTAAGCGTTTGTAGTTTAGGTGCTTCATATGACAAAAAATGGTAATGTTGCGCTAGTCAGCAATCCTTTCACAATATTGATGAGACGTTGCTTACATCAAGAACCTTAAATATGTTATGATTAACTCTAACAAATAAAATCACGTCAGTTTAAAAAGACAACTTACAGTTTTTAAAGTTAACAAAGCTGTGAAATACGGTCAGATAAAAACTCCTAACGCAATACATGATAAGAGTCTATGCTGTCAATATTAGCACTAAAATTAAGGCGCTCTTGTAAATCTGGTAAATTTGGGTGTGATCGTAAGGTGTGCACACAATGCTCAGCTAAATGTCAGTACGTAAACCTTTACGTTGGTTCCTGAAATGCGATCACGCAGGTTAGATTATAAATTGTTTTGAAGATGACATTCCAAATTGTTTGTTTCAAACAGCTATCACAAACGCTTCATTTTAATTTTTACCCACAATAAATCGACTAAAATTTGAAAACGTTTTGGCGCGTTATTGGAGTAGGAACAAAATACCTCTTCCTAAAATGAATAAATCAGAGCCACTAAACTTGGGCCACCGGAAGTAAATCAGTTGCGCGGGAAATATTAGGTACGCATCATGACAATTTAATGAAGCGAGAAAACCAGCTGTTACATTATAAAGAGTGTGCTTTTATTTTTCAGAGATTTTATGTGTTCTGACAAATTTTTGGTAATCATGATTGGCATGTGTGGCGGATGCTAAAAACCACCAATTACCAACATTTCAAAGAGTTCAAAAACAAGGCAAATGATACTAGCCTATTTCCAGAAGTCCTTGTAGTCGATTTAGGTAAATATAACCTACAACGATTACAAACCCACCGATGTTTCTCTTACCATGCATGGCGTTCCATCAGGCTCCTTTTCCACAACAATGTGCGGGTGTACGTGGAGTGACACAACAAGACATGGGTACGTACATGGCGTCACAGAACGTGTCTGAAATAGTGTGAGCAAAACAAAAAATAATGTATATTCCACTCTAAAATAAAATAGGCTACTTACTACTAGGTTAGTGACTAGCATATATAACTAGCACATAACTAGCACATATAACTAGCACATAAACACACACCCACGCACACACACCCACATATATAAACTTTTGAAGATGGTAGAGAACACAAGAAAAGAAAACATTGAACAAGGTAAAAGGACGATTGTTGCCAAAGTTTCAGCAAAGAGACTTGCTTTCGTCAGGGCCCTGACGAAAGCAAGTGTCTTTGCTGAAACGTTGGCAACAATCGGGCTTTTACCTTGTTCAAAGTTTTCTTTTCTTGTATATATATATATTCCTATACACATGCGCGCAAAGTTTGGAACAGGATACGGAATCTGCAGGGGCAGAAAACATATGTCACACCTCTTGTCAGCACCACTGGCGATACACTTGAAGACCAAGCAAACACCCTGGGACAGCACTTTAAACATTTTTTCAGCTCCCCCACTACACTGAGACATTCCTGCGATAGAAAGAATCTATTGAAAGAAAGCGTATTCGTGACCACAAGAAATCTAATGATGGGTATAACTCTCCTTTTTCGCTGCAGGAACTTATGGTAGCCCTCAACACATGCCGTGCTTCGGCGCCAGGAGCTGATAAAATAATATACACAATGATTTAGCACCTGCACATAGATACCCTCAATACTCTTCTCTTCTTGTACAACAAGATATGGTGTGCTGGGTACTTTTCTCATGCTTGGAAAGAGGCAATTGTGTTGGCTATATTGAAAGAGGGGAAAGATGCCTCTTCTGTGACAAGCTATCGCCCTATTGCTTTGACAAGCTGCTTGAGCAAGCTCTTTGAAAAGATGATCAATAGACGGCTTATCTATTTCTTGGAATATCATGGTGTCCTTGATAGCTGCCATGCAGGCTTTCGCTTGGGCAGGTCAACAACTGACAATCTTATAGCTGTTGAATCTTATGTTAAAGAAGCTTTTGCCCATAAGCAACACTGTATATCTGTATTTTTTGACATCGAAAAGGCCTATGACACCACTTGGCGGTATGGCATCCTGCATGACCTTAAATCTTTCGGCATTTGTGGAAACATGTTAAACACACTGGAAAGCTACTTATCAGATAGAACATTCCGGGTACGAGTTGGTGCAGCATTATCCAGGACGTATACACAAGAAAATGGCGTTCCCCAGGGTGGAGTACTTAGCTGCACACTTTTCATTGTAAAAATGAATACGTTAGGGAGAGCACTGCCACCCACCATTTTTTATTCAATCTATGTAGACGATGTTCACATCAGCTTCAGGTCATGCAACTCCTCTATCTGTGAACGGCAGATCCAAGTTGCTGTGAACAGACTAGCCAAGTGGGCAGACAAAAATGGTTTTATCCTAAATCCGCAGAAAAGCACTTGTGTTCTCTTTTCCAGGAAGCGTGGGATCCATCTGCAACCAACCATACAACTTAAGGGAGTTGAGATACCCGTAAAAAGAGAACACAAGTTTCTTGGAGTAGTTTTAGATGATAAACTTACATTCATCCCACACATTAAACAGCTTAAAATGAAATGCATGAACACTATGAACATCTTAAAAGTCCTTTCCCGCCAGTCATACGGTGCAGATACAACATGCCTTTTACGTGTTTTTAACAGTCTTGTCAGGTCCCGTATAGACTATGGAAGTGTAGTCTATGGGTCTGCCTCAAAAACAGCTTTAAAAATGCTGGACGCAGTGCTGCACTTGGGGCTCCGCCTGGCGTCCGGGGCTTTCCGGACGAGTCCTATTGAAAGCCTCTATGCAGAAACGGATCAGTGGTGCTTAGAGCACCAGCGTACATACAAGGCACTTTTGTACTGCGTAAGGGCAACATTCTTAAATAGTCATCCGCTAAATGCTATTCTTGAAAACAAAGCGTCCGAAAGGCTGTTTTTGAGCCGTCCGTCGCTTCCTCTGCCTTTCTCTATCCGAGTGAAGGTGGATGCGGAGGAACTTGGGGTTATTTTATGAGAATCTTACAAAGCTGACTTCGCTGAGTTCATGCCGCCTTGGCAACTGCGCCCTTTCACCTGTGACATGTCGTCGTTCAAGGAAATTTACAAAAAACATTCACCCGCAGAACTCATCCGACAACACTTCCTGAACTTGCAAAACAAATTCCCGTGCACTGCCTTTTACACAGATGCATCCAAAACTGCCACTGCTGTGGCATGTGCTGCACACGGTCCCAACTTTGCCAGCACAAGGACACTAAACAGAAACACAAGTATATTTACGGCTGAGGCACATGCTATATTAATTACGCTAGAACACATAATACAAACAAAGACACAACAATTCATTATATACACAGACTCATTGAGTGTTGTGACAGCACTGCATTATGGAAAACCAAGTAAAACATTGTGCTGAACAGGTTAGTTAAAGAGATAATGGCAGCCTACGCTTTAAAACAGGTCATAGTCGTGTGTTGGGTGCCTGGACACAGTGGCATTCCTGGTAATGAACTCGCAGACCAGAGCGCCGCTGCGGCAGCACTTCGCTGCAGCGTCGACGTTCAGCAGCTTCCCTATCTTGACTGGAAACCATTCATTCGAAAGGCAATCCGACAACGCTGGCAGCAACACTGGGACACTCAGACAGATAACAAACTCCACACTATAAAACCCCAATTAGGCAGCTACTACACAGAAAAACACAACAGAACAACGGAAGTATACATGTGCAGATTACGAATAGTTCATACATACGCTACTCACTCGCACCTTCTGCAGGGCAAACCACCGCCACAATGCGACAGGTGCGGACATCGCCTATCCGTCAGCCATGTCTTAGTTGAGTGTGGATACTTCCACAAGGCAAGGAAAAAGCACTTCCGGGAACTCTACACTGACATGATTCCTCTTCATCCCTCGATGTTTTTAGCTGATCAACCCTAATTCCAAGTAAACGCCTTTTTGCTTACCTGGGAGACATTGGCTTTTTAAACCGCATATCATACCACGTGTAACCTCTGGGCCCCTCACAGTGGGAGGACGCTATGAGTGTCTATTTATTTTTTACATTCTTACCCTGCAATTCCCATTTCCCCAATTTTATTGCTGTTTTAAATGAGGGGCTGTATACACCCCCCACACCAACCTCTTTTAAAATCGTCACATTTACAGCACCATTTTGTTAAAACATCATTCAAAATGATCAACCATTGCATTGGCGCTCTTTGGCCATCGTTGCCCTTGCGCCATAAAACAAACAGATACAGATTGTATATATATATATATATATATATATATATATATATATATATATATATATATATATATATATATATATATATATATATATACATATATATATATATATATATAGGGTTTGGAAATGAGGGGCTCGTTATGACATACAGAAAGAAATGCCGGCAGTCTACAACGCCAAAGAAGGCATAGGGGAGTGATTAGACTATTTTTTTTACCGTTAGTGACGTTACATTATTTTTTTATTATTATTAAGTGAGAAAGAAAAAAAAACACGCGCCCAGAGTGGGGACCGAACCCACTCTGGGCGCGAGACGTCTCGCGGTCTTCAGGCCGCGATATGCGTGCCGTTCTCGTGAAGCTCGGCAACAGCGTCGGGAAATTGCCGTACTCGCTCGCCAACGCGCCACAACAGCGTATGCGTCGACGGGTGCTGGCGGAGTTGTGCTGGATGAAAAGCAGGCAATAGATGAGGACGCAAGAGGTGTAGTTAAACAGATAAGAATTTAACAAGTGCAAGGTGGAGAAGATAGTATCCAAGGGCCGGAAATGGTGAGAGAGTTCGGGCCGCGTTAAAAAGATGAGAATTTACAAAGTGCAAGAGGGAGAAAATAGTATGCAAGGGCAGGGAACGGTGAGAGAGTTCGAGCCGCGCACTAGCGAGCGAGTACGGCAGTTTCACGACGTCTGACATTGCCGTGCTTCACAAGTCCGGTACAAATATGACGACGCCAGTCTGAGAGTTCATAGAGGTATAGAATTCATATGCGTGCGTATTGAAGGTGAAATGCGCGCATGTGGCCTCGCAGGGAGTTAGCATAGTGTCGGGGTAGTGGGGGAGATTTCACAACGCCTACGAGGCACCTGCCGATTTCGTAAGAGTAGCTCTCGGGAAGTCTGGGGCTTGATATTAAAGGCATATGTATTGTTTAAATTAGTGCAGAAAATTGAGCGAATTCGCAAGTTCTCATTTTCGCAAAACCGCAGGCCATACAGAGACTAACAAGAAAGCTGTAGGCACTCACTCCACTCGATTTATATTGGAGAATTGAACGTGCAGATACAAGTCAGATATTGAATTGGAGGAGACTCAACTATCACACACCAGAAGCGATTGAAAGCAAGGGATACAGATGAGCTGCTAGCATGCGTTCTATGCAAATTAGCTCAGCAGTGAGCTTTGCATATGTCATGCATACCCCACTCACAGTACCTTCGGGTCTAATAAATACATTTTTACTGTGACCTAAATTTCACTTGGGGTGTTCCGGGATTGTTCTTATTAGTGCCTTGGAGGTTACTGTCTTTAAGCCATTAAAATCTACTTGATGTAAGTATTCGTGCTTTGTGTGTGCTCTTCTTGTATTTCGACAAGTGTCAGCACACTCACAGATTATGCACCTGAAGGTGCTGCTGCTGGCTGTCCTGGGTCGGCTGCCCTCCAGTCCAGTTACAAAGGCTTTGCCAGGGCCTCCCTTGGCCAACCGACACTGCACCTGCTGTACCCAAGTACTGCCTGGCCTTTTGTTGGTGCTCCGTACGCTTTGCCGCCACGAATGGTCATTCCTTCATTCATCATCTGGCCGCTTGGACCACCCGTTCAGAAGCCAGCGCATGTGCTCGACAGATCGGTCCAGGCACTGGTGCCATACCGGTGCACCCACAGATTATGTACTTTCGGGTTAGTTATTGCATGTTGTGGAACCTGCAACGATGTATACCGGTTAGCAGTGCCGTGGCCTCTGATTATTTGAAACATTTTCATGAAGCAGTGCTGTGCCTTTGGAGCGTGTCATTGCGTAGCAGAGATATTGAAGAGAATGTGGGGCCGATGATTAAAGGGCAAGAAGAGAAATTGAACTGACTTTGAAGCAAGTATTCGCATGCAATCAAGCCAAGCAAACATTTAGGATCTTTCGTTATGGTTTTGAACTTGCAATAAAAACTTGTGTGGAACTACTTACCATTTTAAGTAAGCTAACAATTTTATATACTTCAGATCATACTGGTATTAATCATACTATACCGAAAGTACATCCCACAGTCTGTAGAATTCCGACAGTGCTTTTTTCGCAGTCTCTCATGACAGGCACTATTCTCAATGATTGGAAGATAGTCGAGGTAGCACGAATCTTTAAATCAGGAGATGGTACTTCACCATTACGTTTCCCTTATAAGCAACTAATGCAAGGTCGGGGAGCATTTCATCCACTCTCAGGTGGCTAATTATTTATAACATCACAATATCACAGTGGAAATATCACCACGGTTTTCGCAAGGGTTACTTGAGAAACAACTTTCAGGATTTGTTCACGATCTACATTGATCCATTGACGCAGGCTTACAAACTGCGGTAGTTTTTCTCGATTTTTCTAAACCATTCAATCGCATTGCACACCACAGACTTCTAAAACTTCACCCTAATGTCCTCACTTGAGCGAAAGATTTTCATTCTTCTCAAATACAGTTTACTTCTAATAACTATATACTTCTTTTGCTCGTGCCACTTGGTTGTCCCCCCAGGCAGGTTGCTTGGTCCTGTCTACCTTCCATGTTGCATATCCTCCCATGTGGGTCGATTTGCAGATGATGTTTTAATTTATCACACAATTTCTTTCTACTACTACCGTCACTGCTTTCAATCTGATCTTAACATAAATAACTCCTAATGCTGCAAATGGCTAACGTCGCTTATCTCTAAAACAAAGTGCATGACTTTAACGGTGGCAAGTCTCAAATTGTAAATACTTACTTCATTAACAACAGCCTGATTACCTTTTGAGACAAAGGTGTTTTGGTAGGCCAGTAGGGGAGGGGGTTGCATGGTGGATTTCAAAAGGTAGATCGATTGGGAAACTAAGACGTGTGATTATATTTTCATTTGCACTCCAAAACTCGCTTTATTTCATATGTTTAACCGACTGCAGTGGCTAGGGTGGTGTGCTGTGGAGGCGAATATAAAGGCCATATTGAAGTGCGGTAATGGGTCTATCTCATAGCAGTAGCGAAAGTTATATACTCTGGGGCAGGTTAAGAACGGCAATGGCTCATGTAGTGTAGTCAAGTGTTTGACAAAATGCCGTGTATGCAGGTAAAAGCATTATCGCAATGATGAAACGTAGGTCGGTAACTCTGTCAAGAAAGCCATTAAACGGTTTGGTGCTTGTTCACGGTGAGCATGTGTCGTGAAAAACGAAGATATACATTGGGCATAACGCACCACAATGAGTTTGCATAGATATGGTGCAGATTGCCATCATTATGTTGATAATGTTGGGCGTCGTCTGAACGATGAGGGAATCGAGCAGTAATCGAGAAGATAGATTGCACTCAGTTGTCAGTAATTTTGCCTCCCAGTCGACCACGTGTCCCGTCCTCTCACGGTGCTATGCCAGTGCACGTGTTTTTGCCTGGCCCTTGTTCGCTTCGTTCCAGTGCTGCGTTAATCTTCTGTGTAGATTGCCCTTTTCGCCAATGTACACTGATTTGCATTCAGCGCACGGAATCTAATAAACGACACCCGGAAGCTTGAAGCGTGAGAGGGGGTCTTTCACGCTGACAATGTCAGAACGCAGCTTGCTAGAGGGCACATGCACGTTTTGATGCATGCCAAATGCGTGCGAGAGTTTCACTGATGTGTGGCATGTAGGTGATTGCTGCACGTTTTGATGCAGTCCTTGTGGCTGCCTAAAGCATTATATTCAAAAAGAAGCGAAGAGGGCGACTCGCAGGAATCCGCATTGGCATTAGCAGGTAGAAGCGTCCACAAGGCCTGTTTCGAAACGTGCTGCAATTCTCGTCCTACACATCAATCAAGCTTTTGCATGCATTTTCAAGAAACACAGTGTGCACATCGTGCACGTGCCCACTAGCAAGGTACGCTCTGACATTGTCAGCGTGAAAGATCCCATCTCACGCTTCAAGCTTCCAGATGTTGCTTATTAGATTCCGTGCGCCGAAGGCACATCAGTGTACATTGGCGAAACAGGCAATCTGCACAGAAGATTATTGTAGCACCGGAACGAAGTGAACAAGGGTCATGCGAAAACGAAGCCCAAACCAGCCCTGACACCAGAGAAGGTCGCATCCCTGAAAGGTATTGCATGTGATATCTGGCATCAGAACTCATAGTAACTCATAATTTAGCAAAAGCAAGCATCCCCTAATATGAAACTTCTGGCACAATAAATGGTCTCACATTACAGAGTTTTAGCAGTCCCTTCGTTCCGTCACGTACGTAGCTAGCGTGTTTACCGGGATCCGTCTGGGCACTTGGGCATTCGTCAAAGTAGGGGGATTAGTTCCGCGTGCGCCTGCCTTCGCCATGTCCGCACCTCCTCGCCCTTCCGCCCGCGCAGGCGCAGACCGGTCCCGGTAAACTCGGTAACAACGTAACGAACGGAACGGACGGACTGCTAAAACTCTCTGTTGTGCCTGAATGCCATAATGAATAATGGTTTGCTGCGGGCCCAGTATTTGTTAGCTTACAAGAAAAAAAGCTGCAGGGTATTAGTTTACTCCCCAAAGTGTTGCTGTTTACTGGCAACCTGTTTGGCAATATTTGTTACCCTTTTACCACATGGTCTTTTTTTCACAAGGTCATTGAACCCTTAATTATTCTCTCTATCTACAGCTCTTTTTCAGATCTGTGGCCAGGACTGCGTCTGTGGAGCCCACTGAAGCCAGGCTAAAGGTTGTGCGAAAGCACCTTTCGCAAAAGCACGGCGAGATGCAGCGCAAATAAATGAGTGAGCAGCACAAAATGAACTTATCTATTTTTATTTTGCTAAAAGGCCTACATGCTTGCCAAACTTGTAAACCAGTTCCACACCTCACAGCATGTGTCCTAAGTCAATCTCGTCATCGGACCTATAGCTCCACCAACAGACTGCATTCAGACCAACAGGCTGCATTCAGACCAACAGGCTGCCATCCGACCAACAGACTGCCATCAGACCAACAGACTGCCATCAGACCCACAGACTGCCATCAGACCGACAGACTGCCATCAGGCCAACAGGCTGCCATCAGACCAACAGACCGATATGCCGAATTTCCGGATCGGCTGTCGGAATTTTTCTTGGGGTATTTATAAATATATATATATTGAGAGACGTCGTTTCGAAAGAAGACTGCAGCGAAAGAGGACCAGCGTCTGACTTCCGATGCGGTGATGGAGTCGATTAGCGAGGTAGTGAGCGCCCCCGATTTTCCTCTTTCTCTTCCTCCTACTGCGGCCCCCGGCCTGTGCATCTTTATTCCTTAACATACTCCCGCCGCAACCAAGTTGGTTAGGAGCTAGCTACCAGCGGCACGTTCAGTGGAGAAGTCCTGGCCCCAGTACGACCAGCTTTTCGACTTCCATAGCGGCGCATGATTGCACAGCAGCGATGCTTGAGGTTGGCTGGGCGATCTAGTGGAGCCTTCGGCTGGATGTCTCGGTGCCGTCGATCTCGGTAAACGGCCTTGTAATGCGAGCGAGGCAGTACAAGTTTATGGCCAACGTCACGGGCAATGACCGCTTGCAGAGTTGCTGTATCGAAGTGACTCAGGGGTAAAGGTGAAGATTGCGAATGGTCAACCGGAAAGAGAGACAATGCTCCTGGTTTTCAGTCGCCAGGCAGCCGCCAGGATCAAACGGGAACAGTTGATGTAGACTGCCGAATTTCCAGAGAGCGTCACGGTAGCGTGATGGCATAGCCGTCCCCTGCAGTCTGATACTGCGTCTATGAGGAAATATGTGTGTTCGATCGGCGTATCCGTTATATCTGCGAACAATAGGACTTCACTCCCGCCGTTACCAACAAGGTACAAAGTCTCGTCGCGAATCGAGTTGCGCTTGCTGAAGAAGTGGTCGTCACCATAGAAGCATCTGTTCTGCTTCGCCACGAGGATACCGCCTCACCGGGGCTTGACGAGCTCGGCCGAAGCTCGCTTATGGAGCGTCGGAGGAGCAGGCGCTTCGTTGTCTTCTGACGCGAGTCCATCTTCTGCACGAACCGCGCCGTTGTTGCTGAACCCAATGAAAACATATTTGACTCTGGTGACGAAACGAGAAGGGCCTCACCGACGTAAATGTCGCAACGGGGAAGCTCGGAGGTTTTCAAAAGCAGAGACGCATCATCGACTCTTGCGCTCTGGCAGAACTGGTCAGACGTCTCCAGAGCGGTAGTCAAGTGTCGAAGCGAGGGCTGCGGAAGAGCTGTAGTGACGTCTCCGAAGTGAGAATCGCGTCTGTGATGCCAGCGTCCGTCTAGGGCCACTTCGACATCTCCAAAGCAGAAGTATCTTTGGCTCGGCTAGATTCATGGTAGGACCGCTAAGCTCTCTCACAAACGATAGCCGCGTCAGCGATGCCAAGGTCCCGGGAGTGTCCTTGAGACTTCCTCGAGACAGCAGTCACGGAAGAAGCACGACTGCGCAGTTGCTGAAGCCTCTCTCCCTGACTGAGCACCTCGGTGTCCTACGTGGCGTCCTGAAAGGCCGCAGCGCCTCCGTCGTCGTTTTCCTGTTCTTCTACCCATGCACCAGTCATTTCCCGAAAATGCGGCACGTCACTCGGGAGCATTTTCCGCCCGGCCTCCTTGGGGGCGAGCAAATAGTCGAGAGTGCGATGCGGGTGGTGAACAGGGCTGCCTGAGGTTGAAGTACGGGGCTTGCGTTAGAGTCTCGGCTCCCAGAGAAGCATACGCGCGTTCGCAGGGCGCAGATACGCTCGTCGTAATCGATCGCTTCCAAAACGTCGGCATCAAATTCTTCATCCTTCACGTTCTCCTGAACTTCAGCGTCGAGTTTGTGAAGGCTCACCTGGTATTGCAACATGAGGTCGAGGACATTTTGTCTGTGAAGGGCCGTTGCTGCTTGGCTCCGCAGCAAGGCGTCGAGGACTGTCATCGTCCCGGAAACGGTCCCTCGCAGGACGTCTCGGCGAACACGAAGAGCGTCCATGGCACCAGTCGATGAAGCAAGACACTGGGTTTGCGAATACCAAAGGGACAAGGGCGGGCTTGGGCACGAGCCGCAAGGGGCGGCGGCCGAGGGCAAGGCTTCCAGGATAAAGCAGTACGAAGGTATCCAAGCCTCGCGTGCCTCGAAGCCGCTGCGCCGTCGAACGTAGATTCGCTCGTGCGCCGGTTCCCGGGTTTCGGCACCAGAGAATGTGAAGCGAGGACCAGCGTCTGGCTTCCGATACGGTGATGGAGTCCATTAGCGAGGCAGTGAGCGCCCCCGATCCTCCTCTTCGTCGTCCTCCTACTGCCTCCCCGTACCTGCGCATCTTTATTTCTTAAGAAAGACCTCTATTCAGTTCCCGTACCCACACCTTCCTCAGCAGTCGGAGCGAGATGATGATGATCATTTACAGATGATAATGCCGATAGGTGCACGGATATGACTAAAAGCTGGAAACACCTCTTGGTGTCAACAGTAGCAGTGATGAAGGTGATGTTGTGTACGGACATAATGTCCGACTATAACGTCCCTATGCTCAGAATATATACAATTATAATTATAGTTCAAAATCTTAGCTCTGGTAACCATTTATAGCCAGACACGAGCGTGTTGCGAGTAGAGACAAGCTATGCCCCTTGTGGGCTCGTACTTCAGCGGCATGCCGCGACGTGCTCTTGTGGGAGTGTACCGAAGGTGGCTTTTGATGTAGATGATCTAACAGCATCGGGAGTACTGAGAGTGAGAAACGGCATGTGGGATGTTGGTGCACGTCATATTGCACAGCCTGGGCTGCTCCGCGCTCAGCGTACGTGAGCACTGCTTTCTGTAAACCGACCATTACCAGCAATAACACATATCTGGAATTGGTTGATCGTGTGGGGTACCATGCTCACCCTAGCCTTGTGGTGGAGAACAGACGACTCCGCCCCTCATGCCTTTTTACAACTGCCGGAATGCAGCTCTATCTTCTGATGTTTTGTTACAATAGAAATACAAACAATGCATATTCGGTGGGATTCGGAACGTTTAACTTTTCATGCCATGGTCTCCACTAAATCACCGCAAAGGTAACAAACCAGTCTTATTTACAAATCAAAACGCGTCTAATGCAGACCAGAAAAATTTTACTGTAAACAGAACACGGGTCTTAAACACCATTCGTACTGCTGGGCTTCAAGCTTAGCCGCTTGTGCCAAAACCCCTTATTCTACCATTCAGAGACTGCGACTTAACAACGGGGTGCCTTTCACCGCCTCTAAAACTATACAAGTGTTCAAAATGAACACGTAAGTGGGGCTGGGTGCGTTCAAAGAGCGTAGGGCTTCTGGACATAAGAGTACACAATGTCGCCATGCTCTCATAAACCTGATGTGTTGTGTGCTTGTACACTTCATTAGTGAGTTCCCACCATATTCAGTTACGCTGACAAGCACGAGGTTAAGAATTGGCAGTCTTTTTAGAAAAAGATCACCTAACACAACAAAAGCGACGAGTTGAAGCATCAAGAAGCGAATTGGCGCAGTAGGACAGATTTATTCTCTTTAGAACAACGTGCGATCGGAAACTTCTGATGATATGGCCGACAGTTCCATTTCCAATGGGAATTGCCGAATGAGCACGGACACACGTAAGCGATAAAAAACAAGTTCAAATAGCCTGCAAAATCCTACCTTTACGAAGGGTTTCGTATAGTGTTCCAAAAGGTATATACTAGGCATTTGTTTGGTAAACCATCACTGCAAATGATTGAATCCGTAATTTGTAATTTGTGTGCGGAAACCACTTGTATAATATAACATTGGCAACATCCAGGACTAAGGCTCGAATGAGAACAGCAGAGCAAATATTTGAAATGTAATCATTTAAAAAGAATATGTTTACAACTAGACTACGTATCCTCCCTTTATATCGTCAAGCTGTTCCCTGGGCGCATATTTGTCAGATTTCTTTCTTTGACCACTCACAGACCTGAATTGGTATTTCCAATCAAACGAAACATTACACGGGAAACTACGTTTCTCGTTGCCGTGCTGTAGTTGCTGTGATCAAGTACCTTATATAAATATCAGTGGAAATCTTTCAAGCGCATTTCGGTGTTTAAGATAACGAGGCATGTAAGACCACGTCATTTTAGCCGCAGGTCACTGCCTAGCTCCGCCCTTAGACGGGTGTCGCCATGGCTGGCTCTGACCGCTTACTGATGAGCGAACGTAGTTCTAGAATGGATAAGCTACGATGACCGCAGAGGTAAGCCGTCCTTGCTTTTTCTCCTTTTATTTATTTGTGTTTCTCGTTTGTACGACTCGGAAAACTTCTGCTTCGAATCACAATAAAGAGATTACGTTTAGCCATACCGCAGGTGGCTTACAGCCTCATACCGAGATGTTCATTGAGAGCTGAAAGTTCCAATGCCTCAGTTCACATTGTGTACGGTAATGTCGAAGTGGAAAAGCACAATGCATTCACTCTATCCGCCATTATTCAACCACAGACACTCAGCGGGTGCTTATTGTGAAACTCTCCAATATGACGATACAAACATCCATTTGCACTTACTATGAAGTGAGGAACCAGCCGGTGACAGTACGATGAAGGGGTGTTAAAGGCCAAAACAGAAGGCACTGCTGCAACACAACAAACAGCATTACAATGTACGCTTTCAGCCATATTACCACAGAAATGATTATTAATTTTCCGGTGTTGAAAAGAAATATCTACAGTGGGTAAGTTATAACTTATTGTTGGTGCTGTGAGTAAGAGAAAGACGAAATTTTCCTCATGTGCGGCAGAAACAGTATCTCATCTAGAGCTCAAATACTTTGCACTGTGCTAACACTGAGGCTTATTTTCAGTAGTATCTGAATTTCTCCGCGGATAACAGATATGACGTTCTCTATATCCACGCTTTAGAATGAAAATAAAACGAAAGAAGCCGGTGACTTTCCTAAACAGTTGGAGGAAGAATATTATTAAAAAAATTCACGCTTGTACATGTCTATCCTTATGGGCGGCGTACGTCCAGAACTTGTCATTGTGCTAGGCTACCACGGACGTTTACGCGTCCACACCATTGCCCACCCCAGTTTCAATACACCCAAGAATATTGCCCAGCTCCCCCACCAGATCTTCGATGATCCTCCAGTCTTGCCTAGCCCTACACTGCCCCACGTAAGAGGCAGTAAATTTTGTGGAATCCGGACCACTAGAATCCTACCTTCTGCAACTTGGATGTGGTCACTTAAAACAAAGAGCTTTCTTTTTCTCTGTTCCTTTAAGCTTCAATACTACCACTGCACTATGAATCGCACCACAGTGAAGATTACGAAATGCTTTAGGGCAACTACGGATCTCAATAATGGTGAAGTTCTTAACAAGCACCGTTTTTGCTCCGCTTTCACCAGAAAAACACATAAGCCGCACATAACCCACAACTACGTTCTTTTCCAGAGCCCTACCAGTAGGCTGCCACTATGCAGTGACAGCAGTACAAAATTTCTCCTATCTAGTACAAAGTTCTAATAAGGAAACTAAGCAACGTGGTAAACTTGAGATTTAAGTAGATTTAACTCTGTTTGTATATTTGATTTAGATTTAGTAACTTCGATTTAGTAAAGTTTATACCACAATTCTTTAGGGAAAACAAAATTTTTCTTGGAAATATTTTTTTGTGAATATATTGAATTCGCTTCAAAAATGACAAAAAGTAAATTTAACCAAGCTCGAAGGTGAAGATATCTAGCCAGAAGTGGTTGTTTTTTTTTAATTAGTTTCAGCACTTCGCCCCTATATCCTGAGAGAGCGCTGGTAATTTCCGAGCAATACCTTTAATTGCATCAAACATTGAACTCGTGGATTCTGGTTGCGTACCTAAAGGTGACCAAAAAGTGTATTGCTATAGGTGTTATTTGAGGCTCATTTATGCAGTGAAACAAATGCCAGAAGAAATTTATCTGAAGAGAATTGCAGAAAAGAAAGCACTAAGCACTGTTTTTCCTTAAGCCCCGTCTACTAAATGACACCACTAATGTGAAAGGCTTCTTCTTTACACACTCCGTTAAGTGTTTTCGAGTTTAATTATTTCACCGAGAACATTGGATTCTTGTTTGTATAAACCATTTTAAAAAGCTTACAATTCTTTAAATTAGTTCTTTAGACCCCACATTTGCTGATATGATCGCAGGAGAGAAACCGCATACTGAAACAATATTTCGCTACCTTAAGCTGTATATATATCTGCACAAAAAGAACCCCCGAAACCCGTCCTACATGTTTTTTAATCGAATACAGAAATGGAAACAGGCAATTTTTAGAACAGCTGTAGTCCTCGTATGCAACCTGCCTTCTTAATACTAGCAATTGCACTACACACAAGTTAGACACAATGAAAATTAGGTAGAAATTTGTGAGGGTTTCGCGAAATAAGAAATGCGAGATAAGGTTTTCTTGCACTTACCCATGACCAGTAGCAAAATTAGTGGCGACATATCGGTTTTGCAGAAGTCTGATGCGTTCTTTACTACTACAGGGTTAAATGCCAGCCTATTCCCTTTACAATACATCGTTTCCGCGCAGCTCAATCTAGGCTCGTTGTTATTCGCCGCCATTACAATGAACGTTGCACAATATTTTTGCTTCCAAACTGCCTTTGTCGGAGCCCATTGTTTTGCCGAAGCATATGAAAGCACCTTCATTTCGCATCCACGTGTGCACTTTGCCTCAGTACGAATGGAGAGTGCAGGATATCTCCAATCTCCAATCTCCTTTCGTAATCTAATCTTGGATTGCTCAGAGTATTTTTAAACGTGTGATATGTCGCACAAATAAAAACGTAAATTCTAATACTGGTGGAAGCTTCCCTTAAATATACGTTTGGGTAAAGTAACGCGACACCTTGTCTACGCTTGGTCCGGGCAAATTAGGAAAACGCATGCTTGTTTGCGTAGCCAAAACAAGCAAACGAATAAGCCGGTAAATGCACATCACCAGCTACCCATCATAATCCTCTTTCATTGTGCAAGTTCGAGACAAGATACAAAGAATGTCCTCAACCACTGACGAGTTGCACATGCGGAATTTAGGTGATAGCCATGTTATGAAATGGTTTGCTCTTTGGCTTGAAAGTTGAATGAGCGCCATGTACAGACGAGAACACATTCGTCTGTAACAGTGGATCAGCGGGCCGTGGGCTGCACAGGCGACGCAATGTTCAAGATAGATTCGCTCTGCACGATGGCGGCCCTTTTTACGAAACTAGCTTGCCTTTCTCGGTGTTTGGCTGCGGCATAAATAGAGTATGCTCCCACCGCAAAAACGCTGCTTACGCCCCTGGGCGGTAAGGCACCGGCCGCGACGGTCCTGCTTCCCGCGCCGCTGGTGCGTCATACTTTGTCTGCTGCGTTTTTGTTCAGCAAAAACTGTGTGGCGTCATCGTTCTGTCAACCTGCTTCGCATTATCTCTTGTAGCGCGCTGCAAAATTATGCACCAGCGTTTGTAATTGGTTGATGGCGGCAACTGTTGGATTTTTGAGAGCTACTGTTACCTTTAAGGTGGAAATGTTTGAAGACAAATAATACATTGTACAGAGCCTGTTATTGTTATTGCGTGATATCGTTTTCTATTTTCTCGAACACAGAGGACATGCAGCTGGAGCACAACTTTGTTGGCATATATTTTATATGACAAAGGTAATAAATATGGTTATCAAAACTATGATATAACGAAAAGTGCTTACAATTGTGATTCAGTGAACGTTCAAAGTGCTTGAGTGAAACTGGCAATAAAAAGAGCCCTTTGCCATTTCCTGGAGTCAAAAGAATTTAGAGCAAACCCATACAAGATTTTGCATGACTGCACCGAACTGTGAATGGCGAATGATGGGAAAGCGAACTAAGGCGAATTAACCTGATATAAATGCAGGACAACTGAATTACGAAGGCACGGGCAGATAACAGGAATCTATGTGAACTAAACGAAATCGAATAGAATTTGAAGATATTTGCAACCCTTTTTTAACCTGAGTGGCATCACATAGGGAATAGTGCAGTTCGCTTTTTGAAAGCAATCATTATAATTATTTTTGATACGCCATAATACCTAATTGAAGCACCATTGCCTTCTGGTTTTCCTTTCAACTGACTACCGGAAGATAAAAGTAAATAGCCTCTGTGTATGCTGTTCGAAACAGGAAGTCATGAACTGCCTGTTTGTTTCTTCACTATATACAAAATAAAGCGATAGCAGATCATGCTACGTCACAGCTCTGAAAAAGTAAACTGCACTTTTTGTCTTCAACGACGCACATAAGGAGCAAAAGTGTATTCCCATTCTTGATATTTAGGTGTCATTGTAATATGTCTTCTTCCCCATCAGCATTCATTTAGAGTTCTATCCTAAACAGCTATATAAGCATTTTAATCACCCTTAATTGCCTTGCAGGGTGGTCACACAACTATGCAACATCATCGCTCTGAGTTAGTTCAGCTAGTACTATTTTCCATATTTTCCCTCACTCGACCGCAGTGAAAGTCACTTGGGTATCTTTCGACTTAAGGTACCGGGCTCCGGCGGTCAATCCGGAGCCCTCCACTACTGTGCGCCTCGTCGCCTGTGTAGCGTCAGTGCCTTAAAATTTGTAATCAAACAAAACAATATCCCTCGCATACATAACTGACGTTATTATGATAACAATAAAACTGCGCGAAAGGACGGGACGGAAGAAGAGGACAACAAACCAGGCGCAGACTCACAACTAAATTTATTCAGAAACAGCCTACGCACCTATATACCCTTCCGTGCACATGCGCACAGTGGCATGCGTTTAATCACAAGGACGCGTTTAAAAATTCATACTCACTACAATACAAAGATAGTGACGCTTCGCTAACGCAGTTATCACCATTTTTTCGTATATGAAAGGCCTCTATTAGTTCCCTTGCCACCTTTTCCTTGCTCCGGCCCAGCACTGTGGTTTTTTCCAGTTGCGGTTTGCAGGACTTGTTTTCACAGTTCTTGCAGTGGTGCGGAAGGTGCGAGCCAGTTCCATTCTTTATTGACAACTGGTGCTCTCTTAGACGGTCGTTCACACATCGGCCAGTTTGGCCAATGTAAACCTTCCCGCATACAAGCGGAATCATGTATACAACCCCAGTTGCGCAACCCACATACGGTGTGGTATGTCCCTTCAGGCAGTCTTTTTTGTTGTCCGGTCCTCTCAGGATTTTGGGGCACAAACTAGCCAACTTCCGGGGGGCAGAGAAGAGTACCGGCACTCTGTGCCTGTTGGCTACATTTTTGAGGTTGTGTGCCACCCTGTGAACATAGGGTACAACCACCGGTTTCTTGCGCTTAGGGGTGTCCGTCGTGTATGCGGCCCTGCCCTTCACCCTCTGTAGCAACGACTCGGCTACCGCTGTCAAAACGACCACAGGAAAGCCAGCCGTCTGCAGCCTGGCAACCTGAGCGACGAAGCTCTCTTGCACCCTGTGATGGCATGACTTCGTCAGAGCACCTTGTAGACAAGAACACGCAATGGCCCTTTTAACAGTCTTGGAGTGCGCGGAACCATACGGAAGCAGGCCTTTCCGCACTCTTGGCCGGTACAACCAACAAACGTGGTCTGATAAAAGCGTCATGTTAATATCTAAAAACTGCAGGCAGTCATTGTGAGGCAGCTCATGGGTGAAAGATAGACCTTTCCCCAATCGCCTAAACTCGCCTAAAATCTTGTTAGTAGCGTCCAGGTTAGTTAATACCGGTGATGCCTTTACAAAAACCAGGAAATCATCGACATATCTAAAAACTTTAAGTACTATTTCTTCTTCAAGGTCACGCTCTAGATTTCGATCAATACTGGCCAAGAAAATTTCACAGAGAACAGGCGCCACGCATGATCCTATACACACACCCCTTCGCTGCACAAACAACTCGTCGTTAAAAGATACAAATGTAGACTGCAGATAAAATTCAAGCAAAGTCATAAAATTGTCTACAGTCAAGCCAAAGGCATTCTGGCAAGAAACAACGTTACCCTCTTCAATGCATTCTCTTACAGCAAGGAACAATTCTTTGTGCGGTATAGAATAAAACAGATCGGTCACATCCACCGAAAACGCAGAGCCGACAGGCGGGCCTTCTTTCAAAAACGAGACAACCTCCAGTGAATTTTTGGTCGCGAAAGGATCCTGCAACTTAAGTGCACTGAGCTGTCTCTGCAGGAACCGGCTCACGTGGCACTACCACGTGCCTCTCTCGCTAACAATGGACCTAAAAGGAAATTCATCCTTATGGGTCTTAACAGTGAAAAAAATATTAAGGCTACCGCTTTTACATCCATTAATCGACTTTGCAAGCTTATCAAGAGACAGTTCCTTGCATAAGGCCAAAGCACTTGCTTTTACCTTCGAGGGCACCGCCTTCCTAGGTGAGAAGTTCTTTTTCACAGCTTGAAGGGCCTTTTCACAGTACGTTCCAGAAGGAAGGACAACGAACCCTCCGTCCTTGTCAGCTTGCAGCAACACAAGGTCGTTGTTCTGGAAGTACTTCACGACGCCTTGAGTAGACCCTGCAGGCGCTGTAGACTCCTTTTTTATGTAGTCGTTTTGACAGCGGTAGCCGAGTCGTTGCTACAGAAGGTGAAGGGCAGGGCCGCATGCACGACGGACACCCCTAAGCGCAAGAAACCGGTGGTTGTACCCTATGTTGACAGGGTGGCACACAACCTCAAAAATGTAGCCAACAGGCACAGACTGCCGGTAGTCTTCTCTGCCCCCCGGAAGTTGGCTAGTTTGTGCCCCAAAATCCTGAGAGGACCGGACAACAAAAAAGACGGCCTGAAGGGACATACCACACCGTATGTGGGTTGCGCAACTGGGGTTGTATACATGATTCCGCTTGTATGCGGGAAGGTTTACATTCGCCAAACTGGCCGATGTGTGAACGACCGGCTAAGAGAGCACCAGTTGTCAATAAAGAATGGAACTGGCTCGCACCTTCCGCACCACTGCAAGAACTGTGAAAACAAGTCCTGCAATCCGCAACTGGAAAAAACCACAGTGCTGGGCCAGAGCAAGGAAAAGGTGGCAAGGGAACTAATAGAGGCCTTTCATATACGAAAAAATGGTGATAACTGCGTTAGCGAAGCGTCACTATCTTTGTATTGTAGTGAGTATGAATTTTTAAACGCGTCCTTGTGATTAAACGCATGCGACTGTGCGCATGTGCACGGAAGGGTATATAGGTGCGTAGGCTGTTTCTGAATAAATTTAGTTGTGAGTCTGCGCCTGGTTTGTTGTCCTCTTCTTCCGTCCCGTCCTTTTGCGCAGTTTTATTGTTATCATGGAACACCAACTAGCCCAACAACGTGCTTTACATAACTGACGTTGTGGATACCGTGAACGGTGTCCGATAACAACAGTAGAACTGCAGTGTGTAATACAGAGAATCCCGCAATGAGCAAACGCGCATCTACGTTCTATCTAAAACGGGTGAAAACAGTTCTTTCAAGGTAAAAGAACTCCGTACTCATAAGCGGAAGACGCCCTCAGTCTACGGCACCGCCGGTAATGATAACTAAATGAACAAACGAAGAAAAAAAGGAAGAAGGACAAACTGAAGCGCTGATTAACAACTAATCTCTACTGCACAGGCACCAGAAAGAACGAGCCTGATACTGCTTCAAGTCACTACAAAAAAAGAAAAAAGAGAGACCCCTAACAAATTAGTGAGCTGGCGTGCCACTTATTGCACTCAGAACCACTCTCTCGCTAACAAAAGTATGATGATGGTTGGGTTTTTATGGCGCAAGGCCGACTAAGGGCAAAGAGCGCCAGTGGAAAGTTTGTGTAATGAAGTGAAGTGGTTACAAAAAAAGTGTCAACCGAACATAGTAAAATCAGTTACAGGTAATGGTGATGGCTGGTGTATAGGGCGAGATTTGATTATGCGTGATAGGAAATGAGGTATAAAAACTTAACGTCTGACAAATACTCAAACACACGTTTCGCAGAAACAATGGCTTCGTCACCTAGAAACAGCGATGGATGTAGTGGTATATCTTGTCTGTAGAGTTCTCTGAAGTGTTTGTGTCGTGTTGTGTGAAGTGCCTTGGATGTGATTAGTATGTGCACTACGGATAGGGCCTCTCCGCACCTGCTGCACAGAGGTCTTGGTGATGCAGTGAGAAGGTGCGAGTGCGTTGCATGAGTGTGCCCTATCCGTAATCTGGCCAAGGCGACTTCAGTGTATCTATTGTTTGTGTCGGTGGTGTATGGTCCCAAGTGTGGTTTTATTACCTATAACTTGTTGCCTGTCTGTTCACTCCGGTGTGTTTGCCATTTTTTGCGAAGTTGTTGTCTGATGTGTGGTTTCACGTCGGTGTAGCGTAATGTGGTTATGTCTACTGCATTCGAGAGTGTAGCAGCAGCAGCCATTCGATCCGCTGCTTCGTTCGCGGCTATACCACAGTGGCCAGGGACCCAGCAAAGGACTAGTTCAAATTTGTGGACATACACAGACATAATACTCTTGACTATTAAATTTATAACATAATTTTTTTAATACTTTGTTGACGACAACGCCCGCACAACACAGAGAATCTGTATATATAATGGATTGTGGGATGTGGCTTTGAAGGATATGATTAACAACCAGAAGTACACTATAAGCCTCTGCCGTAAAGATACTTGTATTACTGTTAAGAGTTCTAGTGACACTAAGGCCGGGCCCATGCGCCGCGCAGGACACCGAGGTGGAAGTTTTAGAGGCGTCCGTATAAAATTCAGAACATTGGTACTTCTGCTGCAAATACAAGAAGTGCTGCAGAATTGCACATGTGGGAGCTCGGTTTTTATCTACATCTGTGAATGATGTGTCGCATGACACAGGGCGGAGATGCCATGGTGCTCTGAAATCTGTTACAGAACTTTGGATGGTATCTAAAAAGGAGACAGCAAGCTCTCACGCTTCCTCTCTAACTCTGTAAGAGAAGGGCGCAGAGAACGATGGTCGATTTAAAAAGAGTTCAGTCATGGAGGTATCATGAAAAACTGATTTAAAAGGCTGGTGAGGCATGGATGAAATTTTAAAAGCATAAAGGAGGTATGTGTATGCTCGCTGACGTTGTAGGTTCCATTTGTTGCAATCTACATACAGGCTTTCGACTGGACTAGTCCGAAAGGCGCCACACGAAAAGCGGAGCCCTAGATGAAGCACAGGGTCCAGCATTCTGAGGGATGTTTTAGTGGCTGACCCATAGACAACGCTGCCATAGTCCAATCGTGAACCTATCAAGCTGGTGAAAACACGCAACAGAAGTTCTTTGTCAGCACCAAAAGAGATGTGCGAGAGAACCTTCAGGATATTCATTGTTTTTAAGCATTGATGTTTTAGTTGTTTTATGTGTGGGATGAATGTGAGTTTTTCGTCAAAGATTATACCTAAAAACTTGTATTCCTTTTTTACAGGAATCGAAACACCGTGGAGTTGAATGTCTGGATCCGGTCGGATGCCACACCTCATGGAAAACAAGACAGACGTGCACTTCCCTGGATTAAATCTAAAACCGTTGCTATCTGCCCAACCAGCTAGCTTGTTAACACCAAGATGGACCTGGTGCTCACAGACAGACAAGTTACAGGATTTAAAGGAGAGCTGAACGTCGTCTACATAGATTGAACAGGAAATCGACGGTGGCAGCGCCTTCCTAAGGGAATTCATTTTCACAATAAAAAGGGTGCAACTTAAAACTCCACCTTGCGGCACTCCATTTTCCTGCACATGAACGCTAGAGAGTGCAGTTCCAACTTGCACACGAAAGGTTCTTTGAGACAAGTAGCTGGCAAGTGTGTTCATCATGTTACCTGCCATGCCGAAGGACTTGAGGTCGCTTAGGATGCCATACCGACACGCGGTATCACACGCTTTCTCTAGATCAAAGAATACTGTCATACAGTACTGCTTATGGAGGAAAGCATCTTTTATATACTCCTCTAATGCAACGAGTTGATCGTTGGTAGATCGCCCCGCCCTGAAGCCTGCCTGGCAGCTCTCGAGAAGACCATTGCACTCTAAGAAGTACACGAGTCTCCTGTTTATCATCTTCTCAAAGAGCTTACACAGGCAGCTTGTAAGGGCAATGGGACGATAACTGGCGGGAGAGGAAGGGTCCTTCCCTTCCTTTAGGATAGCCACTACTATGGCCTCTCTCCAAGAGCGAGGAATGTGCCCCGAAAGCCATATGTTGTTGTATAGATGAAGGAGTGTTTCAAGAGTGTCTGGGTGTAGGTGTTGTATCATGGTGTATGTAATCTTATCTGCGCCTGGAGCTGAAGGTTTGCACGTGCTCAGGGCAGCCCTCAACTCATAGAGAGTGAATTCAGAGTTGTAAGAAGTTTTTGATTTTTCTTTGTCGTGTAAGGGCTTTTTTCGGCAGATGATTTGTGTTTCATGAAAGTGTTTGTGTAGTGTGCTGAGCTGGACACGTGTTCAAAGTGTTGTGCAAGCGTGTTGGCCTGGTCTTCGAGTGTGTCCCCTGTTGTTCTAACCAGGGGCAGGCTGTGTGTCTGTCGTCCTTTTAGCTTGCGCATCCGTTTCCAGACTTTGTGAGTGTCGGTGTATGAGTTGATGGAAGTGAGGAAGGCGCGCCAACTCTCTCGTTTCGCCTCACGACGCACACGCTTCCCAAGAGCCTTTGCCCGTTTACAGGAAATGAGATTATCTGGCGTGGGGTACCGGCGAAGGACACCCCACGCCTTGTTCTGGGCCTCTCGCGCCCGCCTACGGTCCTCGTTCCACCAGGGCCTCCTTGGGTTGCGGGATGCACTGGAGGCCTGGGGCATGAACTTTTCGGCGGCATCGAGTATGTGTGCCGTGACGAGTTGGGCTGCTTCCTCCACGTGTAGGTGTTTTATGGTTGTGTGGTGTAGTTTAGATGTTTCTGTGAATGTACTCCAGGTTGCTTTTGATTCAATAAACCTGTTCTGTGGAGATGGAATGCATGGGCCTTTACCTATGTACGTTAGGGAAGTGGGGAAGTGGTCACTACCATATGGGTCCGTGCCCACGCCCCACTCAAGACATGGAAAGAGAATTGCAGAGCCAATAGCCAAGTCAAGATGCGAGTATGTATTGTGTCCTAAGTTATGGTATGTCGGCGGTTTTTTGTTGAAGAGGCATGCTCCTGAAGATGTGAGGAATTTCTCTATCAGGCGACCTCGGGCATCCATTCTAGAGGAGCCCCAAAGAGAGTTGTGCGCATTAAGGTCGCCTGTTAGTATGTATGGTTCGGGCAGCTGGTCGACCAGTGCCTCGAAGTCAGAGCTCGAAAGTGCATGATCGGGAGGAATGTAAATGGAGCATACCGTTATCAACCTAATAAATATTATCGTACGGATTGCTACAGCCTCAAGGACAGTGTTCAGAGTGACAGGGTGGCAGGCTAAGGATTTCTGGGCGACAATTGCCACACCTCCTGAAGAGTGTGTGCAGCCAACCCTGTCCTTTCTGAATCCCATGTACCTATTCAAGAAATTTTTTTGTTTAGAATTGAGCTGGGTTTCCTGGAGACACATGATACTTGGATGATTGGCATGCAGTATCTCATACACATCGTCAAGATTTTTAAGGAGGCCTCTGCAGTTTCATTGGATGATGTTTTCATTTCCCATTGTTTAAATTTAGGAATAACTGGAGTGTGTGTGTGTGTGTGTGTGTTTTTGTTCATGTGTCGTCTTTCGGGGCTGTTATTCTAGGACTTCTAGGCCTTTCTGTCGGCTTGGACATCGGAGGCCGTTCCTTGCGCTGCGTTGCAGGCAGGAACGGCGTGACATCCATCTCCTCATCGGATGCCAGAAGGGTGCCCGGCGGACCAGGCCCCTCGGACTTGGTCCCCCTTTCGGGAGCCCTTCGTTTGAGCCGCCACCGCCAAGGGCGTCCGGGACACCAAAGGTGGCACAGGAGGTGCGGTGGCGGTGGGAGCCGATGCGGGGCCCCCGGTGTCCATCCGGTCGGCACCCTCCAACGCACTGGAGGACGGGGACGCAGAGGCGGGAGCGGCACCGGTCCCTACAGAAGAGGTTGTCACCACAACCGCTGCTGCCTCAGCAAGCGGCGTGGCGACGGATTGGGCTGCCTGAGGCACCCCAGGAGGGGGCGCAGGAGGGACGAGGTCAGACTCGCTGAACTGCGTCCCTGTGGACACCAGACGCCACCCCGCCCCCCGGCTAGCCGCGTCGGCGTACCTCCCAGGGGGAAATAGGCAAACCTCTTTCGCGCCTCTGGGAAGGTGATGTTCTCAGTTACCTTCACATTAATGATCGCCTTCTCCTGCTTAAACTTCTCGCAAGTTCGAGAGTAGGCAGCATGGGGTCCCTGGCAGTTGGCGCAGGTGAGGGTTGACGATGGACAATTATCAGATGGATGATCATGCTGAGCGCACTTTGCGCAGGTCAGACGACCACGGCAAGAGTTGGTTCCGTGCCCGAACCGCTGGCACTTAAAGCAGCGGCGCGGGTTCGGAATGTAAGTACGAATGGAGCATCGGATGAACCCTGCGTTGATATGGTCAGGAAGTGAGGAGCAGTTGAAGGTCCGGATAATATGTTTCGTGGGGATTATCTTATCATCTCTACACATCGTGATGCGGCGCACGGCTGTGACACCCTGATCCTTTAGACCTTCAAAAATGTCGGCATCTGTCTCGTTAAGAAGATCTGCCTCAGAGATCACACCCTGCGAGCTATTCAGGCTGCGGTGGGTTGTGACCCTGATGTCCAGATCGACCATTTTCGTCGGACCATGAAGTGTGGTTGCCTGCTGCTGGTTTTTTACCTCGACGAGCACTTCGCCTGTGCGTTGTTTTTTGGAATTCTAGGTTTTCCCAATTATTCCATCAAGGTATTTTGTAATCAAAAATACTGATTGTGAAGCAAGAGGGCGGGCTGTGTCAAGAGATACGATAACAAGGAAACGAGAGTATTTGTCTGGCTTTGGGAAGCTCATGCTTGGAAGTGGAGGGAAAGATACTTCGGTGCGGCCCCTTTTCAGGGACCGATCACGTTTGGAGGGGGGTTTTGAATTTTCCATACAGCATAAAAAAAAAGCAGGGGACGGGGGTACTTTCTTCTCAAACCTTAACCTGATCGCCTGAGAGGTCCCGGAGCGCCCTGCCTGGTAAACAGACAGGGAGCCCATCCGCCGGAGCTTGACCTGGGCTCCGACGGCCACCGTCTGAGGCTTCTAACCTTCACCTTTAAACACATCACCACGGTAGGTTACAGTTTATGTTAAGGGCTCGGGGTCCGCGGTGTCGCCAACACCATCACCATGAATACTCAAGGTGCCCCGTGCGGGGCGCTAACAAAAGTATTCGCTTTAAAGATGTCAACGCGTTCACGGACAATGTTTCTCAAACGTAAGCGCCTCGCAATTATCCGGCGCCCGCAAGCATATCCCTAACTTCAAAACAGTTTTGAAGGATTCGACTTTCCAGAATTCTTCAGTCCTCTCTACTCCTGCCGTTCGCCGAAGCGCGTAAGGGTCCGAAGGGCGCGGGCACGCCGACACAAAAGACATGTGCCATCCTCCTGCGCACCCGGTGATAACCAGTTGTTTTGGTGCCTCGGGCACCCTCTTATGCTAACCAAAAAAGACCGCGCTGTCGCGAATCTCTAGTACGCTGCGTCGCCACTGTTGCCAGCGGCGCTAACCGCCAACATTTTTTATTTATTTTGTTTCTATTTTTTTGGCGAGGGGATTGTACAGTGGCGTTGCGACTAAGGCTGCTGTGCAACGCCACCCAGTTACAAAGGAGGAGCCACTAAGCTTTTCCTGTTCCCTTGTGTAATGAAATCAAAATAAATGAAAATGGGAACAAAAACCTGCACCAGCATAGCTATCACAAGTTAAAGCCAATTAGAGAAATAAATGAACTGGGAGGTATGCTCCAATGTGAATTTCAAGTAAAGCCAATTTGGTAGAAAAGCAAAGAAAAGCGGGGCTCTTGCAACTCGCGACAGAAGACAACACAACCCAGTCCCATCAGAAAGTGATTTCGAAATGCAGGGGTGGCGCCTCCTGAACTAATTCAGCTCCCACATAAATGTACCCTTTCCCCAATGAATCTCCCCTCCACTAACTCCCTGATCCATCATCGCTAACCACAGCCACGGGAGGTACCCGGCAAACAGCGGCATTTATTGAAAGCCAATGTAAAAGGGGTGCTTGCGTGACTTTGAGGAGAGACCTGAGCGATAACCAGCGCGCACTAGATATAATTAAGGAGATGGTTGAATTCATTAATCTCTACATGCCCTCAACAGACTGACGAGATTGGACCGCCGTGTGCGGCCTGAGAGAGTTGCCCTTTTTGTATTTCTGTTGGTATTCTGCGCTTTTGCTCTCGCTGTGCAGGTCCCGAGACGCCCTGGTGTTCTGTTCCGGGCTCCAGCGCGGGACCCGGGAGTTTGAGTTGGCTGCTCGGGCTCCTGCTCTCGGTTCCTGCGTGGACCCGGTCTGCCTGCGGCTCGTCATCACCGTCCCCTTAAATTTTGGTCGGATTGGTTGAGACCAGTCCCATCACCATGGAGGGTGTTTTTTAGTCCAGCCAGGAGAAGGAGGCATGGTTTTTCACCCTCCAGGGATGGGCTAGTTTATCCCTTTCGCGGTCCCCTTAATGTTTGGTCAGGAGAGGACGAGACCAGTCCCATCACGATGGGGGGGGGGGGGGGGGGTGTTTTTAGTCCAGCCAGGAGAAGGAGGCAAGGTTTTCACCCCCTCACGGATGGGCTAGTGCACCCCTTTTACATTGGCTTTCAATAAATGCCTCTGTTTGCCGGGTACCTCCCGAGGCTGTGGTTAGCGATGATGGATCAGGGAGTTAGTGGAGGGGAGATTCATTGGGGAAAGGGTACATTTGTGTGGGAGCTGAATTAGTTCAGGAGGCGCCACCCCTGCATTTTGAAATCACTTTCTGATGGGACTGGGTTGTGTTGTCTTCTGTCACGAGTTGCAAGAGCCCCGCTTTTCTTTGCTTTTCTACCAAATTGGCTCTACTTGAAATTCACATTGGAGCATACCTCCCAGTTCATTTATTTCTCTAATTGGCTTTAACCTGTGATAGCTTTGCTGGTGCAGGTTTTTGTTCCCATTTTCATTTATTTTGCTTTCATTACACAAGGGAACAGGAATTTATTTTCAACATCAGCGACCTGGCCGGCATAGAGTTCCTCAGCTCGGTTACCTGCAATATAATATTACCGGGGCTAGAGGGGTTGGAAATAATCCTATAAAAATAATAGTAAATATTAACATAGGAATCACAAGCCACCGCCGTTTTTTTAATATATTGTTTCAGTATTTTCACGACCAATTTTCACAAGTATGCATAGCTGTACTATAGCCATCGCAAAGCGAGTTAAAACCAAGCCAAAGTCGCTTGTTCTAAGTCGCAGATGTGCGGGGTCCGGCGTGTTGCGGGCGTTTTCAGTGTTCTGTGCAAATTTACAGCTTTGATCGTGTTGTTGGCGATTTATGTGCCGTGTGCGAATCTTTTCAACGAGCATCGAAGGTCAGACATTGCAGTGCAGCTGGCGGTACATCGAATTTAGTGAAGGAAAAGCCATCGTATGCGCTCTTCTACCGCCGGTCATCATCCTTTCTGTGCCCGTGTTGTGTCTGTGCGCTGTGATCATATGGTGAAGAAGCTTTCGAAGTGAGGTATTACCATACCTTGGCAAAATGTGTTAGGAACGCTTTAGAATATGTCTAATTCACTACGCTGGGAGCCCCGCCTGGAGCGACGTTATATATACACAAGGTTAGTTCATTTTTTCCGACCGCGCCTGTACGCCAGCCCAATTTTTTACCAATATCACGGGAGCGTCGACCGTTCGTTCGATCAGCGCCGTATGATGGAGCGATACGACAAACCCTGCGAGAGTAGCCGCATCCGCATTAAGCAAAGGCCGCTGCTGTCCTCGTCCGCTAAGCTGCTCCAAGAGCAGATGGCCGCCCCCGTTTTTTTTATTCGCTTATCACACTGCCCTCCAACCAGCCGTCAACAGTACGATGAGGGCAACTGAAAGCGATTGGTAACAGCAGTGCGGGGTGGCTGTGTGCTCTTGTAACAGCCTAGCAGACGACGGCAGCAGTGGTCTTCGCTTAAATACTCTCGCCGAGTTTGTCGTATCTCCCCATCATACGGCGCTGATCGACAGAACGGTCGACGCTCCCGTGGTATTGGTAAGAAATTGGGCGGCTGTACATTTCATCATGACTAGCGTTGTGCAGTCCTACCTGAATGGCTATACTGAAGACTTGGTTATTTCTCGCTATATAAACAGTGTTTTTATGCCTGCCGTCTCGAGAGCGACCTAAAAGGTATGATTCCACTTCAGCCTTTCAAGAATACTGTACGTAAGTGCAACAAATTGAAGGGGGATGCTATTGGAACGGCACATCACATTTTGACGTCAATCAGTATTTTACTGTCTTCTGCGCTGATATATTGCTTTCCACAGAAGCTAGGGTATCCGCAGAAGCTTGGGTGTTTGGCTTAAATAACCCAAAGCATCTTTACACAAGTTTGATGCATTATCTTGACACCCTGAAGGCAAGCAGGACTTTGGCTTTAAAACCAATGCAAAAAAACCCGCTGCGTCGTAAAAAACGTAGTAGTTTGAAACAGACTGCACATTTTTGTCATATGTTAGTCTTTTACCACGAAGTGCCAATCCGGTGCACGTATCTTTCCGTGAATTTTGTATATGCCAATTTTTGTCTGAGGTACTAGGCAGCTTGTCCTAGAACATGCACAGGTGTCAAACTTTGAAACAGTTGAACACAGGTTTTGAATTAGGCTCAACTTGCTAACATAAATTGAACTCTGCAATTGCTTCTAATCAGAACCTGCTGACTGCCTTTCTCAGCGCAATTTTGAATAAGTTGGGCTGAATGTGATGTGAGTAATAGCAAAATCACTGAATAACATGTTGGCCGAACTGGCATCAGACGTGCCACTTAATGATGCTAGACCATCATTGAGCGAGGGCTTAGTCAATCTGTTGTGACAGATGTTCTGCCTCTAGGAATCACCCAAACGATTGGTTGGCACGGTATCACTATACTGTTTTAGTGCTGCTGCTTTACAGAGAATTTCGCCAAGCAAAAAAAAACGGTTTGAAGTTATTTCTCATTTTCAGCAACTCTGCTGTTTTTCCTCGCCAAACAAGACTGTTTCGTGTTCTCCTTGTGTGTAAACTGGTATCAGATCACCTTCTTATACTGGGACAATCTCTGACATTGTTACGATTAAGGCATTTTTGCATTAATTGTAGCAGTGTCAGAGGAGTCTTAAATTTCTCGTATGATTCCTTCAAGCTGCTGCTTAGTTATACTTGTTTGGTAAACGTACTGCAATGCACACATCATTCATTGTTTCAACAGTGTAAAAAACCGCGAAATTCAAGTTCAAACATATTTTTTCTTTAACGTTCTTAAAGGCGCGTTTTTTTTCTGTCACGTTCATGTATTTTTTTCCACTAGTTAGTATGCACAAAGCATTATGCTCTCACCCATTCATATAGCCATTTGCAATGATTGCCTGGTGTAGTAACTTTAGTGCACAGTACCATCTGACACTAGTGTTTTTTAACCAAGGCTAAAGTTTTATAAACCAGTTCATCGAAGTTGACAGTTTTTCAAATTTGTTTTATGAAATTTCAAGCATTAAAATTTCAAAAACAAAACTCAAAGGCGGATATGTAGTGTTTTGGACAGGTTTGGGGTTCGTCCTGTTAGGTAGTGGCTCAACGAGTCTTGATAAGCCTATGTGGATATCTTTTGGGCCTGCAAGGTGTGGAAGACTTAATAACGGACCCATGCGGCAGATTTTTTGGCTCCCTGCCATCCTTGAAACATAGTCGTTTCTCTAGATTTCAGGCGCTGTAATGCGGAAGGCATTCAACCAAAGGCAGTCGACTCCCTACCCACTGTAGAATTAACGGATGTGGTTAGCTTCTCTTAAGGCAATAAAACATTAAAAAAGCTAATACATTTGTTGAACTGCTGTCTCCTTCCCTTGCTTTCCAAAAATACAAAACATCTAATATCTAAAATTCCAAGCGACTTAGACCAATATGCTTAATGAAGAAGGAATGCAATCACCATTTTGTACTGTCCTGGTGCAAACAAACAAGTCTGTTTCTTTTTGATTTTTCAGGCTACCCAGTGAAGTAGCCAAGTGGACCCTGCGAGGCTCCACGCCTCCCGTGATGCTTTCCTAAGCAATAAAGCAAGCCTTCCATGAAACATCTCACTATTTCACCTGCTCAATGCACACCTTGATAACAGTTTTTGGAATATTTTTTTATTATTGAAGGAGACTCAGTGTATATTTAGTACAGTCAACTAAACTTTACTAGGCAATTGTTGAAATACCTTGATAAAAGTAAAGTCAATTGAAACACGGCGGCGAATTTTCAACGAGAACTCAATACAACATTTCTATTCAAATTTATTTCACTGTCAACACAAAGTACTGAGTAAAGTCAATTGACTTTCAATTCAATCTCAATAACCATTTTTGTAAGGTTGAGAATAGAGCGGGTTATATTCGTTCGGTAGACATCATTTCATAAAGTCACTCAAGAAGCTGAAAGAGGAATCTTTTTGTTAACCCTTCAACGTACCAACTATGACCCATCTGTGCTGCAAGATGGCAGCTGCTCTTGTTTCTGACTATTAGGTTGTGGTTTTCAAAGTTATACTTCAGAAACCGTTATTTTTTTCTTTTTTCTTTCAATGACTACAGGGAATTAAAGGTCTATAGACTATACATAGACTGGTGAACAGGCCTGAAGTTATGAGCTGGCTGTTTTTTCTCCAGTTTGCGGAAAGTAAATTATGAAAATTTTGTAACAAGCAACATATCACGCATTCTTTCTTGTGACATTGCATTCTTGGAGCAAAACAATTTATTTCAGAGTTTGTAAGGCACTAGACTCTGTCAGTGTGCTATGCTGGTACGACTTTTCCTGCCACATCTATCAATTAGTGCACAAAGAATTATGTAAACTTTTTGATGCCCTTAATTGTACAATTGCCTCACAACAACTTCATACAGTATGTTCTCAATTATGTAAACTCTATTTATAGTTCCTTTTTTTAAACTTTCCTGCTTTCAAACTGAAGCATGCTTCCCTACGTATTTTTGCAGGTGTGCTCGTCTGAACTGCGGCTCGGTGCTCAGAAAAACATCTACTTATGGGGCGAAATTCTGGGAGAAATGTGGCCTGATAATGAATGGATGTACTAGGGCAAGAAATGTGAGATGTGTAAGGTGGGAAACGCCGTCAGCGACAAAATCAAGCCTGGGTCCCTCTGAGTAAGGACACAGGCATTATGTACCGAGGCCTTTTCTGCACACTGTTTGCTCCTCCAAATGTTAAGGATAGAACATGCCGAGTAAATTCAAAGGTAGTACATTCGGAGGCAATTCAAAGGTAGTACATTCGGAGGCAATTCAAAGGAAGTACATTCAGAGCCAATTCCAAGGAAGGACATTCAGAGGCAGTTCAAAGAAAACACATTCAGAGGCAATTCAAAGAACGGACATTCAAATTCTATTAAATAGCAGTGGCCATGTTTCAATTCAGAGGCAACTCAAAGGAAAGTTCCCGTGTACTGCCTTTGGGATATTGATGGGCAATTGACTGTGAGTTCAAAGGAAATAAAAATTTTCATATGGGATGATGACGGGATTTTTTTGTAGGGCAAGAGCATGCCACCTCCCCTCCGCACAGTCCGGTCAGACCGATATATTGCAGACCGATGGGCGTCGTGAAAATTTTTAAATCATGCATGTGTGTGGGAAGCTTAGTTTCGGTTAGGACAATATTATGGGCGGTACATGTGTCTATTGTGGATGATACATAGTTATGTTTGTTAAGTACACTTCTGATGTTGGTGAGAATAACAGACACTTCTATTAATGAGGGAGGTGAGTTTATAAAAACATGAAATAAAATACACTAGACTTCTGCAAATTCAAAGTCGTCCGGATTCCAGAATTGTGCTTGAATTACCGGACGTTCTTCTGACTATGAAACTGGATAATGAATGAATTCCTGTCGAATAGGAAACTGACACATATTAATTTAGAAATATATATATTGTTACAGTGTGTCAGCAGCCACAGAACAAAACGGTAGTACATAGCCCCAAGCATTGCGGACATTTGGTAGGGCTCAGCTGAGTAGAAGAGGAGGTTCGTGCTAGGCCCAACACGGTGCTCGCTTCCCTGTGCAAACGTGTGTGAAATGCACCTTCATTTTCACGTATTCTTATCCTGACCATCGTGGTAGAGGTTTCCCGACAGCCCTTCATTCTCCTTCTGGCGCCCCAATTCTCGAGGCTTCGTGGTTCCAAATGTAAACATAAATATTTTATTACAGCAAGAAGGCAACCCAAAAAGTTTTGTTGTGCAAGGAAGAGAGAGAAGCGGATACGCCATTTGCCATTCTGAGCATCGCAATATTTGTGGCGTTGCCGTCATATTGTAACGATGGTTGCGAATGAGGACTGGAAAAGGTTTATTTACAAGGCGAACTTGTGCCCAGAAATGATGTGCTGCTCGCAGACTCAGAGCTGGAACGTCGTCTACCTCCTCTTCTTTTCCTCTAGTGCCACTCGTCGTCTTCTTCCTTGCCTTCCACTTGTTCGCTGATGCGTTGACGTCAGTTTCCAGTCAACGCGTAATACGGAAGCATGTTTCATTACTCCCCCCTCCCGGTAGGCATGGACCCGATGCCGTTAGCACGCCGGGCACGAGGGAACAAATTCAGTTCACAGAACAAACGGACGGGGGAGGAAACGCAGGTTCACAAGACGGGGACCGGAACAAGGAAAAAAAATAAGTGCATGCACAGTAGGTCAACTGGTAGTGTCAAGTGTCCGGGCATGGTACGGTTTTAGGTGCACCACGTAAACGACTTCAGCATGTGGCCGCCGTCTAGGGGAAATAGGTGCCTCGCTCTCTGGTAGAACCTCGTAGTTGATATCTGACACACGGCGGATAACTTTATAGGGCCCGAAGTCACGCCGAAGTAGCTTCTCTGAAAGCCCGCGGCGGCGAATAGGCGTCGACACCCAAACGAGATCGCCGGGTCGGTATTCCACGAGTCGTCGTCGCAAGTTGCATTGTCGAGCGTCCGTTTCCTGCTGCTTGCGAATGCGGAATCTAGCGAGCTGACGGGCCTCTTCCGCTTTCTGCTTGATGTCGTCAATTTCGGTGCCGGTTATCATGCCGTTGTCGACAGGGAGCATTGCGTCGAGGGTTGTCGTGACTGGGCGTCCAAACACAAGCTCAAACGGCGTAAATCGCGTCGTTTCCTGCACAGCTGTACTATAAGCGAATGTCGCATACGGGAGAATTTCATCACATGTCTTGTGATTCAGGTCCACATCTATAGACAACATGTCAGCTAAGGTTCGGTTAAGACGCTCTGTAAGGCCATTTGTTTGGGGGTGATAGGCGGTCGTCTTGCGGTGAGTAGTGTGCGTTAGGCGTAAGACTTCTTGCAGGAATTCGGCTGTGAAAGAGGTGCCTCTAACGGTCACCACGATGGCAGGCGCACCATGTCGGAGGACGATGTTGCTCAGGAAAAAATTAGCGACCTCTGCAGTGGTTCCACGGGGAAGGGCCTTTGTCTTGGCATAGCGCGTTAAGTAGTCCGTGGCCACGATGATGCACTTATTCCCCGAGGCTGACGTCGGGAAGGGGCCAAGTATATCCCTTCCGATTGGCCAAAATGGCGCGTCGGGGGGTCTAGCGGATGGAGTAGGCCTCCTGGTTTTACCGGAGGTGACTTCCGGCGCTGGCAATCACGGCATGTTCTTACGTACTGTTTGAGCGATTCCAGCAGTTTTGGCCAGTAGTACTTCTTGCGAATTCGGGCAAACGTGCGGGTGACCCCTAAGTGCCCAGCCATAGGTTCGTCATGGTACGCTTGCAAAATCTCCCTACGTAGTTATGATGGTACGACGAGGAGGGATTTCTCGTTACTGCCGTCGTAACTCCGCCTATAGAGCACGTTGTCACGTAGACAGTACGAAGCTATTCCCCTACGGAAGGTGCGGGGCGGCACCACGGTGTCATCTCGCAGGTATTCGATAAGCGGTCGCAGTTCCGCGTCGGCCAGCTGGCATTCAGCCATATCCGTGTTGTGGATGATCCCGATGAAGGGAAAGCCCTCGTCCCCTTCGGACGAACCCGCGGAAGCTGGTGCCCGTGACAAACAGTCAGCATCGCTGTGCTTGCTTCCGGACTTGTATACGACTGTGACGTCGTACTCCTGCAGCCTTAAACTCCAACGAGCTAGTCGCCCCGTTGGGTCCTTCAAGCTCGCGAGCCAGCAGAGGGCATGGTGGTCGCTCACTGCTTTGAATGGCCTGCCGTACAAATATGGACGAAATTTGCTGATTGCCCAGATGACGGCGAGGCATTCCTTCTCGGTCGCCGAATAATTTGTTTCCGCTTTGGAAAGGGCGCGACTCGCATAAGCTATAACTTTTTCTACGCCAGCTTGCTACTGGACAAGGATAGCACCGATTCCCACGTTGCTTGCATCTGTACAAATTTCCGTATCGGCGGCATCATCGAAGTGAGCTCAAACTGGCGCAGTTTGAAGGCGGCTACGCAGCGTGTCAAATGCCTCCTGCTGCTCTTTCCCCCAGAGAAATAAAACGTCATCTTTTGTAAGTCACGTGAGGGGTTCCGCAATTCTTGAGAAGCCTTCCACAAAGCGCCTGTAGTAGGCACAAAGTCCCAAGAAGCGTCGCACGGCCTTCTTATCGGTAGGTCGAGGAAAATAAGCGACGGCAGTCGTCTTCTCGGGGTCCGGCCGAACGCCGGCCGCACTTACAACATGGCCGAGACATTTAAGCTCCTCGAAGCCCCGGTGACACTTCTCAGGCTTGATTGTTAAATCTGCAGAGCGGATGGCCTCTAGAACACGTCTCAGCCGTGACAGGGGTTCTTAAAACGAGCTAGAGAAGACAACGACGTCGTCGAGATATACCAGACACGTCTGCCATTTTAGCCCAGTGAGAACGGTATCCATCATGCGCTGGAACGTAGCCGGCGCAGAGCATAGGCCGTAAGGAAGCACCTTGAATTCGTAGAGGCCGTCCGGTGTCACGAATGCCGTCTTCTCACGGTCCCGTTGATCAACTTCAATTTGCCAATATCCAGATTTCAGGTCCAGGGAAGAGAAAAATTTGGCGCCGCGCAGGCGGTCTAATGTGTCATCAATTCTTGGGAGGGGATACACGTCGCGTTTTGTCACGCTGTTCAATCTGCGGTAATCGACACAGAAACGGAGCGTGTTGTCCTTGTTCCGGACGAGCACGACGGGTGAGGCCCATGCACTTTTAGACGCCTGAATAACGTCATCATTCAGCATCTCCTTCACTTGTTTTTGCATTGCTTCACGCTCAGTTGGGGACACCCTGTATGAATGCTGATGAACAGGCCGGGCGGATTCGTCCGTTATGATGCGGTGTTTCACCACGCGAGTCTGGCGAACCTTAGACGTCGTGGCGAAGCAATCAGAAAAATCGCGCACCAGACTCATGAAAGCATCCTTCTGAGTGGCTGAGAGGTTTGGCTAATTTCGACCGGTAGCATGACGTCAGCTGTCACTGAATCCGGTGGCGCCGTTCCCAGTGTAGCTAGATGCGTGACGTCGGCGGCTTCTTCGATGAACGCGATAGTGGTGTTCTTCGCGAGATGCCGACGCTCATTACTGAAATTAGTGAGCAAAACCGACGCGCACCCATTTTTCAGTTCGACAAGTCCCCACACGATGCTGATACCCTTATCCAGGAGTAACCTCATGTTTCCTTCGGCTATTCCTTCACAGTCATGGAATGTGTCATTCTTTACCTTGACGAGCACGCTGGTGCGAGCAGGAAGCGTGACACTGTCGTCAGCGATGCGTAAAGCCGTGTCGCGTCAGTTTTCGATGCCACCTCCGATGGCTTGTTTTGTGGAGAAGCTGATCGTGAATTTCTCCAAGTCAATAACCGCAACCGCGCCGTTTCCTTGTAAGAAGTCCATACCAAGAATTAAACTTTTTGAGCAATCGTTGAGCACGATGAAGGTGCCGATGTATGTGAATCCATGGATCGTGATTCGCGCCGTGCACCTACCCACAGGGGTTATCAAATGGCTCCCGGCAGTAGGGATCTGCAACCCAGCCCAGGGAGTGATCACCTTCTTCAGTTCTGCCGCCAATGTCTGGCTCATAACGGAATGGTCCGCGCCAGTGTCGGCCAACGCAGTAATCTCGCACCCGTCGATTTCTACAAATACGTCGCATGTCACATGTTCAGTGGCGCAACTCCCGGTATGCGTTTGGCCAGCCGAATCTTGCAGTTGTCGTCGTCGTCGTCGCAATGGAGGATCTTCATTCATGTCGACGCCAGCGGCCTCACCTCCCGGGGTCGCTGACCTCAGTTTCCCCGTGTTCCAGGGCTGCGCGATGAACGGTCGGTGGAATTCGGGGCAAAGCGTGGGCTCAGGGATCGGCGTTGCATAGGGGATGGCGAACGGGACTCATAGCGTCGTGGCGTGCAGGGTTCATGGCGTTCGGCGAGGTAGTTTTCTATCTCCGGCGGGCGCTCACCATTTCTCGGACGCGGCGCATTCGGTGCGAATCCTCGCAACCCGGCACGACGGTGGGGACATGCGCGGAAGACATGTCCTTCTTTTCCGCAATGGAAACAAAGTGGCCTGTGGTCGGGAGTGCGCCAGAGGTCACTTTTGCGCGGGGGCATTTTCCGCGGGTACGTCAGGTAGGTACGAGGCCTGGGGTTGAATAGCGGCTTGGGCGCAATACTGGCGACGGTCCGGGGTGCGCCGTAATAGGGTTGCCGTACGGCGGCTGCGTACGAACACCGCGGTTCTTCAGGCAGCGGTTCCTCCGCCGGCTCAGGAATCCGCACCGATTGCTTCACTTCTTCCCTTATGATCTCGGCGATGGACACTGTCGGAGGTGAAGCTTGGTTGGCACGGAGCGCCTGGAGCTCTTCTCGCACGATTTTCCTCACCAGTTCGCGAAGGTCGTCGAAGTTGTTCCCCAGCCCTGTCATGCAGTTTGCGCTGGAGATGGTGGCATCAGCTCGGTAGTACTGCCGTGACCTTAGCTGAAGTGCCCGTTCTATTGCGGTGGCCTCCGCAATAAACTCGGAGGTCGTGCGCGGAGGGTTCCTCACTAGCCCGTCGAAAATCTCCTGCTTCACACCACGCATTAGGTGCCGCACCTTCTTGTCGTCCGCCATGGATGAGTCTGCGCGTCGAAACAAGCGCGCCATGCCTTCTGCGTACATGCTGACGGACTCGTTGGGACGTTGGATCCTCGCGTGTAGTGCAGCCTCAGCTTTCTCTTTGCGGTCGATGCTAACGTAGGTCTTAAGTGGCCGCTGACGGAACTCCTGCCATGTAGACATGTCGGCTTCGTTGTTCTGGAACCACGTTCTGGCCGCTTCCTCCAGGGAGTAATAAACGTTGCGCAGCTTGCGCTGTTTATTCCAGTAGTTGAAGTTGGCGGTACGCTCAAACTGTTCCAGCCAGTCCTCCGCATCTTCAAAGGCTTCCCCTTAGAAAGGCTTTGGTGTGCGAGGTTGCTGGAAGATGTACTGAAGAATCACCTCATTGGGAGGTGTGAGTGTTGCGCTGGCATCCCGTCTACTCATCTTAGGTGTCCGACCGAGCAACGGCTCGCACTCCGCAGGTAGTCCTTGCAAGCGGCGACAGGCGCGCTCGTGAACAGGAGTGATGGGGATGTCTTGACGGGTGCTTGGTGCGTCCGTAAGACAAGGGATCATTTACCCGGCTCCTCCACCACTTCTGTAACGACGGTTACGAATGTGGACTGGAAAAGGTTTATTTACAAGGCGAACTTGTGCCCAGAAATGATGCGCTGCTCGCAGACTCAGAGCTGGAACGTCGTCTACCTCCTCTTCTTTTCCTCTAGTGTCACTCGTCTTCTTCTTCCTTGCCTTCCACTTGTTCGCTGATGCGTTGACGTCAGTTTCCAGTCAACGCGTAATACTCAAACATGTTTCAATATGGTCTGTTTGAATAAACATGGATATTAAAAACGGGAACAGCTGATCATGCGTAGATAAACGTTTCTGCCCAGTGATACCATCTGATAACTAAACGAAATTTGCAGCCGTTTGGTAGCCTTTATTTCCAAAACTAAAGGCGGGATGTGTTTTTATTCGGTAGGGCATATGCATAATTATTACTTACTAACAAGAGGCGAGGTGGAGATGGAGTATCTGAGCCGTCGTCTCAATGTGTCTTTGGCAGAAGCTGTGCAAAGCTACACGGCAAGCGCAAGGATCGAATGATAGGTTGCCACCACCTTGAAAAGTGAAAGAACGGCATCTCAATCTACAACCACATATCAAAACCAGATTACAAAAGCTGAAATGGTTTTCTGCGCACCGAAATACTTTTTTGCATTGTACATTTGCTCTTGTTGGCACAGCGCACCAGTGTACAATGCCCTTCCAGTGCTGAAGCGCAGTGAGGCGGGTAACCATTAATAGGCGACATTGCAGTCATGTAGCGTGGAGACAAAGCCAAGGTTAAAATAAAAAGAAAACCACAGCTAGTGGTTTCGCACGCCTGCGAGCAACACTTGGCCCCACGTTGGCGCATGGGCCAATGTTGTGGAATGTATCGGCAACCTCCCCACGGGTGGGCTCCTGTATGCGCATCGTAAGGGGGGACTCCTCAACCGTGCTCAAGAGGTAAACTCATTCGATCAGAAAGGTAGGTGCCGACTGATGCCACAATCACCGCGGAGTTCACCACAGCCTTGTTACAAGGTAATGCGGCAAGAACCTTTCGTAAACCATGAGTTAAGAGTCTTTGTAAAGAACTATCTTCTTTAAGGATTGCAGATGGTGGTTTTCAGAGCGTTCACTTGTCCTGACCTGCCAGATAGCTGAGTTTCCACGCTTTTAAAAGTTGTCTTGGCTGTACATGTAGCGTGTGAATGTTTATATTGCACGTTGCTTCGAACCAGTACGCTGCTCTTGTTGGAATATTTCGATAGAGCTAATCTTAACAATGACCAGTTTCAAATGCCCATTTTCATTGTTGAAGAGGGAATGTTGGCAATCTGATCTATATAAACAGAACATTTTAATGCTGCCTCCTATACTCTTAATCTGGCTTTATGTAAGTTTCAGTTAAAAAGGCTGCTCCACCTATGGTATGTGGATCTGAACGAAAAATAAAAAAAGGAAATATATCAGTGGATCATATCTGGAACCACCAATTTGTTTTCTTTATGATTATAGTACTTATGTAGACCTAGCTAAAGAGGGGGAGGCGTTGTCGGAGGATACAGTTACTGTTCCACTTATGTTCCAGTTAATATTTGGGGAGAGTGCGCTGGTGTATTTTTTGCTCGTGTCTTGTTCCACGTAACTCGTGCACTGCAGTGAAGTATACATTGTTTCGTGCATCAACTGGAATGATGAACCGCATATATATTTGGTGCTGCTGGGCCGAATGTCCACTTGCACCTGTAAAATACACGCACACTCCGCTTATTATATTTATTAAACTTCGCCGACTTCTATGAAACTGCATTGCAGCATTTTACTTTTATAAGGCAGCTAAGAAGTATTATAGGGAGGTCCTTTAACAGAAAAGAAACTTCCCCCACTTTGCCGACACCGTACAAAGAATTGAAAAATGTCGAGAGAACGATATCTTAGGGTAAAGCGGAAATTTTGGGAACCCCTTTCCATGTTGTCTGCGGCGCCCAAACCGCTTTCGTGAACATCGTATTTGGCTAATTTGAGGGGCGCAAGTAAAACCTCACTAATCACTTGAATTCGAGAAGGAATCAACGTACTCCGTTCCCCGTTTTCCGTTCGGGCGAAGCCATAACTGCTGTAGTACTGAAGAGATTGTGGTGCTTTTGTGAGCACCTTTATTGCGAAGTACTTTCTGAAGCTATTACATACTGTGCATTTGCTTTACAAAACGTCGCAGAAACAGCAGTTTTTCTTCAACACTGAGTCATCACCTCGCTGGGGTGTTGTACGCGCGATATTTTAAGGGCTTCATAGGAATGCATAATTGACTAGAACTTGCGGTGAATAGGTACTCAGACCGCGTTATTTATGCCGTGATGCGGTATATACATAATTTTAACCGAGTGCGTCATATTTTACACTGCACACGGCGTGCAACACATGCAGTTATACGCTTAGAAGTGCGTTTGTGTTTTTGTCTCGTGCCGGCTGTTAATTCCACAAGCAAAAACAAAAGCCTTTTTGCAGAAACGGTTGACAGGGTGCACTAAGAAAGAAAACAAAACACAACTTGGAGAACTATGTTTACCATGCGGCATCTGCCTTACCTTCTATGTATTAATACTGAAATTGCATTCCTATTTCAAATTATGCATTGCTGTATAAGAAAAATCCGCAGTGTTAGCATAGTTTATGTTGTGCGTTGTCAAAGTAATTCAAATTCACCGGATCACTTGCCTTCTCCTGATGCTCCACCGGTTGCTCTTTTTCTGCACTATTGGTGTTCAGGGGGGAAAACTGGTGGGAAAAGGGCAGACGTATTATTGATCGCTGCGTTACACTTGCTGGGCGATATAAACGTAGGTTTATATAATGTGGGTATCGAAGAGAGTCGAAGTACATTTTGTTGGTTTTGGAAAGGCTTGTTGCCAAGAGAACGCAGTCTATGAAGAAGCGTACTATTGTGTTCACTAGAAACGCCAACACAGAAAAGCTGTCATCAGGCATCGCACGCGCTCATGGCCCGATGCGAGAAACAACTTTAGCCCAAACTAATGTGTTATTTGGGTAATATCTGAGTTTTTGTCCTGGCGTCAACGCCACGTAGACGTCTGCTTACAGGCATATTACCATTTCCTCAGCAAATTAAAGCGATGAAGGGTGCCGAGATTGTGAGCTTTTCCGCGGACTGCTCAGCGTGGACGCCACTCATCGCCCAAGCCACCGAGGAAGAAAACGTTGGCCGAACCCCTTACAAAACGACCACCACTCCAGGAGCGCATGCAGTGCGCATTTGTCGGCATCCGCACAGCAGCGCCGTTTGCGTTGATGCAGGGTACAGTGAGACTGCAACAAGTACAACTACGAGGAGAGAAAAAGTGATGGTGGCATCCCTGTAAACTAAAAGCAGCGCCCCAATTCTCAGCATTTATATCGCTATTTATACGTTTTCGCGCATGTAACACCACCAGTGGGTTATACAGTGGTATTTTTATTTCTCACACGCGGCTTCCTGAACTGAAGACGCTACCCACCTTCTTTTTTTTAAAGCAAAGCTTGTTACTTCTACCCCCCAAGGGTTCTTTTGCGACCGTTGGTGTCACCAGAAAACCCCAGCGAATAAATAAAAGAATTTACTGGCACCGCCAGGAATCCAACGTGGAACAAATAGACTAACAAAGCAAGAGCCCGTTGTCTTACCGATTAATCTACAAGCCCACGCGAAGACGGGGAAGACAGGTGGGGTACTCACCAAGCACATCTACGGGTTTACCCCCTGTGTTCTCGCTGAGTGCCACGTGAAATCGCCACGTGACCACTCACCCCCCGTCTAACGGCCCTGTGCGCACCTTGCTCATGTGTTAAGAGTTACAAAATTAAAGGAAGTTCACACCAATACATGGCATCTCACTTTTAGTACGCCAATGTGCTAAAGCCTGTGGCCTTCAGTATTCACGTAAAAAATCACAGGTCCTTGTCGCACGCCCGCACGCCAAATCAAGGAATACATTCAAATACTCCTTGATGGCCAGGCCATCACTCCAAGCCCCAGCACGGGGCGGCCTCTATAGACTCCACCGTGGTCCCGCGTAATTCGCAACAACAGCGCCAAATCCTCCCCTAGTGGTACGTGGCGTCTGAAAAACGTTGCACTTATCGCCATGGCAACGAGTGGCAAAGGGAGAAAGGAGGTTGGTCACGTCGCGGACGCTGCTGACGTCATTTGTCCCGTGGCAGCCAGGCCGGGCTGCCGTGCGCCGGCCCCTGAAACCGACGCTCGCCCAACTTTCGCGCCTACCGCTGGTCTCTGCCTCATGGGCCGCTCGGAAATGGCACCAGGTGCGAAAGTTGGACGAGCGGCGACGATGACTCGAAATGGCCGTGGCCCGTCGTTTGTTACGCGTGCAGTAACATGTTCACGAGGATGGCTTGGTGGGGTTGTTTGTGTAGCATCATAAAGAGTTAAAAGCGCACAAACACGACTTGTTTGTGCGCCATCCTCGTGAACTTCCTTTCGACTTCTCAGCGCTTGTCCTGTCTTCTCTTCCTTGTGTGTCGTCGTGTTTGTGGGCTGTTAACCCTTTATGATGCTACACCAACTAGCCCACGAAGCCATCCTCGTGAACTTCATTTCGACTTCTCAGCGCTTGTCCTGTCTTCTCTTCCTTGTGTGTCGTCGTGTTTGTGCGCTGTTAACCCTTAATGATGCTACACCAACTAGCCCACCAAGCCATCCTCGTGGACTTCATTGCGACTTCTCAGCGCTTGTCCTGTCTTCTCCTCCTTGTGTGTCGTCGTGTTTGTGCGCTGTTAACCCTTTATGATGCTACACCAACTAGCCCACCAAGCCGTCCTCGTGAACTTTATTTCGACTTCTCAGCGCTTGTCCTGTCTTCTCTTCCTTGTGTGTCGTCGTGTTTGTGCGCTGTTAACCCTTTATAATTGCTACACCAACTAGCCCACCAAGCCATCCTCGTGAACTTCCTTTGGACTTCCAAGCGCTTGTCCTGTCTTCTCTTCCTTGTGTGCCTTCGTGTTCGTGCGCTGTTAACCCTTTATGAGGCTACATCAACTAGCCAACCAAGCCTTCCTCGTGAACTTCATTCCGACTTCTCAGCGCTTGTCCTGTCTTATCTTCCTTGCGTGTCGTCGTGTTTGTGCGCTGTTAACCCTTTATGATGCTACACCAACTAGCCCACCAAGCCATCCTCGTGAACTTTATTTCGACTTCTCAGCACTTGTCCTGTCTTCTCTTCCTTGTGTGTCGTCGTGTTTGTGGGCTGTTAACCCTTTATAATTGCTACACCAACTAGCCCACCAAGCCATCCTCGTGAACTTCCTTTGACTTCCAAGCGCTTGTCCTGTCTTCTCTTCCTTGTGTGTCGTCGTGTTCGTGCGCTGTTAACCCTTTATGATGCTACACCAACTAGCCAACCAAGCCATCCTCGTGAACTTCATTTCGACTTCTCAGCGCTTGTCCTGTCTTCTCTTCCTTGCGTGTCGTCGTGTTTGTGCGCTGGTAACCCTTTATGATGCTACACCAACTAGCCCACCAAGCCATCCTTGTGAACTTCCTTTCGACTTCTCAGCGCTTGTCCTGTCTTCTCTTCCTTGTGTGTCGTCATGTTTGTGCGCTGTTAACCCTTTATAATGCTACACCAACTAGCCCACCAAGCCATCCTCGTGAACTTCATTTCGACTTCTCAGCGCTTGTCCTGTCTTCTCTTCTTGTGTGTCGTCGTGGTTGTGCGCTGTTAACCCTTTATGGTGCCACATACACATTTAAAATAACACGGTTAGGCGGGCTAGTTGGTATTCCGAATTCATGGCTGTAACGTTTGCGCAACTTTAGACGGAGACAGATACAGGTCCTTTTTGTATCTTTCTCCTTCTAAAGTTGCGCAAAAGTTACAGCCATGAATACACATTTAGGGACACAATACTTGATTGCGAAAGAACTTCGAAAGTTCTAGTCCTTACACAGATTTTTTTTCGCGCACACCTCGGCGGGAGAAGAAAAGAACTTGAAAGTTCCACTCAATGTATACGTATTTGTTGGCCTCACCTCGAGAAAGGAATTTTCGTTAGACATTAAAAACTTCGTTTGTGAAGCGTGGCTGAGAACCGCATTTAGAACAAGTTCTAAATGCGGTTGTCAGCCACGCTTCACAGAGACGGGAGTTGTTTTTAAGCACAGAGACCATGCCACCAGGGAAATTGCAGAAGCCTTCCATATCCGGATTAAGGGTTCCGATTGCATAAGTCACCCGTCGCTGAGTATTTTAGATAAAGTGCAACTTCTTAAGGAGAGGGGGTAGAGAATGAGGGAAAGGAGAAGAGAAACGAGAAGGGAATGGGGCGGTTGTTCTCTTGTACAGCCGTACGCATGTGCGAAGGGCACACGTGCTGGGTAGTTCGGTCTGGGGGTGGTATAAATGTGTTTTCGTTTTCAATAAAACTTTCAGTTGATAGTAAGCGCCTGTGCCGTTCCCTTTCTCGTCCCTGTAAAATTTTTGCGCTTAAGTTTCACTCATGGAGACACATTGAAGTTACCTTAGCTAGGTTGCGTATAAGCCATACACATGTAACACACTCACACCTGTTCACTGGCTCTCCAAGACCCATGTGTAGCAGCTGTGGGGAGGGCCTATCCGTAGTCCACATCTTAAAAACATGCAAGGCACTCGACACAACAAGACACAGACACTTCAAGGAACTATACAGACAACACATTCCGCTATACCCTTCCTTGATTTTGGGTGACAATGCGATCGTCTCTGTGCAACGCGTTTTCAAATATTTGTCTGATGTTAACTTTTTAAACCTCATATCCTATCATGCGTAATCAACACTGGGACTATACTCCCGCCATCTCTATTGGTTTTATTTGATTTTACTGTTTTTCTGGGTTACACATTTTAGTAGCCACTGTTTTCTCTTGTATAATTTTGTTTGGCGCTCTTTGCCCTGGCTGGTCTTTCGCCAAAAAAAACCCAAGCATCATCATCATCAAGAGTGTGCGTGCCAAAGGCGCGTTTACTTCTACTAAAACTTTGCGTACCTGCACAGCTGGGATATATTTGCCCATTAGTTTCCACTCCAAGACGAGTGACATGTCTCATTAACTTCACGTACATGCGCGAAATATTTTGAAAAAAGAAGAGTGCAATTGGTCGGCTTTTAAGGAATTCACAATAACTTGTACAAAGCTAATTTGCTTACCTGTCGTCTTTGGAGAAGGCGAGAAACTTGGCCGAACTGTACCGCCTGGTGTTGCTGCACCACAGAGCTCCGCAGGTGTGGTAATGCTCCTTCCTCTGCTGCCCCTTATTTAGAATACATTCGAATGTATTTTATAATGCAGCGAAGCTTTCAGCCCGTGGAAGCGTTTAGGCAACCCGTCCAACCCTTCGCTCGCCGGCTCGCTCACGCACATACCGAACTGACCCCCCGTGCACGCCGAGAGAAAGAAAAAAAAATATTGGCGCCGGTGAGCTGTTGCGCATGCGTGAGGAGTGGCGGAAGCGTTGACGGTGTGGAAAGAAAGAAACGCTTAGATAAAGGAAAGGGCCACGCCGCAGCACCGTGTCGCTAGGATCGCCACAATTTCGGAAACCGAAACTAGCCAAAGTCGCCGACCAGTGGCCCCAGAATGAAGATCGTGGGCCTACATCTCGAGGCTAACACAAAGAGTGACGTATCCTTGCAGCGCCTCAAAAAAAGCATTAATCAAATCATACACATGATCAGGCGAGTTGCCACCAAGAAGCGAGGCCTAAAGGAATCCGGTACCTTTCGATTAATTGAAGCTTTTGTCCTCTGGAGAGTCACTTACGTCAACCCGCTGCCTTCTTCTCGACAAGGAAGACATAGCGATGCTTTATATAATGAATAGAAAGGCGGTCGAGCAGGCCATTGGTCTTCTCATGAGTGCATCTACACAGAGGCTGCTTAGCACGGGGCTCCACAACACGGTGGAAGAGTTGATAGAAGGCCATCTTTGTAACGAGGTCCGACTCAGAACTGCGGTGGGTAACCGCATGGTTTACCAGATTGGCTGGGCAGCCCAGAAGGTCATTCCGCTTGACGTACTCCCAGACTCTTGGAGACTAAAACTAAAGATGCTCCCTTTGCTTAGAAATATGAACTCCTCACTTGACGAGGGTCACCGAAAAGCACGGGCTCAAGCACTAAACACCACCCTCGGTGGGGATCATGCAGTTATCTATTTTTTATTTTTTACGGTATTTATTGTACCCAACTGGAATTTTACCTCAGGTAGAATGTTCAGGCTCAAAAAAATACTTTCATATTTGCTTGGTGAAACTCGTCACCTGCATGTTTTACGGCTGCAGTTTTTGGTTCTTATGGATGTATGTTTGCTCTTGCTGGAGTTGATGGCCTGTGTATATTTAGGCTGCTTGTTAAATTTAGTGTGGGTAACATGCTATCCGCTATCTAGTTTTTAAACGTTTCTATGATTCACACTTGATTTTATTAGGTTATTTGGCATGAGCTATTTTAAACAACTACAAATTGTCGGGGCCAATAACGTGCTTTAGGTAAAAGACCTCTTGAGGGCGCCTTAAAGTCTGTTTTGGCTACAATTAGCTCGATGATAAAGTTTCGTCTGGTGTCATTAAACTGTGCTCTGTTTAATATTCATGCGTCAATTGTGGTAGTTGCCACATTCTTTTGGTGAGTTATCGCGTGAAAATGTCGTCTCGTTAGTATTGGCTGATAGCGTTCTTTTCCCAAACACTTGCATTATATTCTGGTAGGTCTTGTTATAATACGACCATGTATGGCTTTTTTCCCTTTTTCCGATAATGTAATAGCAAACAGCATTTTCCCGAACAGGGATGCAGAAACATCTTATGGCAAGCGCAACGGGTACTTGCGCTTTTCCGTTACCTTATTTTCACCGACAAGGCAGCCTAATTTAGCTCACTGTTGTATGTATATGTCAGGGCTGCGGTTGATATACACAAGTATATTTGTGACGCAGTTGCCCTCAAAGCCATCTTTATTGCCCATGCTTTTGAGTAACGGTGAATATGCGAAAACGCTATTTAGAGTCTAGTGTTATCGTTATGGTATTTATTCCTTGTATGATAGTCATTTTCAGTGAAATTTAAAACAGACAGTTACCCACATCTGACATGTACGCATTCTACCACCCAATAAAATTCTATAGTATATTGAAAAGAGTGCATGAGTGTTAATAGTTGGTTTCGTATACATTTACTGCAAGTATCTTGTTTCTTTTACATGCAGCTATAACTCAGAAGAGAATTATGGGGGTGAAGCCAAAGACTCTGTGTCGCTTTGGGAGCCTCAGACCAACATTTGCATAGAACTGCGCTCCGATAGGCAACTGTTGGGAGCTGTCAGGAACAACAATGCTGTGGCACTTTCTACTTTCCAATTGTTGGTAACAGTGCGGGCCATTTGTGAGGGCTGTGTTAAAATGGTGCTTGCGGTTTCCTTCTGATGCCAATGCATCCGCCACCCTGCCATGTGACCTCGGTTTATGTCGACATAAAAACAGAAATACTTGAAAAGTGGAGTCCCATAGACAGCTTTCCAACTTCTATTGGAACACCTTTTTAAATAAACAGCTGCTCTGAAGGTACCTGAACGCCGTACCGGATAAATCATCAGACTTTTACGTGTATCAGTGTTCCAGTAACCTAAACTACCCTTTCATTTGGAACAGTGACCGTATACTTTTATTTGGAACGCCGACTCGCATACTTTAGTCGCAAAAATATGTGGTACACTGTTCCACTAACTTTTTCAGTGTGTGTGGAACTCGGGCTGAAATATATAGCTGGAACGTTTTTGCAAAAAAGTTCCAGTTACTAAGTGGATCTTACGTGGATCCAGATTAAGGGTGTATCATATAGTATTTCTTTGCGGTATCCTTTTATATGGCGACCACAATGTCTCGATGTCGATATGTATATGTTGAGTGGAGGATATTGAGAGCTCCTTTGCAAAGCGGCGCATTACCCATGATAGATGGCTGTGTACAGTTTATGAAGTCAAACCACCTCCACACGAGCGCACATGCGATGCCTCGCTGATTGCACTTTACTGGAGCTGCAGCCAACAAGTGCCTATGAGACTGGTACGATAGTAGAAAATCTTGGGCCAATTAAATGCAAGATAAGAGTCAGCGAAGTCAATATTGGTAATAAAGAAAAAAATAAACTGGAAGTTTTTTGTACATTATGAAGGCACGGGAGTCACATTTTGCGAAGGGTAATATAGCACAGCGCTCAGAAAATCTTGGGCCAAATAAATGCGAGATAAGAGTCAGCGAAGTCAATATTGGTAATAAAGAAATAAATTAAACTGGAAGGTTTTTGTACATTATGAAGGAACGGGAATCACATTTTGCGAAGGGTAATATAGCACAGCGCTCAGCAGTACGATCACACAAGCCCGATTGATTTTGCTATCTAGGGAGCGCAGTCGCTAGAGATAAAATATTCGTGTGTATCTGGGGGCGCTTACTGCAGAAGCGTTATTCACGAAATACTCATCTCACCTGCTGTGAATGCTGAAGCTAAAAAATACACAGGCTCAACTATATATACAGTAAATCTCGATAAACGGAAATCGCTTAAACGGAATTGCCGCTTAAACGGAACAGTAGCCGGTAAGTTGGTTGGTTATGTATTCAGATAAAGTTAAAAAAACTCTCCCTAACCGGAACTAAAATTTCCGCGTCACCGTATAAACGGAACCAGAAATGGAACTTCTTGTGAAACCCAGTGGTACGAGAATCAGCTTGTTACGGTTCCGGGTGTTTCGTTTTTGTTTTTCTTCTTACACGTTTTTTAAGCCTCGTTGGCCTGGTAAGCCTCGTCTCGTTAGTGGTCAGCCGTGTTAGCGCAACGCATGCAACATCGCAGTTCCTGTTCCCGTCGTTCGGTCTCGATTCAAGACGCCGAGGATACAGGGCTCAGCTCCTGCCGCCTCGTTCGTGCCATTGTTATGCTATTCGCGCTCCATTGCCGCGTTGCCATCTTGAAGTGTCTCGCATTTGAGTTCGATCTAAGTGGTCTGTCATCAACGATTCGTTACCTCGTGCTTGTGTAGTTGTTTTGCCTGTCTAAATATAAGTATTTTTGCCATTTTCTTTCAAGGCTCTTGCTCATTCTTGCCGCTCTGGTCGGCGAAAGCCGCACAACAGACGGCCACCCCCTTTGTCACCTGTGCCCTGTGGAGTCAGTGGGGTTTGTTGGCTCTCTTGAGTCGACTCCCCATATCTTCTGACAGTGCGCCCTACTAAGGAGACGGTGACAGGATTGTTTTCTATAGTGAATTCACCATTTGCGCCGGAGATTTTATTTATCCTCGAGCGAGGCGGCAGGCTGCGTGAAGCCTAAAACTGACGGTCTACCGAGCTCTTATTGGCGTGGTATTGCCATAAGCACCGCCTGCTTGCTTGCACAGTGCAGAAATAGCCGACTCTCAGCTTGGTGCAAACACGGCTCTTACGAAGTACGGACAAGCCAAGCTAGCTCCAAAGGTGGGGCAGCTCGCCTCGCAGTTGAGCGTCTCCGATGACGAGGAGGGCGTTCAGCCATTGCGTACGCCTCGGATAGAGAACTTTACCGTTCTAAGCGGCGCTGGCAGGCTTATCGGGCGCATTCTAGACCAGAGAATATGGAAAGCGCGGTATGGTGATTCCTGAGATGGCGAGAATGATCAACCAAGGATAATATCGGATGCCGTGAATATTGTTGCACAGAACCGGAACCAAAACTGGTTTGTCTTCGGATATTGGACATCGTTCAATCACATCGCATCTCGAACACGCGGCACTGCTGTTGTTGCGACCATCGTAAATGTCGCGGGGTATATTTTCCTCCTTTCAGGTCTTAGAAATTGTATACTGCTTATCCACAGTAGAAACGACGTAAAGTGTTTATTTGAGCCAGTGTATGATGCTATGGAAACAAAACCAGTGGTTTGACAAGTTCTCTTCATTGTCGGCTTGAAGGGGACACTGAAAGGCACACTGAGACGTGTTCAAGATGCACAGTCAATACTACGCATGGCCATGCCTTAAAAAGTACAAAACTTTCACAGTGAGCAAAAGGGAGTTCATACTAACCAAAAATATTTGCCGGCACGTGCAATGTCAACTGCCTTGATTACCCGAGCTCGCTGCCTCCTGCGTTTAGAGGTAATATTGCTCATATGAAACATAATTGCACAGCCAGAGTCACGGCAGTCGTTGGCCTAATGGCCAGTTCTGCCGTTACTTACATCATTGGCGCGCTGACAGAGTTCATCATTCATGCAGCGTCCCCTCTGTTCAATGTATTTCCTGTCACAATCCAATGGAGGGGCGTGGACGACAAAACGCAATCTATGAACGCCACTGTGTGTCCGATATCGCATGCATGTAATTAGTACTACCATAGCTCTTCTAACACAAAGTTTCTTATCAGCAGAAAAAGACGGAGGTTTCATGTTCTCCGGCTGTCATTTCAGAACACAAAGCTATGAAAGCCGTAAATAGCGTGTCTACCTGCCGTAAACATGTGTCGCTTTTAAGGGTGAAATTGGCGGCCCATAACGTAGGCAATGGGCTTATTAACCAAGGTAGCCTGACTAAAACCATTGAAAATATTAAGCATTAGAGGTTGCCAATGTTCTTTTTGGCTACCATCCACAAAGTTGGCAGGCATGTCTGACTTATACTCGCTGAGAAGACCACCTGGCAAAAATTCGTAGCATGCTTTCTTCAAGGAAACATCGACAGCTACAGGGTGGTCAAGTTTAAAAACACTGCTTCTTTGAGAGTGAGGCAGTTCATCTAATTGAGTTCGCTTTATTTTAAGTGTACCTTCGTGAATTGACCCGCCGCGGTGGCTCCGCGGCGTCGGCGTTGTTCTGCTTAGCCCGAAAACGCGGGTGCCACTCCCGGCCGCGGCGGCCGCTTTTCTGATGAAGGCGAAAAGCAAAAATGCCCGTGTGCACGAGATTTCGGCGCACGTTAGAAATCTCTACGTAGTCAAAACTAATCCGGAGCCCTCGACTACGGTGCGCCTCATCGCTTTACACTGCTTTAAAGTAATAAATCCATTGGCGCAGTGTGTTCTGTATTGGGCCTTGATTGGCCCCAGTTCCTAGCTAATTTTTTTTGGACCGCTTGGACAGACTATTGAAGCTGCATCATTAAAGTATGAACATTGGCAATATTTTTCCTTTTTACCAAGTTGTTTTTAAAGGTGGCGTTCCGTATCAATTGAATGTTTCGGCCGCCGTCCGTGCTTTCACTCCACAGTTGCGACCGCTTAGTTTAACTCTTGAACTTCTGCTTTAATTTGATTGTTTATGGGGTTTAACTTCCCGACGCAACACGGGCGATGAAGCGCACCGTAGTGCAGAGCTGCGGATTAATTTTGACCACCTGTTGATCTGTAACATGCGCCGAAATCTCGAACTTTTGCTTGATATTACGATAACATTCATAGACATAAAACTTTCATTTTGGGATAGCCGGGCCTGTTTGCAGTACGAGCCCAAAACATGCAAACCGTTACTTCCTTTCGTGTCTGAACACTCCACGATTGTAATTCAGTTGTTGCTAAGTTGTGTATTCTGAATATCCCCAAGAAATCTTGTCATCAAAATTGAATGAACGCCTTGACATACAAGTTTGTCGGATTATACGAGCAGGGTTCACTGAGAATCTCTTGACAACAGCTGCGCATGACGGTCTGAAAGAATGTAAGGAAAGTTTGGGGTACGATCACAGAAAGAAGAAAAGAGAAATCAGAAATACGCCGTAATTCATTACAAGCACGGTATGTTCCAGCGGCATAAGAATGGTAAAAAAGCTGGCGTCAATATTATTTTTTGAGGGCTACTAAAATTTGTTACCTTGTGTAGAAAGAATTATGATACAAATGATTACGTGAATGCGGTATAAATCACAATGTCGATTTTATAGATATCATTGCGTGTGTGGTCCACGTCATCCCATTGGTTATGGCAGGAAATGAATGATCGACACAGTGAGCACGCCAGCAATATTTGTAACTGCGCAACTGACCATTCGGACCTCTACTGTCGCGACTGTGCATGAGGTACAGTCGCCAAAAGGCTTGTCTATAACATTCGAGCAGCATACTTCTGACTGTTCTGGAGACACCTAGTGATAACGCCTGGTTTGAGATAGATAGAATATCAGCATGCGTGGCCCGTATCTGCGAGTTGGCTGTGTACCTCCTCGCTGTGCCCATCGCCTTAGCTTCCACACCTTCTTTGACCGTAATAACAGCTGCATGCTTGCACTGCCAGGCCGGGGAACGAAAGGGGAGATTACTCGCGCTAGCGCGCTCTGCTGCAATATCTTTGGAGCACAGCTGTTCATTGCGTCATCGTTCAGCCAATACGGTGCATGAGTACCGCGTGCACCACTATCCGGGGGCCCTATTCACGACTGCACAAATTGCCGGCCATTCTGCCAATTTGCCGGAAGTCTTTACTGATAGGCTTTCAATTTTGGTCACGTGCTTCCGGTTGACAAAGCGGTTGTGTGCGCTGTCGTCATTTTGACGTTTTATGACGTTTCGGGCACCAGTTCTAAAGTTTGCCTTATTTCTCTTTACTGAGAGCGCATAATTCTTGGCCGGCAATGAAAAACCAGACTAAATTCAGCGTGCATGACAATGTAAGGCCGTCTTTGCTATTCAACAACAATACTGCTTGTAATACACACCCCCTCTGAGATTGGCTGAGAAGGCGTGACGTAATTTAAACAGTTTGCGGTAACGATTACGTGATGCATTGGCAACTTCAGCCTCCGTAACAGTGACGTAATGCTACGCAACAGCTTGAAAATGGCGGCTGTTTTTGTCGCAAAATACAAGCAAATTAGGGCGAAAAATAGCCCCAGCTTAGGGCGCCGCGAAATGTGCGGCAATTTGCAGCAGGCGCAGTTTCGCATGCGCGCTGTTTAAAGCATGTTTCCTACCGAAACAAATTATTCAACTGCTTCCAAGTCAGCGATCATGAAGCATACAAAGAACGTGCAGTATTTTGCTTTTATGTTTGGCAATAAAATAAAAATTATTTGTTTGGCGTAACCGCAGAATAAGAGGGCAGTACAAGCCACTCCATGACAAAGAGAACCCAATGCATGGAATTTGTCCATACTCGTCCTATAGCATCCTCGATTAACCGCACCGGTGCACATGGGGGCACACCGGTGCGCCTTTTCATCCTCGATAAACCGCACCGGTGTGCACCGTCCGTCCTCGATAAACCGGGGCGCACCGTGGCGGTGCAATTTTTGGTTGCACCGCCGCGCACCGAGAGAGTCGATGGTGCGCCGGGGTGCAATCCCGAGATGCATCGCGGACGATGCCGGCGAAGGGGCTTGCTTCGCCGTCTGCTGCAGCGGCCGAACTCGCGTCAAGGCGGATGGAGCTGCGTATTGTTGCTGACAAGGATGGCGTGCTTGTGAATTCATCGGGCAGCGATGCGACAGGCTCCTAACGGGCGGTAACAACGGCTAGAGATTGTAAATGAGGACGCGAACTTCGTGTACTTCAAAGACGGCTGCATGCAATGGCAGACAGTTGGGGATTGACATTAATTTCGTTCGATCGAATTATCATGAACTGTCACCGGAGTGCCTAGGCGATGAAGACCTACTTGTTTTGCTGTAACGGAAGGGCGGAACAAAACAGGCACTCGCATTATGACTCAAACGAAGATGAGAAGCAGCTTGTATGTAGCTGTTTAGTGGAAGCGGTGGCGGCACGTTGTTCCGCATGTGTGACGGATTTAAGTTGTGCGTACATGTAATCATTGGCCTTCAATAAATATCACTTTCTAATAGCGCTGTGTCCCATTACAGTGCTGTATTGCTACTTGTGAACCTTTTTATGAGTTGATTTCTCACATTAAGAGATGGCTCCTGGGTAGAACCGCCCCGTTTGTCGTCGATCAACGCTCCGTGCCGGTACGCACCGTCGTGGGGCCCTGTGCACCGCGCCGGTTTTGGAGGCAACACCGGTGCGTGTTTATCGAGGACGCTAGTATACTCGGCGACAACTTAAGAACGGCACCAGAAGTTGCCGCTGTGCCTTATCACCGTAGCCGGATGTTTCTCCGCGCGGCGCAAGTAGGGCGTTACTAAGGATATTTTGAACATGGCGTGAGCTGTTCCCGTGATTTTTGGACTTGATATGCTTATAAACGACTCCAATGACGACAAACAAACTGCGTGAGAGAAGACAGACGATATCACGCATTCGTAGCAAATCCCTTTCAAAACGCGCGCGCAGTGACATCACGGGTCCGGCGTTATGGCGGAATGATACACTACATGAGGTGGTGCCGTTCTTGAGTTGTAACCGAGTATAGTAAGCTGTTGGGTCACATGATTGAACTCAAGAGAAAAATAACAAAGAAAAGTGACTATTTGGTTCATTACAGCGCTGATTGAAGTCGAGCTTGACGAATGAGTGAATCGACGATATCGGTGCGCTCTGCGGTTATCAGGCGTAGCGCATCGCTGCTCTTATGTGTCATAGAAGCGATGGTCGTGGCCGCCTTTTTCTGTGATCACGTCATAAACATGTAACATAGCAGCAGACGATGGCGTGGCGGCGGTGGCGGCAGGGAAGGTAATAACGCAACAAAGCTTTCATTGAAGCAGAGACCCCAGCTATGTTACTAAAAGCGTATGAAAGAAATAAATAGATACGGTAGAAAAATTGTGTGATGTTCTTTAGCTCGACATCCGCCTTCCGCTCGCTTTTCGATCAACGCTACTCGATCGCCTTGGGGGTGTTAACGCCAAATTTGATTTCCAGAAATGTGTTTTTCTTGTCAGCCTCCGCTACCGTCTTAATTTTCATAGTACATGCCAAGTGTTTTTATATCTTTCTTGCACAATATTTGATACCTTGGTAGCGATCTGTATGAGTGACTCGTGAAATTACTTTGCATGTTCTCATAGCTATAGGTGCAGCACGTCACTGATTGCTTACGTCGTGCTTACGCAAAAAAACATGGACGAAGTTCCGGCAATTTTTGCATTCGAGAATAGGGGCCCGGTTTCTGAGCTTGGCTTTCCACGTCACTGCTGACGGGCGAACGCCGCAATACTTATTGCACTGTGCAAGCGATCACGGATCGCTATCTACTCACTCTAGAACGCCGGCAGCTATGCGTTTTCGGCGATTGTTCTTAATTTTCTCGCATACAGAAAAATAAAACTACTGTCTAAATTCCGTAGTGCGCTGCGAAAATTAAGCGGCGTTGCACGTAATTAAATGCAGCCAACGCTGTACTAAGAACCGGTAATCTCCACTTTTGTTCCCCGGCCCGGCAGCGCAGGCAGCGCTTCTCAAGGGAAAACAAGGTACGGAAGGCAAGGCGACGGGCCCAGCGGGGAAGAAAGCAGCCATCGCACTGATTCGGGTCGCGCATGCTCACATTCTACCGTCTCAAACCAGGCGTTATCACTAGATGTCTCCCCCGCAGTCCGGACAACCTGCGGACACTTAGGGTGACAGGGTGAATACCAAGATATGGGTCTAGAAGAAGTGGAAGGCCATTAATCTGGGAGACGGAGTAAATAAAAAAAACATTAAATGGTTATTTGTGGACTCGAGCAGCGTAGGACCTGACTGGTTTGAGGTCACTGGGAGAGGCCTTCGTCCTGCAGTAGACCTGAGTAGGCAGATGATAATAGATTTGGCGATGACGATGATCGTGAAACAATATTGCTATGGAATCACTCTGGCATCACTATGACCCGCATCGCTAGGTTACTTCGAATGAAAACAGTTTGCGCAACTTCCCTACTGAAAATATGGTAACGATATCCATACGACATGAATGATATCACAAATATTTCAACGACATGTCTTCGATATCGCAGAGATTTCAATCCGATATCGAAGAAGCTTTATGACATGTCATTGACATCGTAAGGATTTCAGTGACTTATCGTTGTCCTCTGACATCGTAAAGCTCCGATGTCGCAAAGTCTTCAACGACATGTCTTTGACATCGGAAGGCCTTCTACGACATGTAGATGTGCTACAATATCATAAAGGTCTGTTATCGCATAGAGTGGAATGACATGTCAAAAAAAGATCGACGACATTTTCGTGATATCAAGATTTCAACGATGAGTCGTAGAATTTCTGCAGTATGTCTTCAAGGTAGTCTTACGACGTGTGACATATCGCACAAATTAGCCCAGTGTGCCCTGTGGTTTCTGTAACATATTCCGGACAACATATATTCTGCCTTGTCAACACTGGAAAAACGTGCAAGGTACAGTACCAAATAAAGTACAGTACAAACGCTGACACTTTGCACTCTCAAGTTTACTTACACAAAATTCAAATTCTTTAACCTGTTGTTCTGTAATGTTTCTACAGGGTGTATATTTCAAACTCGGTCATTCAGTTAAATCATAAATTGCAGTTGTCCGCACTAGAAAAAATGTACTACTTCATTACCACCTGCTAAAAATATGTGTCCAAATATCACTAAACAGTTGAAAATTTCATTGAAGAATGTCAAGACCTCAAAAAAGAATGTTTTGCTACTAAACAAACGTTCAAAAGAAAGCAAGACGTTAGTGTAGAGCATTTTTCTTAGCCCTACTCAGCATTCAAAGACCGCATTGTTTGGTCATTTTCAAAACTGTCACTTTTGACGTGACCCAATTTGTTGAAAATGACCAATCATGTTATATAGGCCCTGGTAGTTCTGGTCAGCAGTAGAAGACGACTTAACTAGTTGTGGACTTTTTCCCTCTGTTTTCAGTTTGTTTCTAAAGTTTAGCCTTCAAAATGCTAACAAATGTCATTAAAATCTATGTCCAAACATAACGTGCACTTCTGTCTTTGCCAGAGTGATATTTATAACAACTTTTGCCCATTCAACAAACTTCCAATGTCCCGTCAAGCTTGCAATAATGAGAATTGAGTATGTGCAAAGTAGGGTCATTGAATACAGCATTTTTTGCTATATTAACAAAAATTAAAGATACTAGGCGACCCCACTTTTGCCCTCTTGTTTTTGTTCTTGGCCATGTGTTCATCTGTGCTTGTCAGCAACTGGTACAGCCGGCTTGTACATGCCACGGTACAACCTCCCCCCCCCCCCTACTCTATTTTTTCCTGTTGCATCTCTTAGTCATAGTCATTTTCATAGTTTTGTTCGCACAGAGCTTTTGTCAACCCGGTGGTGTGCATGGCTAGACAGAAAGGTGGATGTGTTTCTTAGGCGCGTTCTCTTTTGCGGTAATGCTGTACCCGTTTACAATTGGATACAGATTTCTGGTGAATGGCGCCGTAGAGTCCCCACACCTCTTTCTTTCTGTCATATCTCTTGAAAGTAATTTCTGTGTGCAATGTCTTTTATTTATTTATTTATTTACTTAATTACAGAATACTGCAGGCCCATTTAAGAGCCTCAGCAGGAGGGGCAAGAATATAATACTGCACACAGTTGTAAATCAGCAAGAAAAATAAAAAAGATACATCAGATGCAAAAGATACAAAAAATACATCATGGGTCATGGTTCAATACGATTTTGTGAGTGTTCCTGTGCTTGCTGCCCACCGTGTTAGCCTTGCTTCAAAATTTCGGTGCTCTTGACATCTTTTTGTTTCTTAGTAAATATTGTGTGTGTGTTAGGTTTTAATTCATTTCCTCGCGCTCTGCTTCTTCAAGCTGTTACCCTAATCCCCCTACATACACACCAGCCGGCATTTTTATGTCTGCCCTAGGGTTGAACTGGTACTCGGACTATTTGGTCGACTGTGTTCAGCCAACCATTCAATAACCCTAAATTCGACAGGGCGATCTAAACACACAGCTCTTCAACTGTGTTGTAAAGTGAACTGACAGCATTATTAGGTGACATTTAAACATGACGTGTAAAAACACAGTGATTTCTACTAATAGCATCTTCGATAAACGGCACTAGTGCACACCGGGGCGCACCGGTGCGCCTCTTCATCCTCGATCAACTGCGCTGGTGTGCACCATCTGTCCTCCATAAACCGGGCCACACCGTCGCGGGGCAGTTTTTGGCTGCCCCGCCGCACACTGAGGGAGTCGACGGGGCTCTGGGGTGCAATCACAAGATACATTGCGAACAACGCTGGAGAAGCGGCTTCCTCCACCGTCTGCTGCAGTGACGGTGGTGATGGCGCATCGGTGCACTTGTGTGAAGGTGGACGGAGCTGTATGTTGTTGCTGACAAGGATGACTTGCTTGCGAAATCATTGGGCAATGATGCGACGGGCTCCGCACGGAGGCAACAACGGCCAGAGATTGTAAATGAAGATTGTAAATGAAGACATGAACTTCGTGTACTCCAACGAAGGCTGCATCAATTGCCAGCCAGTAGGAGATTTACATCAGCTTCGTTCGATTGAATTTTCATGAAGTCACTTGGGTGCCTAGACCATCAAGCGGAAGGGTGGACAGAAACAGGCAGTCGTATTATGGCTCTAACGAAGATAAGAATCAGCTTGTATGTAGCTGTTTAGTTGAAGCGGTGAAAGTGCATTGCTGCCCATGTGTGACGGATATGGGTTTAATGTACACATAATCATTGCCCTTCAATAAATATCACTTTTAATAGCGCTGTGTCACGTTATGCTGCTGTATTGCCACTTGTGAACATTTTTATGCGTTGCTTTCTTAGCTTAAGAGATGGTGCTTGGGTAGGATTGCTCAGTTTATCCTCGATCAACGCTTCATGCACGGTGCACACCGTCACCTGGCATTGTGCGTTGCACCGGTCTTGGGGGCAACCTAGGTGCAGGCTTATTTGGGACGTTATAGGTTGACAATCGACCAAAACTAAAAAGCACCATTTATCATTTTCAGTGAAATTGACACCCCTTGTTCCTTCAGGGAATGTTTTTAAGGATGTTACTGGAAGATGCACAAATTGAGTTCAAACAAGGGTTCATCCAGAATTTCGCTTTTGGGGGTTGTCCAAATTTTCGTCATGGGGTGTTGGGGGGATTTTGAGTGGGGAGGGGGCATTGAAGAAATCCCTGTTTCAACTTTACAATGCTCCAATAGGAATTAGAGTATTTGAAAACAGCTGCTGATGGGACATGCTTAATCCATAAAAGCACTGGGGTGAAGCTAAATATCAAGCTGGGGCTTCAGCATTTTTTTTCAGTGAAACGTACCATGTACAGCCAAACTGTTCACTGGGAAGTATTCGTTTCTGTATAACAGCACGTTGCGCCGTACCCTCCAAAACAGTGTATAACAGACGCTAGACGTACACATTTGTGCCCTGGCTGTCCACACTGTATTTTCCCTTTTTAAGTAAGTCAGAAGCCCTACCAAACAACGATGTCAAGACATGCTTTGGTTCATACCAAGTCAAGCACAGTTCATTGCTGCAGCCTTGGTTGCTTTTCTTTAGCGACAAACTCAATCGGCTGTGCAGATGTATTTCAGGGCGTGTAGGCAGGGATTCTATCTTCTATTTTCACATGGGCCGCTGGGAGCGGCCTGTAACATTCTTTTCGCTCGTCGCTGCCGCACACTGTACCTATTTGCTGTACCCATCACGGTTTTCGCGTCGTTTGTCGCTTCGGTTGCTTTCTAATGTTGCGCCTTGAGCTATCCCTACGTACTCTAACTACTTCAGAGCTTTTCGCTGCTGTCAGTAGTCGTTTTACAAAACAGGTTTCCTGTCATTAATTGTCGTATTAGCGTGATGTGGCTTGTCTGCAAGATCGGTGCATGACAAACAAGCGTTACCGAACTAACGGCGTATTTCATTTCATTCACGGCTACCGTCGCTTGCATGGAAGAGATCGGGGATGATCTGCGATAGGTTTGCTTGGGTCAAATAAGAGAGCTTTGGCTAAATCGCTTGTAACACTAGCATAGTTGGCCTTGTCAGCAAGATCGGTGCTAGAGAAGCAAGCGCTATAACTACCGAAATGTCTAAACTACGGTCAAAACAAGACACAAGCAACAATATCCGTTCACACCTTGGTAATTATGCTACATTCTTAGGGTGCGGAAACCACTTGTTAGGATAGCGCAGTGGTAGAATGCAAGATATAAACTTGTTATAGCTTTCAGAAACGGAAAGATTATTGCCGATATTCCCGTACTAACACAACTTTCGTCAAACATAGAGGTGCTGCTATTGCAGCCTGGCAACTATTTCTCACATTGTGTGTGCGTTTCTGAGGATCCCGCGTTTGTGCTGTGCCATGCTGTGCTTAGAGTTGCTGGCGGGTTTCCTTCAGTTTTATCTGCAGATTTCCAGCTGAAATCATAAAAGTTTTATTGCGCGATGTCAGTCCTTCCAACCAACGCATGTGTTGAAAACATGGGCACTGGAAGAACGATCATCGCCGCCCGCCTCTAAAGACTGCGCGTCAAAAGTGGATGGCATTGCTTCCGGACAAGTGTATTGGTGTTCGCAAAGTGAACACGGCAGTGAAGAAGGATTTTACGTAGGTAACATCGTTTCTGCTAGGGTAAGTAGGAATGTTTTATAAATCTGTACTTGTTTGGAACGGGTTCTGGTGTTTATGGGTCAGCGGTTCACTAAACCCCCATCCCATTTTCTCTGAAATCCAAGGGGACTTGCGTACTTGCTGGACGACCTGGATGTACCTGTCCATGGTTTCCGCGGCAGTCAGCATCAAATTACGCGTAAGCTAGCCCTTAACTACGACGCTCGCGCTGTAGTAGAGGGCTACTAATTATTTGAGATCACGCGAGGTTCTTTAACACCTATGCGTTTTTGCGTTATGTGTCTACCAAAATCTGCCTTCGCGACTGCAGATCCCGTCGAAATTTCGCGTGAGCGGTACAACGCTGTGATCAGTACACACTCCTGAATGCCTGCGGTATACGATGAAGTAACGTGGACAGGAGATGCCCTGGAAGTACATGCGAAAAAGCGGGCACTTGATTCCGTAGGAGCAGCTCGCGTGAACTGTGTGGCTCGATATCAGAGGCATCGGCATTGTTTTAAATTAGTGATGAACGTTAAGCGAGTTGTCAACTTCTTAATATCCCGAAATTGCAGACCATTCAGAGACTAACAAGGAAACTGTAGGCCCGCACTCTCAACTCGATTTATATTGTAGAATCGAACTTGCAAAGACAAGCTAGGCAATGCAATAGAGGATCCTCAACAAGCACACACGAGTCCCTATTGAAAGCTATGGACCCAGATAACCTGCTAGCATGCGTTCAATGCAAATTAGCGTAGCGGGAAGCTTTGGATATATCATGAATACCCCAATCGCATTACTGCCGTGTCTAATAAACACATCCTTAGTGTGACCTAAATTTCACTTTGGATGTTGCTGTAATGTTCTTAGTGTTGCCTTGAAAGGTAATGTACTTAAGCGATTACAAATCCGGTAAGCATTTTATCTTTGCGTGGCCTTCTCTTGTATTTCAACTACTGTCTGTGCACTCACAGATCGTGTACCTTCGGGTGCTGCTGTTTGTCCTGGGTCGGCTGCCTGTCAGTCCAGTTTCCAAGGCTTTGCCAGGGCCTCCCCTGGCCAACCAACACTCCACCTGCTGGACCTAAGCTGCGGCCGCCCTTCCCTTGGTGCGCCGTATGCTTCGCCACCAAGAAAAGCCATTCCTTCGTCTGTCACCCTTCACCAAGTCACTCGGCACACCCCTTCAAACGCAGGTCATTTTCTCGGCCCCAGGCACTGCTACCATCCAGCGCACCCACCGATTATGCACTTGCAGGTGAGTTTTTGCACGTTGTGCAAACTTCCATTGTCATGATGTGTGCCTGTTAGCAGTTTGTAGCCTCTGGTTATTGGAAACATTTTCGTGAAGCAGTGCTGTGCATTTTAAGCATGTTATTGGTTAGTGGGGGTATTCAAGAGAATCTGGAGGCGCAGGAAGAGAAACCAAACTTTGTTTTAAAGGGTTCATTCGCATGGAATCAAGCCACGCAATCCTTTTAAAATGTTTCTATACATGTGCAGCGTTTGTGGAGAGGGCCTATCCGTAATCCACATACTCATTCAATGCAAGGCACTTGACATAACACAATGCAAACACTTCCCACAACTATACACACAACATATTCCACAACACCCGTCATACTTCTTATGAGACGAGCCCATGTTTTCAGTCAAACGCGTTGAGTTTTTCACCGAGAAAAATTTTTACATCTCATTTCTTATCACGCATCTTTACAACCTCGCCCTTTACACCAGTCATCTTAATTATATTGTGTCTTACTTTGTTTATTTTTACTGAAATGTTTTACTTTTACTTTCATGTCGCTCTCATAACACGACTTTTGTTTGGGGCTGTTTGCCCTTAGTTGGCCTTGCGCCATTAAAACCTAAACACCATCATTATCATAAAATCTTTCTATAAGGCTTAAAGAACTAACCATACAAACTGACGTAGAACTTCTTTTCATTTTAGGTAAGCTTAAAATTCCATTTTCTTCAGATCCTACTGGTATTATTTACAATGTACTGAAAAGTACAATCCACACTGTAGAATCCTAATGGCGCTATTTTCAGTCTCCTCGAAAGGCGCTATTCTCAGTGATGGGTGGATAGCCGAGGTTGTACCAACCTTTCCATCTGGGTACCATGCTTCAACATTAAACTACAGGCCAATTTCCCTAACAAGAACCATATGCAAGGTTGTGGAACGTTTCATTCACTCCCAAGTCACTAAATACTTATAAAATTACATCATCATATTCGAATATCAGCATGGGGTTAAGAGTAACTCACAAGGGTTACTCTCGTAAAACGCAACTTTCTGGAATTCTTCAGGATCTACATTCATCCGTTGACGCAGGTTTACACACTCCTGCAGTTTATCTCAATTTTTCTAACGCATTTGATCGCATCACACACCGCAGACTACTTCTCAGACTTCACCCTAATGTCCTGATTTGGATGACGGGTTTTCTTCCTTGTTGAATTAAAGGGGCCCTAAACAGGGTTCCAAAAGTAGCGATTTTGCGTGCTGTTCGCTGAAGGAACAGCATCCCACAAAAAAAAGTGATTAAAAGTGTTAAGTATTAGCTAAGTTATTGTTCAAAAACAAAGGGCTGGCAATAAGGCCTGGAGCTTTCACCGTGTCCTCGCACCTCCAAATCGGTGTGAATGCTATGACATCAGTGGCATGCACAGGACCACCTAGAGACTTTACAGCTTCGAGGTACGCACAGCCATTGACTCTGCTTTTCACGCTTTTCTTTTTTAGCAGCCGACGTGCATGCTCTGCCAACTGCTGGCTGCGCTGAGCTGAGTAGGGCAGTCAGCGGGCGGGCCAGTTGCACTGCCGTGGTTGCGTCGGTACGTCAGTTGTAGAATGGGGGAAATGAGTGTTTGACGGCCAGATAGGGGGGTCCCAAACACAACATGTTCGTTGGTGACTGTAATTGAAGATTTCCACTTACGATTGGTGCTTCGCTAGCATTTATTGCTGGTGGCGCTGTTGCAGCGAGCAGGTCCCTCTAGCTCACGCAGAAAAGGCTTAGCATCGCCGCAGTTCTTCAATCACCACTTTACTAAGGTGAGGTGATGACGATCACCAGCGCAATCTTTCACTGCACTATTCACCCCTTTCATGCATCTGTAAACTGATTTCCAGCAATAGTCCCCCTCTGCCGGGCAGTGACAAGTTTTAGCTGCTGCGGTTCATGCCATGCCGCGGTCACGCTTGTAGCGGCGATTTCACCTACAGAGACTCTCTGTGTTTTTTGGTGTTATTCATACTTTGCAAACAATGCACTATATCCACAAGCTCAGCTAAGCTCGTGTAACAGATGGCGACGATCGACATTTCTTCCTCCAAAGATAGCTGTGCTGTAGTGCCGTTCGGCGTTCTGTAGTGCCGTTCCGCATTTCTCCCACAGCTGAGAACGCTGATTAACTGCAGATTTTAGGAAACCCGCCAAAAGCAACGCTGTAGTGTTCACTACCAGCTTTGCCATAAAGGCTGCGTCAGAGCCGCAAAGTTACGTCAGAGTGTGAGAATGGTCACAAGGATTGACAGGTAAACAAGGAAAGAAGCGAAGACCTTTCTTGCACTTTTGTGCAACATTCGTTTTAAGCAGAGGTGTTATATTTGGTATGCGTTGTCGTGAACATGTTGTCTAGCAATTTGGTATTTGAAACCACTACCTTCGGGAGCCTATTTAATGCCCCTTTTAGTGAACGTCTGCTAATAACTCTACTTCTTTTGCCCCCATTAATTTTGGTGTCGTCCAAGGCAGTGTGCTTGGTCCTCTATGTTTTAAATCTGTTTTTATCCTCTTCCATGTTGCATATCTTCCCATGCACATCTCTTCGCAGACGATGTTGCAGTTTATCACACAATCTCTTTCGACAACGACCATCAATGCTTTCAAACGGATTAAAGCACTTCTCTGGGCTAGTTGTTCATATCATGCTTGGGTTAGAATAATGCGCTGCTTAGGCTTACGATACAAGGATGGAGACAAAGAAACACACAACGCAAATGGGCACGTGGAAACAAGCAACTATTTATTCTTTGGAACGCCTCCAACAGCTTTACATTAAAGAGAAGAAACATACACTAAAAAAGGGCGGGGGAGGGGGAGAGGGAAATTTAAGGCGAGAAATGAAATGACGAAATACAGAAATTTTGACTCAGAACTATTCAAGCTGAATGCGCAGAAGCCTAATCATCAGAATCTTCTGCGCACACCCGGATTTACAGGAGCCAAGGTGCATCTTTTAAAAGGACAGTTTTGCAACAACCTTAAGACTATGACGTGTGCTCCCGTATACTCCGAATGTGCCTGATCCCATGAAATAGGACTTCACAATTTTCTTTTTCTGCAGCTTGGGTGATCTGAACAAAACCTCGGTCTGCTGAAATATGCGGCCAAGTTTCCAGGCCCGCTCGTCCGCTCACCTGTGTAGCGGGTGCTCCCTGAGCCTGTTGTTAAAGCACCTGCCTGGGTGTCCGATACAGCTTCTTTTGCAGTTCAAGGGGATGCAGTAAACAGCACTGACAGAGCATTCAACAAATTTTGTTTTCTGCTTTGTGTCACACTGATATTTTCGCGCCATCTTTCCATCCTGATTAACCCCCTTACAAAGCCCTTTAATTTGATGGGGGCTGAAAAAAGTGACTCCAGCTTTTCGCTTCTCTTTTAGCTTCTTTATCTTGTGTATGTACGGGCTCACTGCCGCCTTTTTTTTTCATTATTTCTCTGCTATTCTTTGGGCCCTTGCTTGGCTTTACCACTTTCAGCACATCTAGGTTGTGGGCACAAGAACTAGTGTGGGAAACCCACTAGACCTTAAGCGTGCCCACTGTTACAGTTACAGGACTTTTTTTAGGGCTTGGAGGAAATAGCCTGCCGCAATGCTTCTCTTTATTAGCTTTGGATGTCCAGAGTCAAAGGGAATCGTAGGTACCCCCCTTTCTTCCCCCCCTTCGGTAAGACCCGCACGTGTTGGATGCTCCAACATGGATTTGAATGTCTAAATACCGCAGCCTACCGCTGTCAGGTGTCTCATGTTTGCGCTGTAACCCATCAAATGCAGTTTGACAGTGCTCAAGTATGGAAAAAACCTAGTAAAGAGAAGCATTGCTGCAGGCTGTTTCCTCCAAGCCCTAAAAAAAGTCCTGTAACTGTAACAGTGGGCATGCGTAAGGTCTAGTGGGTTTTCCACGCAAGTTCTTGCGTCCACTGCCTAGAAGTGCTGAAGGGGGTTAAGCCAAGCAAGGGCACAAAGAACAACAGAGAAAAAAAAAGGGAGGCAGTTAGCCTGTAGATACACAAGATAACAAAGCTAAAAGCGAAGCGAGAAGCTGGAGTCGTTTTCTCAGCCCCCATCAAATTAAAGGGCTTTGTAAGAGGGTTAATTAGGATGGAAACACGGCGCGAAAATATCAGTGTGACACAAAGCAGAAAACAAAATTTGTTGAATGCTCTGTCAGCGCTGTCTACTGCATCCCCTTGAACTGCAAAAGAAGCTGTATCGGACACCCAGGCAGGTGCTTAAACACCAGTCTCAGGAGCACCCGCTACACAGGTGAGCGGACGAGCGGGCTTGGAAACTTGGCCGCATATTTGAGCAGACCGAGGTTTTGTTCAGATCACCCAAGCTTCAGAAAAGGAAAATTGTGAAGTCCTATTTCATGGGATCAGAAACATTCGGAGAATACATGAGCACGCATCATAGTCTTAAGGTTGTGGCAAAACTGTCCTTTTAAAAGATGCACCTTGGGCCCTGTAAATCCGGGTGTGCGCAGAAGATTCTGATGATTAGGCTTCTGCGCATTCAACTTGAATAGTTCAGAGTCAAAATTTCGGTATTTCGTCGGTTCATTTGTCGCCTTAAATTTCCTTCTCCCCCTCCCTTCCCCGCCCTTTTTTTTGTGTTTCTTTTCTTTTCTGTAAAGCTGTTGGAGGCGTTCAAAAGAATAAATAGTTGCTTGTTTGCATTTGCGTTGTGTGTTTCTTCGTGGTAAGAGCATTTCGTAATTGTTGCTCACAGAAGAACTGCACTTTTGAGGCTAGAGGTGATGAATGAAGCATAACCTCTAGCTCCTGATGAACAACTCTTTCCACAATTTGATAAGGAGCTTCTTTTGTTGCGTTCACCATTTTTGTAATTCTTCTATTTCCTGTCTTAAAGGAAAAGACGGAGCAAGCCCATAACGGTCATAAATTTTCCACACAGTTTCCGAGATGCAACAACTGGTGCACATTAAGGTCATAAAACATTCTCCATACAGTCCTTCGGCTCTTGCCACAAACACTTGAAGCAGGTGTCCTAGAAGAACAACACATTTAGCTATAGATTGTAAGCTTTAACACGATCCAAATTTTCATGAGAAGGAGTGTCATATGCGATTCAATTCCTTTATTTTTGAGAGCTGTGACGAATTCCCAGCAATAGATTCTTATTTTAAATGCAAAGTTATTTGATGGCTTCAAGACCGCAATGGTTTGTTTCAGCCACCATCTAGTGTCATCAAATACTCGTTCAACTTATTCCAGCGAGAAGTCGCTGCAGACATTAGGCTCATATATCAGGCCCTTGCCTCTGATTCATGTTGGTTTTGCCTCCCATTATTTCACTGTTGCTGTTTTTGTGAATTGCGTTATGGCCAGAGGGGCAGAGCTGGCCGAATAATGCTAAGGAGATGAGAGGTGCTTGTCAAATGCTCCATCAGCGTTTCACTGTTTGTCACTCAAGCAGTGCAGGAAAGCCCAAGTGGATTGAACTCGCTTGTAATTTTCAAATGGTTTTATTCGAACGAAATGGAAAGTTGGGCGAGTTGGTACAAATTCATGATGAAATGTAACAGCGCAATATACAACGAGGGACACAGAAGCGCCCATCTTGTGAATTTTCTTCTGGGTCCCTCGTCGTTTATTGCGCTGTTAGATTTCACCAGGTCTTATTCGGTTTGAGTTGAAATGAAATATTGCATTATTTGATTCAACTGTTATATTGTAGTTGCGAATTCTTCCACATTATTAAAGATCAGGGATAGGGGCAAAATAAACAATATAGCATCCACATAAACTCGTGAAGCAAGTGCCATGCCCAAGTGGTGCTCTGTGCTCAATATAAGATGTGCTGGTATAATCTTGCGCCTAGGACCTTAGCATCGGCCTGCAGCCATGATGTGAGCTCAAGCTCATGAAGCTTAAGGAAAACATGGCTTTTCTTAGGCGCCCCTCCCCACACATTTCTCCACTGCGCTAGCACAATAATAAGGGACACAGCTCCACATGTGACGAATCTTGCTTTAAGTATGGGCCAACGATGTTTGGTGGTCATAGCATTGTGAGCAAGCACAGCTTCTGCAGTTGTGAAGAGTAGCCTCATTTGACCATGGAAAGTCTTCACAGGTGGTACAACTAAGTGAGCATATATATAATATCGCTTGATTAATGGGTCAGCCACACACAAAAAGGTTCACGTGCACCCTCCAAACACATGTTCTCTGCTCCCTCTCCTTTTCCATTTTGTCAGGTGCCCATGGCTACTTCATGAAACACCGGAACAGTGAAGCTACCACGGAGAAGCGGCTGAAAGCATTTAACGGATGTGGCCAACGTGCTGCGGGACATGAAATAAAAGGGAAAAGGCAGCAGCTTCCAAGTATTGTTTTGTGTATTCTACTGTGCAAGGATCTAAGCACATTCACAGCAAAATATCAACACCTGCGCATTTTGTATGACACGCACACATCGAATACATATTGTCGCTCACCCCACCGAAATCTGTACGATAAACTCGAACGACACGGCTTGCAACGATCCGACTTGTATGATCCAACGTATACGATGAGCTACTACGATGAACGTCTATGATATCATTGAAGCCTATGATATCATTCACCTTACGATCCCATAACCTTTTATACAAGTTATCGTCCATATGTCGTTTGATTTTTTTCAGTAGGGTTCACCATAATCTGCCAAGGCTGCTCTGTGCAAATTCTCTCTGCTGTTGAACCCAACGACGCGTGTTCGACTTGGTCGCGGCAGCTACTTTTCTGATGGAGTCGAAAAGCGAAAACATCTGTGTGTTAAGGTTTCGGCGCACGTTCAAGGTCCCCAGTTGGTCAAAATTTTCTGAAGCCATCCACTACGGCGCGTTTCATACTGCAGCTGTAAATTCGGCACGTTAAAAGCCACAATAAATGAGCAACACGAGAGTCGTCGTTCTGCGCTGTGCAGTATGATATCAGTAGACATTTCTGTCGTTGAGGTAGTTGCTGCGTGGTATTTATATGAATTAGGGCAGAAAGACTTTCGATGCCACTTACAACCGACCTCGCGCTATTTCGGGGCGAAAACTGAAGGCAGAGGAAACATCAATTGTAGCCTTTCATTGAGACGGGATATGATATTATGTACGACAACCGTTAGAAGCGTGAGCCACTGATTAAAAGGCCGGTAAATTTACATTAAAACTGTGAATTTTTTTTTCCGGGGGGGGGGGGGGGGTAGGGAGTTGGATTAGAATAACCACTAAATACGGATTATCGATTGGCGATTTTTTTGGTCAAACTAAACCAACTTTAAAGAGGTTTAGCCATATTTAGATCCATTGGATTTGATAGAGAGCCATTGATTAGGCAATGCACTCTTAAAATGTGAAGTGAGACAATTTCTAAAATATCTGTAAACTTTGATTTCTTTTCCTAAATACGTCGTGATACCATCAACAAAATAGCGCTTTTTACTTCACGTGTGCGTGGGAAAGTTGTAGTGGTATTTATTCAAGCAGGAATAAAATTTCTTCCCGCGGCACTTTCAAGTCGTGTTCTCCCATTTCTTGACGAACCGCCGAATGTAATGAGGTTGATCAAGAAGAAAGCATAACCCCTTTGAAAAAAAAAGTCTGTGCGTTTCCACTCTGTGAAAAAATGGCCGGCGAAGCTGTGGTGCGTAATGTTAGAGTAGTCTTGGTGGCTAATTGTCATATAATGTGTTTCCGGATAATTCCGGTAAAACATCAGTTACAGCCTTTTTCTGTAACCACACTGGCTCCGTAAATGGCTCTCTATTAACAGCAGACAGTAATTCTGAAACCTTTAGAACCTCAATGTGAACCAACTAATTAGGACAAGTAAATGAATTTTGTCATGAGAGTAGAACCGTCTCAGCAGCTAATTGCCATTTAATTTATTTCAGGGTACTTTTGATAACGCAAGAGTTGCAGCCATTTTCTTTATTCGCACTCCCTCCGTGGATGGTTATGCTGCACTGTGCAAAACACAATGCAGAAAAGCCAGCTTAGAAAGTCCAGGATTACATTGGGCCGCTAGAAGTCGGCTTTATCTTAAAACCAAAATGCACAGCTGGAAGGCAGTTTTTTTCCAGGAGAAATATAAGCCGTCTTTTATGAAAATATGAAGGGCCTAGTACCTTGTTTTATAATTTTCTTTTTTATACTTTGAATGTGTGGCTCCGGGTGATTTGAGTGGGCGCTGGAGGTTGGGGCTACGCTCGCGTGCGATTCTTGTATGCGTCGTTCTGTTGCCGGAGATAATCTGCTGGGTCGTACCGATAGATAGCTTCGCTGCAAAACGCTAAGATAGCATCCACGCATCTTAACGCAGAGCAGCCTCCATTGTAGCAGAGTAAGTGGACGAGTGGCTGCTTGGGCCAGCTGATGTGACATCATGGATCCGCAAAGCGTGAAATAACGACACGGACAAAAAGAGACAACGGCTCAAAGAGATGACACCAGAGTAAAAAGAAAATATATTGCTCGCTAATATTTACCACCACAATAAATCCATTTCACAAAAATGATACTAGTGGTAAGACAACTCGCCGTTTGGCTCGCCTTTCTAGGTTGAACGCAACAGCCGTTCTGGGGTTGAGAATAGCGTTAGAATCTGTGCGTTTGAAACCAGAAAAAACGGAGCAATGTTGGTGTGTTGCTCAAAGCCAAGACAGCGTCACTTTCTTCTCTCGTACTGCTGCCTGCAAGGACCTTCTTGTGGGTGGCGACCATTGTGGCGTATCATTGTGCCACCCGTGTGATTGCGGCATTGTAAGGAGACGATGGTGGTGAAAATAATGGGGTCGTGAGAGCCCAGGCCGGCGGTGGAATCGGTGGTCTCTGTTGTAGTTAGCGGCCATCTTTTTAAAATTTAACGGCAAACCGAGTGTCGGGGAAGACTCGTGAGACTATTTATCACGGCTGCTACATTACGGGGATAAATCTTTTTTTATCACTGTTAGGATCACGTGATGATACTAGGCATACGACAGCTGTGGGCTTTAACACACTTGTGTGTTGTCCATAACCGTCGGCAGACCTGACCTGCAAGGGTTCTCGTAAACGAGAGCTTTCTGCGGGTTCGTGGACAAGCAAATGCTATCATGAGAGACCCACAAACAGAGTACGAACCAATAAGCGGGTTCTTTATTATTCTTTGATTTCACATAAAATCTGTTCACCACCTACGTAGCCTTCCATAGCGGAAAAAGATGTAGGACTTGCAAAACGGCACACCTTTGTACTGGAGCAACGCAAAGGGTATGGCAAAAGTTGCAGTGGATTTCCTTGCAACTTTCATTTATTTTTCCAGCGATGCAAACCCTGCGAAACCTTTAGGCGAGGTGACCGGCATCACCTGTAGCTTGGTTCTGCTCATACAGCCTGAACCCTTTCTGCCCTGCTGTCGACATTTGACAACACACAAAATACCCCCTAGCGTCTCGTGAACCCAACGAGAACTACTATTCTTCTGGGGAAGAGTTCTCCAAGGATGCCTCTTGATATAGATAGCATCAATGTCGCGTTTTAGCAGAGCTGGATGCTATAAAAAAGGTCCAGTGGGCAAGAGGTATGATGATGGGTCCGGTAAAAACAGTGATATCATCGCTTGTCAAGATATCCAACATGAGCGTATACTTACATTACCACGTTTACTTTTTGCTGAAGGGTCTGAGCGTCATAGCTTTTAACAGAAAAATAAAATACTGTTGTTCTGCCAGAAAGAACCAATTTCTTTACATAATAAAATAATTTCTAATGCGTGTAAATTAATACACCTTTGCACTATCAGCTCAATTTTTCCGTTCTGTGCTTTGGAGGCACAAAGCTGTGCGAAAGCAGGCAGAAAAAAAATTGCTACTCGTAATAAAAATTGCACGGAGGAAAGAGGTAAATTAATTTATTGAGAAAGCAAGATAGACATGAATTTTGTCATGCTTCGCAACCTGCTAGATCACTATGAGGAGCCTCTCACCCTGATTTTGTAAATACAGGGAAGCAGTTTGCTGATGAAGTATTGAAATCGAAATTACCTTTCTTCCTACATAATGGTTAAGAATAGCTTGCACATTGCTTAGTATACCGTTTTGTGGGCAGTGGTTAAGGCGGTCACGCTACCGCTCTTTTGTAAAGAACATAGCTAATAATAAATCGAAGCTGTCTTCCTCTGACTGATGGCGATTGCGTAACCAACGTTCTCTATAGCACAGCGAACACTAAAAATTTGACGGTACGTGAAGACGACGATGATGATGAAAAAAAAACGCTTCGAGTTGTCGGAACCGAACGAGCGTCCCTCGTGTTATGAAGCCGACGTCTATTTGATTGCGTACCATCCCAATAGGGTCGCTCGCCATTTCTTTTGAGTTACTTTCGCCGCCGTTGGCTTTGAATTTTGCTGCGTTAATGCAGACATTGGCTTTAGACTTTGGTAGATTTGATTTGACGACGATGGTGTAACAATTTTTTTTGGTGGCGAGAGGAGTATGCGGTCATTATTTTGTGCGGTGTTCGTTTGCTGTCGTATCAGTTTGGACTTTGACTCTCAGGCGTTTTCGCTTTGAAAGTTCATTCTTTGACTTTGATTGCAGCGGCTTTGACTTTGCCACTTCGCCATTTCATTTTCGCGCTCTATTAGGCTTCGCGTTTCTATCGTCGGGATTAGACGGAGGGGCCTCTGATTTATTATGAGACATTCTGGCTAGCTGAACCATATAGAATCGATGTTCTTCGCCATAAAAATGTTTAGTTCATGAATAACAAGGGCAGCCCGTTGTCTCGAAATTATTTCGAGCTATAGCCTTGCTTGCGCAATGTAACCAGTTCGGCTTCGTCCTCCTTTTTTTTACCTAAAAAATAAATTTGTGATTAGGAAAGCCATTGTGCTAAAGACAAGGGCATATAGGAGTTAAACGCAGGCTTTGTTCTTGAAACGGCCATCAGCATTAACAATGCATATCCCTGGAAATGTTTGTTACACGTTCGCACGAATGGCATGTCCGTATAGTTTTACTATAGCCGCTTGATGACGCCGCGAATAAGAACCAGGCAAGATCACCGTAAGGGTGATCTGTAGACTCACTCTGCGGTTTACTTATACCCCCTAATTAAAATTCGGGTAACTGATAGACGCACCATTGCAATGCCGCCACACAAGTGTACACTAGGATAAATGTTACAGAAGCGTTACCTGGCGCTTCGGAGGGTGTACTTGTTGTATATTTACAAATGTCGAAACAATAACCCCACCAATTTACCATACGCAAGACAAATTTGTTCAAGTCCGCCTGAAGTCCAATTGTTCCAATGCTGGCGATAGGTACCCCAATGTGTTAAGCGTCTGCATACCGTTTGCTGAATGGGGTCATTGTAGAACTTATGAAATCAAGACTGCCAGATTAGGCCGAACACCATTTGACTGCATCCAAAAGAATTGTAAGCATATAGAGGTAAAGCAAACCAGATATCGCCATAATGACAACTTAGACACAGGGCACATGATTCCATTTGCATTTGAAATAGTAAATTTAAAACGTGTCTATATAGGCATTGGCGAAACTTCAAGAAGTAAATAGAGGTTAACAAAAAGTGATAGTCAAGTTTCGCGGGTACTTACGTGCATGAAAACAACAATAACACACTCACAATTTCGCACAACCAATCTGTAAATACTGAGGCACAGCTAAAAATTTATTTCTACACTTATCACAGAGTCCAAAGATGAGTCAACTCGTTGCAATGGCTGCATAAGCCAATAAGTATTAGCTTGCAAAGACAGCTACTGTATATCACCACAGTTTGGTAAATCTTAGTAACAACACTTAGCAACACAATTTTCCCATTTACTCAAACCAGGCGTTTTCAGGATAGCGTGAAGCAGATATCTAGGACCAGCAGTAATGCATCTTCAATATGTTACGGATTCGGGCCTCCTTAATTTGAATTCGCCTAATACTAACTGACGCAGTGCCCCTGGCAAAGTTACGTTTATTTAAATAGATTTCGTTATTTCGACATTTTCTTAATTCGCGCAACTGTTTGGCCCCTCCGAGGTTGAAATAATGACGTCCGACTGTAATAGTTATTGCACAAAGACACTGTTTTATTTTCTTGATTACAGGAGGAGGCACTCCCCTAAAATTCAGTCTCCGAGCCCACTTATTCCAAAGATCAATTTTTCCAGTATCCCCTTTTATTGAAAACATTTTTGCGTGCTCTGCAGAACGTGATACGTCAACCTCTGCATTATTTTTTTAGGAAGATGAAACGAACTGCCTTTACGCCTGCCGCAGCTACGATCGCAGTGTTCGAGTCCGGGGTAGTAACACAAACGCCTGTGTTCAGGCGCAGTTTTCAACTTTGCTGCAACCACTACAATCATTCGCGCAAGGCGCGGTGTTCATAACCCGGTCCACCATCTCTTCCGAAGCCAGTCGCTCCGTCGACATCCACACCACCCGACTCCAAGCCTCCTATTCTCTCTTGGCCGGGGCCCATGTCTTCACCAGGGCGAATTGCTCCATTGCCAAACGGTTCTGCACCGTGGTTTCCAGTAGGCATATCATCAAACGTGCCAGTTCCTATTGCTGCACTATTGATGCCTCCAAAACCAGGGCTTCTGGATGGGATAAGGGCAGATGGGCCGCTTTCAGTTCCTGGAAAACCTGAGTTACTTGAGCCGCTGAATCCGGTTCCGACATGTCCTGGACCGAAGTCTTCCCCATCACTAGGGGCGTAATTGCCAATGCCCGAGCCTTCTGTTCTGGTGTCATCGATTCCGCTTCCTCTGCTAATTGCTCGGTCACTGTAGCTGTTTCTATGCAGCTGCTCCTGCAGCTCGGTTATTTTATTCTTGAGGTTCCTACGCTGTTTTTTTAAATGTATTATTCGTCCAATGGTGTACAGACAAATGAACCGCTTCTTCCTCTTCAGTGCTTTATCGAACAAATCCTGGGTACAGACGCTGTTTCGACATTTTCCAAACTGAAAAAGAGAACGTGAAAAAAAACAATAAATGTTGGAATCCGACCTCAATGTAGACGTGACGTATTTGGCCAATCAAGTGCCAGCACAGTATAAAGCAAATGCGTGTCATTTGAGAAAAAAATATTTCATGCGAAGCTCTTTTAAGTGCACTAAGCAAGAAATTCCTCTGTTTCTCTCCGTGAAAACCACTTTTGTCCCCAAAGAAAAATAAGAAAAACGTTCGCGGGCATAGAGGTAAATCTGGGTCAGCCTTAATATGAAGACTTTAACCCGCTGACCTAGCGGGACGTTCCCGAAAGTTATGCATACCTTTTGTGTCTCTATCGCCTATTACAATCAAGTGAAGCCTGTTACCGAAGCAGAGCTTTCATCTCCGCAACCATTGCGACCCCCAACGCAATTCCACGTGCTCCTGTGACTTCAGTTGATGATCCAGTGAGAGGGGCGCCTGAAGTCACGCGTATCTTACAGCTTCCCGTGAGCAGCTTGTACTGCTGGCCATGAGCAATACACTGAGCTGGGAAGAAATACTTGGCGTAGAGGGACGTTGCTACTCGCTGTATACCTGCGCGTACCAATTTATTTGTGCCTCAACGTTCGCCACCACCCTCACAACCGTTACGTTAATGGAACCGAAACTCTTCAAGAGACTTACTTATGAAGTCCAAAGGCACACAAATAACGCAAAACAGCAATCGTGACGCCTATCAAAAAAGCACCGAAGGCACAAAATATCGCGGATTCTACTTGATGGTTTTGAGAGTCAGCCGAGTGTGTTTCATGGACCACAGCCGGTTATAAGGGTCGGCGTCATCCCCGTGGCTGTTGGCAGCTCAAGACGTAGAACACCGGTGGTACAGTCAATTAGGGTGGCATGGTTAGTAAAGAAGACAAGTCTGAATATAACGTCATAAAAGCATCCGTCGAAGCTGGTGAAAAAAATTCCCTCGCACTTCCCCGAGGGGGAGAGTGTCTAAGTGCGAATGCACGGTTGTTGATTGCGCGATTACGGTGGATATCGTGATCTTGGAGTGGAGAGGAGGCACTCAACACCCGCAGTCACTGAGCGGAGAGAGGAGGAGGAGAGTAGCGCCCGCCGTTACGGCGAGGGCTACACGAGCGCCCTCACGCGTCGGAATGCGGAGCGCCCGCTACGCGAGCGAGAGCTCTCCCGCCCGAAGTGGAGAGGAGGCGCCCAACACCCGCAGTCACTGAGCGGAGAGAGGAGGAGGAGAGTAGCACGCGCCCATCTCCCCCCGTTGCTAGGGAAGACGAGAAGGAAGACGAGGAGCGCGCGCACCCGCAGTGTTGCTATGCGGACAACGGCGGCGGACGATTCAGGCTCGCTTAAGAAGTGCATTCGCACTTAAAAAAGACAGAGGTATTGTTTTTGACAATTTTTAAGTGCGCTGTACATATTCCAGCTATGGTGGGCGTTCCCCCATCTGGCTACTCAAAAATATGATTCATGAATGAAATTTGGGCGCCTCTGCTTAATAATCCGTTAACGCAAACCCCGCCACTTTGAACATCTCCCAAATTGTGTCCAGTAATAGTAGTAAAAATTTGCAGTCAGGGTAGTAAATGGTCGTAAGTTTACGGCGTTATCCTTCGGATGACTGTCAAAGCTCACTTTAACTACATGTGGCCCGATATACCGACAAAAAGTAAATAATAACTCAGATGTACATTTCCACACGACTTTCGGCCATAAAAATAATTGATTGATTGATTGATTGATTGATTGATTGATTGATTGATTGATTGATTGATTGATTGTTGATTGATTGATTGATTGATTGATTGATTGATTGATTGATTGATTGATTGATTGATTGATTGATTGATTGATTGATTGATTGATTGATTGATTGTAGGGTTTAACACGCCGACGCAATGCAGGCGATTAGGCCTGCCGTATAGTGGGGGGGATCTGAATTAATTTCGACCACCTGGGGATCTTAAACGCGCGCCGAAATATCGTACACACGGGTGTTTCTGCTTTTCGCCTTTATAAGGAAAGCGCCCGCAACGGCCTGAAATCTAGCCCGCGTCCTCGTGCTCAGCGCACAACAACCTTAGCCCCTCAGCCACCGCGGCGGATAATGAAAATAAATGAGTGTTTGCCACTGGTTGCCGTTGAATAACCGGCTAGTACTTGATATAAATCACACAACAATGCGAAGATAGCGTTAGAGCTTCAAAAAATATCACGGGTGCTCAGAAAAACATACAGACAACGAGAAAGATAGACACTTGCCCTCAAAATATCGGTTCCATTGTGGTGAAGATCTTTAAACTTAATTAACGTGTGGAGAGAGAAATCATAGAGCATTTTTTTACAATGCAGAGGTTTCTCATTAATGAGAAGAAGGCGCCTCGCTGAACCAATTCGCCGACTTGGACGGAGCCTTTCAATGCCGGTCTTACTTTCGTTTGGTGTCATTCCCCTTCGATTTACTCACAGGGATTTGTTTACAGCCCTCCGCGCTTACGATTCACAGACAAGGTGCCTACTCTGTCACCCGCTCTTCTGGAGTTTATTTGAGCCGTACACACACGAAAGAAGATCCTGTTCTTCCAGTTTCTCGCATAGTACACACATTTATTAAGCAAATTCGTATATTTATTGTCCGATCGCATTCATTTCTCTTCTAAAAATGTTATTTTCTTAAATGGGGCGCAGTAGCTCCGAAAAGAGCTCCCGATCTTGGCCAATTCCCCCAGTGGGTATGCGTCACAAAAAATGGATAGCAAGTACTCTTCCTATATATAATTGCATTCAAAATTTTCTTTCTGCCTCCGGTCATTTGAATTGCTAAACGGTGCTGATTAATGGGTAATTCGGGTTTCATTCACAACTAAGTTTCCTTTTACAGCCTCTTTCCGGAAATAAGTATTTTGAGGTCCCCACGTATTTAACCGGTTTAGCCCTGGCCAATACCCTCTTGTGGGTACGTGCCAAAATACTCGAGGACATCATCATCATCATCATTACTCCTTGTCGCTAAGCAGAACCGACACCTACGCCCCGCCCGCGATGGTTAATCTGCTAATGTGGCACGGCTGTTTTGAAGACCAGCACTCTTCTTTTATTTTTGCGTTTTCACCGTACGTTGGTTTACTCGTAACAGCGGAGCTATTGTTGCTCGCCCTAATGTGTGCGGCGCCATCACAAAACCACAAAACATAGTTACTCCAGTCATTTACGGCGTACGTGAGCGCGCGCTTTACGACTACCACCCGGCTTCGTCAAGGCTTGCGCGTGGCGGTCGCATAAAATACCAAGAAAACAGTTCTTATGCGTCTGCGCCTCAAGGGGGTTGCACAATACAGCTCCAGCTACAGACGCCCAATTCCAGAAGCCGGTCGCCGCTTGTTGTAGCGCGTGGTGACGCGTTCCACTTTGGTAGAAATGTGAAAACCTGCGGACAAAAGTATTCGGGCCCGCTAGCCATACACGAGGAAGACGATGATGGGAATATGACGATGAATACTACTACCACAGAGAAAAGCGATGACGGAACATGTAAAGAATGTGTAGCATAATTCAATGCGCGGTGGTGTGTCCTTCGGTGCTTGAATAGAAGAAACCCTCCAGCTACACTATGGTTAAAGCATCGCGCAACGTAGTGCAAACTTTGCCAATTTTTTTTTCCAGAAAGCTACGTACAGCATTACTTCAAGCGTTATGTATGGCTTGTGTATACTCTGACCTAGCAATGAAAATTTCGCTGTGCGACCTCCCTCGTCTGTTTCCAAATTTTAATTTTCGCCAGTGAAATTTTTATTTTGTTTTGGCAATTTGCTTTTCTAAGCACAGGCGGCAATTGAGGTATCGGCATTGTACACAGATTGCCTTAACCGCTGGGTTTTACTCAGCAGGAGGAGCCTCAGTCTTGCCCAACAAAATTCAGTTACGCCTAGAAATTAAAGCCGTTGCACTTAGTGTGAAAGCTGTCGGAAGTGGAGAGAAGTGATTTGCCATAATGGGCTGTACCGCCGTTATCCGCTCACTACTACCACCCCATGCAATACAAATTTCCCGCCTTCGCAGTACTCGCCACACCCCCTGCCTGAAACTCCGTAAGCGGGAGTTCGGTTCTTGTTGTGCTTGCTTTACTTTCTCATGCTGGAGCTGTTTTGCGTCAATTCAAACGCGCTATTTTTTGCTTGCGGGGCTGCAGCCGCTCTGCGTCTATTCGAAAGCGCCATTTTTTTATTGCGCGGCTGGAGCCTTCCACTGACATTCCGAACGCGCCATTTTTTTCTTGCGAGGCCGGCTTTTTTTTTTCGCCTACTATCGCAAAAACCAATTCAGCAGTTATTTATGCACTGTACCATTTCAACTGAAACAATAAACTGAAACTGAAACATAAACGAGCGTTCCTCATAAAGAACGCGGGTGCTGCCCGTTCGTTACGTGTATTTTGGCTCAAGTGTACAGGTAGTTCTTTTTTGCGCTAAGAAACGGGGAGATGTAGGAGAAGCGCCAGCAGTTCACGGGTTTCGAAGGCTTATGACTATACGAACCATTTGGCTATGGAGACCCCAGGGGTGCGCAGTCAGCGTCTGGCTGCCGATAGGAGAGGACGCAGGATGGTTGGCTCTGTGCGAGCTGCGTTAACGGCCGACGCCGGCCATGGTGAACCGTTTGCTTCGCTGCCAAAGGGTTACCGTGTTCTCTGCTCCCCCCTCCGCCGCCCCCTTCTTCCCACCGGAGAAGCGATGAATGGCGCGGTCGTTCTGCATTGCGACGTCAGCGGTAGACCGTATAGAATTGACACCTTCAGAGAACCGTCGAGAGACGCCGATGTTATAAAGGAAGTTTGTGGCATAAGGGCGTTCCAGAGGTACCACGTTTGGCTCGTTAATTTACGGACGCAGGACGCGATCAAAAAACTGCTGGAACGCGGGCCGTTCACGTAAAAGGACGCCCCTGCCTCGTTGTTGATCCGGTAAGGCACGAACTCCGGGTGAGGCTGCACTGGGTCGCCTTCAACGTGACCAACGAACCCATACGCAAGGTATACTGCGAGTACGGCGATGTGAAGGAGGTGGCGAGTGACAGGTGGCGTGTCCAGTACTTTGAGAACTCCTAGTCGACAACACGGATTGTGCGCCTCGTTTTGCACGAGGGTGTCACTCCAGACCGGCTGCCTCATCAGCTGCGGTTGGGCCCCGGCGCTGCACTCGTCGCGGTACCTGGACGAGCCCCAATGTGCCCCAAGTGTCACAGGGCCGGCCATATTTGCCTAGAGTGCCGGGTGCCCGTGTGCGCTGAATGCAACGCCTTTGGGCACGAGCAGGCTGACTGCACCCGCTTGTATGCCCAGGCTGTGAATCGAGGCTTGGAAGGAGAGAACAGCGAACTCGTTATGAACGAGGAAGAGGCCGAAGGAGCAGCGGCGCCCGCATCACCTGAACCCTGGGCGCTCCAGTGCCGAGGCTGTAGCGGGCGTAGCCACCACGGGCAAGGTCGAGGACAAGCCACTTACAGTGGAGGAAATACACGCAGAAGAGCGCCCTCAGGTTTCTGTAATTCAATAATTACAGTCAGGATCCATTTTAAGTTGCCATTATGAGTGACATTCCTCTACTCCCAGATCTAACAACCTACGTTTATGCGGATGATATAGCGTTTTTTGCGGCCGAAGTCAACATTCATTCGGTATATGACCGTTTGCAGGCCTACTTATCTCTCTTGTAGACATGGCTTGATAGCATTCATTTAAGGTTAAATGTGTGAAAGAGTGCTCTACTTGTCTTCCCGGTTGCAGGAACAGTTTCAGTTTCTCTCGCTTACGAAAATCAAGTCAAGTCGCTGAAGAATCTTGGTGTTACATACACGTCTGCTCTTGATTATTGCACATACTACCTCATCAGTCACAAAAGCGGAGAGCATTATGTCGCATGAAAAGACTATGTGGGAAACAAGCAGGAATGCGCCGGGACACACTTTTACTGTTGTACGAATCGTACGTCCGGCCAGTCACGGAGTTTGGGTGCCCCTTGTTTTGTAGTTGCCCTAGCTACAAACTGCGACCGTTATACCTGTTGGAGAGGCGCATTCTTCGATTTTGCCTTGGCCTCCCCGGGTTCGTATCGAAGCGAGTTCTGTACTTAGGGCTCGCGTTACTGAACTCAAGGTCCGATTTCTCTTGCTGACGGTTCAAACTTACCTCCGCATGTACGAAGCCCCCTCTGGAGCTGCCAAGTCTGTATTTATTGGTGATCCGAATTTATTTTTTACATCTCCGTGGTCTAAACGTACTTCCCCGCAAGTGCTATTCGTTCAGTCATGCCTGGATTGTATTTCTGTTATTGGAACACGACGACACCACAGTGTCGACTTGTGCGAAGTCTTTATAGGTGACTGTTTCCTGGATCGGCAAACCGCAGCCTCGCAGGTCAATTATCACGTACGCATTTGAGTCCGTTGGGCTGAGTATAAGTTCAGGCTCTTGCGTTGCAGACTCTGGCTCATTGTCGAATGCAAATCTGCCGTGCCGGAAGCAGTTAGTGATTGTGTCTGCTGACACCGTCTTCCTGGTGCTCACACCACCTCGCGATGTTCATAAAACCTCGCAGATGAGGCCGTGCCTCCAACGTCGGCGTTGGCAGTTATGAATCTCTGAGGCCTCATAACACCAGACCTCGAAGATCAACAATTAGCTTTTTTTTCTGGTGCCAAACGTCCTATCGTCGAGGTGCCGGAAGAGATTACAGCGGCCGATTCGCCGTGCGCGAGTAAGAAACAGAGTCCGGATTATCGATTGTAGGGCTGGCCGCTGTCCGAAATATGGGTGCTTTTTATACATTAACTGTATAGGGCAATCGTCAGTTTTGACTGTATATAGTTGCTACTGGAACTTGAACTTGGCTACGCTCAACGTACGAACTTTCGTTAGCGAGGGAAGCTTAGGTTTCCATTTAGGGGAACTGTCAGAAGTTAAATGGGATGTTAAATACGCAAAGTGAGGTTCACGTACAGGAGAAGGCGTCATAGCACTGTCTAGCGGAGGGGTTCAGTGCAATCAGGGACCTCACAAAAAGAAAGAGTAGGTGGGAAGTTTGATCCAAAATAAGATAGCTGGGAAGTTGGAAGAATTATGCAGTAATAAGGAAAGTTGGGAGTGGTTAAAGATAGTACACGCGCATGCACCAACCGCTAAGTTCGGGAATGAGGCTGTAGATAGGTTCTACGAAGACGCCGAGTCAGCAAAGAATATGGGATCAGCACGGTTCACAATAATAATTGGAGTTTTTAACGCAAAACTATGAGCAAACAGAATAGGATAAAAATCTTTGGGAAATTATAGAATAGGCACTCGCCACAGTCGTGGAGGCACTCTGGATGGATTTGAGGAGGGAAATAATCTGAACATAATGAACGCATTGTTTCATAAATGTCAAAGTTGAAAAGCCACATACAAGGTCCTGAAAGGTTGACAAAAAAATGAAATTGACTTCATTTGGGGTGCCAACCCAGGTATTGTGCATGATGTGGATGTTTTAAGCAAGATTTGGTGCCCTGACCCTAGGATGGCTAGGTGCGAAGTAAGGCAGTCTCAAAAAGGAAGGAATCAAACTCGTTAAAAGTGAGAAAGCCAGATTCCATTCAGTTAGAGACTGGGCGCAGAAGTTTACAACAAAAGTTCAGAACAAATTTGCGCTTTTAGATGGTAAAAACTAGGAGAGTGTTGACACGCTAAACGACCGCCTAACAGCAATCACCGAATTATTTGCGGCCATTGAAGAAGCGGCATGTAGGAAGAAAACTGAAAAACCTACTCAAGAAACACAGAAGCGCATCGCGAAGCGTCACAACATAAGACTGTCGTGTACGGTGAAAGAAATCGAATAAGCGGAGCTGACAAAAGAGATGAACACAAGTAAAGAAATGACATTCGAGCACAAAACATGCCGGTCACCAAGGGCATGTTGGAAAAAGCAGTAAGCTTGAGGCAGCAGAGAGGAAGCTTGCTACTGGCAGAGACGGAATCTACACATTTAAGGATTAACAAGGTAACATTACGCACAATATAGACAAGATATTAAAAAATACGGAACTATTCTATACAAGGCTGTACGCCAGCGACATTGGACCAGTGGAAACAACTGATCCTGCAAGCTTAGCTTGTGATGTTCCGCCCGCCACTAACTAAAGTAAAAGTAGAGATTGCACTTGAGGGAATGAAAAGAAAAGCTGGAGGCGACGGCGTCATAGCCATAGACCTTCTAAAAGAGGGAGAATATATGATACTAGAACAGCTTGTTTAACTATTCCCAGGATGTTTAAGATCGTTAAAGGTACCCAAATCCTGGAAACACGCCAACATAGTTTGAATTCACAGGAAGGGAGATACGAAAATCCTTAACAATACACACTCATCAGCCTTCTGTCAGATGTATACAAGCTGTTTACAAAGATTATAGTAGCATGAACCATGTATTGGGTTTGTTTGTTTAAGTTTTGTTTTTACCGCCCAGCCGCGGCGGTTTTGTTATCTCTGTGCCACGTGAAACGCTTGTTCCACTTGTTATTTTTTATGCCGCATGAGTTATCTTAGTTGATAGGAAGGGTGTTGTGCCCTAACGTCACTAGCCTAAAATAATATTCTTTGATCTACAGTGTTCTCGATGTAATTCGCCGGTTCGAGAAACACTTGCGACGCAAGATAAATGCGCGCAGAGCTGCGCCTGGCATTTCTCTCACCGGAAGTCGCCTGCGCACGTCATTTTGTTCATTGCGGCTTCGCCGCCCATGTATCTTTCTAGTTTTTAGGGGAGCACGAGTTCCCCCCCCCCAATAAACGTGTTTTTTCATCAATGCAACAACGACACCTAAGGCTTCGTGACATCTAGTAGGTGCTTGGTACATGCACCCTAAACCCTCTTCAAGTCGTCAACTAAACACAACTTGTGCCAGCCGCCGACAACAAGGCCTAAAGGCTGCGTTTAGACCACTCCCAGAAAAATTCAAGGTGGAAGACGTCACGACCAGGGGAATCAACAACGCATCCACGATGGACAACGCAGCGAGTACTCCTGTAGTTATGAAGCAACCCCGGGAGCCACCATCCTTTCATGAGTCACCAGCGGAAGATCACGAAGATTGGCTGCAACATATTGAGAGGTTCCGGACGTTTAACCAATGGGATGACGATGAAACACTCGAACAAGTGTTTTTCTATATTCAAGACTGCACGCATTTGGATCGAGAACCACGAAACTGCGCTTACGACCTGGCCGTTCTTAAAGGAGCCATGAAGAGAAAACAAAAGTTTGTTTTATTCGAAAGATTAGGAGTTTCATAGTACCCCAAGCGCTTTCCCGGAAGCAAATGATGCTTTATTCACTGAGAAATAAGGCAATTTAAACCAAAATTTTAAATCTCCCGCTAAAATTGAACATTCCGTGACGTGTACAATGGCGTCATAGAGCCGGTGCATGAAACAGATACTTAGTATGTCACTCCATATAGCACCAACACGCGGGAGTCGATCGAGACGGCGGCCATTTTAAAAATACTAGTAAAACCTAGTGCACCCGCAGCCCTAGCCATGGAATCGCCTGATCCGGAGAACAAAACTCTCGCCGAGGAGCTCGGGCTTGCATTTAACAACCTTACACCACAAAAACGCTCAATGCTTCTAAGTGCACGAGCGGCAAGAGTTGTGGGATACGCGGTGGACGGGAAAGCGACCATTCTGCGATAGCCACAACAGACGAACGCCCAGCCGTCGGCACCGCTGCCTCGTCAGCCCCGTTGCGACGGACGAATATAGACGGGTACGTATGTGCCGTATTTTGTTTACGGTTAATAATAGTTCAATTTCAGTAGCAGTATCACTTATGCCAGTTGGCCGGTGTCGTGTATGGAAAGCTGTTCGCGCGAGCTCTCTGCTTCGACCAGAAAGATACGAGCGTCAATGCGCGGTGTTTACGGCATTTTTTTCCCCAAGGTCAGAGAGATTTGACGAAGTCGGCGACGAGCGCCAGCATGTCCCAGGAGTGAGCTAACGTAAGGGTCCCTGCCGTAATCACTTCCTCGGAAATGAAGCGAGCACACTCGTACTTCCTTTAGCTCTCTTTCTCCTCCGTTTGCAAAGTTCACAAAACGTAGCCACTTGCTTCGCCTAGGTTCGTCGTTGGGCAGCACATGAAAGGAGATCTCCTCACCGGCGGGGATGTCGCACTCCCTCAACGATTTGTCCGTACTACATGGGCATTTCAAAACGCAGCAACGAAATTTCGTTGTAAACTACTCGAACAAACTGAAGTTTTCAGTGGTTGTAAACTGGAAACGAGCTCGTAACGACAGCAGCAAGCCAACACCATTCGAAACTTACGCGACTACTGGCACTATCTCGTCGCTTTTTGCTGTTCCTTACTCCCCTCGTTTCTATTTTTACCTTTGCTGGTTGGCGATATGACGGCCAACCTCCTGTGAAGGAATTACGATACGAAGCAAGGTCGCGGCTGTGCGTGCTGGAACGGTTCGTTGGCCCCGAAGAGTCTCGAACCCGAAAATTCGTCTGCGCGACGGCGAGATGTCGAGGTCGGCCAGCGCGAGTTTCGCACGCATTCGCGCACACGCTTGCGAGTTCGTTCGGACCTTCAACCATTTACTCCATCGTTCTTTGTCATAAAAAGAATGTGCAGTATGTTTCATGGGCATTTAGCTCTCTATGCAAACTGTAAGCCCTGCCTAACATGCGTTTGCCTTTGCCGGCCTCCGCCAATCGCAGAGCATTCCCAAGTGACATCACAGGTTCTGTTGCGGAAAATGAGCTGGTGGGTCGCATGGCCATTTCCTTTTTTCCTAATTATGTAGCTTATTTGAGCGAAGTTTGCGTTATAAGTGGTGTCGTTATGGTTCTAACGAGGCAATCTTTCGAATGAACCAAACTTGTGTTTTCTCTTCATGGCTCCTTTAAGGACCGAGTTTTCAACAACGTTCACGACTGTGGTACGCAAGGAACGGGCTGATAAGCTGCTGCAGACACGCACACAACATCCGAATGTAAGCCTGCTCGTGTTCGCTAAGGAGTGTACTTTTTCACCGTGTGGACCCAGAAATTAGCGAACAAAGAAACTAACGTTTCTGAGGCGAGGAGGTAAGCAAGAGCTCTTGGCAGGCCTCGTCCACATCGCCCTGAACCCGGATTCCGAATTCGGGTTTGAGGCGGCCGCGTTGGAGAAGACGCTTGAAATACAAATAAGGCAGAATGACCACCCAATCAATTCTCTGGTTTCGGAGACGATCGGTGACGGGGATATCAGCTCCGACGCACTACGCAAGAACGTCCGTGCCGAGGCGAGGCAGGAGCTTCGGAAAATGTTCTAGCCACGCCACACCCTCAAGTCGCTTGTCTGAGCGACGTGGTCAGGGAAGAAGTTCAACACTATTTGGGGACTTCTAGGCCGTCCGAAGCACCCCCAAAGCGACAAGCTATGATTTACTCCGCAGCTGTTCGTCGACCCCCCCCCCCCCCCCCTTTACTCGTCGTCGAGAGCGGCACCGCAGTACCGCTGTCCACTGCCGCCAGCCCGAACCCCCGTAGTCGCAAACCAGATGCTGAGGAAGATGTGACGAATCACGATCCACCGATTATCGTCCGCTGTGTTACCACCGTGGAGAGGCCGTACAAATTTTCCGTCGCTGCCACTACAAGAGGCTCGGTTTCTCCGTCGACGCACCACGTCCCGTTCCCGGCCAGCGCCGCACTGACATCGAGGAATACCTATCCAGCACAAACCGAGGTCCAGAGCCCACTCAACCGTTCGCCGACGCCCTACTCATAGTGATTACCAAGCCGTCGAAGCAACGCTGACTTCACGCGTGGGAAATTCCCTAGCCCACGCGGGGGAAACTAAAAGCAACAACTTCTGGAGGTGAAGTTTCACAACGGCCGGAAAACGTAAACTGTCCAACGACGCAACGACTCGAGGATGACCGACGTTCGCGACATGCCATCAGCCCGACAACCCGATCTAACCCTGACATAACTCCTGAATACGACAACAGCAACACAGCGCGACGCATACCCGAAATGACCGAGCCTGCCGCTGAGAGGACGACGGCAACAACGAAGCATTGTGCCCGACCGTCAACACGCAAATGTCGAGAAACGACGCCGCGACATATTCGGAGCTCGAGGAAGGTGGCGCCTGACGTCCCGTTGTTCATTGGGAGCTTTTATATAGTCGCTCTCATAGACATGGGTAGCCGACTACTTACTAATGAGTGGATCAGTTGCCTTTAAGCAGAAGAAAGTTACGACCAGATACGACGGCCCGCAGATACGCACAACAGGAGACTATTTCGTAACGCCAAGTGGAATGTGCACCTTGCTAGTCACACTATAGATGCACAAAGTACAGTCGCGTGCGATTTGAAGGTGATCGCGGAAGTCTCGACTGATAATGATTATAACGCCCCCGCCCGGCATTTTTCAGCGTGCCTGGGACCTAGTTTATGCAGTCTCCTCTCCCTCGAGCGCTGTTCCCGTCAAGCAGTCATCACACCCGCGGCTAGTAAACCACCCTTTCCGCTTTGTGGCGATTTTGTGTGGTTGTAATCCCGTGTGCGCTTTCTTCTTGGCCATCGAGAGAGGTGATAGCACGGATTCTTATAAATTCTCACAATGTTTTTGGGCGCATCTTTCAGTAACTGCTGTAAGATGCAAATGGGACGTCGTCGCTGCGTGCGCGATAAAAAAACAGAGAAAGGCGTTATTGGTTTTGGCCCTGGAGTGATGCCTGCTTGATTAAACAGCGACCGCGGGATAGAAGAATGCGTAAGCTAGGAGCCAGGGCCAGCAAAAGAAGCCGCGTGGGGGTGTTATCGTCGTGGTGGGTCGACGCTCGCGCGATTACCTTCAAATCGCACGCGACTGTACCCTCTTGCGTTCGTCATTTTGCTTAACTGCTCGGGGGACGCAATTCTCGGAATGGACTTTTTGGCGAACAACGGTGAAATATTTGATGTGCATAACAAGTCGATAACTTTTCCTCCGGTCACTCCATGACGCTGAAACCGAACCCCGAACACCGTGCTGCTGTAAGGATCGTCGATGATAATCGTCCCCTGCCACCCCACGTGAGCGTGATGATCACCGTCTACTGATAACCGTCTATACTACTGTAGAGGTGGCCAAAGTTTGCTTCCCGATGGCGATATCTCCGTCGCAATAGGCATTGTGCGCTTTAAGCAGCGCGAGTCTCATGTTTTGGGCACTAATTTCACCGAGCATTGCCAGCACTTAAACAAAAGCGATGCGATTGCGTACTTCAAAGGAACGCTAGAAGCAAGTGATGTGATAGCGGACGCCGAATTTTGAAGGTGAACCCGAAGATGCAATCAAGCTTCCGCATCCGTCCGACGTGAAGACAGAACTGCCGCAAGAGAAACACAACAAATTATTGGCCTTGCTACGTGGCTACAGCTAGTGTTTTCGCCAAACTCCAAGATAGGTCAGACGCGTCTAGCGAAGCACTTAATATTAACCGAAGATAGAGCCCGACGTACAGCACGGTCACCGTACGGCGTATCGTAACACCAGCGGAAAGCCTTTCGTACTCGAGGTAGAAAACATGCTCAGCGACGACATTGTACAGCCATCGAAAAGCTGCTGGCCTGCGCCGGTCGTACTGGTGACGAAAAAAGACGGCACATTATGGTTCTGCATTTACTACTGGTGGCTTGACAGAATCCCCAAAAAGGATGTGCGCCCCCTCCCACAAATTGATGACCACCTCAACCACGTCTGCCAGGCGAAGTACTTATCATTGCTGGCAGTCAAGACAGCCTACTGGCAAATTCCTGTAGACAAAAGAAAGAGAAGAGAGTGCATTATTAACGCCAGACGGCTTATTCAAGTTTAGCGTGATGGGAGTGGGGTTGGGTACGCAATCAGCAACAGTCCAAGGAGTAATGGACACTGCGCTAAGAAGTCTGAAGTGGCACACTTTCCTCGCATACCTCGACGAAAGTGTGTACTCGAGGCTATTCGTACTTCGGGGTTAACGCAGAAGCCGGAAAAGTGCCGATTCGTGTACGAGGAACTGAAGTTCTTGGCCCATGTCGTCATCGCCGCGGGAGTCCTGCCTGACCCAGGGAAAGCTTCAGCCATAGTGAACTTCCCAAGGCCGAAAGACAAGAAGGGCGTGCGAAGATTTCTGGGTGTGCGCGCGTACTACCGGCGCTCTGCCCAAAACGTCGCACGCACTTCAGAGCCACTCGCGAGCTTGACTAAAGACAGCACCCCTTTCAGCAGGGAAACCTCCCAAGAAGAAGCATTCTGCGAGCGGCAAGACAGCTTGCAAAGCCTGCTCGTTCCCGCTCATTTCAACGAAAACGCCCAAACGGAAATACGCACTGACGCCAGTGATATAGGCTTGGGTGCCGCCCTCGTTCAAAAGCAAAGGGCTTGCGAAAAAGTAATCGCCAATGCCAGCCGTGGTCTGTCGAAAGAATAATAGCACGACTGAGACTCTGAGAAAGTGAGCCTGGCTATTTTATGTGCCACTCCGAAGTTTTTCCCATAGTGGTATGTTAGAGAATTCAAGGTTGTGACAAACCACCTTGTGTTTTGTGTTGGCTCCGCAATTTGAAGGACCCCATCTGGCTATCTTGGGCAGTGCAGCTTGCACCTCCCAGAATTCCAGTTTACAATTAGCTGTAAATCCGGCATGAAACGCTCCAATGCCGGCTGCCTGTCTGTAGCACCCGTGCAACCACTACCACAAGACCCACATGAAGACAGCGCGTTCTTTGGAGTCTTGACGGAGAGCGACCTATCCACCTACCAGCGGGCCGACCCTGACTTACGCGTTATGATCGACTACGTCGAGCACGCAACGTCGCTGTGATTAGGGCCGTCAACGGCAACTTGTCAGCGTTTCGCCTAAAATCTTCCCTCCTCGAGGAGAACAATTGCAACCACGGAACGAGAATGAATTGTCTTCTTTTTATCCCCACAGACCTTCTGGTAGAAAGTTTGGATGCGTTCCACGAGGTGCTGAGATGTCTTCCGGACATCTCGGCACAGCTTGCCCAATTGGACTAATCAAGGCGAAGTACTACTGGCACCACCATACAACAGATGTGTCCCTCTATGCCCGGAGCTGCATTGACTACTAGCGACGAAAAACGCCCCCTACGAGACCCGACCGGCTTCTTACGCCCATCGCCGTCCCATTAAGGCCGTTCTAACAAATTGGAGTGAACCTTGTGGTCTCGTTCTTACGTCATGATACGATAACAAGTAGATTGTCGCAGAGAAAGACTACATGACGCGCTGCAGTGAGACCGCCGCACTTCTCAGGGAACTGCACAAGAAGTGGCAAAGTTCTTCATGAACCAAGTTGTGATGCGGCATAAACCCCTCAAATCCTTATCGCAGACCGCTGAACGGCATTTACTGTGGAGCTAATGCAAGGAATCTTATGGTACAGCAACCCGGATCACCGAAGAACGGTGGCGTACCACCCCCGAACAAACAAACTAACTGAACCTATCAACAAAACGATTGCGGATATGCTGTTTGCGTACGTCGACGCTGAACATGACACTTGGTCCTGACATTAGTCACGTTTGCATACAACACGGCTACCGAGGAAACTACGCATGTGACACCGTTCGAGCTTGTTCACAGAAGACGGCTAACTACAATGCTTGACCTCCCCGCACGAGGCACCTTGAGTATTCATGGTAACGGTGAAAAGCGACACCGCGGACCCCGAGCTCCCAACATAAGCCGTGTCCAACCGTGGCGAGGTGTACAAAGGTGAAGGGTAGAAGCCGTAAACGGTGGCCGTCGGAGCCTTGGTCAAGCTCCGGCCGATGGGCTCCCTGCCTGTCTACCAGGCAGGGAGCTCCGGGACCTCTTTGACTACCAGGGTAAGGTCAAACGAGAAAGTACCCCAGTCTCCCTGCTTTTTCCTATGCCATATGGATAATTCAACCCCCCCCCAGACGTCATCGGCCCCCGAAAAGGGGCCGCACTGAAGTTTCCTTTCCATCCCTTCCAACAATCCACATCCGAAACCTGACAACTATCCCCGTTTTTTGGTCCTTGAATCAGTAGGTAAATTGAAACCCGTCTCCTCCCAGTCTGTATTCCTCGTCTCCAAGTTCCTTGAAAGAATCATTGGCAAATCGTTCCAGGCAAAAAAACTACGAACAGGCGAAGTACTAGTTGAAGTAAAAACTCAGCAGCAATCCGGAATCCTCCTGAAACAAATCCGCATGGCAGATCTGGAAATCAGGGTCACACCCCACCGAAGCCTCAACAGCTCTCAGGGTGTGATCTCTGAGGCAGATCTCATTTCCGAAACTGATGCCGGCCTTTTGGAAGGCTTAAAGGATCAGGGCGTCACGGCTGTAAAGCGCATATCCATACGCCGCGATGACGAACAAATAGCCACTAAACACATTATCCTGACATTCGATAGATCCACACTTCCAGAATCTATAAATTCTGGGTGTAGCGCCACCATCATCATCTTCTTACGCACCACCATCATCATCGGCAGATTGGCCAGCTGACGCCTCGGGGAACGGCACCCGAATTCTACGCGCCTCGTCGTGTTCATGGCACAGCAAACGCAACCACAATAAACGTGGGCTTGGTCGCACCGCCTCATCGGCCGCCTACAATTTGGTGAACCGGACAAGCGGCTTCGCCATGGCATCACACCGCTGTTTCCCCAGCCACAATGCGAACTCGACTGTTCCACTGCTGAACTTGCCTACGGCGCACCCCTGCGGCCTCCTGGCGATTTGTTCGTCCCTACGGCCTTCTCGCCCCAGCCGCTTGAGTACCTCCAATGCCTGCAGGACTGCATGCAGCACCTGCGACCGGTCCCACCTTGGTCTTCAGACCACCGCATCTTTGTGCATCCGGACCTGGCGTCTTCGACACACGTTTTCCTCAGGCGGGACGCTGTAAAGGCGCCTCTTACCCCCTCCTACGATGGGCCGTACCGTGTCCTTAACAAGACCCACAAGTCCACCACCATCCTCTTGAATGGCCGCGAAGAAGTCGTCTCGTTGGACCGCCTCAAACCGGCCTACCTCGAGACGCCACCCAACGAACTCCGCGCAGACATCGCAGGCATAAACACTCCACTGCTCGCCCCCAACACCAACGCCCACCAGCCTCGCCGTCGCGTCACGTTCGACATTCCGTCTGGGCGGGGGGCCCTGTAGCGCCCTCTGGTTGGCGCTCTTAGCCGGCGCCTTGGCTCCGGCTAGAAAAGACGAGAATAAAGAGACGAGCGGCGGGTGCTTGGTGCGCCAGCACGGCACGGGCAGTTTGATTCCGAAAGCCTGCCACGCTGGTACTTTCTCTCTTGCGCTGCGCTGCGACCCTGCGGTTCCCGACATGGGTATATACATTGCAAAGTCCGCCCGTATATCCCGAACCCACGGCACTGTTTCAAGTGCCAACGGTTCGGGCATGGCACAAACTCTTGCCGTGGCCGACTTACCTGCGTTAAGTGCGGTCAGCATGACCATCCCTAAGAAAATTGTGAATGCGAAACCTTCACCTGTGCCAACTGCCAGGGACCCCATGCAGCGTACTCGCGAAAATGTGAAAAGTTCAAGCAGCAAAAGCAGATCAAAAATGTCAAGGTAACGGAAAACATCACCTTCCCAAATGCGCGGAAGAAGTTCGCCTCTTTTCCTCTGGGGAGGTACGCCGACGCAGCTCGCCGGGGGGCGGAGCGGCGTCTTGTTTCGGCGGGAACCCAGTACCGTGAGTCGGACTTGGTCCCGTCGCCGCGCCCCCCCCCCTGGGTTGCCTCCGGCACCTCAACCCACCACCGCGCCGCTTGCTCAGGCAGCAGCGGCTGTGGTGGCATCCACGTCCGTTGGGGATGCTGCACCCTCTTTTTCCTCCTCTCCACCTGCCCAAAGCACACGCGCGGGCCCGGAGGAGATGGAAATGGAGGAAACCGCAGCAGTTCCCACCTCCGCCGCACCGCCTGTGCCACCCGGGGCGCTCCTGACGCCCTCGGCGGTCGCGGCCAAAACGAAGGGCACCGCAAAGGGTGCCAGGTCCGGGGGGTCCGGTACGCCGGGTACCCCTTCCAAATCAGATGATGAGATGGATGCTGGACCCTTCCTGTCTGCTTTGCAGCGGAAGGAGCGGGTCCCTCCATCTAAACCTCCAGAGGAGGTAAAGAAACCCCGTCCAAGAGTCCAAGCCCCGAAAGACCCTACATAAATAGTCACACTCCAGTAGCTCCGAACACATAATAATGGGAAGAGAAAATATTGTTCAATGGAACTGCAGAGGCCTTCTCCATAATCTTGACGACGTGTATGAGATTCTGCATGCCAATCAGCCAAGTGTAATGTGTGTTCAGGAAACACACCTGAATTCCAAGAACACAAATTTCTTGAATAGTTACCTGAAATACAGAAAGGACAGGGTTGGCTGCACACACTTTTCTGGCGGTGTGGCCATAATCGCCCGCTAATCCTTAGCATGCCACCCTGTCACCTTGAACACTATCCTTGAGGCTGTAGCCATCTGCACTATAATATTTATTAGGTTGATAACGGTATGCTACATTTACATCCCTCCTGATCTTGTACTTTCGAGCTCTGACTTTTAGGCGCTGTTCGACCAGCTTCCCGAACCATACATCCTTACAGGTGACCTTAATGCTCACAACTCTCTTTGGGGCTCTTCTCGCACGGATGCCCGAGGTCGCCTGATAGAGAAATTCCTTACATCTTCAGGAGCATGCCTTTTCAACAATAAACAACCTACATACCATAACATAGGTCACAACATATACTCACATCTTGACCTGGCTATTGGTTCTGCAAGTCTCTTTCCATGTCTTGAGTGGGGTGTGGGCACGGACCCATAGGGTACTGACCATTTCCCTACTTCATTAACGTATATAGGTACAGGTCCGAGCAGTCCATCTTCCCATAAAAGGTTTAATGAAGCAAGAGCTAACTGGAATACATTTACAGAGACATCTAAACTACACCACACATCCATAGGACACCTATACGTCGAAGAAGCTTCCCAGCTGCTCACGGCGCACATCCTCGACGCCACCGAAAAGTCCATTCCCCACGCCTCTGTTGCCCCGCGCAACCAGCGGAGGCCGTGGTGGAATGAGGACTGTAGGCGGGCGCGAGAGGCCCAGAACAAGGCGTGGGGTATCCTTCGTCGGTACCCTACGTCGGGTAACCTCATTTTGTTCAAACGGGCCAAGGCGTTAGGAAAACGTGTGCGCCATGAGGCAAAACGAGAGTTGGCGTTCCATCATAACATCAATAAACTCATACACAGACACACGGAAAGTATGGACGAGAATACGCAAACTGAAAGGACAACAAGCACACAGCCTGCCTCTGGTCAGCACTACAGGGGACACACTCGAAGACCAGGCTGACACACTCGCACAACACTTCCAACACGTTTCTAGTTAAGCACACTACATAAACACTTTCATGAAACACAAACAAATCGCCGAAAAGAAGCCTATACTAGATAACAATCGGTCAACATCTTCTTATAACTCAGAGTTTTCACTGCATGAGCTGACGGCTGCTTTGAGCACGTGTAAACCCTCAGCTCCAGGCCCAGACAACATCACATACACAATGATACAACACCTGCACGCAGACACTCTTCTAACACTCTTACACCTATATCACAAGATATGGCTTTCGGGCCACATTCCCCACTCTTGGAGGGAGGCCATTGTAGTGGCTTTCTTGAAAGAGGGAAAGGACCCGTCGTCCCCCACAAGTTACCGTCCAATTGCCCTGACGAGCTGCCTGTGCAAGCTTCTCGAGAAGATTATCAATCGCAGGCTCGTGTACTTCCTCGAGTACAATGGTCTTCTCGAGAGCTGCCAGGCAGGCTTCAGGGTGGGGCGATCGACGAACGATCAACTCGTAGCTCTTGAATCGTATATAAAGGATGCCTTCGTGCATAAGCAGTATTGCGTAACTGTCTTTTTGGACCTCGAGAAGACCTACGACACCGCTTGGCGTTATGGGATCCTTAGTGACCTCAGGTCATTCGGTCTTTCGGGTAATATGTTGAACACCCTTGTTAGTTATTTGTCAGAGAGAACGTTCAGAGTAAGAGTTGGTTGTGCAATTTCAAAGGTTCACGTCCAAGAAAATGGCGCGCCGCAAGGTGGCGTGTTGAGTTGCACTCTCTTCATAGTAAAGATGAACTCTCTTTGAAAGGCACTGCCACCAACAATCTCTTATTCTATGTATGTAGACGACGTGCAAATATCTTTTAAATCATGTAATATGTCAATATGCGAACGTCAAGCCCAGCTTGGTGCCAAGACGTTTGCCGGCTGGGCAGATAAGAATGGGTTTAAATTGAATCCTGCAAAATGCTCCTGCGTTGTGTTCTCCAGGAAGCGCGGGGTCCATCCGGACCCAGACATTACTCTTAATGGCATGTCGCTTCCTGTGAACAAGGATCACAAGTTCTTAGGTGTTGTGTTTGACCAGAAACTCACATTCATTCCACACATCAAAGAACTTAAACACAAATGTCTGCAAACAATGAAGATACTTAAGGTTCTCTCCCATCAATCGTATGGTTCCGACAAAGAACTCCTACTACGGCTCTATACTGCTTTGGTTGGGTCTCATTTAGACTATGGCAGTGTGATACATAGGTCGGCGTCTAAAACAGCGTTGCGAATACTTGACCCAGTGCTACACTTGGGGCTACGGCTTGCGTCGGGTGCTTTTCGCACTTGCCCTGTTGAGAGTCTGTATGCCGAGTGTAATAAGTGGAGCCTTGAGAACGAACGGACGTACATGGACTTACTTTATGGTTTTAAAATTTAATCGCTGAATAACCATCCTTTTTATCCTGTCTTTAACGACACATTCACATCTGTGCTTTTTGTAAATCGCCCATCCGTTCCTCTGCCCTTTTCACTTAGAGTGAGAGAGCGAGCCCCGGATCTGAGCGCTTCGTTTTTAGATGTGTACAGATCATCCTTTTCAGACATTTTCCCTCCTTGGAAAGTTCGTGCTGTGTCCTCCGACCTTTCTTTTATGAAATTTGACAAAAATCGGGTACCGCGAGCTGCAATACTACAGCACTTTCTGTCTCTGCAGTTTAAATACCCACTTGCAGAATTTTACAGTGACGCGTCTAACACCTCCACTATGGTCTCCTGCGATGCTCACGGTCCGAATTTCAGTGCAGCCAGAACCATGAGCGTCCACACAACAATTTTTAGCACAGGCATATGGAATTTTATTGATTGTACGACACATACTTCAAAATAAAATTCCGAAGTCTATCATCTACACAGATTCCTTGAGTGTTGTTCGCGCACTGTCATCGCATACACCCCCCAAAAACCACATATTTAATCTTGTATTCAACACTATCATGTCCGTGTATGCGCAAAAGCATGAGCTGGTCCTCTGCTGGGTCCCAGGACACGCAGGGATCGCTGGGAACGAGTTGGCAGACGAGAGGGCCGATGCTGCTGCACTCAGGAACACTGTAGACGTAACAACCGTGCCATACACAGACCTCAAGCCACACATAAGACAACACCTGCGCAGAATATGGCAAACACACTGGGATGAACAGACGGACAACAAACTACGTGTAATAAAACCACGCCTGGGACCATACACCACTGAGACACGCAACAGACACACAGAAGTCGCCTTGGGTAGGCTGCGGATAGGGCACACCCATGCAACGCACTCGTATCTGCTGACGGGATCTCCTAGACCCCTGTGCAGCAGGTGCGGTGAGGCCCTATCTGTAGTGCACATACTAATCACATGCAAGGCACTTCACGCAACACGACACAAACACTTCAGAGAACTCTACAGACAACATATTCCCCTACATCCATCGTTTTTTCTAGGTGACGATGCCATTGTTTCCGTGACACGTGTGTTTGAGTATTTGCCAGACGTCAAGTTTTTAAACCTCATTTCTAATCCCCCCTAATGAAATCTGGCCGTATACACCAGCCATGCTCATTGTCGTTTGGGATTTTACTTTTGTTTTTGCTGACTTTACTTAGTGTTTAAGGTTTCACCCCTCATATATGACTATTGTTTTGGCGCTCTTTGGCCCAGTTGGCCTTGCGCCATAAACATCCAACCATCATCATCATCATACAATGCTTGACCTCATGCTTCAGCGCGTAGAAGACGTTCAAAGATACCTCCAGTGTGTGGAGGACGCCCGCCAACTCACTCGAGTTCGTACAACGAACCAGCAGCTGGTGAGTGCGGGACGCTACAACCTCCCAGAGGATCCTGTGTGGGTTTGGACTCCCATTCTACCACCCGGACTCAGTAAGAAGATTCTGCGGCGGTATTTCGGACCTTACCGGTTTCTACGACGCGTTGGTCAACTTGCCTACCAGGTGATCCCCTCTGGTGATTCCGGAACATCACGGCGACGCACGCGGTCCAAAGTCGTCTACGTGGTTTGCCGAAAGCCTTAATACTCGAGATGACAGACTTTTTTTGTTCGGAGTGTTGTTTTGTTTTACCATCCAGTTGATCCACTCTTAGAGAGGGGGTAATGACATAAACCAATGTATTGGTTTTGTCTGTTTATGTTTTATATTTATCGCCCAGACATGCAGGGCTTTGGTATCTGTGTGCTAAAGGAAACGCTTGTTTCATTTTATTTTTAATGGCACACGTGTTATGTCATTTGATAGCACAAGTGGTGGGCCAAAATCTCACTAGCCTAGTATAATATTCTTTCATCTGCAGTGTTCTCAACGAAATTCCAAGGTTCAAATAATATTTGCGCCGAAAGATAAATGCCCGTAGAGCTGACGCCGTTGCATTCAATTCGCTCACATTGGCCAGCCCACTTCACTTTATTGACTGCTGCTTCGCCGCCTGCGTATTGTTTTAGTTCTTAGGGGAGCACGCGTTCGCTCCGATATACTTGCTTTCCCTTCAAGACAACTGCGTCATCCTTGGCGTCGTGGCAACAGCTACAGGTATAAACGAGAGCCCAGATTTTCACAAACCCAGGGAGCAGGCTGCAATTGATGACACCCATGTCATCAACCGTATAATTGAAAAACTTTTTTAGACTGTAGTAAGCCTAGTTACATGACATTGTAGGCTGAAAAAACGTTGTATTGAGTTAACACGTCCGCAGTGTTACCACCCTAAAAAACAAAGGAGGAGAAGAGACCACTAGACGACATATGTAAGGCATACACAGGTAGGACCAAAAAATGAGATTCCCGATCCGAAAAGGCGGTGCGACAAGGAGATGCCATCCCACCAAAATTGTTCACAGCATGTCTTGAAAGTATTCAGGATGCTTGACTGGGAAAACATGGGCTTACGGCTAGTCCGCTAATACTTCAGTCATATAATATTTGCAGACGACAGTCTTGCTTTGTGAATCTGCTGAAGAACCCTAAGAAATGGTTGAAAAACTACAATCAGTGAATTTCGCTATTGAGCTTACAATAAATACTAATAAAAGTAAAGTAATGCTAGATAAACATGCTAAACGCGCCTTTTTAGCATAGGTTACGTAATACCGTAACAAGTCAAAAAATATTACTACCTTGGCCAGATGGTCAGTGCTGATCCCAACCACGGAAATGTAATCGTGCGAAAAATAGTAATTGGTTGGGGTGCATTCGGCGAGCACGCGCAGGTAATGCAAAGTAAGCTTCCTCTGTTCCTAAAACGAAGGGTAGTAAACCAATTCGTCGAGCCCGTGAAGACATACGGAGCGGAAACTTGGCACCCTAATAAACAACTAGAAAGCAAACTTAGGTCTGGCCGATGGGCTATGAAGCGCATAATGTTAGGCATCATTGATTAATTTTAGTGCATATTGTTAGGAGATCTTAAGGACACAAAACGAGCAACCTTGATTAGGCAGCAAACTCGAAAAGGAGATATCATAGTTGAAGTTAGAAAAAGAAATGTATTTGGGTTGGCCATGTAGTGCGAGGAAGTGACAACCGGTGGACCACAAAGGCATCAGAATGGACCCCGAGAGACAGGACTTGAAGAACCGGAAGGCCGTAAGTTCGATGGAGACACGAAATAAGAAAATGTGGAGGCACAGAATGGACTCGGGCAGCGCAGGACAGAAGCGGGTGGATGTCAAGGGGGGAGGCCTTCGTCCTGCAGTAGACCTAAATAGGATGTTCTGGGTGATGATGACTAGCCTAAATTGTGCTTTTGAGTAAGTTTTACATTGCAATAAAGAGTAACTGCTTAAAAACAAGCATCTTACCACTCCTCTGTGGTGCAAGCCAGTTTGGACCTGTAATATTCAAAAACCGTGCAAAATTGTTAGGAAAAATCATAGTCCTTTTACGTGCATCGTACGTAAACTGTCTAGAAAGTAGTTATTTTTAATGCACAGAATGCAGGGAGTTAAAGGAAATGAAAGATTGACCAGGAAATACGGGAAATAAAATGGTGAAGGCAGAAGCAGTGACCAAGCGTTACTCTCGAGAACGCTACCTTTCAGAAGTTCTGTTGCAGTCAACCGATCTGTTTTATCTCCAGGTATCAATACCAATCTTACCTAAAGCCCCCATCTACACTTAGAGGCTTCTCAATGTCGGCACTAAGACTGGCAAGTCCGGCTTCATTAGGCCTCGTCTGGCTATGCGCATTCACGGAAAGAAAATTAGGGCGCGCAAACTTCTTGCTTCATTGAAATGTCATTGTGGAATAGCGTCCCTCTTACCATAAAGTCATCAGTATCAATAATAGCTTTAAAATTAGATAAGTATTTCTGTTATAATTGATTCGTTGTTCGCACTTGTACTGCATCATATTTATTAAAGTATTGTTTCTAATTTTGTGTATTTGATTTTATTTTTTCGTACAGTATTGGCTAATTCTAAAACTAAGTCTTTGGTTATGTGGAATTCTATCTCGATTGGATGCGGGCACGGTTTTTATTATTTGCTTTCCTCATCGTCGCTCCCTTGTAAGACAACGGACTCTGGAACCCTTCTCTCTGTATATATATATGCTACTATTCGCCTTTTGACAACAGAATCACTTTGATTTTGCGTTTTTTTTTATTTTGAACTCGCATAATTTTACTTGAAACTGTAAACAATGAATAACACTTGCATTTGCAAATAACCATAAAAAACCGACAATAGAAACAACACCGCTTTTCACCAGAGAATAAAAATTAAGATTTCACAATGATACGTAAATGCGTAATGTAACCTAGTCGCACAGGCTTTAAAAGTCAAGTCACACACTGGCAAAACTTTTTATAATATGCATGAAGACTGAACGTCAGGAGAACAAATTATGATACGAGAAAATCTCAAGGTAAATCATGTGCCTAATATTGTGAAATATATTTCTCGGCGTCTTTTGAAAAAAATGTAAATAAAATTATGCACTTACAAACTACATAAACCTCGGAAATACATCGATACGAATATAGCCTTGATTGTCTTTCTCAACTCAAAACTAACTAGAAAAAAGAGTAAATGGCTGTGGCCATAAGCTCTGTCAAAATATTTGCAATCGACGTAGCTTCGTTTTTATTTTTAGATAATTCTATTGTCTGTGCTCGCAGAGACGATAACATAGAAACACTAGGCGTGGAAGACACGTTCTTTCCACGTCCTTGAAGCATCTATCCAGAGATTGTTGTTCAATTCAGACCTTGCGATGGGTGCGGCTATTTTTAAAAACCTTTTTGGTGCTTGATCAAAGCTGTACAAACTAGGTGTTGCTTATATGAAAAAAACATACGTTTAAAAACGTATCTATTGGTTATCATAAATATATTTTAGATTGCAGTTTTTCAACAGTTTCACGTAAAAATTATTCAATGTTTCGTATAACTTTGTTTCCACCTTATAGGAAGAATGATCTCTGTTTTAATTAGTTATTTTTGAAATAATGCTAAACCTTCCCAAATTGAGTGCATAGCGCTCCCCGACGCAGTTTGGGAGTCATGTGTGCCTACGGCTTTGCGTTTGAACAAGTGAACAAGTTGTCTGCAAGTATGATTTTTGTATAGTAGATGCTACGAAAAAATTCGGTACTCTGTATTCCTATTGGAAGTTCCTCAAATATTGCCTCGTGTGTTTCCAATACCGAACGTTTTCAACTACTTCTAGGAATACAAAAGAAAGGGTAATATACTGCACCCCATTTTTCGAAGCCCCTTGCCTTTTCTTTTTTCAATTTCCACTCTAAATAGCAGCTGCAAATTTAAATGAGTATATTTACGCTTACCATGCATGGGGTTCCATCCGGCTCATTCTGGACCACAATGTGAGGGTTCACGCGGCGAGACACGACAAGACATGGGTACGTACACGGGGTCACAGAATACGTCTGAAATAGTATCAGTGAAAAACACGGCACAGAATAAGCATGCGGTAATCTTAATAGAAGAACAGATAACTTGAGTAACAAAAACCTACACTAAGCTACGTATACATTGGTTTTATACAATACTAATAGTGAATTTAATGGGTACATTTTCTGTGACTGTCTGTCTAAACGTCTAAAGTTCTAGTACTTTATAAACTTCACCCTAATTGAAAATGTGTATGCTCATACCGTATTTTGTAACTAGCGAAGCTATATGCCCAGAGAACTCCTACACGGGATATTTAAAAATATGCTGATTGGGTTGAAATGCGTATTAAAAATCTCAGACTATCAAAAGTCTTGCTTCAACTGAAATCTTTCGGCAGGAAGCTATGTACGCACCATTTGACGCTGACTGGCAAGTGTGTGGACACATGGGAAAATAAAATTTTCTGAAATATTTTTCTTTTTGTGGTTCCCGACGAAGTAGCTGAGTCGCAAATTATACTGAGGCCATGTCACTCCCTTGCTAGCGTAGCCAGCACGGATATTTGTCAAGTCATAGCAAAAGAGAGAAGAAAATGACAGAAATAAAAAAGCATGAAAGTATATAAGGTGAACACGTTTCAGTTTGATGCAAAAACTTGTTTCAAGATATGCAATTAGGCTCGCATCAGTAATTTCTGCATAATATTTACGCTAGTAGTGATTGGTGATGTCGAAAAGTATGTCGCTGGTAAAGCTCCTGGTTTTTATACGTAGTCATCGTAACCTAAACAAAAAATGGCAAAAGTGAAACACATTGAAAATATGGCAAGAAGAAGTTCGAAAATTGGCCAAAAATGTTCTATATTTCTATATAATGAAGAGGGCTTCGGTGCCCACGTTAGTTTTTATTGAACGAGAACTATTATCTTACACTAAAAAAATATGTCGCGCAGCTCACCACCTCATGTTCTAAAATTTCTAATTAAATGAACACTACGAAGACATGTGTAAATATTGTGGCAACAGGCAATGTGTCTTGGGATAGCAATTCATAATAAAGACGACCGCAGGAATAAAGAAATTTCAGACAAAACGAAGTCAAAGATCGATTGGATGATTTGCTGTAACGTGTAAAATAAAATTGCTGGGGAAATACTGTGCCTTTATGAAGTTATAATATTTTATTTACCTTTCGCGATGTGCTGAAGTTTGAACGCTGGCCCACTCCTCACCCTCTGTCAGGATTCCACATCACGGCGTTTGAATGCCCCATGTGTACTTTGCTTTATTCCACAGTTTGGCTGATAACAATTCTACAGTTGGTGGCGGTATTGAATGTCGTACGTTTCATCCGTCACTCAAATGTTAGGCGTTCTGTCCCCGTCGTTCCCTTTTCGCTTTTTCCCATATACTCTCCTGCGCCGCAGGCTTGACCCATCATTATACCTATTCGCTGAGCAAGCATAAGAGCAGCATAAAGCCAGCGCCACCAAAGCGAGCGTTGTCGCCTGCAAACCTCACCTTTACATCTGTTCGCACGCGGAATTTCGATAACAATCCTTTAACCACTACCAGTTCAGGGACCGACGCCAGCATTTTTTTCCCTTCATTTTCCATTTATTCTTAAGGAAATAAATAACCAGTGCGGGTTCGACCACGCCTGTATGCTAGCGAATCCATGCCACTTGGTTTCCATCAATAAATCTGAACAAATGAAAACACCATTCGCACAATGTAAACCTAGCGCTGAAACAACTCATTCGGGACATTTTTATATTTGAACAATATTACATAACCTTGAACACCCTGTGAAATCGCTATTTTAAACCCCCGCCGCCAGGGGCCAACAAAACATTTTATTTAAAATGTACACTTTATTACGGCCGCGACGACAACTGGTCATATTGACAGGTCATCCTGAAGTTATGACCCGAACACGGGTGGAGGCTGAAACCTTGAAACTTTGTTTCAGGGTTAAAGCTGCAGTTGACTAAAATAAACTGGAACCAAGAAATGTCCACTACATAGCATTGTTGCAATTTTGAACGCAAACGGGTGTAGCTAATTTGCTGTATGCCCTATTTTCTTATAAAACATTTTGGAATATTGATTTTTACTGTGTTGTGTAAGGAATGGTGAAGCGGGCATGCTGTGTTGAAAATTTTTTATAACACCAGGAATGTTAATATCCGCAATACCAGCAATGTTATTCGTGTCTAGTGCGAATGACAAACTTTTGTCTGAATGACAACAGTTACAATGTTTGTAATCAAGCGATTATAACCGCTACGCCTTTGACTCTTGTACTAAACTGTTTGCTATGTCACTGGTATATTTTTCTAGTGGGAGAGATCAAAAATTTAATCTATAATTCGAAGCCTTGCTCGTACACTTTATAAAAAAGAAAGCATGTTCTTATACACTTACTATCAACCGAGGAACGAGCCTATGGCAGTACCATGATCGTTCAGAGAAACCAGAGCCAGCACGAACGGCTGTAAAAAATGAGAATTATAAGTACGACTCCACCATCATTATGTCAGATGGTCCCCTTTACCATCCTAATTTTCCTGTTCCCCAGGTAAAAGACGATACGAATGCTGTATCATTGGACAAGCAATTAGTGAATAATTATGCAAGCTTGCTAAGATAAGAGTTCTATTGTACAACTGAGTAACACCGATATTTGTTTAACGGGACAAGTATATACTTAGGTTAAGATATATGCCGCACTGAATGGTACAAAATATTAGGCAATCTGGGGATCTCTATAATTTACTAAAATTTTATTCTTGGCACTACGTCTCTCATCGCTACCAGAAAGGTATCCGCTAAGGCAACAAAACGAACCCGCGAATTCCGCCAATCACCAAAGCACTTTCTCAGTAAACCATAGGGTGAGTTGGTAGCTGTAGTAGGACATGAATACCCCCAAATGCAATCCCTATAGGTGTAAAAACATTGTAAAACTGACATTTATTTTGGAGGTTTTCACAGAAATGACAGGCCTTACGTTATTAATCGTTTTTGCTTATTCAGAGTGACTCTAATTCCGAACGCTTATTACTAAAAGAATTGAACAGACAAGGCGGTTTCGTAAATGAGTTTAGCGTCACGTCATTCAAGGACTGGACTGGAAAGGACTTTATTGATACAATTCCTGCAGTAAGCAGGAGCCGGGTTGCGGCTCCCCCTCCACGTGGCTTGGCGTAGCGCTCTCTTCTGCGACCCTACTCGTCACAAGCCCGTATTATGGAGCCCGTGCCTTTCGAGCGCGGGGAAGACCTGCTGGACAGCCCATGACTGCTCTTTCTTGCTTGTAGATTAGATGGCTCTCTAGAGGTCTTTCGGATACTCCTCGAAGTGCGCGCCATCTGGGTCAGCGGCACAGTCCCACATGATGTGCCACCGGTTGGCCGGTCCTTTCTTACACACATTGCACTGGTCACTCAAGTACTCGTCGGGCTACATTCGGTGTAAGGAGGCCGACGACGTTGTCAACGCCGTTTGAAGTCTTCTTAGATGTATCACCTCCTCGCGGCCCGGTTCCCGCTGGGGCAGCGGGTACGGTCGTCTGGCCAGCGGTAGGGTCTTCAGTGTTTCGCTTTAGCCCCTGGCTCTGTATTTAGTTTCCGTCCACCACTCCCACCCGGGACGAGTGCCCACGTTTGGAGCGCGGTGTGCCATAGCGCGCGCTTCCCTGTGGACCGTTTCGTTGTGGTTCGGCGCGTACGGTGAGCAGTTGCCCCTGTGTGCAGGGATCCATCTGACCTCCACTCGTTTACCGTCTGGAACTACCGATCTTTCTATAATTCTTGCCGCCTTGGCGCTCACTCGACCTCTTTCCAGGTTGCGCATGGCCTCTTGCGAGTCGCTCAGGATTGTGTCGCAACCTTTCTCAGACATCGCTAGGGCTATGGCGATCTCCTTGGCCTCGGTGGCGTTCTCGCGATTCGCCCTCACCGACTTGGAAACCCGTCCCGTGCATGCATTCATTCACCAACGCGTATCTTCTTTGCCCGTACTCCGCCACGTCAACGTACCCAGTCCTCGGGTCCCCGCCTTCCTCTTCGAAGAGAAACTTTGCTCTGGCCCGTCGTCTCTCTTGGTTGTGCTACGGGTGCACGTTCCTTGGGATGCGGCTCTCCCGCACGTTCTCGCGCACACTCTGGCCGAGCTCCTGGAGGTGTCTTCCTGTGACCCGGTAGCCGTAGCCCAGGGTCTCGAGGATGCTTCTGCCCGTCTTCTCCTCCGCCAGCCACTCTCACTGAACTTCCAGTTGCGCCTCGATGATCTCGTCCACCGTGTTGTGGACGCCCATTGCGTAGTGAGGTCGAGAGCGACGACAGAGTCGCTCACGATCTGGCAGTAGAACTGCCAAAGCTTCGGCAACAAGAAAACGATGCGTCAGCAACAAGTAAGGCGTGCGTCAAAGAAGCCGGACGTTATCATGGTACAAGAAATGGTGGTGAAGCACCCGACCCTGCCAGGCTACAGGGCCTACACCGACACGTCCGGTGGGCGTGGTTTGTGTACCTTGGTTAGGAAGGGTATGACCGCCGTGGAGCACCAGCTGAGCATGGGCCAGAAGGACAAGGGCGAGTACGTGTGCGTCATGATCATACCTAGCAGGGGATGAAAGCAATGAATGTTCGTAGTGAACGTGTTCAGCAATCCGAAAGACTACGGCCAGAAATTCGAGACCCTTCTAATAGCAGCTTACAAACAAACCAAGAGAGAAACCCTTGTGGTGGGGGAAGACTTTAACGCTCCGCATCACTCGTGGGGCTACAAGAAACACATGGCAAAGAGAAATACCTCATGTAGGGCGTGACGGAGCAGGGGTACACGCGCATTACGAATCCCAAGCAACCCACGCGAACAGGCCTCACCTCGCTTCAACGGGACACCACGCCGGATCTAACCTTTGTCAGGAACAGAAGAGAGGTGACATGGCGCAACACCGGCGAAGACCTGGGAAGCGACCACTTCACCTTGGAGGTCGAGTTGATCGGCAGTGGGGGTCTCAAGATCGAGCACAAGTGGACGGATTGGGACGCCTTCCGGAAACAGAAAAGCGACGGCCCTGCGGCGCGAGACATCGCAGATATAGAAGAGTTGGACGGTGGCGCTGGAGGAAGAAGTCAGAAGAGTGACCAAGAAGATCGAGACCGGCGAAGACGTCTCACGCGTCAATAGTAAGCTGGCGCATCTGTGCGAAGCGAAGAAGTCGATCAAGGAACGCTGGAAGAAGCAGCGGTGGAACAGAGAACTGAGGAAGATTGCAGAACTGAACCAGGAAATCGCGAAACACAGTGCGTTGCTCTGTAGTCACCAGTGGGACATAAAGTGATAACCGCATTATTTGAATACCTCAATGACATCGGCGTCGCTGAGCTGATATAGGACCAGATCATCCTTGCATTGTACAACCTTCTATAGACTTTTCACGTGTAGCACTGACAGTCCCTAACGCGCACGCTAGTTCCTTTTTTACTTCTTTTATTTTCTTCTTTTTTCTCTCCCTTCTCCCCTTCTTCCTATTGCTTATTTTATTCCCTCCTCTCGTACCCCTCAGAGTAGCGTGTCGGCGTTAACATGCTGGCAGACCTCTCTGCTTTCCTCTAATAAAGAGCTTTCTCTCTCTCTCTCGAGGTGTGCAGCCGCATTGACGGAAGCCTGGGCAGGGTCTCGTTTCTAATCAGAAACTTGATCGACGAGACCACGACCAAGTCGTACCAACAGAACCGCATGACTCGGGTCATACACGACACCGAGAAAAGCCTCGACAGAGACGAGCTGATCAAGCGTGTAATGGCCAAATACCTGCCGGAGACAAAGACCGGGCAACACCCGGATTATGCGGGAGCTCCCAACGGCAAGTTAGGTCGAGACATCGCGACGGCTGAGGTCGCGACCGCCCTGGAAGAACTGAGCACCACGTCAGCAGCGGGACCCCACGGGGTCTCGAAAAAGGCGCTGAGAAACCTAGATGACCCGTCCATCGAGGCGCTGACGTGGTACTACAACCACTGTTGGCGAAGCTGCAAGCTGCCAGACCAATGGAAGAAGGCGAAGACGCTGCTGATTCCCAAACCGGGCAAGCCGCTGAACATCGAGAACCTGAGGCCCATCACGCTGACGTCGTGCGTGGGGAAGGACCTTAAGCAAGTGTTGGCGAAACGATGGCAAAACTACCACGAACAAGATGGACTGTATCCGGACTCGATGATCGGGTTCCGCACGGCCCGAGCATGTAAAGATGCGATGTTGCAGCTGAAGAAGGAAATCATCGAGAACGAGACGAAGGACAACAAGGTGATCCTGGTCCTCGGCCTTCAGAGCGCCTTCGACCGGGTGACGCACTTGGCCATCCTGGCGCAGGCGTCGCGGCTCAACATAGGAAAGAGAAGCTACGACTACATCCAAAACTTTCTTTCGGACCACAAGATCGGCGTGCACGCGGGGAGATCAAGTTAGCGGAGCGACGCGTCGGCAGCGTGGGCACGCCTGAAGGCTCGGTGATCTCACCGCTGGTGTACCCCATCGTGATGATACAGGTCGCCGAAGCGGTGTCGAGCGTCAAGGGCGTGAGATACACGATCTACTCAGACGACCTTACACTGTGGTCGACTGACGGCACGGATGCCGGTAAAGAGATGATGTTGAAGAGGGCGATCTCGGCCATTGAAGAACGAGTAGACGGAACGGGCCTCCAGTGTTCGCCGTCCAAGCCCGAGCTGTTGGTGTACTCACCTCACAACGCGGGGTGGCAGCGGCTGCCTCCGAGGTAGTGTGATCGCATGGAGCTGATCACGAAGACGGGCGAGAGAATTCCCGAGGTTTTATACAGCAGATTGCTGGGCATGCTTATCAGGAGGAACGGTAGCGAACAAAACCTGCTGAATGAGCTGGCAATCAAGACGGCGAATACCTTGCGGCTGATCCACCGAGTGTCAACCAAGACGGCCGGCATGCGTGAAGAATGCCTCACAAGGTTGGTGCAGTCTTTTGCGATCATCCACGCGGCGTACACGGCGACGTAACACACGTGGGCGCAGACCGACAAGAATAAGATCGACGTCGTGATCCATAGAGTGTACAAGAGGGCACTTGGACTGCGGGAGTCTACGAATACCGAGAGGCGACGTTCAAGGCGCTGCAGGCAATTTTCACCGGTCTCTGCTCAACCAAATAAACTCAAAAAAGCTAAAAGAGACATATTTTATCCAATTATTTCCTTTGCGTGTTATGGTATGATATCAATATGACAAACCACGTATTTAGTAAAAGTTTGGGGTTCTGCTCGAGAAGTTGCGTTAGTTAAAAGCATCTGGCAGAGGAATATTTATTATTAGAGTCATTAGGGATATGCTTCAGCCAGATCTACTGGCTTCGTAGCATCCAATGTTCGAGATAGCTGACTGCTCCCACTTTACAAAACGTCCATTGCACTGCTTTCTTTTAGTGCACCAACTCCAAATTTAGGTTTGCTCTTTCAGGCAGTCCAACTAACACAAACTGTATTTGTCGATTCATTTTTCAAGCTAAATTGTGCATTTTAACAAAAGATATTTCTTTCGTCACTACTGACGAAAGCGTACAGACATAGTGAATCTAGAATGGGTGGCAGGACAGAAAATGGTACAGAGTTTTCTCGATCGCCGCACAATGTATAATGACAGCAGCATATATAAAGGTCCTCCTTTTGCATTCGCTGGGTAATCATGCTAGCCGCAGATTAGCTTTGCCATTTAGGAGTATCCAGCATGCCCTCTCGAGCTAACAATATTCCGCTCGTGCAAATTGGCTGAGACACAAAAGTCCTGTTTGAACGCACTTGGGCTCAATATGGCGCTTGTGAACCATCCAGATAAAAGAGGCGCGCATAATGTACGCCTTGTAGACGTAAATTATTTAAAGTACATAAGGAATGTTTGCAATCTCAGCGTCGCTGTAATGTACTAAACGATTATACTTCGAAAGCCGAATTTGCGTTAGTGTTTAAACAATGCACCATTTGATAATATATGCTAAGGTTTAGCAGCAGAAAAACAAACTTTTCCCGCACTTACCAATGACTACCAGAAACGTGAGAGCTAATATATTGCTTTCCGCCATGAGTGAAGCAGCCTTTACGAAAACTGCGTGAAAGGCGATTCTATTTCGCTCACTAAGATTCTGATCTGCGCAGCTCTTTGTACGCTCGTTGCTATTCGGCGCGTTTATTTCAGAAGCAGAAACTTATTTTTTGCAGTGACGTCTTTCTGTCTTTGCCCATTGTTTTTCTTGAGAAGATGAAGGAATCTGAATTTCACGTCATTGTGCAATCTTTTTATATTTGAAATAAAAAGGCTGAAAGCGAATATTTTAGGTTATGCTTACACTAAATATAAAGCACGTAGAGCATTCGCTCTGACATAAAATCTTTGAAAATAGCACAGTACTTAGCAGCAATGACGAAAATTTAGAAAAAAGCCTGGTGTTTCGCTTAACAAAACATTACACGTAATCTAAATTACATTAGTGCTATACTCTGCGTCCGAAAAATGTATAATAACTCACGATACTTACCATCGCCGAGGTGAGACAAATGCAGAAGCCAGTAAACAGCCGATGGCCACATAGCCAGAACAGTCTTTTTTGTATACTCGCCACCCCAAACCTGTCGATGACCGCTATAAGCGGCTATATCTCTCAATGAGCGCTATGTAAGCCGAAGTCGTGATTGAATATTTTCTGTAAACTACCAAAGCATTTCAGCGTCAGTGGGACGGGTCATCTTCGTTTAAAATGTTTGACATAAGCAAAGCTACTTTTTCTGTTACAGTGAGCTTATAGGATGTAACAAAACAGGGAATACAGAAACAGCACAAATAGGGCATGCTAGCCAAAGAGTCGTCGTCACATTTTGTGCCAGTTCAACCTTCCTAAGACGGATCTAATTCTGCTGTGCGTATTGCTACCCTCACTTTATATAGTTGCCTAAATTTGAAACAAGGAAAATACAGCAAAATGTTAAGAAAATCGGTTTAAAATACCATATAAGCACACTTTAACCCTTTCGGCCCTGGCGTCGTCATTTGACGACACAACACATAATATCCTCTAGCGCCTAACCAACGAAACCAAAACTGCTGGTTTTCAGGCTGAGGGTTGTTCAAGTATGCCTCTTGCGATAGACACCACCATTGTTGAGATTTCGCGAGGCTGGACGATATGAAAAAGACGAAGCTTTAGTGGACACAGGATATGACGACCGTGCGGGTAAGGAAACGGAAATTCCGGTTCGTCAAAATGTTTATAAATCCGTAAATACTTGGATTACCAGCTTGATATTTTTGCTGTAAGATCAGGCTGTCATGGGGTTTCCGTCAAAAAGAAAAAAACTTTTTTTTTTACAAAAAAGAAAATTTTTAATTGCCTAATGACCTAATTAATTCACGTGCCTGCAAATTAATAAATACTTGCACTATTGGCGTAATATTTTTTTTCTGTGCTTCTGATGTCCAAAGCTGTAAGAAAAAAATCGTAAAAACAATTTGCGCTTGAAACAAAAAATCCAGGGCTGAAAGGGTTAAGAAATCGCAGCCCGGCTTCAAAGTACAACAGCACAATTTTAAATGGTCGAGCACCTTCTACAAAATATGTGGTTGATCCCTCTTCTATAAAAACCGGTAAAACACGAAAGAAAAATGTGCCTTCACAGGAGCAGCTGAAGGTTTATTGTGCATCGATATGAATTTGCACATCCCTAGTTATATTTCCTCGGAGTGCCACCGCTATACGCATCAACGTTAGATACTGGATTGGACACGCCGGATCATTGTGTAAATCCGGCTGAAAGCAGAAACCAAACGGATTGTCAGCGAATCGTTTGGTGAACACACGGTTTGTTGCAGCGAAAGTAGCAGCGGACCCAGTCACCACTGGGACATTCGCAAGTCGACGTCGTTGCCTTACAGGTTCCCCCGCAGCTTACGCCGCGCGTCCCCCGTACACGTAGGTGCTGGCATCGAGGCGCAAATGGTCGGCGCTTAATAACTTCATGATACACTACTCAGAACATTACATTTGGAACAGGTGGGAGTAAGGGTAATCGAGTAGACCTCAGTAACCTCAGATTTTCTGATGACGTTGCCTTGCTAAGTAACTCCGGGGACAAATTAAAAAGCATGCTTACTGCACTGGACAAAGTAGAACCGTGGGCCTGAAAATTAATATGCAGAAAACTAAAGCAATAATGAATAACATCGGGATAGCACAGCGATTTGAGATAGGTGGAGAGGCAGTAGATGTGGTAAGCGAATATATCTACTTAGGCCACGTTGTGACTCCGGATCCCAACCATGAGGCATAGATAATTAGAAGTATAACAATGGGACGGGGTGCATTCGGCAGGCATTCCCAGGTAATGAATGGAAGGCTACCATTGTCCCTGAAGAAGAAAATGTACGACAGCTGCGTCTTACCGGTGCTCACCTACCGGGGAGAACCTTGGAGGCTCTCTAAGAGGGTTAAACTTAAATTGAGGACGACTCGCAAGCAATGGAACGGAAGATGATAGGTGTAACATTAAGGGACAAGAAGAGACCGGAGTCGATCAGGGAACAAACGCGCGTTAAAGCCATATTAGTTAAAATTAAGAAGAAGAAATGTACGTGTGCATGGCAGGGTAACAGTCTGGATCCCTAGAGAAGGCAGGCGTAGCAGAGGGCAGAAAAAAACTTAGATGGCCAGATGAGATCATGAAGTTCGCGGGGATAAATTGGTCAAAGTTTGCACAGGATCGGGGTAATTGGAGGCTAATGGGAGAGGCCTTTGTCCTGCAGTGGGCGTAGGTAGGCTGGTGGTGGTGGTGGTGATGATGATGATGACACACTATTCCGCGTCTCGTGGACAGCCGCACCATCTATTCGGAAGGATATAAGGCGGGTTCGTCGTCCTATCTACGCGTCTGTTCACAGCGCAGGTGGCAACGCGTTTCGTACATCATGGTGCGGCGAAAGAATTAGTGGCTGGAATACCGGCGCCGCCACGTCAATGCAAGTTTTTATGGCGATGTCATTTTTGTAACAGATATGATGTCAGTGAGATCTTGGAGGACCCTGATATGAAACACTTTCGTGTTAAAAGTATCCCATATTCACAAAAGCCTCTTGTACAAAATGGGGCCAGGGTACGTGTTTATTCTAGAGGTGTAATATTCTGATTATTCCACTCAAGTAGCCGTTTGCATTAAATGTCTTCTTTTGTAGAGCAGCAAGGAGCCGAAGTGCCGACAGTAAAAACGGGTTCATCAACTGTAGGTGTTTGTGACGTTTTCTGCGCTGTGAACGAGACGTATGCCCTACACTCGCGGAATGCGAATCTTCCTTAAAGTCGCAACGCCCATTACGAAATGTTATGAATTGAATTGTGAAGCGCCGGCACTAGGGGCCATCGCTGTAAGTTTGAAAACATGTGAAGGGCATGCGCTCTCTAGCGCTGCCCAACAGGCATTTGTATAAACACCTAGTAGCGGTGATATATTATGATATCACTGCACACGCAGTGTCACCTTTAAAACGTAGGGGTGTTTAGCTTTTGAAAATCATCTTTTTCATAAAGTGGGAGGCAATATCAGTCTAACCAAAGAAAAAATAAACAACTTACGAATGTGTTGTGTTTGCAGCATGTACGAAAGGGCGTGGTGCTCCATTTGGTGCACTTCTTCCGGCCTAATTTATCACCGTGGGCGGCACGTGACTTTCCTTCCCTTTGCGAATCCCTCCTGCAATAAAATATATTGCACCACAATACGTGACTGTTTATCGGCGGGAACACTTTTAGCTCTGCTGTGAGGCAACGATTTATATATCATAAATAATATATATTATATATATATATATATTATAATGTATATATTACATTATTATATTAAATTATAATATATGTGTTTTTTATACATTATAAATTCTATATTATATAATATTGTTATAACTTATAATTAGATTATTGTTATTTAATAGTATACCCCGCACTTCACCAAAATATAATGGGATTTATTAGCAAACGGCTAGAGCGTAATAACGGGGGCTGGTTGTGCCAGAGGCCAAGCTAGCTCGGGAGTCCACGCAAGATCGTTCAGCAAGATCGTTCTCGATGGGGCTGCTCCGATGACTGAGCCTTGCACATAGACCCAGTTGGGGGATTGACGCCACCTGACAGTCAGCCTCGGTCTCAGTTGAGCACAGTTAGGGGATTGACGCCACCTGCGAGTGAGCCTCGGTCTCAGTTGAGCACACACCCCTTTGGCCACACTGGCACGCCTTCTAATGGCCACCATCTCTGTTACAATATACGAAAACAAAGCATACACGTAGCGGGACTAGCTCCGTCTGCTTTATACCGCAACATCATAAGCGAGTTTCATCGTCATCGTCGTTGAACAGTTGTAGAATAAAACAAATTTAGAGCAGTAAAGTTTTTGTGGACTCATCAACACAAAAAAAACGCACACCGCACATTAGACATGGAAAAGTTGACACCAATAGCGATGAAAATGCGCAATATTTAGTCGCAGCAGTGCCGTAACGAATGGAAAGAAAACAGCAAGCATAGCGTTTTGTATTTTGAAGAACGTATGCTAGGGATATAAACACCGCTCTTAGCTTCCATATTGTGTCAAAGCTACAATGGTGAAAAACTGGCTGTAGCTTTTTATGTTGAAAATCCGGAGATGGCTTTAATGAAATATCAAACAGAAAGGTGAGTTTTTGAGATTTTAAAAATTTTACCCTTTGCTTAACAATAAAGTTTCTTCCTAGCAATTTTTCTTTTTCGCCATATTAAAAGTAACTTTGCACCCTTCTTTTACAAATATTTACGAGAGGTGTTATATAATTTACGTACGAATATTTCCGATTACGCACGATTTACGATTTACGTACGGAATAATATATACAATTTACTGTTGGACCTAGACTCCGGAAGAGCTATGGTAGCAAGAATATACATAATAAAATTGCATCTCTCTACAATAGCAGTCCTTCCGTAATTGATGAAGCTGACCACACTAAAAGCTGTCTCACAAAAAACGGGAAAATAGAACTCCTGCTACATACTGCCGGTCTTAACTGACTTTCCTGCGTGTTTAACAATGTATTTATTAACAAATTTATTGTGGTATGCATCACCTTTGTTAACAGTTTATCTTGTAAAAACATGCAATCGTAACAATCCATTGTTTATACACGTGATTACTTATTTCAACAGCCCATTTATATTCTGTACAAAGTGTGGCTCCTTGTTTTGTCTTCATCATATATTTGGAGTGTTCCTTTTTCTGTTCTAGGGCAGGCTTTTTCCGCTCAACTATTTTCTTTGATTGCTTCCATTGCTTTCCTATTTGCACGCGAGCAGCGGTGGCCTCGTTAGGAGACATTCCAGCCTCCTTTTGCCCCGCCTTGTGGATAAACCTACATGCATAAATTCATGTCGGAATTCAATAGAAATTGAAATTTTGCCGGTAGAGGTGGCTGTTTGAAAGACCGGATAACTATCAAAATCCTGTGTGTTATAATTCCGGCGATTGTTATTTATTCCTGGGAGCTTATTAACGCTAACACTCTCTCATGGCCTAAATCGACGGGCATATATGGATCTATGCGAATAGATTACGGAATTCATATGGAGTATTACGCTCGAGGCGTAACCATTGCAGACACTTTAGAAAAACAAAAGAATGAAATCATTTCTCGGAATAGAGAGGTTTGTCACAGTTTTCTTGTTTTCCTCTTAATGAAGACGCAAAATACACAACCACATGTTTTTCGTACCTATATCCGTGTACACAGAACGCATAAGAGCCTTTATTTCGAGTTTCTGTAGGTCATGGAGAGGTGAAATCCCGGAAAATTATTTAGCATAATACGTACCGTACTCTAGTATCATGTGTTACGGATACGAATATCTCTTTTTATTCTGGCGATGTGTCAAAAAAGTACAAATTTTGTATTCCCATAATTCCGCATTTATGGAATGTTTCTGCTGGGTATTACGGTGTGCGGCACCATGCACTGTTACATCTGACAGAAAAGTGTGAATTCAAAATAGAAACGTTTTCTAAACAGAGTACACGCCAACAACTTTTAAAATGGTGAATTTATTTTGCGGAACGTAATATATCGCTCAAAGATAAAATTCACCTAGAATATCGCACTTTACTTTATTAGCCTGGCACCGAGCATAGCTTCAATCACAGGCTGTGAGCACTTGCGTTTAGGGCGCAATAACCTTCTGACATTCATCCGAGCACGTAACAAAGTGTACCAGCATTGCTGAAGACGATAAAACACAATTATGAGGCGCGCGAGCCTCGTCGGGCGAGCGGTCAGTGCTCCTCAAAACGATCAGCAGGGGCGGGCGGGCCAGCTGCCGCTGGCCCGTCCGCCCCTGGTTTTTGTTTGAACTATATGTGTTTTTCTGTGCCTCGGCGTTCTGATTGCGTCGTGCTGCCCAAAAAGTAATATTTAAATATCATCATCATCATCATCACCAGCCTATCTACGCCCACTGCAGGGCAAAGGCCTCTCCCATTATTCTCCAATTACCTCAGTCCTGTGCCAACTGTGACCAATTTATCCCCGCAAACTTCTTGATCTCATCTGCCCATCTAACTTTCTGCCGCCCCCTGCAATACTTAAAGATAGCAATATTTTATCCACAAAAACAGAGCATCGGGATAAAGAACAGAAAGAAACTTCGGAATTGCAATGAAGACATCTTGTACCAAACTGATCTTAGTTATCGCAAGGTATACAGGACGAACGTGTCCCCGCAGATGTCACACACTTTTAGAACATGACTGAAACTACGACAACGCTATTCCAATCATTTTGGATTTATTATCGCTATAGTGGCGTCATTACGGTCCTGAGTAGGTCTGAAGTCCTACACCAGAGCGCCGATAACTCATTTCACAAGAGCACGAAGGTTTGAATTCGCCTGGTCGAATACAATAAAAATAGACAACGTGGGTTGAACTCCGTTCATTGTGCCGCGATTTCCTACAAAAGAAGAGAACCTGCCTTGTTGAAACTGCAAGAAAGTGCTGCGTAATAGGCGATATTGCGACGAACGTGTTTTAAGTGCAATGCACTTCTTAAGCGACACTGAACCTGCGTCCACCGGCGATCTCCGCGCACGTGGAGATGGGCGCGCGCAGCCTGGCCGCTGACATGGCACATACCCACGTGGGGGATTGGCCAGGAATCTCCTCGTCTTCCTTGGCAACGGGGGGAGATGGGCGCGCGCTGCCTGGCCGCTGACATGGCACATACCCACGTGGGGGATTGGCCAAGAATCGGGCGTGAGAAGGGCTAATGCACCTGCTTAAAGGAGTACTGACACGAAATTTCAAAGCTGAGATCCGCTCTAGCAATCAAGTAAAACGACAACACAAATAGGTGTCTGTGAATAAAGGCATCTTTCTTTCTTTGTAGTTGTGTGTGTGTGTGTGTGTGTGTGTGATCTCTATTTCGCGAACATTACCGAACCGCGCAAATTCAACTCGTGCATTCGCACTTTCACATTCTTCCCCTCGCGGAAATTCGGGGAATTTTTAGTGCCTCGTGCTCGTAGTTCGTTCTCCTTTATTCTTATTTCGTGCACCTAAATTGTGAATGCTTAAATATTCACTATCCTCAAAGCAATCTTTATTTGCAAAACAGCACCCGTGTCTGTCTGCCCTTTTTCATTTTTGTACCTTCCGCTATTCAGTGTTACTAGGAAGAACAACTTGTCCAATCTACCGAAGAGAAACAAGTGACAACAGCATATATAGCAATTTTTTTTTGAACGGGGCTTTTATACTGAAGTATGATTGAATGTATGTTAGAGTGGAGTAAGTTACAGAAAAAAGGAAGGAACAGGTTTACTTGAATGCAATCCAAACAAATGGAGCAAAAATTTTTCACTGTGAAAAGATGCATAATATAAAATTGCACTTCAGTGGTACGGCGGGTGCACGATAAAATAGAAGACCACACCTCCTTCATTTCACAAGAAAGTTATGTTTCGTTGACAAATTTTGTTCACTAAGAAGGTTCATACCACAGCACCAATTCGTTCTTCCTGTGCTATCAACCGGTAACCATGACTGCAATGCACTACGAAAAAGTTTAGAGCGTAGGCGTTTCTACCGGCACCAGCCGTGAGCTCCTGCAGCGGGTGCTCTCGGCAAAAAAGATCTTTTTTCTTTAAAATTTTGATAATCACTCTCCAAGTCTGGTAAGTGGATTTTCAAAAACGAGGTTTTTACAGGTATGAGCTCATTGCTGGAGAACACACATGCAAAAAATTGTGCACTCTTCTATGGTAGTTCTGCAAAAGCATTCCTGGCAGTGCTAACCAGAGTTTATGCCTGAGTTAGAAAAAAACGTTTGTTTTGCATGAATGGTGCCATTGCTACTATAAGAAAACACTACAAAACAAGATTGTGATATTTTTAACTACTTTTAGAAAAGACTGCTGGCTCTTTTTACAAGAAATGACGGCAAAACAATGAATAAGTAATATTCCAGCCAAGTGTAAAGAGAGTGTACCGTTATTCCCAGATTTTTCTGAAACTGACGTACTGCAAAATCAGATGGGCGTTTTTTGAATTTTTAGGGCTTGAGTCTGATGTCATCCTGGTTGTGGCGGAAACAAAACATTTACTTGGACTTGTGTGTAACCATGACGATGAATATGTTCTTGTGCCCTAAATTGTCTCTGCCTTCCTACTGTGTTCCGTTTTTATTGCCTCATCGTTACTGTTTCCATCCTCACAACACCGGTGTTGACATTGCTGCTGCCCTACCTGTTGCGAGTTCTTGAGGAAACAGTGCTCTTGAGTTAACAATATTTGTCAACTGATATTAAATATTGTTTTACATTCACAACGTTACTTAAAAAAATGCGCAACGAGATACCTCAAAGCAGTACGGGCCAATCGTTCCACTTCATTTGCATACAGTAGAAAGGGGGCCCACAGCAGTGCTTTTCTAAAGCACTGCTCAAGCCTAAAGGAAAGCGCAGGTTAGGCTCAACCTGCGCTTATGTTCCTCCTTTCGCTTCCCAAACAGAAGTTGCGCTCGTTGCTGATAAACAGTGATAACGTTTCGGATATTTCATATTGCATTTTTCATTGCCGGATGTAATGCACGTGGGCTTTCCCGGAAAAAAACCCTGATGTCCTTAAGCGCTTAACTCAAATACCACCTTAAGAATAACCAGCTTATCAACAATACATACGTATTGCATTAACAAGTAGCACATAAGTAATAACTCCAGTTCCGCGTAAGCTAAAGTGTGATTGACTGATTTACTTTCGATGTCAAATCTTAATACGGAGTTTCGCGAATGTAGCTCTCGTGTTCTTACTAACTATCAACGATATTGCAGGAACGCGAAAGAGCGGCTCTAAATGAAGCAGAGAAATAACTTTTCCATTCTTCACGCCAGCGGGACTCTAAAGCTTCGCTTTCTATCAACATTTATTAAGTAGAATGGCGTAAAGATTTATTGCAAAATTATAAGGTAGTAATGTTCGTAGTAAATGTGGCGTCTGTGGAACCAAATGCCTTACAAACGGCGCACAAAACTACTGAATAATCAAACTGAACACGGCCGACGGATCAAAGGTAAAAACAGGTCAATGAAAACTCAAAACTACTGCCACATTTGTCAAACAATCGCGTCTAAATAAATTAACTATCCAGTTCAATAGAAACGTCAGTAAATGGTGCGCTGGTTGGGATTCAATCGAAGAGGTTAGCCCTATCCGGCGACGAGTAGCGAGACAAGAGCCGCTGTTCCAATCTGCGTCTGCTTCTACTACTACTTGTTCAGGCTGTTTTTTTTTTTTAATCTGTTCCCGGACCCTAGGAAAAGTACAGGCCCGATCCTTCCAAACTCTTTTTCCACTTAGTCTCTCCTTGAAAGATGGAGGTATTATCTGCAGGAAGTGTTGTGTCCAGACCACCCTGTCGGTATATTGTGCATAGATCATTCACAAGTTCACAATGTCACGACCTTTCTGCTCTAAACGGCTTTTCCTAGAGCCTAAATGTTTATATTTCTGGTCCATCTGATCCTTTATGCGAGCAAGAAACAGCTTGACCAGACCATCTCAGAGGACTCTGACATTTGGATAACGAGCTTTCTGATACTGCCGGGGTAGTGGTCACAAATGTATGTGGTGCTGTTTCGTCGGCTATCTCCGAATGAACTGTGTTCTTTCTTCTCGACCGTTTTGAGTCTTCCCCGTGGTTTAACAGTTTCTTTTGCTAAGACAACTGAGGTTTTACCGCTTTCTAGAATCTTGTTTCCAGCTGAGTCCGTAGTGTTTACTTTAAACTTTATTTCCTTCTTTTGGAAAGTATGTGTTTTCTTCTTCTGGTTTTCTTTCTCTGTTGAGGTCTCAGTATTAACGGAGGACCCCCGACACAGTTTACTGCTAAAGTAAAGTTGGATCCCCAGTCGGTTCGTCTGCAGGAGCTTGCCGGGTTTGCCCACGACGGTGCACGGACTGGTGCCGTTCTCCTGCACTGTTTATTAATAGCGTGTCCAGTTTACAGTACGACGCATGGGAGAAATAACACTCTTATTCAAGGCACTTGGCTATTCCTCATTCCCGACCCCAGTACCAGTAGCTTTAGGTAAATGCTTTTACTGTTTCTCCTAACTGATTGTGGTTGTGTGATTGTGGGAGATTTGCAGTCGTGCAGGTCCTTGAAGTGCCTATCCGAATATTGGGTTTGCCGCTGAAAGGCCTTCTATTTCACGGCTCCTAATAAGTTATTCTGTTAGCGAGCGCAAAATGTAGTATTTATTAGCCAGAAATATATATCAGCTAAAGGGCAGATACATCTGGACAGATTCCGGTGACAAATATCGCTTCGATCGAGTGACATCTGTAGCGTAGTCACTGTGAAGGGGACTTGAATGACTTTTTTTCTTCTGCGGACACCCGAACAGGGCTGCCGAATGGGTTTGAATTCGGTATACATCTCGTTTACTACCTTCAAACGCATCTTGGTTAAGAGGTTATTTGCAATGAACGATCACAGGCTTCCGCCGTCGAGTATGCCTCCAACGAGTCGGCTACTCGCATCCTTGCTCAACCATGCTAGAAAGGCATGGAAGTACACCCCATTGTACTTAGCACACACGTTTTGCTGTTGCCCTTCCGTCGGCGCAGGAGCCGTAGACAGTACGGCTACCGTAGCACCCGGCGAGCCCTCGGACATGCTAGTTCCGTGCTTCCCACGATACGTGACGCAAGTCAATGTAGTCTCACAGTGCCTTGCTTGATGTGCTCCAACCGTGCACCTGAGGTATCATTTTGTCTTCCACGAGGGGCTTTTTCATAATGGTTACAGCGATGCCTGCGGTGCATGATCGCGTGCCGTGCTTCTCGGAGCGGAAAAAGAGCACGCTTTTTAGATGCAGAGCATCTCATTCACTCCCCTTGTCCCTCCGACGTTGTCGTCGGCGTTGTCCGCGCCTCCCCCATACTCCTCGCCGCGCCAGCCGCGCTCTCCGCCGCTCACCCCCTCTCCTCTCCGATAGCGAACACTCTCTCGCGAGGGGTATTGGATTGTATTCGATTGGATTGGCTTGGCTTGGCTTGGCTTGGCTTGGCATGGCTTGGATTGGATTGGATTTGGATTGGATTAAAGTGGATAGTGTTGGATTGTGTTGCGTCATAGCCGCGGCAGGTGCGCTGGGGCCGGCGCATGTGCAGTACTCTCTCTTCCGTGGTTTCCTCTCCTTCGGGTGCTCTGCGCATATAACCGGTTTGCCGTTCTCCGGCGAAGCAACATCCACGCTTGGCTCAAACACCTAGAGTCCACGCCGCTTTACAAGTACGCCAACGTCGTCACCGACTGGGACCGGCTTACGCAGTCCCCTCAACGTTATGCGCGCTATAAAACGCTGTCCCTTCACCGCTCCGCCTATGCGTCGCATCTACACAGGGGTTCCCGCAAGGGTATGTGGGAGTCTTTTACGGTGAGTGATGTGTAATTCCGACACCATGAGGAGGTCATTTCCGTCTTTACCTGGTCCCATGACTGCGAATTGCGGTTGGGGTAATATGCAGCACTGCTCAGGACTTTCTAGCTCAATCCTGACGAAGGTGGGCAGCTCGTTTAGCTCATCATCCGGCTGAGCCGCGCTCCCGATGTACTTGCTGGAGGCCATTCGACCGCTGGCGCAAAGTTCCGCTCTTGATGCCGGTTCTTTTTAGGGAAGTTGAACATGCTGTCGTGTCGTAGCGCGTGACTCAGTATACCGAAGAGCATGGCCGAGAAGCTACACGATGGCAGGTTCAGGAAGTTAAAGGCGCGAAAATTAAACTGAGCAGCATTGTAAAGCCTCCTGATCCTCTTGCACCAGTAGAGGATTTTTATGGCTGCACATTTGTAAGCACGGACTGATTATTCTGCTGGCTACTTTTCGTCGTCCGGCACGACTGCTTGAGAATCTCCACAGCATCCGCATAGCATAACTCTGTGGCTGGTGAGCCTGTGGTTGCTGCGGCCGCCACCCCGTCACGTAACAGCCCAGATAAAAATTTTGCCATCTTTCCGTAGGAGAACCCTGAGTATTATGCGAAGCAGCCATCGGGTCGTTTCAAGTTCCCATTAGTTTTCAGTTCGATCGCGGCGTTGCGGGAAGAGAATGAGGAGAGCGGAAGGCGCGCGCGCGTCATTTACACCGCGGAGTTACAGTGTCGCCCACAGTGGAGTATGCAGCGGCTGCCGTCGCGTCCCTAACCCTAAGCTGCTTCGCAATATAGCGCGTGGAGCCGCCGGTGTTGTCATTTGTTGCGCAATCCCAGAGAAGAGAGGAGCTTCGGAGAGGAGAGTAGGAATGCCGGAGAGGAGAGGAGGCATGCCTCGCATATTACTCAGGGTTTCCCTACGGGAAGAAGACGATGGTGGTTGAACGCGAAGCTATCTCGTGATGGATTCTTTGTTTGGACAGTCCCGAGGGGCATCCTGCCACAATCATCATCAGCGGTGCCTAGCCAGGCATGCGCAGCGGGCAACGACAACAAGAAAGGGAGGGACACAGCCCCGAGCATGAGATGCTCCGCATCTTATAAAACTTCGACTTGGGCGTCGATTCGCTGTTGTTGTGAATGGTATGCTCAAACTGCTGCCAAAAGCCCGTTCAACGCTGGAGGTCACCCCAAAATACAGGTGTGTCCAGCTTTGGATGAATAGATCGCAAGCTGTGACCACAAATTCTTGTAAGGACTGGACCTTTGGTTGGCGGCTGGTGCTCACGAGGCATTTTGAGCGGCTGGTTCCTGAAGATCAATTTTGCTGTGAATTTCCGCAAACGTGTTCAGAGTACGAATATTATAATCCCCGGAAGGTTGAGAATCGATGTGGAGTTCAGCCGCCGTAACAAAGTTCTCGAGCTCCTCGTTGATCTTCGAAGGGTCGGGGTGATTGCGCGCCAGCAGATGTTGCAAGGCAGTAAGCTATATGATGTATTCACATGCGGCGTCGAACAAGGAGCGAGCTTTATGTTTAAGCCTCTTATATGTGGCTCTTAACGTAGATAGCTTGCTTTTGAGGCACTAGTTTGCGTGGCAGATTGGAGTAGTTCATCTCTCCGCCGTGAAGTTCCTGGACTAGTACGTTAAACTATTTGTTCCCCACTCGCGGCGGGAAGTGGCGGAGTAGATGAGAAACACGCCCTTGAGACAGTGAGTGGAAGTCAATTGTTCCCACCCGTGACTTCGGCACCAAATGTTACACCCGGTCAGGGAAGAGAAACGAGACAGAAGCCGCCGTTCCGAACCGCAGATGCTTTTACTAATTCTTCGTGCTCTTTTTGTACACTAGCATTATTTGAAACGGGACAGCAGTATGCAACTTTGGCGCCATCACCGATATCTTTTTTCACATGAAGCATTAAGCCCCTGTGTGTACGAGATTTCAGCGCACGTTGAAGATCCCCAGGGGGTCAAAATTAATCCGGATCACTCCACTACGGCGCGCCTCATCGCCTGCGTTGCGTAGGCGCGTTAAACCCTCCAATCAATCAATCAATCAATCAATCAATCAATCAATCAATCAATCAATCAATCAATCCACGTGAAACATTACCCCGTTAAAGCAAAAAATAACAACTTGTCTAAAAGAGACACGTTTACTAGCGCACTTAAAAAAGACATGAGTAGGTTCACGGGGGGATGATTTATATCTAAGGTAGGCACGAGCAGGTTTGAAGAAGTTGTCATGAGTACGGCAGTGAAACGGTATTGCGGTCAATGATGCGACACTTCCAGATGGTGAATACTCTAATCAACTAAAACGATCATACAGAAAAGCAATCGCTCTTTGTTGTCTGCCCAACAGTAAGAATCGAATACTGCACGAGATGGTGTCAACGTCATGTTTACGGATCCGCTTTCGTACGTTGCAGCACAGCGCAAACGACAAGACATAGGACGATAGCAAGAGGGCACAGGACGCGCTGACTTACAACTGAATTTTATTTTCTCCAGTCACGCGAAATATAAACGAAACTGAAAAACACAAAACACAAAAATTACGCCCATCTTCCCGTGAGGGAACCCTTATGTGATGCGACGCATCAGGGGGGAGCGTTTGGACTGACGCTGGTATTGGATTGGGTCACTCCACTCGCTGAAGGGACAGTCGCTTCCATCACGTCTTCATCGGAAGATCTGGCACGGAGGTATCCTCAAGCAAAGTATAGTCAAGTGCGAGAGCGAGCGCTGGACTGACCCGGCACCGTGCGCTCCCCTGCTTATATTCCCGCTTTTGAAAGGAGAGGAGCAAGGGGGGGGGGGGGGGGGGGCGGGCGAGAAGAGTCGCGCACCCAGAGCAGCGAAGCGCACACGCGCAGCTGTTGTTATGATAATAAGACGGAGTGAGGGTGTTGCGCACAGCTGTCGGAGAGAAGAACGGAGAAGAGTTGCGCATGTGCAGTGAGCATGCGGACCACGCCGCGAAAACGACAACGCCGATGGAGGGACATGCCCGCAAGCAAGAGATGCGTCGCATGTAAAAAACACCAGAATGAATACACACAGAGCCAACCCCACAACTAACCATTATCAACACGTGTGCTGTTAACATAGTCTATCTCCTTCTTCGAGAGGGCGATTAAAGCTACACCGATGCAATTCTCACGCAGACGTTCAATCTCAGCGGCCTCTATAATTTATCCAGTGAGCATCTTCAAGTTTCTGCCGGTAACGCAAAAACCTTCAAACAGCGGCTCGGAGTGGCTTGTGTCGCAGTGGGTGGCAAGACGACCTGCCGCTTTATTTTTAGCGTTATTGTGGTGCCCCCGCAGCCGGCCATTGAGGCATCTTCCGGTTTGACCGAATACCTATTTCCACAATTTAAAGGCGGGTCGTAAACGACGCCTTCAACGCCGTCGACGAACGGCGCTTTGTGCTTTATCTGACACAAGGATTTATTTCTCCCCGAACCGTGATTCGAGCTGAAGACGGCCGACAGTTTTTTTGGGGCAGAAAAGCACACTTGTATACTCGCTTTGTTGGCTATCCATCTTAAGTTGAACGACACGCTATGAAGGTACGGGATCACAGCCACCTTTTTCTTAGGTCTTGGTTGTTGGTGTTTGTTGTTGGTGTTGGCCCCAGAACTCCTTATTCGCATTAAACGTACCTTCTTCAACCAAGGTCAGCACGTGCCCAGGGTAGCCTTAACCTGAAAGTCGCGTCGTCGGTGCTCTCAAGCTCGCTTCAGCATTGCGGCTATAGATTTCGCAAGAGCATTCGTAAAGCAGTGTCGGACAATGCCCCTTTTCACCTATTTTGAATGTGCTGAAGAAAAAGGCAATAGCGCTTTTGAACCTCTCGGCTCGTACGCCCAGCTCACATGACCAACGGAATAAAACAACCGTTCTAGGAACCTCATTGAATTGCCAAACGGTGTGTCATGCGTGCGTGTGAAAGGTTTAATACAAGTGTGAAAAATCGACAAGAAATTCGAGACCTGCCAATCTAGACATTTATATATTTATTTATTTCCAGGCTACCATTAGGTATAAAGTAAGAAATCAGTTACGTACCGGAAAATCTTTATCACATTGCACTCTAAAAGGCAACTAGCCACTGTACAGTATATCGTCGACGTTAACGTCCCATAAATTCTGCTTGGTGTTCACCATGAGGAGAGCGTTTCCGGTGTTCGTCGTAAATGTAGCGCACCTGCGGTAGCTTCATTACTCAGTTTTGTTTAAGCGAGTACCCATGCTTTTCCCTCGTAAACGTACGGCGAGATTGCGTCGACCGCGACTGCTGTCGGTGCACCCCCGAAGCGGTCGGTGGTAGCATCGGAAGGGAACGTGAGCATCGAACCGCGGCCGCTGGAGGCGGCACGCAAAACGCCTGGAACCTTTGTCCCTTTACAAATAGTTGGCCATCTTTTGCCGAAGTGACGGATCGGCTTTTCGAACACCCCCCGCAAATTTTCTTTGCAAACGTCCCGGTTTGTTAAGCGTGCTTCGTGTGCTCCGACCCACCGCTTTGCAGACCCACTTAGATAAAAATTGACGTTTACCATTATTATGGTAGGGTCCCACCAGTTATGAGCACTAACCTGGTCATACGTATAGATTGTCTCCCACATCAATTCCGTCTCTTCCACTAAAGGTTCAAGGTTCACCCGGTGTACACAGCCAGGAGTACCCATGCTGACACGGGATCCCCGTTGGTCGCAATTGATGGATCTGACGCCTACGTCTACAGTGGAGATTTGTGCTGCGTAAAGCAGTACCAGAATCCTTCAATGCTTCTCTGGTAATGAAACTCCCGGCCAAGTTTCGTACGGGGACAAAGGCTACGCGAGGGGCGCAACCGCAGATCGGAGGGCATCGGGCGGCCGCCGCTGCTCTGTAACCAGACCGGCAGGCAGGAACACAGTAGCAGCATGCCAGTTCGCACCAAATTTTTTCGCCACTCACAAAATGATAAGTCCATTTGAGCGGCCCACGACACGTAAAGCGAGAGCGCACTGCTGATAAGGCGGCGAGCGTCTGTTTTATCTTACTCCGTGGTCCGTTCATTGCCAAAGGTGCTCTGACCACGCCCCCGGCTGCCCTCCGATCAACACCAGCGCCACAGCGCGACAGCGTACGAAGCTCTTCCGTGGCGTGACGGCGAAGTTTCATGACCAGAAAGATATTGAAGGACTCTGGCAGTACCCCGAACCCCTACCGACATGTTACGGCGAAACATCGGTGGCTCCCGTATCCGGTTGTTTATACTGTAGGAAGGTGCACAGCTGAAGCAGATAGAGCCGGTCGAGCGGCTGCACAGCTCAGATAGAGCCGATAGAGCGGAGTAGACCAGTCTGCAGACGTGTACCGCCTTCGAACTCTTCTTTCGGCAGGCTGAATATCCTGAAACATGCATGGCTCCCACTTCTTTTCATCGGTGTCTAATGATACAGAGTGATATCGATGACCAAACCAACTTCACGAGCCCGCACATTCCTCCAACCACTGTTGTACTGAACGTGTCCGGTTGGGCACAATGCCCCACACCTCGGCAAAGTATTAAACTATAATTACCACTTACGCTTACAGCTGAGCTTACAAGCCTTCCACGAACCGTACAACCTTTAACTCCGCCATTTCTTCAATCATTTCGCCTTTGTTTCTTACATTCCCATAAAATTCCTTTACCCTTGACCAAGAAAGTCATTCTTTACTCATGTTATGTACATATATTTCCTTTTAAATAGTTTCAAGCAAAATCATCATCATCATTTTCAGCCTACCTACGCCCAGTGCAGGGTGAAGGCCCCTAACATAGATATCTAATTATCCCGGTCCTGTGCTAACTGCGACCAGTTTCTCCCCGCAAACGACTGGATCGCGTATGCCCATTTCACCTTCAGCCGCCCCTGCAACGCTCGCCTTCTCTAGGCGTTCCCTCTGTTACCGTTAATGTCCAACGGTTACCTTGCCGTCGCATTAGATTACTGCCTACATCCATTTTTTCTCTTTAATTTCTACCGTTATGTCCTCAACGCGCGTTTGTTCCCTGACCCACTCCGCTGTCTTCGTGTCCCTTAATGTTACGCCTATCATATTCGGCTCCATTTTCCGCTGAGTCGTCCTCAATTTAAGTTGAACCCTCTAAGTGAGCCTCCAAGTTTCTGCCTCTAGGTGAATTCCGTTAAGATGCATTGTTCACACACTTATTTTCTTCCAGTACAATGGTAGGCTGCCATTTATTATCTGGGAATGTCTGCCGAACACATTCAAACCCATTCTTTCCCTTTTAATTGTCCCTTACTCATGGTTGGGATCCGTGGTCGCAACTTTCACCAACCATGATATGCATATTGCACACTGACAAGAAACTGATCGGGTACAATATACACTAAAACAAAGCCACACAGCTTTCCTTACAGAAAATGTTTACAACTGGTTGATGATTTAACCAACACATGGACGTAGAAAATAGCGTACTGTACAAGACTAATATATCAGAATAACACATACAAACACACGATGACCATAGTTTACCATATATGTAGCGCCAGATGCTTATGCTAAATAAAGAGACATTTCCAGAATTTGCGTTTCGAAAGTTTTACAAATGTGTTCATCAGGTAGTGCTCGTGATTGATGTGCTTAGTTTGCTCCAGTCTCTTATCGCTAGAGGGAAAAATGAGTTCTTTATATATTTTGTGCGTCAAGGGAATTCTGTGAGGTAGGAAGACTAATTTTTACGCGTAGGTCCTGTCTGTACGACCGAGATATCGTTTGTAGTGCTAATGTGTATCTAATTACGAAGGAATTCAAAAGTAAACTTTAACCGCGTTAATTTCGCCCTCATTTGCATGGTAAGCAATTCAGCTCTTTTAATAACTCACAAGGGGACTGTTATTTTGCATGTTAAATACAAATCTAACCGCTTTCTTTTGTATTGCTTTAGCATTGTTAATATTCATATTTCAGACGGCAACCAAACGACGTTAGCCTATTCTATGATTGGCTTCCCAAATTTGTTGCCCGCAAGCACGTTTTTCTCGCGTGGCGGAAGCCGCAGCCGGCACCTGATAAAAATAGCGTTTCAGAGTGGATGACGTAATGTCGTGCGTCATAGTTAGTCTTTCGTATCTATTCTCTGTACCCATGGTGAGGGGCATGTCGGTTATCGTGTACGAAACGTCAGAAAACATTTTTTTTGTTAACATAAAAAATGTATATTTCTGTATGTTTATATTCAGCTGGCAATCATCACACATTTTTAAATTAGATTTTATTGTTTCATTTAGAGTAGTATCATCATCACGTGAACTAATTTCTCGGTATATATTGCAATCATCAGCAAAAAGCCTGATTTTTGTTCTGGGTTTGGCAAATAGGTCGTTTATCTAAATGAGGAAGAGAACCCGTGCCAGGACTCTACCCTGGTACTCCTGAAGTGATAGGGAGAAATTCGGAAGCTTCTCATCGGACTATTAGAATCTGCTGCCAATCGGCCAAGTAGTCAATACTCCAGTTAACAATGAGACCAGCGCCTAACGTGTATTCAAGTGAACTGATTAGTTTTTGTGTGGTACACGATCAAACTATTTGGATAGCCGCAAAAATAAATCTATTTTATTTTGACTGTCAAGGATTAGCGATGAATTATGGGTGGCCTGTAACAGCTGAGTGGTCATAGAGAGTCTTATCCTAAAGCCATGTTGGCAAGGGGTCAAAAAGCGCTCACGTTTAAGGTGCGTTATTGTGAGTTTTAGGATTACGTGTTCAAGGATCTTACTCGGCGAAGAAAGTAGTTCTGAAATTAGGAACATTTGTTTTGTTTCCCGACATGTGTACCACAAATATTTTAGCCAGCTTTATTTCTTTGGGTAGTGTACCCATAAAAATGACTTAAGCAGGCATAAGTATTTTGATACCCACTCAGAGTACCTTCAAAAATTGTTTTTGGCAAGGTATTAGTTCCACTGGCTTTCCTTGCTGCTATGGTTAATAAAATATCCAATTCTCCGGCTTCGTTTATCGTTAAAGACCGTACAGTATTTTGACCAAACGAGCCGATGAGTGGCAAGTTACCATCACCGACTGTCAAGACAGACTGAAGCTAATTGCTATGAAAGTTTCCTGTTTGGGCGTTGTCTTCAGCTGATGTGGGTCGCTCATTACGTTTTTGTGGTTCAAGTAGCTCAGATAATTCATAGGAGCGCTCTTTATAAAGACAGGTGGTGGTGTTAGTGAAGTAATTAGGCTTTGCCGTCTTTATATTGAATTGAAGATTGGTAATGGCATTGGCAAGTTAGTTCACGCTTGCTTGGTGAGGACTTGTTTTTCGTGCTTTTTAAGCCGTTTTAGGATTTGTTTGGATTGGATATAATTGCACGTATTCCATGGGTTTCCTTTATTAAACTTCTTGCATTTGGTTGGGACGTAGGGATTAATAAAAGTAAAACGAGACCTTTAAATTTGTGTCAGAGTGTGTCTATATCCAGCAGAAAATCCAGCAGATAATGCATCTGCTGGCTTTTTGTTCGCGAGATCTTTGAAGCCGTCGTATTTCTGATAAAGTGGTGATCAGATGGTCAAGTATGTTTGTATCACCCGCAGTGATAAAATATTGATACGTTATCGATCGTAGCCAAGGAATCAATTCGCCTTCGTCCGTCATGGAGCAATACGCCAGGTGGTGGTCTGATATTCTTTCAAATGTATTTATTTTATGCGCTTAGGAAGTAGTAGTAGCTTTTAATCAATAAAGTCCCTCCCTATTAATTACTCAAGTTCATTGTCTTTAAAGAAGAAAGGGCACAACAGCTGCACCTTGCCAATACTCCCCTACGGGCAGGAACTTGCAAGCTCAATCAAAGGGTTCAACTTAAATCGAGGACGACTCAGGGTGCAATGGAACGGAAAAGAATAAATTTAAGAATAAACGACAAGAACAGAGCGGAGTGCGTGAGGGAACAAACGCGTGTTGACGACATATTAGTAGAAATTAAGAAGAAATGGGTGCGGGCCGGGCAAGTAATGTGAAGGTAAGATAACCGTTGATCATTAAGGATTACAGAGTGGACCGCTAGAGAAGGCAAACGTGGCCGGGGGAGGCAGAAAGTTAGATGGGGAGTTAAGATAAAGTTTGCGCGGATAAAATGGTCGCAGGTAGAACAGGACCGGAATAAATAGAGATGCATGGGAGAGGCCTTTGCTCTGCAGTGGGCAGCGGTAGGCTGGTGATGATGGTGAGGAGGACGATATTGAATAAAAAAGATTAGACGTTGTTCCTTGCGTTCGAGGGGGTTGCTTGATTACTTGATGGAGGTTAACAGCTAGAATAATATCGGACACTATTTTAGAGTTCACAGAATGACGCGGCATTTAAATCAGTAAAAAATTTAAATCGGTAAGGGACATTTAAATCGCTAAAAAAGGATACGCCTAGCGCGTTTTAGGTGTGTAGCCATATAGTTATACGGGGAGCGAGAGAACATCAGGATCGCTTGAGGGCCTACAATAAACGCACGCAGCAGCGACAGTCTGAGAGCATATTTTTAGTTTACAAAAACTGCTTGCAGGTTTTCTACATCTCAGACCAGAGCGAAAGGGATATTGTTCTTTAGTAAAATGGTACAGCCCGCCTCCAGTGTGTCAATCTTTTCTTACGAGGGGCGAATTTGGCGTTGTTATCTCGTCATCCGTGATATCAGCTGTTAGCGATGTCTCTGTTATTGCTACAAAGCCAGGTTAGAGTCCCAACAGTAATGATTCAATTTTATTATATTTGTTATGAATGCTGCGGGAATTTACGCTAATGAAGCTCATTTCGGCAGCTGTTTTGGTCGTCTGAACCTTAGAACTGGTAGTGTAGAGGGTATAGCGATCAGATCGTTGTCTTGCTGGCTTTGTAATGGCGCAGTAATGTTGGGGCCTACTTTTAGAGGACGACTTTACTGCTCCCAATAGCCCAATAAAAGTGCTTATCGTTTAGCCAAAGTTTGTCACAAGCCAGCGCCATTTTATCTTCAGCTTATTTTTTGGTTTTGTGTAATTTAACAGCTTCTTCCTGATATCCCGATGTTTGTCTGGGTAATCTTCACTAATCGAGTAATTCGTCACTTTAAATTTTTAACATCGTGTGAGAAAGGTGACTTTTTTCGCGAAAGTCACTTTATTTAGGAATTATCGGTCTATGTTTGTTGGGTCGAGGCTTTCCTAGAAAGTTGATTTTTTCGATGACAGCATAGGAATTTTAGGAATATCTGTAATAATGGTCTCAATTATTAGCTGAGCAAAGCTAGCACTGTTTTATTTCCCACTTTCCGGGACGCCAACCACAAGCAGAATTGACCTTCTTGGCCCATTTTTGAGGTCATCAATCTTCTGGTAATATTTATTTATTTATTTATTTATTTATTTATTATTTATTTATTTATACCCTCAGGGCTTACAGGAAGCGTTATAGAGGGGAGGGGCTACATCAGTAGTGGAATATAAGACACGTAAATAAAGTTTTGCACAGTAGTTTTGTAGGTGCGCGACTTGGTCTGCACAGAAGACTATTTTTTGTTAAGAAAAGCAAAGGTTTCAAGCTTAGTTTCGATAGAATTTATCCATTTTTTTCTTAACCTCTTCGAAGTCAAGAAAGTTACTTCAAATTGTCTCAAAAGAAAGGCCAGGTCGCTGCCGGATTTGTCTCTATATCGTGTCCAAGTAACCACAGTTGTTAGTGTACGAATCCAAGTCACGAAACAACGAATAAATCAGCCATGGGAATGGCAACACGATCAGACAGACATTACTTGTACGGATGCATTTGCCATAACTTTTAACTGTAAAGCCCCTTACGGGCTCGGGCTATCAGCGTCTGGTGTCGTCATCGTCGTAACAGTGGTCTGATGTAGTCATGGTACCAAAACAACGGCATACTCATTCACGCCTCGTGGTGGAACGCTTCGTGCTTCAAATGCACGTGACATTTACAGCAAAGCGGTATACCTCTACGCCCCAACAGTTACATGTCCGTTGGCAAAGATCATCTTCCTCTTCGCTGACATAATCGCCACGCACGCAAACCGCTCTATCGAGGGACCTCGGAAATTCGAATTATCTCGTTGGAATGCTCTCGACTGGACTAGAGTGAGTGCTGAAGCACCTACAAATGCAGTCTGCCAATCTGGAGTGACCTGTGATCATTTTTCTGGATTTCACGGCCAAACGTTGTATTCAAAAGTGGGAGACTTACCTCGGCCTATCGCCGACTCTTCCCGCCTGGCCAGCGCCGGCGCCATTCAAGACCCTACGATGCCATACCAACTGAAGGAGGATGAGTGGAATCACCCGGTACAACAACCCAATCAAAGTGATCCACGGAAACTTATCCTCCGAGCGGCTGGGATTCTCCAACTCATTCAAGTAGGGCCTTTTGCAATGTGACACCTGCTGCTATTATTCCTAACAGCAAGTGCCACACCTAAAGGAGCAGTACGCGTGATGACCACGATGGAGCCTTTCAAGAATATCCTAGTCATCACCAGTGATGACGCTACCACCTTAAGGAAGCTACTTAACGTTCCTGACGTAAGCTTCAATCAAGTGAACCACTTCGTCAACGTGTATGGATCATTTGAAACAAGCGAAGGAGTTATCCACAGAGTGGGACTTTGCCCGGACACGGCAACCTTGTAGTAGCTCCTCGTAGCGCCGCAAGGATGTACTATACTCTTCGCAACAATGTTGGGCAATTGGGCAATGCCACGGCAGCGATGATCACGTTTGCGGGAACCTAACTATCCTTCATGGTCAGCCTACGTGGTGCAGTCCACCGCTGCAAACCGCGGCGCCCCAAAGCTCAGATGTTCTATGAATGCCTAGCACTGGGACACAGAGCAGATGTGTGCACCTGCTCAACCCTCCTCAGGTGCATGATTTTAGGCCATTCGTACAAGGATGAGACTCACAAGAGTATCATCAAGTGTGGTAACTGGTTAGGACCACACCGATCGGACGACGCCACATGCACCAAGAAACTCTAAGCAGACGCTGTCGTCAGAAAACAAGCCTATATGAAACGCCTCCACGTCCGTAAGCGCGTTACGTGGACACTACAACGACCTAACCGCAAGAGGAGACCTGCCGACAGTGGACAAGGCCTTACCAAGCCGAGGCCAACAGAAAACCCGAAAACAATTGTAGACTTATCCCCTACCCTTTACAGGGGAACTACACCAACAACGCACAAGGAATAAAGACCGAACAAACCCTCACCACGAAATAAGGCGAGACAGCCTCTCCTCGAAAACAAATTATCCGAATATACAGAGACACCCTTACTCCGCGTACAGCTCCCACAACCCCAATATATAAATCGCAAGCATACCAGCAACACGTAAGATCACAACCGCCATATCCACCTGGCACTCAACTCATGAAAAATACTTTTAGGGATACATCATCCGAGGATACCGAACAGAGAACGACGAAGCACTAGTCGCCACCCCCGGAAGAGATAACTTCCACATTCCGGGCATTCATGGAAAAAACGCGTTACGAAATGCAGCTTATAAACAACACATAACCGAAATAAATCAAACTGAGCAATCACAAATAAAAAGTCATACAAAGGAACTCGACCAACCCAGGGAACAGCAAAATACAGGCACTCAAGGCTGAACTCGATGCTCTCACGCAGAAACTCAATGGACCGAGGCTTCAGAATCTTGCAACGCTCCCTACGATTCTTCCTCACTTTTTAGACGTCAATAAAATATTATATCTCATTCGGTTACCCCAAATGCCAAGCCACCAAGAATACACCAATACACTGCATGCTTCGCCCCTCCAGGTGTCATGTTAGTGGAGATGGCCCGGCATTTTTTCTCACCTGCCTAAAAAACATGAACGTATTATGGCTGCGCTTTCCAGCGCTACCGGGCGCATGAGCCAAGCTATGCTCGCTGACAGATTTTGTATCCCGCCAAGCCTACTCCGCCACAAGGATAGCGCTGTGGTGGGCGCCGGCGATAACCGTCGCTGACTACAGCGGTCCTTCTACGAGTTGTAATTCGAGATTGCTGGCACGGTTGGCACGTGCGGCATTGTCGCGTAGATCAGCTGCGTCGCTTGGGACGAGTCCAGCTATTCTGCACATTAGTTTTCAAGTAGAAGTGCGGTAGCGAAACACTGCATAGAAACCTTGAACTGAGTACGGCTCCGCTTTCCAGCGACGCTCCAGTGCCCATAAACCAGGCGGTGTTTTCTGCCAGATTTTGTGGTCGGCCAAGCCCACTTCCCGACCAGAATATCGTTGTGATGAGCGCAGTAGGTTGTCTTCATACTTCGCACAACTGGACTACGCTATGCAAGCGGCGTATGAAACGCGGCAAATACGGTGGGCGATGTTGAAGGGGATAGTAACCATCATATATCAAAGACGGGAACTATCAGGCACAACCTGGCTGCGGAGAACCTATTCATTCTCCAAAGACTCACATGTACACCCCTCAGCTTACGGGCTTTGGCTCGGAAGCAAAAGAACGACGAAACATTCACATGATCTCGGCTCGTTATAGATATGATAAAGGATGACCGTTTTGAATAGGACCAAATTAGTTACCTAATTCATGCACCAGCATGAAAGCGCGTATATTTTTACTGTTTCCATAAAGAATATGAAATACGCAAAAGCCGAACAGTTATTATATTTTCGCTTTGACCACGTCATAACAATCCCACCTGTTTTAGTCTACCTTCAAAAAAGACAAGTGCAGGCTACTACTTGGTTGCATTCACCCGAAACTTTTGTCACAGCCAAATTACTGGGCATTCGCAATGCTACAGGTATAAAGGCTTGGCTTGGTCATTCATTACGAATGAAACGGTCAACCTCTGGTGAACCAATAGTTCACATTTTTGGTAATTGTGGCTTCTGAGAAGTTGGCATGGCAAAGCATTTCAAGTCGATCCTTCTTTAACTAGGTACTGGCCCATTTTATTTGATAGCATTACTAAGCAGAATATATTAACCTCCATAAAGAAACAATTCCGACAGGATTTGAATCCACAGCGAACATAATTTTCCCTCTTTTGTCTCTCCACAAGTCCGTCTTAGTATGCTGTAGTGCTTGCTCCTCTCACTTTGGATAGGTTCGCTTGCGTCCTTCCAAGAGTTGCTTCTGCTGAGCAATTGAGAGTTGCTTCGGCCTATTGGCTTGATGTGAAGCGCCAACCTCTATACTTCACTTCCAGCAATTTTTCCAACGCATCAAAACTGTTCCGTCAGCAAGATTACGCTTTATATTGAATCGGTAAAGGAGACCTTCCTTCTATTCTCGATTTTTTAGGCACCGAAACGTTTCTGCAGCTTTCCTGTTAAAACACAACCCCTCGACTTGACATAAACTTGACAGTAGTAGATCAATAAATTACGAAGGTTCGTGGTGCCGTATAATAAAACCAACGAATTCATCACAAATTATAAGAAAATCAGTGCCACAGTGAATGTCCAAATATCCTTCTCGAGATAGACTCGTGAATGAAAACTAGTTGCTTGTGTGGTGGACGCCTTCCTGGAGAAGTGAAATACAGGTGTTTGTGTTGCGTTGTACTAGTGGTAGAAAAATACAAAATTTCGGCAAAGCCTAAATTGCGATAGTGTTACTAGGCCTTCACCAGGTTGCGGTACGGTGAAAATGTAGCAGCAGGAGCGAATATGCGTGTGTCAATATAGGGCAACACTGCTGCTCTTCCTTTATTTGTCTCCTCGTCACTGTCCCCCTTCAAGAAGCGTCAGCAAAAAACGTTGCCTTTTTACGAACGATACACAGACAAGCATTGTGCGCTGTGGCGATTGCTTGAGCCGACAGTGATTGCTGAAGAAAAAAGCATTGTTTGTGAAGAGGGATGGCATATATAAAAAGGTTTTTTTAACAATGCGCAGGCTTTGCGCTTGTTTCAAGCAGTGGACCTAAGTGGCGGTCAACAACATGACGGGACTGTGCCTCACCGTGGTTTTATGTACAGTTTGTTAGCTATATATTCTGTTTTCCCCGAAAAAGCTCAATGAAACTTACAATGATAATATGCACTTGCCAAGCTCTTCTCACATTGTGAGCGAAGTTCTATAAAAAAATGAAAAGACAGGTAGATGTGTATGCACGCTCCAAGGATGTTACCGACTTTTACAGGATATGTGCTCCCAAACACTCGGCGCGAGGTTTGAAAACCTTTAGGCTATGGGACACACTAAACAAGATTCGTTTCGTTTCACCAGAAAACAAGTGGCATCTGGTGGTTTCTAAACGAGACTGCAGCAAAGAAAGTGCCAAACCTCCAAGATTAGGGACGGGATAAAGTCAAGCAGCGTGCCGTGCATGGGTATCTGGCGAGGAATGCATAGCCCTTTATAAGCATTTCTCTGACGAAAAATAACCTGTAAAAAGTCAGCAGGAAACAATGGCAAAATTTCCTTCTGCCAGAATCATGCCGGCGTAAACATTCGGAACAAGACGTGGCAAGACACTGCTGACCATATTTGAACCACAGTGTCATGAAAAGCCGAATTACTGATTTTTACCAGGATTGTCACGTGTGGTTACAACCACAAATATTCATTAAAATAATTTTGTCAAAAGCAACAACGTTAATAGGTAACTCGTAACCGAAGTAGCGAAGGACGACAATATGTTGAGGCACCGGAAAATATTTCGTGGGGAAGAAAGCACTTGAAAAGCAGTATGCCCGAAGTTACGGTGAAGGCTGGGCTGAACTTTCTATGCTAATAAACGAAACCTTTGAGATGAAGATGTAAAGTTTCTGTCTGCGAACGAGTAAACAAACCGCGCGCCTACAGACTTGCTGTCCTTTGGTTTTCCGCTTGTTATAACTAACGCGTGAAATCAATACGCTCACGACAGCGCGGATCGTTATTCAAATCTGACACTAAGATATCGGGAGCCCTTTCCGTCCAGGAGTGAAGCTTACCTGCGCAAAGATTCCGTTTTTTTTTTCTTGAATTAAGAAACACGGCCATGTATATTTAGATGCACTGCAGGGCATTTCAGTCATCTAATTTATTATAAAAAACACTGTCGCAACCTAAATTCGAATCTTTTATTCCTCATCACTAAGCCCCGTAAATTATGTACAAGGTGCTTTCAAAGAAAAAGTTTCGAGATTGCGGTGTTTATAAAAGTGAGATTCATGCAGTAACATAGGTATTATAATGAGTGAGAGAGTTTCAGGTCCACTGATTCTGGTTGACGCAGAACTGAAGCCGAAACCGGAACAAATCCAATACAAAGGAGCGGGAGCTTGTCGAGTACGATCATGATCTTCTTGGCTGCCCCGCTTCTTCCGCTATAGACCGACGCCATGCTGCTTGATCGCCTTCATGTGCTTAACTTAAAAAAAACCGGATTACAGTAGATATTTAATACTCGCAGAACGTTTGCGCTCAACTAAAGCAGATCTTTCTGCAATGTCGTACACTTCCGAAATATATAACAGCATATTTTCGGCGAGAAACAATGATGGCGAGCCCCCATAAACAGGAAACTGGGATCAACAACCACCTAACGGCATGAAAAACACACGAACAAACCTAGAAATTCGGGAAGGCAGTGAACTTTGCTTACGTGATGCTTTCTGTACGCCTTACCGTGCGATTAGACATGTTTGATTGTTGGTTGGTTCTGCAAGCATTTATTTCTCGCGCAATGGTTATGTGCCTTGAGTGTAGGCGGGTAATCTTTGCGTTCCAGGAGTTGCGATAACGGTGGCTGGTGGCGCTTTCAGCTGAAGCAAGATCCTGCCTCTTTACACACACTGCGGCGTTTTAGTTTGCAATTTCGTCTATTTCTGAGGCGCACTTCCTTCAGTGATCACAAACTTCCGAGGACATGGTGGAACCCTCAGCTCAGACGTGAAGAAATTTGTTCAGCGGTGCAACTCTCCCTTTATTACCATGACCATTATGCGTGTCCAATGACGTGTTCTTTGTGTTATAACTCAAACGCTTCGCGAATTCAACTTTTTATCAACAGATATTACGCAATAGTTTATAGCCCCTACGGTAGTTTTGTAATTATCATGCTCAAAATACCCATGTAGGCCTGCAGAATTGGGACTGCGCCCCCCAATTATCCTTCCTACTACCCTTTAAAATTTGTTTACTTTAATTTTTCCTCTGTTACCACGACTGGAATGCTTGGCCGAAAGTACCGGCTCGCAATAAAGATCCATTTTTAGCGTTAACATGTCTTCCTTGGGTTCCAATTTGCAGTGTTAAATAGTCCTAGCAGCCTTTCCTTGGAGCTATTGTATCCTTTGAAGACCTTGCTATAGTATTTTTTGGTTTGTGTCGCATTCGTTTATTCCTTGATTTTTGTTTCCTCCTTTTTTGCACTCGTGAGGCAGAAAAGAATGTTTTCTCCCCTTTGTTTCTTTGCTCATTTTCTTTGTGAGCACTACAAATTTACTCTTATGGTAAACATGCTTTGGTAGTTTCGTTATTAGCATGTTTAAGTATACTTTGACCTCTCAATACACGTCTTATACAAACGCGTTCAATGCGAGGGCCGTGGCGTATTTAGTACTTCTACCTTTGTTTTCTTCAAACAAACGCTGCGACTACGAGAAATCCACAGTATTGAGAGTCATCCCTAAATGGGTTGCATCAGTTGGTCCATATTGGAGAATTTATAGTGACTGCATTCAGATGAATTTTAGGAGACACCTGGTATCCTCTGCAGGCGTCTTTTGTACTTGCACATGCCTAAGGCGGCAAAAAAACTTTACCGAGATGCCCTTTATACCATCTACACAGACACTATTCAAAACACGCTGAATACAAGACAGCGCTCGAAGAATCACAACCACTTCGACCTTCAAGTTCGGAGCGTTTAAACACATAGGCGCATGAATACGCAATACCATACTCAATACATATCGCTTGGTAATATAATTAGTCGTGTAAAGTTCCGCTTGAAGTTTAACTGTGCTGCACACATAAACGGCGTTTACAAAGCCGCGCTTTTTGGTCTTATGTAATTATGGCACGACTTGTAAAACTTTGAAGAGGAGTTCTCTGAAAACAGCAGTTGTTTTTGAAGAACACTGTATAGCATGTGCAATGGATGTATGTAAATACTGATCTGAGCTCGCAAGTTTTTTGTAAATGAATCCAGAAAAAAACTATATATCAAGCAGGGTTCAGGACGGCTTCTTCCCGTTACAAGCCTACACATCGCAGGAATTGTTTCATGTCGGCGTAGGTGCGGATTCCATTTTCAGGCATGTTCTCTAAACGGACAATAATCTTACGGAGCGGTTGAAAACTGCTGCAAACAAAATTTAATAAATTTCAGCTCGCGAAACTTGCATTTGCACGCATGCCGGGGTGCGCCCGTAGGTCCATTTTATTCCTCGTGGCGTATACATATATATCAACGGCACTAATTTTACCCCTTAGAGTTCAACATGAGGTAAAGTCTGCAATGAATGACTATCATTTTTTCCTTGTGCAGGGTTCCACAAATATGTATAACTTGACTGAATAATTCAAGTTGTGTGTCTGCGTGAAACAAATCGGAGAAAATACTTATTGTTTTGTCAATAATCAATCTTTTTTCCTGATATGGGTTTCAGTTGCCACGTTTGGCCACGCACACAAAAATAAAAGTGACCCATATACCTCCGACATCCATGTTCTTCCATTTTGACATTATATTCTCATTCGTTATTGTTTTCGACAGCTTGCGGAATAAGTGATTGATTGAATGGTGTACAGAGCGACACAGGTGTACGGCTTTTTTTTCAAAACAGGACGCATTGGAGCGCAGCGTTATGGAGAAGCAAAATTGTCTACAGCCGGTGCAGTCCTTCGAAGATATGCGCTTATTACCGAATCGTTGAATGGCGTCTCATTACTTCCATATTGGACTACCCTACAACCATCATTGACTGATTGTTGGTTTTAACGCGCCGACACAACGGAGACGATGAGGCGCGCTGCAGTGAAGAGCTCAGGATTAATTTTGACCACCTGGGGATCTTTAACGTGTGCCAAAATCTCGTACACACGGGCGTTTTTGCTTTTCGCATCCATCAGAAAAGCGATCGCCGTGGCCGGGAATTCAACCCGCGACCTCATGCCTACCACAATCATAATTGTTTGCATAAGTCAGTACATTTTCTATATCACAAGGTGAGGTGGTGTCCAATCACAAGCTAACAGTGTTTAAAATTTAAAAGTACGGCTTGCCAAGTGCTTTATTCCCCTTCGGAACAAGGGCATATTGCTCACTATATTCTTCATATTCTTCTCCATGGGCATATTCGTCGGCATATTGTTCACTGCTTTGCAAGAGTTTGTAACAATAGAGGTATTTAAGCTTTTAATTCTGCCGTGGAACGTTACCAGAAAACTATCAGCTTCGACGAAGTTTGGGTAGTGAAAATGCTAGGCCAAGAACTGGGACGGAATGTGACCAGGACGAAAGAAGCCCACGAGCAGGTGTTGGGAATGCATGCCTCAACAAATAAATGGGGTTAGAAGGTCTCCCTAATGAAACCCGGGACCTTTACGGGGTTAGCAGTGGCGGGCAGCAGTAAGTTGTTCAGACAAATGCAAAGGGGAAAAAATGTTGTGTTGGCACGCGGTGCGCGACCCCTACAAAGAATCCAGGAAAGATAGGGAACTTCACAATTATTTGAAGCAATGGGTTAATGGTGAAGCGGAAAACAATAAACGTATTACAGAGTTTAGGCTCCCATAGCGGGAAAAAACATTCCATCTCGCCTTCCGAGGCTGTTTCATTACGAGACGGGAAGGCAAGCGCATACATGGGTGCGTGGAGTTGGGAATAAGTGCGAAAAGGACGAAAGAAGCGATAACCTAACCTCCCAAATTAGGTACAAAAAAAAACAATGAAGACACGACTGTGACATGAAACAAATACAGACAAAGTAGGGTGGAAAACGCACCCCATGGTCGTAATCTAACCTGCGTTCCTCTCGGTGGAAAACTGGCTTCATTTATTGCGTTCTTGGCGTGATCTCTCACGTGCTGCTCTCCTCACCAGTTCAAGTGCGTTCGCGCATGAACTGGGAAGCACAGACACCGAGTTGGCGATACAGACGCCGAGTTCTGAAGCCGGGATGGGCGGGGTCTACCGTGTGCTAACCTGGCTCATTTTGGGAGAAATGTGAATTCCCACTGACAAAACGATCCGCGCCTGCCAGTATTGGAGAACTTTCAGCGGCAAGTTGAGAAATTCATGTGAGGTGCAGTGTTGTGCTTAGTTTGCAGATCCACCTTGCAGGCCAGATATCCGCGTAGCTCCGCGCATATCCGCCAGCAGACGAAGCAAAGGAACTCAACACGACTTCGCGTAGCAAGCGTGAAGACACAGCTACCACCGAGTAAGAGAGCACCGTCGCAGCGCTTCCGGCGACATCAGAGGAGGTTCAAGTTGAAGCAGGGGTGTTAAAACATTATAGATCATCATCAATGCTGCACTGATTAGGTCATCATCATTGGTGCCCGTATCACGTGGGAGCAGCTCTCACTCGAGCTGCTTTGTCTTCATCTATTCGCCATCTTTGTAAAATAAAACACCACCGCATCACCGTCACGTCTCGACCCTTGGTGTTTTCTCTAATTTTATATGGTGCCTAAACCCGGGATCGAACCACGGACCTTTGTAAGCAAGATAAAAGAAGTCGATACAGGTACTATCAACAAACATTAATGTTCCGTAACATAGTCTTGGGGCGAAGATATTTGGTCAGTCTCTCGTTCACATCCAGCCCATTTGTGATTTCTTCCTTTTTCCTAATCTTCGGTGTTCGCTTTCTTCTGCTCTTTGCTTTTCTTCTAACCTTCGATATGTGTTTTTCCATGATGGCTACATGAAGAGATGACCCATAGGCATAACAGTTCGCGTTCTTAGCAATGTGAACTGATTTTTATTGTACTCTCAGTGACGTATTGCGTTTGCGCCTAACACAATGTCCTCCACGTTTCTTCGAATTCCGATTTGGTTTGGTGGCCTGGTGAATCTTCGACGTCATTATGATAGCGGCAGCGCCCTTCTTTGATGTCTTTCTTGGAGATGTGCCGCCTTTTGCGGCGTCCCTCAAGCCAAAAAGAAGGTGACCGGTCGTTATGTTGTATGGGATTTTATGGATATCGAGTTCCCTCCTGTCGCTGCGAAAACTCTCTGACACTTGGGCACGCTTGTCTCGTGGTGACCACTTCATAATGTCCGATGCAGGTTTCCTTACTTTTCCGCGGAGTTCATTTTTTTCACTCTTGCACAATTCGTTTTGCATACCGTTTCTATGAGATCTCATGGCTGCATACGTACGTGCAGAAAAGGGTTCAAGCACTTCGGTCATCGGTATTTCAGCGGTGACACCTTCTGAAGCCAGCTCCTCATCCAGGTTGTTTTCTTCTGATGATCGTGTAGCCGACAAGGATTGCAGTGGTTCTTGTTGGGTTTCTATTTGCTGCTGTTGTGGCGTTCCCATACCATCGTGTCTTCCGTTTCGATCGAGGGAGGCACAATCGTCTGGCGCATCGCAGACGTAGTCTCAGCAGAGTAGTTCTTCATAGACGCGTTCAGTGTCGTTCGGGCTGGTAACGCGGGCATGTTTGAAACTTCTTGAGGTCGATTACCTGTTACTGTAATACACATCAATGTTTTTGCTGTAGTTTGTTGGCGAAGTCTTAGTTCCAATAACGCGATAATCCTGTGCGCTTCTTTCACCAACTCTAGAGCTTCGTAGTGGTGGCCGGCAATTGCGGTTCCGCAAGCAAGGGCATCCAGCTTCTCACTGATAGCAGCAAGTCGTTCGGCACTGTGCTGGAGCCTCGCCATCGAAACAGCGGCCTCGACGTCTTTGGCTTCCTCAAGAGTGGGCGTCAATTCAGCGATAAGCTTTCGAATGAAATCAAAAAGGCTTCTTTGAGCAATCTTCAGTCGGTTTATCAGCCTCGACACCTCCTGGCGTTGGGGTGAGAAATGCGGTCCAAGAATAGATTTCCGCTCCATGGCTCACCTCGTCTTGTCGCTGGATGTCCCGCGAAGAAGGCCCTCCTGCGACGCAGAGTTATCCGATCTTTGGCCTATTAGAAGGAGGAAGATCCCTCGATGCCGACGACTGGCCGCTGGGATGGAAAGAGCTATGGTGGTGCTACCGAAAGGCGAGCGACTTGATGGCTAGATGACACGACGATGCAACCTCACCTCCGACGACTGCCCGATGGGTCCAGAAACCAATTTGGTGAAAGGTGAGGCGCTAATGCTCAGTGCGTAAAGGAACATGCATTACCAGAACAGAGTGATCCCGTGTGTACGATACGTCTTGATAAACTGAAAACAAAAACAGAAGAGGTGCGGTTGATTGCTCGAGAACTACGCACAGACGTCGAAGCGGCACTACGGTTGACCACAAAGACCAACGATGTTTACGATGCCTTGAGGAGTTTCATGCGACAGTTGCGAAAAACAGAAAATCTCTTGAGATAGCTTTACCAGGAAATTGAATCATTCATCGACACTGATTTCCTGGATGACGATTATGCTAGCAACATTGATTGTGAAGATGAAATTACTTTTGTCATGATCGGATTACACTATCAACTGAAAACCATGATGTTCGTCCCCAAAGAACAGTGCGAAAAATTGAGAAAGGGCATTTATCGACAAACTTCAAGGAGTTTTTTATTGACTGAACGGTGCTAAGACCAACATGATTTGAAAAACCCTGATGAAGAAGCTTCGACGACAAGAACTACGCATCTGTCAAATGTCCTGCCCCAAGTACAGATTGAGACTATGATCTGCTCTTTGGCAGGAAGTGACAGTCAGTCAAAAATAGCAGGTTTTGTGTTCCCTTTAAGAGTTCCCGGAAAGGAACGCGATTGAGACAGGCTGGTGCTCTACAGGCGTAACAGTGGAACACGCACCGTATGCAGTGTGTGGGCAAACTAAAACCATGGACACTTTTCCTCAGAAAAAGGAAACAACAGTACATGGCAGACATCATCGGAAGGACAACAAGGCATCTGTCCGTAACCGAAATACGATACTACAGAGACTGAGAAAGGGCCGGCAGTCTTCAAGACATTGTTGTCAGGGCGCAGCGAAGAAAGCTGAGAAACTTGCATCCGAGTACAAGACTGTCGAAGACTGGTTTCGTATTGCAGCCTGGCTGCGTCTTCTGCACCGACATTCTTGGCGTGTCTTCAAAAGACATCACCTGTGACAGTCTCAGCTTCTGACTGGCCTACCTGACCGGACCGGAATGAACGGACGCGGACTGACGACGGCTTCGTTGTGGCCGGGGAAGATGTTAAAACTTTATAGATCATCATCATTGCTGCACTGATGAGATCATCATCATCGGGGTCTGTATCAGGCGGGGGCAGCTCTCGCTCGAGCTGCTTCGTCTTCATCTAGTCGCCAACTTTGTAAAATATAACACTACCGCATCACCGGAACGTGTCGGCCCTTGCTCTTTCCTCTAATTTGATAAGGGGGGAGGGGGGAACCTGCTTCTGGGCTATTTAAACGGGTGCTTTGACTGCTGACACTTCTTGTGAACGTTCTAGAATTGCGTGCGGAGCCAAGACGGGGTGACAATAATAACATGGAAAAAGCAGCGGGCATTTATTTGCCCGCACGTTTACGAGAGCCTTAGGAACAGAAGTTCCCACATTCAGATAGATTTACTAATTAATATTCCCTAATTGCATCGTAATATAGGTGACAATGTTAGGCGCGGTGTACAGAGGTTTCTTCTCGTGCATAATTCTCTGCGCCAAATGCTCACGTACAATGCGGTGTTTATTTTGGGTTCTGTTTATGCGCCAGCTCTATCGCTATGCAATTGGTGTAGAGCTAATACTAATTTTTGTGAACGTTCGTCACTGCTCAATTTATTTTCTCTCCGCTCTGTTGCTCCCGGCGCTCTTATTAAAACACAAGATTACACGCCAACTTACAAATGCATACTGTGAAGCTAACACAATCCTTCGCAACCGAAATGCAGAAAGGAATGCTTTTTTCTAAGCGCGCTCGCTGCCATTCGCTGCCAGCCGCAATATGGCAATAGTTCTAGGGCGCTGTCCCAGAAGGCCCGAGTTCCGCCTACTCCCGAGTTTCCAGCTGCTTGGGGTATGGAAGTGCAGGTAGTAGAGAATTCGATACACTCTAGTGAAACCGCCGGAATCGCGCGCAGCAGGTCTGGCACATTCAGGGCGCTGTATTGGGGCCGCTTACGTTGATAAAGCACGGTTTGTGCTGCCTTTCGCATGCAGCATCATCTGAAATTGATTAGCAACACTCATTCTCTAGCAAGAACCAGTTAACCCGACTGCTAATTGAAATCCCGAGCCTGGCTGTTGGCCACGCCCGGCGTGGGGTGGTCCGTCTTTCTCGGTGTTCTGTTCTTCCACTGAATCTATTTGTTACGTGCCCTTATGGCAGTCCCAGTGCAGCTCTCGCAAGCAAAAACAAAGTAATTAAAGGGGCCAACTATAGAAAAAAGAACGCGCCCGGCTTCCCACCATCAAATATGGCTTTTGTTTACGGCTTGCTTGACTGTGCACGGCAAGCGCTTATTTGTAATTGACCCGTGTCGATAGGGTTTTTGAGCATTGTCGAGTGCGTTTTAGACGTTAACGTTGTGTCATTTGGCATCGACTGTGTTTTCGCGGGGTATGAAGGAGGCTCCCGTGATAAAATCGTGTCGTCTTGGCCTCTGCTATCGGCTCGTACAATAGTGAACTACAGTTCCGAAAGGACATCCCTTCGACTAGGGCACAATTGGCTGACAATGAACAGGGGACTTCATTTTTGTTTTTCCCTAAGTTCTTGTCGCTGCTAGCGGGCATAAAATGACGACTTCGTGGCTACGACCCTATGCTCACACGAAGTGCAAGCAATGGGTGGGTGTGGTTTCATTTGTTGCGCAGCCCCCACGAATGCGCTGGGTGTGTTTGACTGACATTAGAACTCAGAGAAAACTCGGTTATGGTTTTGCACGGCGGAGTTGAACTCGGACGCCTGTGGTGGCCGCTGCTGCGGCGCGATTTTTTTATGGTCGCCGTAGCAGACATATTCCTACCCCGAGAGGTCTTTTAAACGAAGGAGTAATTTCGAGCTCGTTTTTAGCTCACGAAAAGTACTGTGCATTGGTTCTGCAATCGCCTGGATACAGACCAATGTTTGCGACAACTTTGGGATATCTTTCGCTACATGACCGTCGGGGAACAAGTGTACTGTGCACTGCGAGTTCATGCGACGGGTGGGTTCTATACAAAAGCGTTGGCGGCGACTGCACCATCGACCGTCACCAGTCGACCCTCAACCGGTGTGTGCGCAATACGATCAGTGTAGACGTGTTTCCAAGACCTCGCCTTTCTTTTAGTTTGTTTGGCGGACATGGCTTCCACATGTCCTACCGCACGTCTATCCATCTGCAGCCGGAGCGTCCGCTTCAGTTATCGTCTGCTGGCAAAACAGTTTCGAACGGAGAGTGGCATAACTGTGCGTTTTGTTTATCACCAGCGCGGCAGACAGACTCATTCGAGGGGTTGTGTGACGGGCATTTCTTGTAAAAAGGTTACCGGCAGGACCGCCTATACGTATTACATATACTGTAAAGGAGACAGTCCACGCACCGATAGCCGGTTGAAGTGGTTTATGTGCAGGGGTGAAGCCGCTAGGAACGCGGTCCGAGCGTTGAGATGACCTAGCTCGTTTCTCACGCATGCACCATATGTGGTTCATATTCTCCTCCCAACACGTCTTTGGCGCACATCCTCGCGTCTGGATAGGACAAAACCCTACCATTCCCTTCCATATGGTTGATGCTGGTACGACGCATGCCCCGATAGCTCGTTGGCCAGTTGCATCTGTTCATTATCCTCGCTACAATACAATAAACGGCACGTGCGTATCGTCACCGCCGATATTTACACATTTCAACGAATTTCGTTCAGTGTCACCATCGTATGGCAGGAAGCAGAGCGTAGAAAGCGAGTAAAGGGGAGAGCTAAGAATTAAAGTAACCGAGTGACACCAGAGCGTGGTTAAGCGGGAGTAAGACGGGCGCGAAAGAAGAGAGGGTTTTGAGGGGATCGAAAAAAAACGACTGTGGAGAGCTTATTCCACCAAAAGCGGAGTACACCAAAATAATATAAATCAAAGAAATCTGAAAAGTTGTCCTTGTTGCTAATCCTTCCTTCGTAAAACATGGCCACTTCGGGGATTGGCCGGCAATTGGGAGCTTTGAGGAACTAATGTGCCGGTTCGGAAAATTCATAATACTGTGAATTTGAAAAGTAACAGTTGTAGAATAGTGCGTGCAGAGTGAAGCGCGAACATGATGTCACGGGAGTAGGACGGGTACCCGCCGCGGTGGCTCAGTGGCGAAGGCGTTGCGCTGCTGAGCACGAGGTCGCGGGTTCGATTCCCGACCGCGGCGGCCGCTTTTCTGATGAAGGCGAAAAGCAAAAACGCCCGTGTGTATGAGATTTCGGCGCACGTTAAAGATCCCCAGGTGGTCAAAATTAATCCGGAGCCCTCCACTACGGCGCGCCTCATCACCTGCGTTGCATCGGCGCGTTAAACCCCACAATCAATCCATCAAATCAGTAGGACGGGTGCACACCATCCTCGCAGGACAAATCTAGGGAGACTGTGGTGTGCCCCAGTCTGCTGGCGCAGTAAGACGAACAAAGGAAACAAAAGAAACTGACGCAAACACGTTATAGCAGAAAGGAAGCCGTTTATTATAATTCGTGCCAAAAGACAAAGAAATGAAAGGGAGCAATAGGCGCAAGTAAATGTATTACAAAAAACATTTGCTAATAAGGAAACCATCGTGCCAGTGAAGATTAAGCACAAAGGTAAAAGAGGCGACGAAACACACGCTACGACAAAACACACAGGCTTTCGCAATGAAAGCGCATAAACAGACAGGGCCTCGCCGAAGAAATTTTGTGTCGACAAGCAGAGGGTTTCGGTAACGTAATACTAAAAGAAACTGGTTTTATTGTGGCGCGCTTCCATCACCCAATTTTTTTGTTTGGCTTAGTCGACTATAGTCACGTGATTGCACTGCCGGCCACCGAAGGCAGAAAGAAATTCTTCAGACAAAAAATTTCAAGAAAGAAACTTATATGAACGTCTCGAATAAAAAAAAGGCGATGAAATTTGTTGTCAAATACATATTACTAAATAAAAAGTAATAAAATAAAGTAGCTGGATTTGCTTGCCCCCTGTAGCCACCATTGCAGCAGTGGGACAAAAGAAAGCACTGAAAGCTGCGCGACGCCCTAATGGCGCATCTTTGGAGCGCGCTGCACTTGAGAGGGAGAGAGATGGAGAGAGAGAATCCACTTTATTGGAGCTCTGGTTTTAGGGTGGGGAGTGACCGTCGCTGATAGGGCCGCCACGACGTCGAGGGCCCGACCGGTGACCAGTTCTTGGCAGTCGTGGTCCGAGCACACCAGAGCCTGTTATCAGACGGTGGGGAGGGTAGAGGGGGGAAAGGGTAGCGCGGACATTCGCAGAGCGAGTGATAGAGTGTGTCCGGCGCGTCACACAAGAGGCAGTTGGGAGAGGAAAAGAGGTGAGGGTGCGTATGTAATATTAGAGTGCGGTGAGGAGACGAGTGCGTCGGAAGAAGGCGCCATATGTGCGCAGCCTCGGCGGTGAGGGAGGGGCAGGCGGGAGGAGTGGGAAGTTGTCTGCAAAGGAGGTGGTAATATTGGGTGATGTCCCGGTACGTGAGCAGTACCGAATGGGACATCTCTGGAAAGCCGTGTTTAGGTGTAAAAGAAGCGCCTGCCCGGTGTGTCAAATCTCGGGCTTGGTGGTGGGCAGCCTGAATGCCACCTATGCCGGTGTAGGCCAGGGTCCACAGCAGCGTCATAGGTTCGCAAGGGGGTCGAGTGCGAAGAATTTGCAGGGCCAGTGATGAAATGGTGCCTTTGAGGTAATTTCGGATGGCCGGTTGCGAATGTGATATAATGAGAGGGGTGGGTGTTTGGGTAAGAGCAAGGGCAATTGGCGCCTCCACCGCGGTAACTGAAGTAGAGGTGAGCATCGTGGCGGAAGCTTGCGGGTCGGCGCCTGGTGCTCCTATGACAGCAATGCCAAATGCTGGCGTGCTCGGATACTCAGCCGCGTCTACATATACGACGTTCGGGGAAGGGGGTAGCGTCTGAGATGATCCTGGCCACGGGTTAAATGGCGACCAATGTGGAAGGCTGGATTCATATTGCGAATAAGGGGTTTGATGTGGTTGCTGGAGCGGATTGAGAGAGCGATGGCAGCCATAGAATCGAGTATAATGGGTGGTTCGAGATGCGCTCGTTCAGTAATTCAGCGGGCGGTGGGCGTTAGGGGTAGCGAGTGATTTGGGCAGTGCGGTGTCCTTCGAGTAGCTCCGTCACCGTGTTGTGGAGACCTAGGCTAGAAGTCGTTCGGTAGGGGCGTGTGTAGGCAAGAGAACCGCTGCACGATAGGCACGTCGTAAAGCAGCGTCCAAGGGTGGCTTTCGAGTGAAGGTGAGGGTGGCGTACGGTAGGTGGTAGCAGAAGCGAGAGATGAGGAAGCTATGAAGAAGGCGAAGGCGCTGAGATTCAACGAGGCCGTTTTTACGGGTCGTGATGCGTTTAATGAGGCCAGTGATCTACGTGGTGGAAGTGCAAAGCTGGTTGATGGTGTGTGTGCTGCTGCGAGTTGAGTGTATGATATAGCCAAGGATGCGGACTTGTGAGACATGGGGAATAGTGGTGCCATTGAGCGAGACCTGGATGGTTTCAGCGGCACCGTGTAGGGAGGTAGACCGGGATCGCCGTGGAGGTAATATAAGTAATTCTGATTTGGAGGCAGAGCAGGAGAGACCTGCAGCTTGGGCATGCTGGTGTACGATAGAGGCTCCTTGATTGAGGGTCTCTTCGATCATGGCATCACTACCGCTGGGAACCCATGGTGTGATGTCGTCAGCATAGATTACAGATCGGAGGATGGGGGGGTGTTCAAGTGGGCGAGCGAGAGGTGTCATAGCCAGGGTAAAAAAAAGCGGAGAAAGGACGGCGCCCTGGGGCGTGCCGCGAGAGAGCATAGGAAAAGTTGTGGAGAGGAGTGAGCCGAGGCGCAGTGTAGCAGTGCGGTTAGAAAGGAAGTTTATTATGTAAGTGTGTGTGCGACTGCCAAGATTGTGGTGGCTGACGGAGTCGAGGATGGCGGCGTTGTCAAATTTAGGTGGCTGGGCGAGGATGTCAGCCTGAATCTGAAGCATAGCATCCTGGGTCGAAAGGCCAGGACTAAAACCAATCATATTGGTTGGGACTAGGTGATTCGTGTCGAGGTAGGCTGAAAGGCGAAGGTTGATGACATGCTCTAAGGGTTTGCTTAGGCAGGAAGTGATCGAGAGAGAGAGAGTAAACGTGTTTATTGCAAAAAGCAATGGGGAGGAGTCCTCAGTCCAAGTCTTCTTGAGCTTTCCCCGCCTCAACAGCCCTCTACACCAGCAGGCGCTGGTCATTGAGGTCGGAGCTGGTCAGAGCTCTCTCCCAAGCTCGCGAGAAGGAATGGAGGGATTTCGCGAATGTAGTGTCAGGAAGTGATCCAACCAGGGCGGAGATGTTCAAGTGCAAGAGTTTTGTTGGGTTTAGGATTTCGCGATATGTTTGCGTGTTTCCACGAGCTGGGAAGGGTGCCGTGCTCTCAGTGGTAGTTAAACAGTGATGATGTGATAAACACAAGTACCGTAAAGATGTCGGAGTAGCGTGTTAGTGATAGCGTTCGCACTGGTGCGGTTTGGCGGCGCAGGGAACGTATGGTTACGACACCTCAATAATCAGCAAACCGCACGAATCGCATTTTAAAGCATTTTAATCTTACCCCGAAGTATTATCGTGAGCGTATTATTTTCATGACAGGTCCGCCTTTCCCGAGTTCCGCCCAAACCCGGGCCTTCTGGATTAGCACCCCTGGAATATGAAGAGGCTTGTGCTCTCGGTAGACTTTGAACGGTGACTTGCCAGACCAAGGAGAAATAGAGCAGTGATCGTGCCGAGACGAGCGCAACCAATCTGTTTGGTTGTCGTTGTCGTTGCAGTTGTTGTTGTTCCTCTGTTAATAGCGCATGGCCACTGTGAAGATCGGCCAAATATAGGTGACTATTGAAACAAAAAATATTGCCGTCTAATTACGCTAGTCAAGAAAAATCATTTACAGGCATTTGGAACTTGTTAAAAAATTAGATTTGGAAGCGAGAAAAGAAAGTAGTAACAAAAAACAAATCAAATACAATTGACCACATCTTTCTGCGGGGGGGGAACCATGGGGTAATGCGACGCATCTGGGGGTTGCTTGTTACGGTTGCGCCGACAATCACGGTAGCAGACCTGTTAGTCTCCATTCAAATCATCGGTGGTCATCGGATGTCATTGGAGCGGCGGCGGTGGAGCGACTGAGCGGAGCGGCGCAGTTATCGCGTTTATATGTACCGCGCGTTAACGGTGCGGGGAATGAGAGAGAGCAGCGCATGCGCATGTGTTAACCGAGCGCTAACGCGCGCTGACGCACTGCTGGCATGGCGACAGGAGCGAGCGCTAACGCACAGATGGCGCTGCGGTGAGAGCTGCGGAACACGCAGCTGGCGCGGCGAGGAGAATGGGGGAGAGGCGTGCGGACTACGGACGGACTTCGGAGGGACAAGGCGAGTTAAAGAGATGCGTCGCGTCTAAAAATATGCAGAAATGTATACGTTTGAAGAAATTTCTCAAGTTGCCTCAAAAAACAAATCTTCAATGTGCGCTCATCCGCTGCCTCGTCTTTTTCCAGTGACCCATAATTGTGTACCGAGAGGGCAAGCCTCCATCACCTCTAACAAGTATTTGCATCGTGAGGCTAGTACAGAATGGCCTGAAAGGATCTATTCGAAATCGCCTAATAAATCATTTCTGTATTTCTGTAGCGAAGCATTGCCGTAGCGTCCCAGTTTACTCGGCGGCACAGAAAGATCATCTCGAGCTTCCTAATGCAGGTTTACGTTGCAGCGTTTTAAACGGGTGACGTGACTGGCGACGTGGAGAAATGGTTGGCTTTCGTAAGTTCTGCAATAACGTACTTGGCATCGTTATGGTAACCTAATGACGACAAAAAGGCCTGTGTGTCTGTCGCCGCTCAGCGGGTACAGTCAGGATTTGAAATTAAGACTCAGATAAAGTTTGATATCCTATGTCGTAAGCGCCTGATAAGTATCGTTCGTCGTCCCGCAATTTCACCTGGAATTAAGTCTTCAGATTGCGATTACGAATTAGTAGGGGCGGTCTTTTTTCGCGCGACAGAATGCCTAGAAATCTATTACAAATCGTGCAGAGATATCTGGAGAATTGCGCGGATATACTTAAAGATGGGAGATTAAGAGAAAATGAAGAGGTTTACCCTGTAACCTCGGGGGTAGCGGTCTTGTAATAGTAGGGTACAAACAGTAAACACTCCTGTTTTGTGATCTAAATCAACCCACATAAACACCATAATGGTATCCCTATGGTTTGTATGCTGCTCAAGGTCATTCGTTTGTGGATCGTATTTCATTGCGTGTCTACACTGGGTGCCACACAACCGTAAGTGTGGAATGAGGGTTCATCCCAAGGGCTAACTTCTCTATAGAGACGTGTACTCCTTCCCCTCCACCGTTGTGAACGAGAGTTTCAAGCAAAACGGTGCGGCGCTTTCTGAATGAACATTTCTTAAAATTTCACACCAATTCTGCACGTTTTCTGCGGGTGATGCCAATACTAAGGCGTTCGTTAGGTCCCTTTTTGGTTCCCCCGTACAAAATGACGTCGTAGAGATACCACACGCAGATCTAACATTTTCGGCTTTGTAAAATGGTGTCCATAACCCGCATACGTTGCCAGCGCATTTCCGTTACCAAATAGCATCACAATATTCTTTGAAAAAGTCGTCTGGAGTCATAAAAATTGTTTTTGCAGAATAGATGTAGTGGATGCAGGGACGGATGCAGTAAAATGCACAATCTAGGCAAGTGATTCCGCAATCAATTTGATTCCGTCATCCGTCATCTTTCTTGTTAACTCCAATTTATTCTGCGTCAGCCAACACAAAATTTTCGCAAATTTTATTTATTTCCGATAAGTATAGCACTAGCACACGGTAGGCTAGAACTCTCCCGAATAAATACTTTCTACAAATATGTGTGCTTTGTTCATTTTTTACTACATTCTGATGCAGAGAGCCTGTACAGTGTCTTGCAAGTGAATGTCACATCACCCGTGTTGATTCTTTGGTGCAGACGTAGAAATCGGTAGACGTCGGTTCATCTTGAGAAAAATGGAACCGTGATGGTAGCTCGGCCCGCAAATCTTCAACACCTCCCTGTTCCCATAATGGGAGTCACTTGTTGATTTTACGTTTTAGCTGCAGCTAATATTCATGCCCCTCATTCGCCCGTGGAGGTGAATTCGTGGACGCTTGAATTGATTGATTGATTGATTGATTGATTGATTGATTGATTGATTGATTGATTGATTGATTGATTGATTGATTGATTGATTGATTGATTGATTGATTGATTGATTGATTGATTGATTGATTGATTGATTGATTGTAGGGTTTAACGCGCCGATGCAACGCCGGCGATGATGCGCGCCGTAGTGGAAGGCTCCGGTTTAATTTTGACCCCCCTGGAGATCTTTATCGTGCGCCGAAATCTCGTACACACGGGCGTTTTTGCCTTTAGCCTTCATAAGAAAAGTTACTGCCGCGGCTGGGAATCGAGCCCGCGACCTCGTCGTAAGCAGCGCAAAGCCTTAGCCACTGAGCCACCGTGGCGGGTGACGCTTCAATTCAGATACTGACATGTGTATCACTCTTCGCCAGCTTCAAATCTGTCGCAAGAAGGCCCACTTGAAATGTGGCATTGACTGTGCCCACATGAAACCTTTGGCAACTGCGTGGAAAAATTCGACAAATAGAAGGTGAACAGACACGACCAGCAACAAAAGGTCACTGTGAACTCGTCTTCAGAGACGTTCTACTTGCCGCATTTGGGAGGCGCATGTAATCCGTCCTTCCTGACCAGAAAGTCGTGTGAACGTTCCAGTTTGTTGCTAATTGTACTCTTGAAGTTATGACGCGGCCGGTCAAGACAAGCAGACAAGCATCTCGAAACATTTTCATCTGTTCTATTGCCCTTCACAATGACAAGCGAGAGGCCAGAAGATAAGGAACGGCGAAGCGTGATAAACAGTACGTAAAATGTCTAGACTGTATATTGTACGAGATGACACTTTCGTGCGGGTAGGTCTATGTGGGTGAGAATGACAGGTGCGTTAACAACCGTCTTCGTGAGCACACATATAACATACCCACAAAAACAGGGAGCAACCTTGCCTTTCACTGGAAAATTGAAAAACTTGCTCCCCCAAGCTCAACAAAACCCGCATCTTAACGCCCTATCGCGCCGCTGAATCCCGCAAAATAAACGTTGATTCCGTCATAGGCATTTAGGGAGAGGGATGCGTGAGTTCGGCTTTCGTGGCACTCTTTGAGCGCGAGATTACGTATTTGGCAAGTAAAAAGAAACCTTTTGTGTGTTCTTATCTTCTTTCGTAGAAGACGCCGCTTTTTATGCCCTTCGTTTACGTCGGTTTTTGTTCGCACACCACCGTATGATTACGTTGATTTCTTCTTTTGTTTATTGGCAACTCAAGTAAAATTTCACCAGCTCGTCAGCGCTCATGTCTCTTTGGCTTTTCCTTGCCCATGTGTTCCGCTATATTGCCTGAGGTATCATGCCTACCCAGCTAGCCCAATATCAAGCCTTAGTGTCCACACGTGAGCGACACCCTCGAAAGGACCTAACTAGCGCGATGCACAAAAACGTCTTTCCAAGCACGTTGTCGATGTTGAGCTAAAAAAAAATGGATATTACCCCTCTTAGCGTGTTTAATATTTACGGATAAAAAACTTTCCAGTCACGGCCGATGGGACTGCGTTCTCTGTGATAGAGAAAACGCTTTTGCAGTCACCGCATCTATCCTGTGCTGAAGTAGAGAAATATTTGTTTAGAGAACGTAGTTCAAAATCCGCACCGACCACAACTGCACAGAACTCGCGAATAAAGTGCATACCCTTGAACAACATAAAGCGCAGCTCTCTTCAGAACCATACTTTTGCTGCGGAAAACTGCTGGTGTCCCAGAACGAACGCCAAGACTGCATAACGCTAATTCCACCATCTCTCCGCTAGTGCGTATGATGGACGCAATCAGACATTACGTTTTGTCGAATGCTCTTTTTAAACAAGAGGCGTATCTCAGGAACGATAGTCTAGTTGTCCTGGTGCCCACCAAAGGCCAAGTACACATGATGTGGTGAGGAACTAAAATGTTCCCGCTTAGTACATTATTGGGCAGGAAAACTGGTAAAACACACCCTCCCGCGATCCACCCCGTCGGCCGCACATGTCAGTTATCCAAATCCGGTGGCCGAAGCGTTCACGTGTGTGTTGTTGATGATGAACCTCATTGAAACCAACAACTTTGGTTTCCTCCCACTCTGTTTCAAAGATCAACAGCGAAGGTGGCGGCATGCCCAGGAGTGCAGGAAGCGAAACATTTATTTGTAATTGCGATTGAGCCAACTGGTTGAATGAAACTCGCAACCAATCAAGCTTTCTGTAGGGGACAATCATTGGTCTGACCGCTAATCCGCCCCAGCTTAGGCATGTTGTATATTTTGAAAAAGGTGGCAACCCAGCAATTGGCCAAGCTATGGACGGCCAATATTTGACAACACTCGGAAAGTATATTGCCATGATAATGCCTATGGGTGAACCGCAAGCTATTTTAATGGACATTTTTCGCTTTGTGGCCAGACCTTATGGCCAATTCCTATTTTATGAGTTGCCTCGCTGCCAGATTTCTGCTTTGCACATGCCATTACACAGGAAAATATTTAACACGTGCGAAATATTTATTTATTTAATGCGCGCTCCTTAAATTATTCCCTGTACAATGGCAGAGAAATCGGGCCGCGAAGCAAAATAAACTGCATCAACTTTGCGAAGCAGTACGTTACTTGCCAAAAACAACTGAGCAACACCAAACATCAGGTCACTCTGCTTACGTTTTTATTATGCACATCAAATTTACAACAATAAACCTGGTGTGAAGCTGGTTGTGTTGTGGGTGAGGAGGGTTAAGTGTAACTGGCGGAGAAAAAGCGAGGCGGTTGGGGCCAGAGAAGGACAACGTATATTTACGGATCAAAAAAATAAAAACATACATAAAAGAACGTTAGGCTGATATAGTGCAATGAGTTAGTACCAAGAGTGAATGTCGTAGGAACAAAGTTCTCCTCTCAGATGAGTTCACGCTCACGTGTTGGCACCTGTCGGTGAGCTGGCTCGCTCCGCAGGGCTCGGTGCGCTGCTACAGTGTTCTTGTCGAGGCCGGTCCTGCGGCCGATAGAAGACACATCGGCTTCGGCCCGGGTGCTCTGAGGCCAGTCTGGGCTGAAAGTTGCCTCGACATCAACGGGGAAGATGCGGCTGAAAGTGATGTTCCCCGAACGTTCACGTGCGGCAGGTCACTCCCCGAACTGCATTCCTCCTGATCTCTGTGCCAACACCGTTGTGAGGAGGCGCGTTTAAGAGCCAGGAGCCGGACGGAGAAGTGAAGACAACGAAGCGCTCGTGCTGGGGGCGCTTCGAGAGAAAAAAGAGCACGCCGGGAAGGAGGAGAAAGAAGAGGATCAGGAGGCGGAACGGAGGTAGCAAGTTGAAGGCAGGAGGAACGCGGCTCTCGGCGAGTTCTCTGCTGGACGCGAACGCCCAGGAGACTCAGAGCCGAGCCACATTTCCCTCCTGGCCTTGTGGACTGGCAGCGCACGGGCAACAGCGCCGTGTCATCATTTGAGAGTGAAGAAGAAGACGGTGGTGGCACGAACGAGCAGGAAGAACGAGGATCGGGGAGCGACCTGCCGGGCGCTAACGTTCGGGGGAACTCCGCTTCGAGCCGCACCTTCCGCGTTGACTACCATAAACTTTCAACCGAAGCCAACGTGTCTTCTATCGGCCGGAGCACCGACCTCAAAGGAACACCGTAGCAGCGCACCGAGCCCTGCGCACCGGGACAGCTCACCGACAGAGACCAACACGTGAGCGCGAACTATTTTTGGGCGCGAACCTTGTTGTGTAGGACATTCACTGTTTTGTCTTCTTAGGTTAATGTTGATTATCTTTTTCGTCAGTTATTTGTCCCGTAAATACACGTTGTCCTTGTCCGCAGTCAACAGCCTCGCTTCTTCTCCGCTGGGTAAACTTTATCCTCCTCATCCACACAACAACCCGCATCACAAAAATGGCGTCCGCGACAGGACTCTCTGAATATTTCACAGAGAGTTGAGGAGGTTGTAACTCTGGCGGAGAGGAGAGTATTTGGCAGCCGACATGGAATTAGAAAATTTGCTCAAGATCGGCAAAGGGCTAGGACTGGCGGGTGCTGAGCTGAGGAAATGGTTGGACAGAGAGGCAAACGCTGCTCGTGAAAGAAGGGCACACGCGAGAGACGCAGAAGTGCGACGGCTTCAACTTGAACTGGCCGATCTAGACCGCAAGATTAAGCTTGTGAAGAATGAATCGCAGATCTCGATTGCTGAGTTAGACCTCGAAATATTAGTCACAAACAGTCGTCACGGAGAAAACGGATGCAGACGAGAGGGCATTGACCTCCAGGCTCGTGAGGGAAATGTAACGCGGGTCGCAGCCTGCGACGAGGCCACGCGCAAAGAAGACGAAGAAAAGGAGTTTGAACGGCCGGCCGCGCCGGTGAAACACGAGTTCGACACACGAAGAGTTTCACGTGCTGAGTTTAGCACACAGGTAGACGAGCCGCGTGCTGGCACGCCTACTGCGAATGGACCGAGCGTTGTGCAGCCGTGTGCCGAGCTGTCTGAGCTGTTTAGAACGCGCTCTCAGACGGAGCAATTCAATGTCGATCACGAAGAGCGAGTAATAGAATCGGGTAGAGATGGCCTGCAGGAGTTCATGTTCCCGGGCAAAAACCTTTTTCGTGACCAGGGAGGCCAATATTTAACTGGCGATTTTGAGCGAAAGCATGCAACCCCTAGAAAACAACCTGCGAATAAAGGGGAGGCCAAACGGTCAAAGCCTAGTGTTGTTGACAGATGTGAGAGTCGACCTGAATGTGGATACAGGCCAAATGAACAACTCGAGGAAGTAATGCACCGAAAAAAACAGACGTGCAGAAGACGGTTCACGATGGATAGAACCAATACTTATCCGCCGCAAAAAGCGCAGGCTGGAGAACTACCTGATGTGTCCCGCCGCTTGCGAGCTCACAAATGGGCCCGAAGAATCGCTCGCAAGGGCAAGGTATCTTGCAAAATCATGAAGCATTGGTTTCGAGCGAAACAAATTGACCCGCTTTCGTGCATCAGGCGTATGAGCGATGCGAACGGAGCCGTTGTTCAGAGCCAAGCGGAGAACGCCGGGAAAGGTGCTGAATGGAAGCGCCGCAAAAAAGTGAAAATGAAGCCGACGATCAACGAACCGGTATGAACTCACGGCATCAACTTCGCTAGAAATCGGAAGAAAAGGACAGATCTCAAATTAATTTATTTTAGGAAAGAAAAGTGGGAGATTGTGGTGTAATATGTTCAATGGTTGTACTCTGTCAAATGGGTGCGCACTACTTCACCCCACTTGAACCAACGCCAATCGTCTGGAGTGTGGAATATTTTCGCACAGTGGTAACTTTGTTGTGTGATATAGTTAAAAAGTATGTGAGTTGGTTTGCTTAGCACAATCTTGGTTCTGTTAATTCTTAGGTGATACTGTTGTGGAAGGCGCGGTGTAAAGTGTCAGCAGGTTTTTGCATTCTTAAGCAGCTGTATTTTTAGTTTGTGTTTGTGTGCTTGTTAGGTTGATCATTTTATAGACTGCTGGTATGTGCTCGTTAATTGAACCTGTGTTGGTGATCTTAGTGATAGGTGGTGCAGTGCGTGTGCAATGACTGGACACTTTAGTGTGACTGCCGGAAACCTTCTCACTGGAAGTGATTTTCCCCGAAAACACTTCTTCTGATGGGGGCAATTGTGAGGAGGCGCGTTTAAGAGCCAGGAGCCGGACGGAGAAGTGAAGACAACGAAGCGCTCGTGCTGGGGGCGCTTCGAGAGAAAAAAGAGCACGCCGGGAAGGAGGAGAAAGAAGAGGATCAGGAGGCGGAACGGAGGTAGCAAGTTGAAGGCAGGAGGAACGCGGCTCTCGGCGAGTTCTCTGCTGGACGCGAACGCCCAGGAGACTCAGAGCCGAGCCACATTTCCCTCCTGGCCTTGTGGACTGGCAGCGCACGGGCAACAGCGCCGTGTCATCATTTGAGAGTGAAGAAGAAGACGGTGGTGGCACGAACGAGCAGGAAGAACGAGGTTCGGGGAGCGACCTGCCGGGCGCTAACGTTCGGGGGAACTCCGCTTCGAGCCGCACCTTCCGCGTTGACTACCATAAACTTTCAACCGAAGCCAACGTGTCTTCTATCGGCCGGAGCACCGACCTCAAAGGAACACCGTAGCAGCGCACCGAGCCCTGCGCACCGGGACAGCTCACCGACAGAGACCAACACGTGAGCGCGAACTATTTTGGGGCGCAAACCTTGTTGTGTAGGACATTCACTGTCTTGTCTTCTTAGGTTAATGTTGATTATCTTCTTCGTCAGTTATTTGTCCCGTAAATACACGTTGTCCTTGTCCGCAGTCAACAGCCTCGCTTCTTCTCCGCTGGGTAAACTTTATCCTCCTCATCCACACAACAACCCGCATCACAACCGTTTTCTCCCTCTTCACTTTCAAATGATGACATGGCGTTGTTGCCCATGCGCTCGCAGGTATCGGAAGAAGGCTGTGGTGTGGACACTGCACAGATGGTGTTGCCAGTCCATAATGCCAGGAGGGAAACCTGGCTCGGCTCTGAGTCCCCTGGGCGTTAGCGTCCAGAAGAGAACTCCCGAAGAGCCGCGTTCCTCCTGCCTTCAGATTGTCACCTCTGTTCCGCCACTTCTTCGTCTTCCCCTTAGTCTCGAGCGCCCTTCTTCGGCGTCAGCACGCACCTCGTCTTCTTCGCTTCTTTGAACCCCCAAAAAGAACCTCCTCACACGTGACCCCACAGAGGAAGTGTTTTCCGGAAGAAACACTTCCGGGGAAAAGTCCGCCGGTGGCCACCCTACAATCAACAGTCAGTTAACACGTAGGGCACCACGTATCACCATTAACACAACCACACTTTCACCCCTTACAGTAGCACTTCCAAAACATTGCATAACAATGAATCCAAAAAGCACACAAGAAAAACTGAAATACAAATACTGAGAATACAACCAACTATCTCTCTTAAGTCACGTCTTACACAAACGAACTACCCAAAATAGGCAGTATTACAACCAGAAATATTCCATCTTCCGACACGTCCATTAAACTCCTTCGGTGGGGTGGTGGGTTAGGTTTCTCTCAGATTCTCTTTTGGCCATTCGCGAGGGTGGAGCATGATGACTACCGAAACAGTATCTTGAACGACCGGTACCTTTTCATTGGCCCCATTGTTTTTTACACGCACGCGTTCTCCGGCCCAGTTACTTGTGTTCTCACGGAGGGCGGCGCAGCTTTAATCCCGTCGCGTGCGCGAACTTCTTTGCGAGAACGCACTCGCGTCTGCTAAAGGAAGCAATGTGCCCAATCTCGGTCACTCTCGGCCAGCAACAGCTTTTTTTCCCGAGACCAAGTGCTTTGGAGGACATCCCTGCCCGATTAATTTATTCTCGCCTCGCGTAGAACAGCGAAGCGTTGTGACCGAGAGCGCGCTCCAAACTGCTCGGATCGCATGTAACACGGCTGTGCACCGTTCACCTCACTTGGTGCATTCACAGTAGGCGTGCGAGCACGCGGCTCGTCTGCCTGCGTCCCGCAGTCAGCGCGCGCAACTTCTCGTGCCTGGAACACGTCTTCCACCTCTGTGGCTGGCCGTTTCGAATCGTTTTCTTTATCCTCTTCTTTGGGCGTGGCCTTATTGCAGACTGCGACCAGCGTTACATCTCCACATTCCTGGAGTTCGCTGACTTCTTATCACCATTCTTTCCCCTCAAGGTAACTGCCTATCTCTAAAAGTTTATGGTCTACCTCTAAAATCGAACGCTGCGATGAATTATTCACGTGCTCTATCTCGCGGTCTAAAGCGCCAAGTTCTAGTTCAAGCCCTCGGACTTCAGCGTTCTCGCGAGTGCCTTTCTTTCCCGAGCAGCATTTGTCTCTCTCTCCAACCATTCGCGGAGCTCAGCGCCCGCCAGTCCTAGCCCTTTATTAATCTTCAGCAAATGTCCTAATTCCATGTCCGGCGCCAAATGCTCGGGTCTCCGCCACACCTTCCTCCTCAACTCTCACAATTTCTCAGACAGTCCCGTCACGGACGCCATTTTGTGACGCTGGTTGTTTTGTGGATGAGGAGCGTTAAGTATAACTGGCGGATAAGAAGCGAGGCGGTTGGCTTGGGAGAAGGACAACGTATATTTACGGATCAGATAAATACCAAGATACATAAAAGAACGTAAAGCTGATCTAGTCCAATGACTTAGTCCCAAGAGGGAATGTCGTAGGAACAATGTTCTTCCCTCAGATGAGTTCGCGCTCACGTGTTGGTCCCTGTCAGTGAGCTGGTTCGCTGCGCAGGGCTCGGTGCGCTGATATGGTGTTCTTGTCCAGGCCGGTCCTGCCACCTAGAGAAGACACGTCGGCTTCGGCCCGGGTGCCCCGTGGGCAGTCTGGGCTGAAAGTTGCCTCGACGTAAGCGGGGAAGATGCGGCTCGAAGTGAAGTTCTCCGAACGTTCGTGTCCGGCAGGTCACTCCCCGATCAGCGTTCCTCCTGATCTCTGTGCAAACACCGTTTTAAGTGCGAATGCACTTCTTAAGCGACCCTGAACCTGCGTCCACCGGCGATGCCCGCGCACGTGGAGATCGGCGCGCGCAGCCTGGCCGCTGACATGGCACATACCCACGTGGGGGATTGGCCAGGAATCTCCTCGTCTTCCTTGGCAACGGGGGAAGATGGGCGCATGCTGCCTGGCCGCTGACATGGTACATACCCACGTGGGGGATTGGCCAAGAATCGGGCGTGAGAAGGGCTAATGCACCTGCTTAAAGGAGTACTGACACGAAATTTCAAAGCTGAGATCCGCTCTAGCAATGAAGTACAACGAGAACACAAATAGGTGTCTGTGAATAAATGCATCTTTCTTTCTTTGTAGTTGTGTGTGTGTGTGTGTGTGTGATCTCTCTTTCGCGAACATTACCGAACCGCGCAAATTCAACTCGTGCATTCGCACTTTCACATTCTTCCCCTCGGGGAAATGCGGGGAATTTTTTTCCCTTTTCCCTTTGAAATGATGACACCGCGCTGTTGCCCGTGCGCTCGCTTGCAGATATCGGAAGAAGGCTCCGTTGAGGACACTGCAAAGACGGCGTTGCCAGTTCACAATGCCAGGAGGGAAACGTGGCTCGGCTCTGACTCCCCTGGGCGTTAGCGTCCAACAGAGAACTCCCGAATAGCCGCGTTCCTCCTGCCTTCGGCTTGGTTGGTTGGTTGGATCCGGAAAACGAATGGCGCGTACCCACTCTGGAGGATTGGCCAAGTCTTATTGTAATTTCACTGTTGAAGAAGCCTAGTAATTAGTTTCAAAGGAAGGGAAAATAGGGTACAGTGATGCTAAAAAGTTTGGAACAAAAATATTACTACTGCACCTACAGGTATTTCCATAAACTATTAAAAATCGGTTGTCACCTCCGTTTCGCATCTTCTTGTTCTTCCCCTTTTTCATACTTGGTCTTCTTCCGCGTGAGCACGCCCCTCGTCTTCTTCGCTCGTTTTAACACCCAAAAAGCACCTCTGCATACGTGGCTTAACAGTGGCAAGAATACGTAATAAGCTTGTTCAAAACACAAACACGAACGGAAACACAAACGCAATAGCCGAGAAAAACAATAAAAGCGCTGCTCATGAAGCGCGAACCCATCTCTGCTTCGTTTGACTGCTTGAGATTCCTACTAAAATAAAGCATTCAGGTAAACAAAAACAAGACCCTCCCCCCTCCCACCCCCAGTAATTCGCCGACCAGCCACGATCACAGTATGTAGTTCGACAGTACTATTGTAGAATAGCCAAGCTTTGGCGGGTTCTTCTCTCTGCTGCATACGCCACTTCTCCACGGGAAACACCGTCAACCGTCACGTTGTAGCACCTGTAATAAGTAAAGAAAATCGTTCACTATAATGGTAAGTGCACGCTGCTTACTAAATACAGCATCTTGCAACATCCTTAACGCATGCACGTGCGAAAATATTCTGCCCAAACTTGTAGCTTGTTAACACTCGCTAAAAACATGAAACGTACTGCAGTATTTATTTTCCAATACTGCGCTTTACGGTACCAATTACTTGGCTCGTTCTTGAGAAAACAGTCCGGAATTTCACCGAAAATGGGCTTCATACTTATTGCGGTCGCGCAAGGCAATGTGAAAAAAGTTCAATATACAAAGTAACACGCCAGTGGTTTCGTGAAATTTTCTTGTGGCTACTGTAGTCACGTAAACAAAATCACAACTGAAATGTCGTGTGGTCAACGTTTATTAGCCTAAGCAACATGAGGTAAATGAGAAGCCTTGTGACCTTTTATTGCGTTATATTTGAAGGGGTAACCAAATAAATCAACAATAAAGCGACGCTACAAACCTAACTGATTGGGTATTAAACTGATTACGGTGTTGCTGTCGCCGTCGCTCACTTCTGCCTCATCAAGCGCGCCACATGCGAGCGGAACCGAAAGAGAAGCCCATCGGCAGTGTAATTAGTTTGTCGCTCGACCATACCTTTACGCTGCTTATGTAAATAATAAAATGAATGCTTCATTTATAACTAGAGTTTAATGAAATCAGCTTAATACATCCGTGGGAGCACGCCCACTTGTTCGGCAAACAGAAAGCCAGAAAGAGGATAGCTAGAACTGGCCTCACACACATGAAAACATATGCATGTGACCACTTAATTCTTCGCAAGAACCAACACAAAGCAGCATTCACGTGCGCCAGTTGTTATAAACGACAGCTGAAGTTTCGGCGGCAACCACTGCGAGCTCTCTCCTACCGCGAAAGGAAATATGAATTGGTGACTCACGTTTCCATCCGCCGGCCGCAGCAGGCAAACGATGTTATTGCACCAGTCAGGTATACTTCAGACACCCCCACCGACACCAAAACGCACATTACAGACGCGTACAGAAGTACTACGGCGGTTTCAATGCAACGAAGGAGATGCAGACGTTGGAGCGACGCGACCGTCCGCCAGACCAGCCGCCGAGAAAACGAACGCGCAAAGGCACAACGCTCAAGTAGTCCGGCGCACACCGTTGCATTAGGAGACCCAAATGTCTTATTCCTAGTGGACGGGTAACACTATCTTGCCCGCTATTTTGAATACGCTGCACTTTAGTTTGGGTACACTTTGTTTCGTGGCACAGTGCTGTCGCTCTCTACGTAACTACTTTTTGCTGCGCTGTGGCCTGTTCACCGCTCTAACCGTCATGTTCGAACACGCCGCCCACACACGGCATACTCGTGGCCGAAAGGCGCGTTATCCGCCAGCTGAAGCTCGGCCTCCGATGGGTTTTCCCTGGGACGTTTGCTTGGCGCTCTATCAATCTTTCAGCCGAGTTACCGATGAGTGGTCGATAGCTAGAAAGCCAGTTGGGCCCCGTGGGGTTTTCAATAATTGGCTATTGGCCTTGGCTGCGTGGGACAGCACTGATCAGTACAATGGCTATCAATGTGAAAATGAGGTTCCACATGCGAGAAAGAGGATGATAGTGGGTTGAAAAACTGTTAAGGGTAGTCATTCGGAATTGTAGAGATAGCCGTGACCAAATATGTACCTCGTTGCTAAGACTGAAGTTCTCAACATCCGAGGCGATCCGTGCAATTCAAGCCGGCTGGAGCTGTTGGGAAAGGCGTTATCCTAAAGCTCGTCGTGACCAGCATGCTGCATTTGGGTTCCTCTACCTATTGGAGGGCCACCAACGTTCGGTTCCCCAATTCTAAAACTGCGTATGTTCAGCAGTGCCACTTTCCGCATACCGGCCGAGTCGCGCCCGGCGCCAGCACCTCCACCAGACGAATTTACATACTCAACATCTATAGTAAACCCTCGGAACATCATCACAACTTCAAACCCCTCTTTGTAGCCGCGAAAGCTCATGCTGCGCAACACCCCCTCATTATTACTGGGGACTTCAACGCTCCCCACACGGCCTGGGGCTATCCACGCGATACTAAGAAAAGAAGACACCTCTGGGAGCTCTTCCAAACTCAGCATTTTACTCTAGAGACACCTCCTGATCAGCCAACGCGAGAAGGAAATAGCGTTCAAAGAGACACTACACCGGACCTCACGATCACCTATCACAAAGGGCAAACCACCTGGCAGCGTCTAGACCATACACTAGGCAGCGATCACTGCATTATACAGTTACAAGCTTCTAACCAACCTCCTAACCCCCCGCGCAAACTCCAAACTCATATAACCGATTGGGCTGCCCTCCGGGAATTTCGTGCTTCCAACTCCAGTGACACAACACTTACACCTCTAGCACAATGGACACAACAACTTCTCCAAGATGTTCACACGCACCAACGTCCCCTAGACCCAGCCATACCATCTCCCCATGTAGACGCCAAACTACACCACATGTGGGAAGCCGTTGGCGTAAGCACCGTTATAACAGACGAATCAAAACCCGCATTGCCCACCTCGTAAAGTCTATAGAAACCCACTCGCAAACGCTAGTCCAGGCAGCCTGGGACACTGTATGCGACAGCATTTGAAACGGCCTCAGCATGAAGCGCACATGGGCTCTCCTAAGACACCTGATGGATCCCACTTCCTCTCGAACTATCCAATCACACCTGGCCCCATGCACGAACACAGCAGTACGTCCTAGCAGGCTCACCTGAGCCACTGCCTCAATACACCGGCCCCCCTAACGAACCTCTTGATCTACCAATCCTTGAAGCGGAAGTGAGGGCAGTCCTACAGGACCTCCGACTGCAGTCAGCTCCATGTGGTGACCGCATTACCAATAAAATGCTCCGTAATTTAGACGACCCTTCAATAAAATATCTCACCGATCTGTTTAACGCTTATTGGGAAGAAGGAACCCTCCTCCCTCCCCCCCCCCGAGTTAGCTCACGCTGAGGTCACTCTCATTCCTAAACCAGGGAAACCCCTCTCCCACATTAACCTTCGGCCTATATCGCTTACTTCCTGCTTAAGGAAACTGATGGAGCGAATAGTACTTGCCCGGCTCAATAACTACAATTAGGACAAACAGTTACTTTCCCCGCACATGTATGGATTTCGTGCAGGCCTTGCGGCTAATGACGTGCACCTGCGCTTGTACACGGATCTGCTCCAGAAAACCCCCAAACACGACTATTCGGCCATCTTAGCCCTAGACTTACAAAAAGCATTTGATCCGGTAACTCATCAAGCCATACTTCGAGGCCTTGCCAACATAGCTTCTGGTGATCGTACATACAATTATGTAAAGGCATTCCTCTCAAATCGCACGGTACGCTACAAATTCAGTGACCTCCAATCCCCCACTTACCAACTCCCGTCCATCGGCACTCCACAAGGTTCAGTCCTCTCCCACCTCCTCTTTAATCTCGCTGTCTCCCATCTTCCCCACATCCTGGACAATATCCCTCGGCTATGCTATAGTATGTACGCTGATGACATCACCCTTTGGGTAAATGGGGGCAGCGACGCAGATACAGAAGCAACACTTCAAGCAGGAGTATCAGCGGTACAACAGGCAGGCCAGGAAGCTGGTTTAACATGCTCGCCATCAAAATCCGAACTCCTCATGCTATCCCCACACGCCACCACCCCTAAAACAGCATCCAGCGTGCATGTATTTCTGGATAATGCTCCTATACCAACTGTGAATCGCATAAAAATACTCGGCCTAGTCATACAATCGAATCGCCAAAACACATCAGTTCTACACACCCTTTCCTCGCATGTAACGCAAATCATAGGCCTCCTGAGGCGCGTAACTGCTAGCGGCCACGGCCCGACGGAAAAGAACCGCTGCCGATTTATCCAGGAATTTCTACTGAGCCGCATTACATACTCCCTCCCATGTGTCCCTTTCTACCACGGAGGTCACCAAAGTAGATGGACTCATCCGAAAGGCCTACAGGGCTGCTCTCGGCTTGCCTCATCACGCATCCACTGCCAAGCTATGGGCCACCGGAACCTACAATTCCCTGGACGAATTAATTGAAGCGCACCGTACGGCCCAGATACATCGCCTGGCTAAACACACACCTGGCCAACTCTTACTTAAGGAGGCACAAATACATACTCCTCTTACATCAACCCCCCCCGGCTCGCATTCCACCTGATTACAGAGATTGCATAACAATCCGTCCACTCCCCCGTAATATGAACCCTACTCATCATACTGCCCTACGAGCTGCTCGAGCGCGTGCCCTCGTTTTCACTTTCCCCCCTTCGCCAAACACCTTCTACGTAGATGCTGCAGCACACAGGCACAAGCCGGCCTTCGCTGTAGCTGTTGTCTCCTCGCCGACCACTATTCCTCTCACGTCTCTCACTATTTCCACCACAACCCCACACGTTGCTGAAGAGGTGGCCATAGTCCTGGTTCTCGCACACCGGCCTCCCCCTGATCTAATATTATCTGATTCAAAAACGGCCATCAAACATTTTGCGAGCGGCACTGTCTCCACGCTAGCCTGCAAAATTCTGCTTCAAAATTGCGCCCCCCAGCATCCTATGGATCTCCCTGGTTACCGGCACACACGGGACTAGACGGCGCGGAGTGGGCTCATTAGGCTGCACGAGCACTCGTCACCCGTGCGCCTGACGAGACCACTTCCGGTCAAGAAGTTTACTCCGCCAGGGACTCCCTGACCGTTTACAGGAGGTTACAAATTAGTACTGCCTCTCTTGCAACACGTTGCCCCCGGCTCACCCATCTCTAACACCCTCGGAGGAACGGCTGTGGCACCTCCTCCAAACGGAATCGCTCCCCAACCGAGCCCTCCTTCATCACATCTATCCATCCGCCTACCCCTCTCCGTTCTGCCCACATTGTGGCGCTAAATCCACAGTGCAGCACCACATGTGGGCCTGCCCCTCTGACCCCCACCCCACCATAACTTCCCCTGACCACTGGACGGAGGCCCTGGGCCGCTCGGACGAAGACTCCCAGCGCCCACTTGTCACCCGGGCACAAGCCGTGGTGGCGGCCCTTCGGACCGCCATGGCGGCTCCTTAGGCCAGTGGTGTGAATAAAAGTTTTTATCTCTCTCTCTCTCTCCACGAGACGCGGTAACCGGCAGTGGCCGCATCGCTAGCTGCTGCTTTTGTGCATCGCAGGCCGCTGTACAGACATTGTTGCCGCCGGTCGGAATGTAAAAACAAAGTTCTTCATTCGAGGAGGGGGATGATGGTGGGATGAAAAATTCTGCTAGGAATTCAGACTAGCGCTGGTAGTGAAAGCGGCGAACCAACATCTGCACAACTTCCCTTCACAGGAGTAACAAAAGTCGTTCATGAGTCGTTGGGGGAGAACCCCTTGCTAAAGGTCGCCGCGAGTGAACTTGCTACGTTTGTACTTCCCCAGGCCCTCCTATTCTAAGAAAATATTGTGTGAGAATTCCATTCACCAGATGACCTTCTGGCCCCTGTCTTGAAGGGAACAGAATGAGACCATCAGGCCGAGCGGTCACGGCAGCGCTGGCACTTGCGCATATTACGTCATCTGCCGCCGGCCACTCGCGAAAGGCAGCCAGGGCTCTGACCGCGCCCCCGGGAAGGGGTCGTTTATTTGGACGACAAAAGATGGTTTTGTTGTATTTAAACATAAAATAAACATGTTTGTCGAATTGAGCGTCAAGAAAACCATAATCTAATACCCAAACAATTTTTTTGCGAAATGCTCTTCGCCAGCCCTTTAAAGATATGGCAAATACGCTGAATAACACAGGCAAGTAGGTTGGTGACAACTGAAGTCCCGATACTGAAGTCCCATCAACATCATATGTTAATCTATATGCTAAACCAAGTTGTTTTATATAGATAACCGATGAGTTTTATATGCTAAACCAAACTTTTTTGTATCGATATATGTCATTGTGGTTCTGAGTTCACATCCACCAGAACGGCATACATTGATGAAAGACAGCTTCCACCCCTTTTTATTGCGATAGTATACCTCATGGCATAAAGACTACATTAATTGCGTCCTTATCAATTAAAACACCCACTCTGTTATCGACATTAACGCTCGCAGTCTCAGGAAGCAACAGGAAGAATTTCAAGCATTGTCATCTTCTGTTTCCTAGCTTTTCTCGGTTGTTTCTGTATAAGAAATATGGCTCAATGACCACGATAAGAATACTTAGTTTTCTATTATATACTCCGGACTTTTCTCACCTTTGAACATCAACTCTTGCTGGTTCCCTTATTTTCGTGTTATCAAGCATTAGATATAGGTGTAGACACCACCGTCAACTCGACGTACACGAAGGTTTATCGTTGTGGGTTGAAATAAAGAATTCATGCTTCGGCGTTGATAGTAAATACATAAATTTCGGCAGCCTATATACGTCACCGAGCTCCCCCTTCCAATACATTTGCACAGCCTTAGACAACCTTTTTTGTACGCTCACGCACAAACACAAAAATGCCGTGATACTAGGCGATAATTTGTTAATGTTCAAGACGAGGACTCAGGCGATATAAAATAATCTCTGACAGAACTCATCTGACGACGAGTACAACAATTGATTTCAATGTTATGGATTTCAGTCATTAGTCAAGATACCCAGCCGCTGTCCTCCCAATTATCCGGGAACTGTCATTTACTGTGCTTTAACGAACTTATTGCGTACTCCTGAAGCTTTCTCATTTGTACGACTTTCACTGATCACAATTCAGTTTTGCTTCTTTTTAACTGTACAACTTGAAGAATAACCACAGAATTTCCGAAACCTATATTTCACAAAACCCTATTTCGCGAAGAAATCAAAAACGCTGACAGCACAGCTGTAACATGTCTTAAAGGCGCAGAAACTTGCTATACTTATTTACTGTATTTTTAGAAATTGTAGTGAACGCATCACATCAACTGTGCTGTGTGAAAAAATTATTCCAGCCCGCAAAACCCGCGGATTATACCGCCTCTGGTTAACCGGTTGTGCAAAAAAGACCACTTTTATCGTAAAATTAATAACCAACCGTTCAGTACCTAGCTAAAGGAGCGCTAACAATACTGCTACGAATATAAGTCTTTGTTCAAACAAACGAAAAGAACTGCTATAGAAACAAGATACTGCAAACAGGTAGGCATTCTTCCCAACAATGGCGGGTACCAAAAAAATCCCCTAACAGCACCCCTGCTAAAAATACCCGCGGCGAAATAGAGCTTGCTGATGAAGCACATACAAGGCCCAGAGATATTGGGAATCTTTATCGATCACAAAGCCCACGAAAACAGTTATGGCGATAGTTTGCCTAATGCATCACTGCCATTCTCTCTCTATTCTACTACCCCGTGTACGACGATAGCTAATCCCAAAACCACCAACCCAGGCCTCGATAACTTTCCCGCGTCTTCTACCACATACTTTTCACATACTTTTGCTTCCGTCGTCAACCTGCACTTTTCACATACTTTTGCTTCCGTCGTCAACCTGATGCTCACGGATGCCTTATTTCCTCGCAAACTGAAGCAAAATAAAATAACTCCGGTATTAAGAATGAAAACGATGCAGTTATCAATAATTACCGACCCATTTCTATTGTTCCCTTCCTAAGCAAAATGTTCAAAAATAATCGAACAGTGGCTTTGATACTACCAGAAATTACGCCTCTTGATACGAAGCCGATTCGGGTTCCACCGTGGTCTGTCGGCTAGCTTTGCCCTAGCAGCATTAACAGATAAGTTAAAAACCGAAATCGATAAAGAAAAATATGTTGGTTCTTGTTTTATTGACTTTACTAAGGCTTTTGACTGTATTAACGACGACGTACTTTTTGTATACTTATATGAATAGGAATAAACGGTAACTGACTGCAGCTACTCCTCAGTTGTTTACATAATCGTTCACAAACAGTAAAATATAAGAGGGTTCTTTCTGACACAAAAACTGTAAACAAGGATCCGCACCATAGATCCATTCTTGGCCCCTTATTATATCAGATTTATATTTATGACCTGTGGGATTGTATGACATCCTTAGCGATCGGCATTTTGTACACCGATGACACCACCATTTTTACACCACCAGAAAAACTTTCCAATGTAATTTCATAGCTAAACCATGACCTGACTAACATTTCTTAGTGGTGTCGCGAAAATCTGTTGTTGAGTAACCCATCTAAGACAAAAGTCGTGGCTTGTAGCACCCCCACAAAGCCTCGCCTATATGTCAACCCTGTAGACATTAATAATCGCGCCATCATACCGACTCATGAATGGACATTCTTACGAATTGAACTTGCTGAATTTTGATGCACATATTTACCTAATGAGGAAGAAGGTTGCATAAGCCGTTCGGGCAGTGCTATAAAAATACGCCATTCTTTGAAGAAACGGCTCTCAATCACCTTGTACTACGCTTTTTTTTAAAGTCACATAAAATATTGCATCGGGTCAGGGTGCCTGACTTACAACTGCCACATAGCACCATTACAGCTAATTCAAAACCGGGTAGTGCGTATAATCACCTGTGTTCGTTTTGGTGCTCCCGTTGCCCCCTTCTACCTGATCCAAAACTTTTTTCCGATTAGTGGAACCATAGCATTTATCGTAGTTAAACTGCCTTTCGCTTGTTCAGCGAACAAGACTTTCTCTACATCATTCGTAGAACTAAACTAAAACACTAACCAATCCTGTTTTTTATTGCAAAAAGATATTTTACTTTCAAAGGTACGCAAGAACACCGGTAACAGACATTCGGTTTTACTCTAACTAAGGTGAATTAAGGGGTACTTGAAATATTCTTTACGGAACTGTGCAGTGTCTATGGGTGCGTTGCAATGTCTTTATCAGAGCATTTACCTTACGTGAGAAGGAGTAGCCGCCGCTTGTATATGGAGTCAACCTCTCCTATTTTCTCTTCATGTAACAAAGAAAGAAAACTTGCAACGGGTTACCTTCTACGGTTAAAAGGCAAACACGTCTATCAGTGTTTAAACGTTCCATTTCATCATATTGAAGATCGTCACGTAGACTTTTGACTCGTACATTCACATTTCACTCAGTGCATACCCTTTTATACACCTGCCATTGCATTTATATAAATGATATGTACGGATATGGATTGACTGCACTCATAATTGCATAAATATATCAGGTCGCCTAATGTATAGGATGCTTCATCCTGTATTATTATTCCTAAGTGGTTTTTTGATGCTGTGTATTGTATCTAATCAATATGTTCCTTATTTTTTGCTTAAATCTCCGATCGTAACAATTCACCATGTACGCGTCGTCTCGTTACTGTTAATTCTTTGTATAAAATGGGTAACAAAAATCAGGTATCTTTTCTGCAGGCAGCTGCAATTAGGCTATTACTATGTGTGGCATCAAATACAAGAGGTCCCAATACAGTTTGTTATTCTGGGATCCTTTTATGTGTTGACTATGTCGTTGCAATGGGACAACAATAAAGTTTCATTCAAAACACGGGTGTCACCCGAGTCCGCACCAACACCACAGTACATAATCTGCTTTTGCACGAAACCCCTACCTGTTGTGTTATTATCATCCCCACCCAGTAGTGTTGTATCTCGTGCTTTGTTATACTCACGATGACGCCTGGAACGTCGGATTAGTAAAAAGGCTGCTTACTCTGCACATAAAATTTGTGTTTTGCGAATTTGCCGAATTTATTTCCACTGGCATCAATCTTGTGTGGGAAAAATTATATCTCGACACACCGCCCCGCTTATAGCCCCGGTGGATTTATTTTTTGCAAAATTAAGACTCAGCAGAAGACTTGGTGGGCCTAACTGCGGTCGCCAAATATTTCATTATACAACCTGCAGTATTTGCGTTCCCCATAGCTGCGTTATTGTCGAGTGCTTTGTTAAATCCAAATTTTCTGCTGAAACTAACACACGAAAGCGTCTTGGACACTAAAATGTGTGTTTGTTTGTGTTGCTTTGTGTGCCTTGCAACAAACCATCAATAAATCACATTTTATTTATTTTTCAACGAAAGTGCTTTAATTAGAAAACCTGTAATGGCATTCCCAGTGTGCAAGAAAGTAGAAGGTAAAAAATTTATTCACGGGTTTTGGCCACAATTATTGGTGTGAAAAATTCAACTTTATTCATTTTACTAGAAGACCAAGTAACTACACTTACCCGCTCTTTGCATACAAAAGCTAAACGTTAAAAACACGGGTTCTACGTGAAAGAATATAGCGTAAAACATTGCGAGTGTGTTTTACAAATAGTAAATATGTGGATGATGCAATCTCTCATTTCGTCCCAGAATGCCACGAACCATGGACGGCACTGAGGATCCAAGAGGGGACTATCTCTAGCGGTTAAAATCTAGCACCATTCGGGGCCACTAACGTCGCTAGTGCCACCACGATCGCGAAAAGCACCAGTGCCTCCCATATCACCTACACCACCTATCCCACTAGCAACAGCACCATTGCCGCCTTTGGTCCCTGTGCCTCCCCCGCCGTACCCGACAGTGCCACTAGAAACACAGCCTTCAATGCCAAAGAGACCGTTCCGATTATTACTGTTATACATATAACCAGAAACACCAGTTGTAATACCGGTGCCTTCAGTGCCTCGGAAAACCGCAGTTTCTGTAACACCGGAGCCTTCTATCAAATTACTCCTAAGGCCATGACTAATAGCATTGTGAGCGGTAAAATGCGAACCACCAGCCCCGACGATGGCATTAGTAGCGCTTCCACTTTGAGGCAGGGGAAAGTTACCCCTGCCACGGTCTCCAATGCCCATATTTTCTGGACCAGAATTCGCGTTCATGTTATTGCCACTACTGCCATCTGGAGATCCGCCAGCGCCACCGCGTCTTCCCCCACCAACGCCACTTGCACCTTCTCCGTTGATGTCATAGCCATTGCGGTGGAGCTGGTCGCTCAATTGCTGTATTTGTTGTTGGAGAGCCTTACGCTGCTTGCACGATTTTAGTTGCTTGGCGAGAGCGATGAGGCAAAGCGCCTCTTCCGCTTTAGTACTTTATAAGACTCATCTCGCTTGCAATAACTGCTTTGGCGCTTTATAACCTCAAAAAGAACGGTGGTAGAAATGAACGTTGAACGTTTGGTTTCAAGTAATCAGCGTGATATAGCAACAGATTAATAATAGGGAACACGCTGATATAATAAAATCCCTACAGCAATTCGCAATGCCAAATGACGTTTTGTCTAAGAATGTCACCACTTATTTATTTATTTTTGTATTCGTTTCTTAGGTTAACACTCTAGTGAGGAAACAAATACAGTACATTGAACAAACACTGCAAGATAGCACACGTATGAAGCAGATTGAGATTCACGCAAAATTTGTTAGTGTTCGTTTCTGTCCGTTTCTGTCCCGCGTGCCTCACTGTCTGTGTAACACACCTACCAAAACTGCATTCAGTACAGCTAATAAGTCGAATTCAGCCGCGAGAATTCCACGTTTAAATTTCCAGCCAGCGCAATGCGCATGTCATCGGTCGCGGCATGAAGACTAGCTATGCATGCACGCCCCCCTTCTTTCACACCAACCAGTGCACGCATAACCCCGCAACCGGTCATGGCAGCGTGCTTAGGAGTAAAATGCACGGCCGAAAATATCGCGCGGAAAGCCTCTCATGCTGAAATATTATCGGATCACGTTGGCGTTCAAAGCCGGCAAGTTGCTCTGTTAACATCTGATAAGGGCGCTACCGCCGTTATCAGCCGATTGCGAAGCTTGTGAAAGAGAAACAGGTGGTGGCGAGGGCAATAACAGTTGTGAATGCGGTGTCAGGAGTCGCGAGGAGAATGTCTAGATGGATTGGCATTATTGTGGGCTGCGTTTTAGGTTTCATGGTACACAAAATAAGCGACATCACACGAACCAAGGAGACTGCACAAAACACAGCTAACATCTTATTTATTACAAGTACAATATTTGCATGGACATCATGAGGGACAGCAAGACATCTCGCTAAGAAGCTTCAAGAACACCGCTACACATGCCAGCAAACAGCCCCCTAAGGCAATCTGTCGCTGCACTGGATTATTGAGAGTGCAGGCCAATGCTTGAAAATTCTTGTTTTGGAAAAGTAACAGATCAACTACACGCAAAACTTCGGAAGTCTATCACATATGTAGCGAGCAGAGCGCAAACATAAACTCATGCTCAGGTATTCTGACCGCGCCTGAAATAGACCTTATGTAACGCAGCTTACAGAGAGTCTACACATGGAAAGAAAAGGCGCCAGGTACGCGGGTTCTATTGCCGGCCCCGACGGCCGCTTTTCTGGTGAAGGCAAAAAGCAAGAACGGATGTTTTTTCGAGGTTTAGGCGCACGTTAAAGATCCCCAAGGGGTAAAAATTAATTCGGAGCCCTCCCCTTCGGCGCACCTTATAACCTGCGTAGTTTCGGTGTGTTAAACCACAGAATATATCAAAAGCGTCATGCAGAGAATACACTGCTACTTAGAAATAAACAAAGGAAAAGTGCCTTTTACCAGCTTATGATGCTTTGCCGCCTTTCGCCTGTGAGTTATAGTGAAACGTTTTCCCACACTTGCCCCTTCCCCCCTTCTATTTGTATCTTGTAGCACTTCAGACGTGTTTGGTCTAAAATGAAATAATGTACTTGTAATAAATCAGTTGATATTAGCCCTCACTCTGTCCACTTTGTGTGTCTTAATTTGTTTCACCATGTAACCTAAACGCACTCTCCAAAACAGATGTTAAATTCATTTTTATGCATACAGGGAGCAATAATCGGCATAGCAAAGACGCAGACGCCACTGCCTGGAGTCTGCAGTTAAAGCTGAAAGACTGTCGCAAAAGAGAAGTATTTCTTTAGCTGTCGCGCTTAGCAGCTGCATTGCTGCTTTGGGAGGTTACGTGTTACTCCTTTTTCAGCGTGGGCTTTTAACAGTGAGGTTGTTGTTGTTGCCCCTAATGTGCGCGGTGTGCGGCGACATCAAAAAAACTTCTACATATTTGCTTCGGCTGTTTATCGAGTGCACGAGCAAGCGTCTCACGAGGAGCGCCTGGCGTAGTCCTGGCTTGCGCGTGCCGCTCGCAAAAAAAAAAAAAAAATACCGACAACAATTCACGTATGTCTGCGCCTTAAGGGGGGAGCACAAGGCAGCTCGCGCTACAGAAGCCCAGTTACGGAAGTCGGTTTCACCTGCGAACAAAACGACACGGACCCGCCAGTCATGCATGAACAACGGTATACATGGATATGACAATGACTACTACTACCGCAGTGAAAAGCGACTATGCACATATAAATATACAATTTCAAATTTAATGCAATTCGTCGGTGTGCTTACATCGAAAGAAAGTGCCTACAGAGAAAGAAATCATACAGTTTCGTTGTGGTGTAAGCCTTGCGCAACTTAGTGCAATCTTCGGTATTTTTATGTGAAGCTTTTATACCTCATTGATGGCGTAGGAGCCTGAGTAAAGGCCCTGTAGGAAAACCAACTTTAGACAGTGGATTAACAGAAAAAGACGATGATGTTAAGCGAAGGCACATCAAGTACCCCAAAAAGAACCTTTCACTTGGTAAAGATTGAACCTGGGTTACCCGCGACATGAAGCCGACGTCTATCCGATTGCGCCATCCTAACACTGTTGAATCAGTTTCGATTTTAAACTGTGACTTTGACTCAGGTTGCACGGGAGAAAGCTTCGCGCTTTAATTCTCGTAATACAGGCTTTTTTTGTCAGTTGGATCAAGTTGGTAGGCGTCAATGATTGTTTTGGGGCATGACTCATAGCCTATGTGAAGCTTATCTCTTAAAACACCCAATTTTTTTCTCGTTTCACGTAACAAAATGGTGTCGGTGTCAATAGGGCCGCATTGAAGGTCTCCGCAAAATGGAACGATTCATGTGGTTTACAATAAAGGCGAAGTTTAAACTCCCGTGCTGTAAAAAAACAGAGTCCGTTGGAATGTGAATTAGCGGTGGTTGTGAGTGAGCGTGAGTGGTTGATGGGAGTGGAGAGTGCGTGTGAGTGAAGGAAGCGAGTGGTGATTGCGAGTGATTGCGAGTGGCTATTGCAAGTGGTGAGTGCGAGTGCGAGGGAGTGTAAGCGGCGAATGCGAGTGGTCACCGTGAGCGCGGATGAGTGCGAGTAATGACGATTAGTGGTGATCGTGAGTGTGAGTGGTGGGGATGAGTGGTGAGCGTGAGCGCGAGTGAGTGCGAGTTGTGACGGCGAGTGGTGAGCGCGAGCGCGAGTGAGTGCGAGGGGTGAAGGCGAGTGGCGAGCGTGAGTGGGAGTGAGTACGAGTGGTGAGGGCGGTGTGGTGAGCGTGAGTGCGAGTGAGTGCGAATGTTGACGACGACTGGTGAGCATGAACGGGAGTGAGTACGAGTAGTGAGGCCCAAGTGGCGAGCGTGAGTGCGAGTGAGTGCGAGTGGTGGGGACGAGTGGAGAGCGTGAGCGGGAGTGAGTGCGAGTGGTGAAGATGAATGGGTGAGCGTGAGCGCGAGTGAGTGCGAGTTGTGAGAGCGGAGTGGTGAGCGTGAACGTGAGTGAGTGCGAGTGCTGGGGACGAGTGGCTAGCGTGAGCGCGAGTGAGCGTGAGTAGTAAGGGCGGAGTGGCGAGAGTGAGTGCGCGTGAGTGCGCGTGGTGAGGGCGGAGCGGCGAGTGCCAGTGCGACTGAGTGCGTTAGGATAAATATATTTTTTGAGTGAATGTAAGTGAGTGGCATCCAGTTTGGCCGAGCTATGGGTGCACGTGACGACCCATTATGAGAACAGGTGCCCCACAACCTCTGAGGACGCCAATCCTGCGAAAGCATTGGCGTGAAATATCTGGCTAGCATGCCTGCTGAATTGATTCGCGGGGCTTTATGCTAATAAATGCGCACATACGATGGACAGAAAGCCTATCTCAGCAGGGAGTATATATTGTCTGTCCCTCGAGTATGCCGACAACTTTAAAGCACAGATATGGAAGATTGCCGTCAAAAAATCTAGAATAAAATAAATAAAGCAAAACTACAGAAAGTCATACTGCTCTTAATAACTGTAGCATCGAGAATCCACAATGGTTTCACAATTAAAGCACGGGAGCAGATAAGGGTGCTACCAGAATATTTATTCTATTAAAACTTTCATTTAGTATGCTTCTGAGTGTTGGTACGTTGCCTGCAAAGCCTCCACCGCAGCGACTGTTTCAAATTTTAAATTATTAGCATCATTATTGTCAAGTTAAATACGTCTCTCCAGCGTAAATGATACGTGTAGAGACCATCAAAGGGGGTTTGCTGTCATGTTCATATAATATAGGGTAGACAACCCTTCAAAAATGTCTCAGACAACTTAACTCCCTCACATGTGTTGGCGAGAATTGTTTTACTGGGTTGCACATATCGGCGGCTGGTATTTATGACACACTGACATTCGTAATGTATAGGTGCATTTCTCAAAAATCAGACTAAATGTTCGTGTCAAATTTTTCACAAGATGAAATTTCAGCTCTCAAGAAGCTGCCGTCGTGTTGATAGCCACCCCCCCACCCCCCGCTCCCCTGTGGTTTTTTTTCACCATGTGATGAATTGCAAGCAAAGTTCATATCCTCATGAAATCTTTCTGTATTTTCCAACTATTTTCTAAGCTGCGCACTTTGACCCACAGCAACGATCACCCCCTTCTATATTTCTCGGAGAACCTCACCAGTTCAAACGGGGAGCTTTTGCTTTGTTTCGCGTGCAGTGGCTAAAGAACACAACATCCAATTTGTGTGGGTAAAGAACAGCCGTATCTACTTCCGGAAGAACGAAGGTGAAGCGGCTATTCGAGTTCATGAATTCTCAAATCTTGAACGGCTGAATTATTCGGCCAGTTTGGTTCATTGCTTCGTGCTTTCATGGCAACCGGCAGACTTGTATTCAGGGATTTTGATGCACTTCAAGACTCGCTTTTTGCAACCACGAATGGCTCTTTCACCTTCATTCATGTGAACATTCGCAGCATTCGGAAACATTGGGACAAACTATGCTGTACCAACGGTAAAATAAAAGAATTCTTAGACGCCATTGTTTTAGTGAAATAAATATTCCTGAATGCTTCACCGAACAATTTTCAACCGCAGGCTACGACAGCTATTATTTTACTCGTGCTAACGAATTGGGTGGGGTAATTGCCATTTTTGGCAAGCAGAAATGGCTATCTTCTTCCGTAACGAGTTGCTTTTCCAGTGCAGAATATTTAGCTGTTAAGCTGCAGAGCCCACTCTTCTATATTACGCTACTCGCATTCTGTCGTCGGCCTAATAGAAATGATTGCCAATTTATTGAAGATTTGAAGCAATTCAATTCGCCTGTTGGACGTATTTGCACGACTGGTGACCTAAACATCGACCTTTTAAAGAACAAAGAACATATGGTGGTAGATTATCTAAACACTTTGGCGGACGTCGGTGTCGAAGCTGCAATTAATCTTCCTACTCGTATTAAACTTTTGCGCGACTAACTTGCTTCTTCCTGTATTGACCACGTCAACGTCCGTCTGGATAAGAGTGACTTCACAGCATTTATTGTCGAACAAAAAATGTCCGATAATTTATTTACTGTCTGTCGTGTTTTTCCTCCTTCCGAGGCTATGTGACAAAGCCCGTTGCACTACCATAGATTTGAAATAATTGACAGAAAGTAAATGGGTTTGGCATTGGAGCATCACGATTGGAATTCCCTCCTGACTACATACCCAGTTGATGAACTGTACAACCGGGTTGTAGAGGCATTTCAGTCTATTCTGAATTTGTCGAAAAAATCAATTCATATTACACAAAAGCAAGTTGGATGTGCCTGGATTACTGCTGCTGGGTCATCTGTTATTGCCGAGCGGGAATCGGCTTGGGATTGATGGACCCATGCTCCAAAGAATGCTTATTTAAGATCGCTATACAGAGCCGCCCGCACTAGAGCAAACGCCTTGATAAGTGCAGAAGAGCGCAAGCATTTCAACACAAAATTCACGCTTTCTAGGACTAATCCGATTAAAAGGTTGGCCACCGTTAATGAACTGCACAGCAGAAAATCTAGAGACGCATGCGCTACAGTCGTCCAAAACTTCGGTGCTGCGTCAATCACGCTCCTGACCAAATCAATGACTGTTTTTCCTCCACTGGCCAAGCAACTCATTCGCCATGCCACTCCGCTAACAGCTTTTTTACCCTCCTGTACCGAAGATGATCTGCGTTGCATCCTATTCAGCTTCAAAAGAAATAAACCTGCAGGAATTGACGGCATCTCTATTGCAGTTCTCTATAGGCATTCTCAGCGTCTTAAACATTTATTACTCGCTATATTCAACAATATCATTGATACACAAGTTGTACATTTCGGCGTAAAAAGGCCGTTGTCTCCCCATTGTACAAAAATAGCCCGAAAAATTCCGTCACAAACTATCGGGGAATTTCTATTCTTCCTATAATTGCCCTTATTTTTAAAAACACATTGCAACAGTGATGCTGAGTTTTCTTGATGCACATTATGCAATCTCGCGCGAACAATTCAGTTTTGTCAGAGGGCGTGGAACACAAAAGCTCTAGAAGATCTTTTTAATCTTCAAATCAATGCTTTAGAAGATGCTGAATTTCCATGTGCCATGTTTTGGAATGCCTCGTCGGCATTCGACACCATTAAACACTCCGTCTTATCTGATAAAGTGTTCCAGTAAAGATTCAGAGGACCGTTTCTACCATTAATTAACCATTACCTATCAAATCGTTCTCAAATTGTTGTCTTCCGTTTGATCAAGAGCAATCGACAGCACTTTACCTCAGTCGTCCCTCGTGGATCTATTCTTGCTCCTATTTTATTTAATATATCCGTTAACACCTCAGTAGTTCTTTCACCCACTGCAAAGTGTTCCAGTATGCGGACGACACGGTACTTTATCGAGACACAATATCTATGAACTAGCAACAGAATATCTGCAGCATGACTGTATGCAATTGATGCGATGGTACAGTGATAATTTAATTACAATAAACAACAATAACTCACAACTAGTCTGTTTACATATTCCAGCTAAGCTTGTTTCTCACAACGTTCCAATTTATTTGCCTACTAGTAATTGTGTCCAATGTGCGTGTACACCTTTTTCCTAACAATCTACTGTCAAATACTTAGGTTGATTTTTTGACTTTGATATGTTCTGGAATAGCCATGCAGCGTATGTATGTGCGGAACATAAACACGTTGCTTGCCTTGTGTTTTCTATTAAATCCTTGTGTTCGGTAAACATACGCAAACAAATATCACATGCAGTTGCTTACAAAGACTTGCGGTAAGGCATTTGCATTTTTTACTTCGGTACCGTCTTCTGGAAAAACAAAATAAGTGTGTATTGATGTCCGTTCTTACGTCAGTAACGTGCGGTGCATCGCTTGAGTCGCATGTAGACGTTTTTCCGTTGTCAAGAATGCCGGATTTCTTTGTGTTGTTTAAGCAAACAGTAGTGTTAAAATATATTTGGCCCCATGAACACTGTATACTGTACGCGCCGCAACCTGACCTCCCCTTCGAGATCGCTTTGTTATGCCAAGGGTTCACACAAAGTATGGTTAGTGGTTGCATACTTTCTATGTACCTTCTATCCTCAACTCCCTTCCCTCCGAACTGTTTTCTCTTAGTTCCCGTGCTCAAGTTAGAGACGCTGTTTTTGTACTGCGTGGTTGACTGTTCAATGATTGAAGCTGATGTATGTATTTTCTGGTGGTGGCTTTATTCCTCAACTCCTCTTGGTACCTTCTTTTCACCTTTTTCCTTTATTTTTATTTTTCTGTGTGTTTTTAGACACAACAATATTTTTATTCGCTGCGTTCGTAATTTCCAGCAACTGCCGGGCCCACCGCCACAAGCCTTTTTTGGCTTGGGATGGCCAGAATATGTATTCAGTACAGTGAAATAAAGATTATTATTATTATTATTATTATGCGCGTAGGCGTTTCGGCGCTGTCAAAGATCGGTCATTTGCTCCGGTTGTTTGAATGGTGCCAAAGCGAAGTCCGGTTTTCAGAAGGGTGCTAGGGGAGTGTAGAATTGAATCGCCGCCCAGCCTTGACCCAGTCGTTGCTTACGTGAACGTTTTCGTTCACCGGTGCGTTCACGGTTTTGGGCATGTAAAGTTAACATGATTACTTCAGTTGTCTTTCTCAGTGTTTTCACCCTTCTTGGGGTTGATAACCTTTAAGTGTAAAAGGAAAATATTACCACCGTGTGCTGTTTTAAACCTAGATCGCTTTTGTGTTTCAAGTTGCTTAAACTTTTCGTGCTATTGAAGGGTATTATACAGTTTTATTGATTTTTTATTCTGTGTGGCGAGTGTTCTCTGTGACAATGTAGAGTTTACGTTTTGCGCCTGGGTAGGGTTCAGACTATGGTACGTCTGGAAATGTAACAGGCAGTGTATTATGTATCGAGTGCTATGAGATACTTTCTTGGTCTTCTGTATTGCTGTTTTTCAACCCACAGTCAGAGTTTAGTGTACGAACAAATTTCTGGGGGGTGGAGCAGGAGTTAAGCTCGGGCACTTCACTTAGGTAATTATTACAGCCCGGCTATTAGGTATCGTTTGTAGAGTATAGTGTTCAGCTGTGTGGTTGGTCTTCACGTCAGCCGGGCTGAATTGGGCGCGAGGGCGTAAGGGCAATCCGCTGAAGCTTTCTTTTACCGCCCCGCTTTTGGGTTCACCCGAAGAGCATGCCCAGAAAGAAGTTCTGCGAAATCAGCGTCGGTCACCCTCAGATGGTTAAAAGCTATTTTTGCTTTTGAAGGAGTATTTCCCGCAGAGCGTTTGGGAACCCTGCAGAGGGGGAGACCATGACGCATGACTACCGCGATTACCGCCGTAAGAATTCCAGCCGCGGACTGCAGACAGCGGACGACAGCACCCTCTTAAAGGAACTTGTCCCTTGCACTGAAGCTGCCACTCCTACACCAAAGTGACCCGGTGGAAGCCGGTGCCTGATATTAGGGCAGTAAACCTTCGGGCCGCCAGGACAAGAGGCCAAAAGCAGGCCACTCTGCCGCGACACCCCTGTCCTTTGGACGGCCTTCAGACGACTGAACGCAGCAGCCAGACGGCGCGCCACGCCGCAGCGCAAGAGAAGCTAGCAAAGCCTCTGTAGCTCCCTTGATAGCAGCCGGGACCCTGGCAGGCGTGGAGGCTGTTCAAGTACCTCACACGGCCGACCAGCGCTCTGCGCCCAATACACTGCGTCGGCCTCTCAAGAGACTCTCCAGTGGCCAGTACCCTGGCGGAAACCGGAAGCTGGCGCATCCAGCTGCTCGCCACACCATCGGCACTGCGGAATTTGGAGCGCCTGCACAGAGCACCTCCGGGTCACCACCTTCGGGCCAGGCTTCACTCGAGGGGACAATCTGGCATGAAACGCATCACCGCCCTATTTGAAGACTATGTTGAAGTCCCTCAGAGGGCGTGAATTCTGACCCCACAGCCAGCTGCAGCCGTACCCCTAGACGTCACAATCACGCCCGCGGGAGTTAAGTCCCGGGCGAGACTGCAAGAGGTCGTGATTCGTGAGGAAGCTGCTGCCCTCATAGAGCTGGAACCGTCGGGACAACTCCTGGTATCCAAAGATGGCTCGGTTGTTCCCAGTGAGGACCGAGGTGCTGTTGCCTGCACTGGGCGGCCAGAGGAGCCCACCGGCAACGCCGGCTGCCGTTTCCCACCATCTGCACTGCGGCCGAGCTGGCAGGCATAAACTTGGCGCGGACATGCTACTGGAAGACCGACCATCCGCGGCCAGGAGCTTTTGCTACTCTCGGCCGGCGCTACTACGCCGGAGGGAGGCATATGTACCACGGGGGAGAGGTGGCCACTTCAAGATGTCCCTAGTTGCCAAGCTGCACGATCCGCAGAGACAAGGCTGCAACCCTCAACTGCAGTAGCTTCCTTCCCACGCTGGTATACCGGTAAGACTGCATCTTGTGTTCCGCCGTCCTTCGTCTTTGTTATTTTCACATTAGCGCCGTGATTTTACGAGAAATAATGTAGCAACTAGCCAAGAAGCAAGCTCTCATTGACTATATAACGAGGCTGCAGACCTTTTAGCAAAAGCAGCCTACCAATACTCAATGGCCCGAGTTTCCGCGTTCCTGGTGCGCTATGATGTTGCCAGAGATGTCAACACGCGAGAGGTGGCCGCCCGCCACCTCTGCAAACGAGTGGCCACCGCATGAGGCCCCGTGGCTCCTTAGCCCCAGTGGAATATCCGAAACAGAGTGTTTCCTCCTACTCCAGCTCCGCAACGGCTGCTACAGCACAGCAGCACGCCTCCGCAGGCAGGGCCGCAAGGCCTTACCGACCTGTGCACACTGCCCCGACCCCGAGATATTGGATCACGTCATCTGCTCCTGCCCTGCGTACGCTGGCGCCCGGAACAAACTAGCGTCTGGGAACCAGCGGCTGGGGCTACCCTCGAGCACTGCAGAGGACATCATGCGTCCTCGGGGGCAATAAATGCTTCACCGAGAAGCCTTCAGGCTGCTCCTCTCTCGTACCTCGACGAGTCGGGCCTCAGCACCCGCCCATAAACGGTCGAAGCCAGGACCATCTACTATCCACCCCCCCCCGTTATCCCTTTTTGTGCTTGTGTGTGTGTGTGAGTGAGTGCGTGTGTATGTAAATAGTCTGTATATAACCTGCATGTGTATGTATATAGTCTGTACATAGCCTTTTAATAACCTTTATCATATTTACTTTTCACTGCCTTTTCACTGCCCTTTTTTTCTTCAACGTTCTTTTCTCTCCCGGCCAGGTATGTACGCTCTGTCGAGATTTAAAACTTCGACTTGTAAATATTTTCAGATTGATAAACACTTTCTCTCTCTCTCTCTCTCTTGGCGGCTGGAGGTCATTTGCGGGTCAAAAGACTGACCGCACTAGGCCCACATCCGGCGATAGCTTGGCTTTTAGCTGGCTGATTTTCTTCTTTTATTTGTTTTCGGAATACCTTCGAGTTTCCGTATGACAGTAAGAGACGGGTCACGTGAATATTTTGCACCCGCCTAATTTGTTCGTCGTGGTGGCTAATCGACAGTATTGGTTAATCGATAGGAGATCCTCGCTTTCAAATTGTAAAGACCCCTTTGTAGGGGAGGATTTTTGCGATAAAAACAGGTAGTGTTATGTTTGAGGAGGAGTATGGAAGAGGCGAGCCCTCTTGATGAGCACCTTGTCCGGCCTATTTTATGGGTTACAAAATATGTAAATTGAGCTCCCATGCCGACGGCTTGAGTCGCTGCGCTTAGGAGTTATTCAGCTGCAGTAATTAAGGATGATGGGTATACTCTTTTTTACCGTAGTGCATAGTACAGTGTATCTGCTCTAAACTCAACACCTCAAAATTTATCGGCAACTTTTGGTCCACGAGGCCTTGACACGGCTAACTATTGCTGTCCTTGCCAGCTCTTCGTTTTTATTTTGTTTAATCAAGAGCCTGGTAGATTTCATTGCGGAAGGTGTTAGATCTTGGTGGTTGTTTGTTGACGAGGGTATCACCAGTTTATTCAGTACGAAACTGCAGACAAACCCCCACCGAGCAAGGCCTGAACGTCGACCCACGGTGCACCCCGGAGCGATAGCTGAAGGAATGTTCCGGATCCGGGTTTGGGCTCTGCGTGAAGCGGTGCCGAACCTCTCCATTACGTGCGCGAGTTTTGGGCGACGGAGGAGCTATATCAGATCATTTTGGTGGAATACTGAAGCGCTCAAAAAACAAGGACGAAGGAAGAAGTAGACAGCACGGCTACTTCTTCCTTCATCCTTGTTTTTTGAGCGCTTCTGTATTCTACCAAAATGAACACATACCAACTAGCCCAACTTTCCGTTCTTCTGGAGCTATATCAGAGTCCGTCAATGCTTTACGCACACCCAAGCACAGACCTCGGCGCGGTAATTAGCGCGTTCACGGTATCGGCTCATGCCACGTGTAAATCCGCATTGAATACAGCGGTTCATCAAATCTGCGTGAACCGTGCCCCTTACGTCTGAGTGACTTGAGCGGAAACTACCAGGCGAGGCCGAGCACGCTACTCCATAGGCAATCCCCGCACGGCCGATTCTGATGAAACAGCAGAGACGATTTCTGAAGCGCAGGTATGCAATCTGTAATCGGCGAGAGAATGAACTTTTACTGAGCGCCTTCACGCCTGCTTGAGTAGTTCGGGAAGGCGGAGGAGGGCCAGGTTGAAGAGCAGAGGCGACAGTACCGACCCCTGAGGGGTGCCCCTGTCTCCGAGCTCCACGGGTTAAGACCGTTACTCGCCTATCCGTATTGTAGCCGTCCTCTTTGTGAGGAAGTCCTTGATGTAGCCGAAGGTATTGCGGCCGCGTCCCGTCTTCCTTAGGTTCTCCAGGACGCTCGCGTGAGACACGTTGTCAATGGCCCCCTTGAGGTCCAGTGCCAGTATCCCCCGCGGTGCGTTCTTCGTGGCTCGCTTGACTACTAGTTAGTTCAACTGGACGAGGACGTCCTGGGTGCTTACGTGTTGCTGGAACCCGCACATGGTTGCCAGCATCTGGTCCGTGTCGTCCAAGAACGCTTGAAGTCTCCTGAGAACCATGCGCTCCTCGACCTTGCCCACGCCGGAGGTGAGCGAGATCAGGCGCGTGTTCTCTATCGTCAGTGGTTTTCTGGGGTTCGGTATGAAACGTACCTCGGCCTCATTCCATTCGGCAGGCAATCACGAGCTCTCACAGGCCTTCTTGATGTGACCCAGGAGCCCGTGCGCCGCCGTCTTGCTCATGTTCCCGAGCAGCCTGTACGTAATGCCGTCCGTTCCCGGCGCGCTCTTCTTATTGCTATCGTCAATGGCTGAGAGGAGCTCCGAGATTGTGAATGGCTCGTCCAGAATTGGGTGCTCAGGACCGTTGTACTCTTCGGGTATCGGGTATTGGCCCTTTTCTGTCTTGAGGTAAGTCTTCTCCAGGTCTTTCAGCAGTCGCTGTCCGTCCCCGCCGTAAGCGTTGAGGACCTTGGTCAGGTTACGGTTGCTCGCAGTCTTTCTGCTCAGCGGGTCGATCAGGTGCCGCAGCAGGCACCAGGTCTTGCGCGCCGACAGCTTGCCCAGCAGTCCGTCGCACATGCTCAGCCAGTTTTCGCGGCAGAGCTTGCTTGCGTACTCCGTGATTTCCTTGTTCAGCACCGCGATTCGTTTCACAAGCGTCTTGTTGTGACGTTGGCGCTTCCACCTCCGCGTTAGGGAGTGGTGCGCTGCCCACATGTGTGCGAGTCGGGCGTCCACGAAAGGGGTTTGCGCTGTCGTCACGATCTCTTGGGTGAACTTGTCAAGCGCGCTCTTCTGCCTCCGCGCCCATTCTGCGTACGTTTCGTTGCTGTAGTCTTCCAATTCCTCGGACGACTCTTCGTTCTCTAGCTCCGTCTGCTCGCGCATTCGGTCCCAGTCGGTCACTCTGGCCTTACCCAGGGTTGCCCGATACCTTGGTCTGCTGATCGTTTGGCTTATGATGTTGTGGTCGGAGCCAAAGTCCACGTCTTCGCACTGCCAGGTTACCGCCGCCGTCCCTGCGAGCCACGATAGGTCCGGCGTGGTGTCTCGGCTAGCGCTGTTCCCCTTGCGGGTGACGACAGCCGGTTCGTTCAGGAGGGTCATGTCGTGGTCCTCCATGGCCATGGCTAGGCTTTTTCCTGTCTTCGATTGATGCCTGTAGCCCGACGTTGGTTGAGGTGCGTTGAAGTCACCGAGGATCAGGAGCGGCCTGCTCCCTCCTAACCTCTTCGCCTGCCTCACGGTCTTATCTAAATCGTAATGCCTCTGTGACGGCCTGCAGCAGGCGCTCATTACAAGCAGGTTCCCTGCATTACCGATCGTTCTTAAGTGAAACTCGACCAGCGTGTGCTCGCAGCCGTGTTGCGCGGTGACGTGCTGCGTTGCGGCGACGTTGTTCCGCACCAGAATCGCCATGCCGCGCTCCGTCTGGTCCGTGTGCGTCACGTATCCCGGCAGCGTATTCCCAAACCATATCCCGTAGAGGCCCAGGCCGACCACAACCCCTAAGCAGGGGCGCAGCCGAAGAGGTTAAAAAAATTGCAATTTTTTAACCTCCTTGGACGCAGCACCGTGACGTCTCTACCTATATGTGCGCGACTTCATGGAAGGTAGATTTTTTCTTTTTTCCCCCTCCCCTCTTTTCGACTGCTTGGCAGGCCGCCGATGGTTTCTCTCCGTGGGCGGGGCTGGACTGCGGCGCTGGGGAAGCTGACGCACATGTGGTATAAGCTAACCTTTTGTACCTGAGCCCCTGATCTCTCCGCGTTCTTCTTGCGCACCTGCAAGTTGACGCTGACCTCCGTACGTGTTCCTAAATAAGCGCTCGACTCGGTGCTCGAAGTGCGCGCGCGCGGATGGACGCTTTCACGCGCATGTGGCAATTATACACGGTCCGGAAAACAAACTCCCTCACTGAAAGCTCATTCTACAGCACACAGAAGAGTATACAATTGAGTTCGGTGCTCTTTCGCTATATACACACCTCAAAACACGATTCGGTGCTGCAGGTAAGGATTACAAGAAAGGCACCCAATTACCCATGACTACATTTACTAACTGTCCTACTCTTGCGAAATATTACAGCTGCATGAGCTGCTACATTTTGGCACTTTCATAAGCACTATTACATTGAATTTCGTTAACAATAACTTCATTGCATTATTCTTTATCAGGAACAGGGCCACTAAGCAAAACATTTATATTTTGTTAACAGCAATGGAAGGTGTGAATCGTTCTTGCAAGGGTGATACATTGATAAGAAAGACACCAGCTCAAACGTACACGTTTTACACTGGGTGATGAATTCTGCATAATTTGCACTGCTGGTCATAACAATTTAAGGAAACAATATCGAAAATGTATACCAACCAAGGGCTAAGTAATAGTTGGTTTGTACAGCAACTGAAGTACTCGAGGAGTTTGATATATGTCTTCTGTACAGGGCTGTTGACCACAGTCTCTTCACTGAAGCCAGCAGGCCGAGTTTGATATCAGTAACCATGCGTGCTACCACTCACGCGGTTGCAATGTCGATTAGTTATTTTTAACAATTTGTGCTTCGTGCACACTGAGATTTTGCTGCATAGGATACATTATTTATAAATAGACAGCTTCAGCAGGATCCGAATGGCGCTACGCCCCCCTGTAATCGGGAAGGCACACCAAATCGTTACCACTTAATTTGGCTCTGTCCATTATTCGACCGTAATCGCCACCAGCTTTTAAGTCTAGGTCCCGCCCCGGCGACTGAACAGGAACGTGTTAGTCGGGTCCGTGACGATCCCACCGCACTAGAAGCAATTACCGAGTGCGCCCTTGAAAACAGACTCTACAAATTGGTGCAGCAGCCTGGCCGACTTCCCCGTTCGGTATACAATGTGAACTGTTTGCAGCGTGCACTGTTTTCAGTGTGAAGCGCATTGTCCACACTGTGAACTGTACATTTAAGTGTGAACTGTGCGTTTTGCTGCCACTGACTGACTTTAATGTGTTCATTTTGTGATTAGGACCCCAAGACTGCAACTGTGTTCATTGTGCGAGCTGTGACCTTCTCCTTTTCTCCTCATCCTTTCTCCCCCCAGGGCCCCATGGCCTGTCATTTAATGCAGTGTTACACTGACTCAGATACGTATATTCTTCTCGCTGGGACTAATGTGTAGTTGCCCCTGAGCTTGAAGTCACGGTAGTCGCAGCAGAGATACTACTCAGTGAAAAATTATCTCCTTGGCACACTTTTTGTGCGATAGTGACCTCGGAGTCCAAATAGCGGCACAAAATTGTCACTTTTAGAGATCCACTGATGGGTATAGATGAGCAGTTTGTGTCTGTTTCTTGCGACGCATTTTTAGCTACCACATATATATTTTTCTGTAGTGTCTGGTCTTTTAATTCGAAAGCATTGTGTCACAGCTCTTGCCTGAACTGTAAGCCACGCACACGCAAAAAAGTATACAAAAATGTATAAACAAGAAATAGCAGGAATAAAAATATAAATAGCACAACACAAGTTGCCCGCGGAGCTAAACCATCGGCCGCCCGCAAAGCAGCCGAAACGAGGGGAGGGGGAAAAAAGAAAAAATCCACCTCGCATGAAGTCGCGCACATATAGGTAGAGACGTCACAGTGCTGCGTCCAAGGAGGTTAAATAATTGCAATTTTTAACTTCATTGGCTGCGCCCCTGGTTAAGGGGTGAGGTGGGGCTGGGCATCTACGGGATATGGTTTGGGAATACGCCAGCTTTCCCGGTGCCTCTTGCGTGTGCTTGCCGCCTCTCCCCGCGCTAGGCGGGTCGAGGGGGGGTCCCTCCACGGCACCTTTTGTTGCTTTTCTGGGGCGTCCTCCGACGCTACACTCGCCTTGGTTACTGTGTTTGCCAAGCTACCGCTAGCTAGCGCATCTATTTTGTTCATTAGCGCTCTGATCTGCGCGTTTTGCTCCTCAACTTGGGCGTTCTGACTCTCGATTATTTTCTTTAGTTCTGCACTTTCGTCACTTTGCTTCGCGACGTTCTGGTTAGAGTGGGAAGGGGAGGGGTTGGGATTTAGGGGCGAGAATTCTTTGTCGTTCGTTACTCGAGCGACGGGAGACCCGTTCGTCCAGCCCACATTTTTCTCGGCGAGAATCCCTCGTCGTCCAGTGGATGCTGCTCTCGAACTGGCCCGAGACCTCGAACCGGCCCGGGACCTGGAGCTTCCCCTGGACCTCTAACGTGAAGCTCTCTGTCTTCCGCTCGAGCCTGGATCTCTTGCGGTCGTCTCCCAGCGGCGGTTGCCGCCAGCCCTGCGGCCGGCCGATGGAGGAGGAGGATAAACATCTTTATTGTGTAGTAAATTTGTGTGGCGTCTTCAGGAGGTGGAGTCCTATGATGGCTTTCGGCCACGCGAGCGGGACCGCGAGCGGCGGCGGCTTTGGCGTGCGCCGCCGCAAGTCGCCGTTCTCGACCGGCTCCGCGACGAGGAGCTGCGTTGGGGTGGCCCTGCATGACCTCTCTTAGCTTGTTTACCGTAGCCGTAGTCTTCGTCCTAGGCCCGGCGCCGTTCCCATCGCCGGCGTCGAACCACGTACGGCGTCTTGAACCTTGCCTTGCATTTACGATCAGCGGTCAGGTGCTTGGCGCCGCACAGCGCGCACTCGGGGTTGCACACGTGGTCTTCGTCCTGGTTGGTCACTACGCAACCCCGACATATTCGGTCCTGAGGATTTGGGCACACGTCCATTCGGTGGCCGACACGTCCGCACTGGTAACACACGTTGATTTGCTTTCGATGCAGGGTGCACTCCATCAGATCGTTTCCGTAGCGGACGTAGTTCGGGACCTTGTGGCCCGCGAAAGCGATCACTACAGACAGTGTCTTCCCGATCCGGTTCGCTTGCAGCGCCGTCGGGTTGTGCTCGAGCACTACCAATTCTTGAATTTCTTTGGCCGTGTCCTCCAGCCGGATGCCGCGTATCACTCCTTTTACTGTCCCTCGAGGGGCGGACTCAGGCGCTCACCGCGTGGGACGTGCCACGTACGTCGATGCACTCAACGGCCGCGTACTTGTGCGCTCGTTCCCTCACCGGCGTGCTCATGATTATAATGTTCTGCTGGTTGTTCAGGCAGTTGACATCGTCTCTTGCTTCAATGGTGCTGACCTGCGCTGCAGTCGTGATGGCTCGGCTAATTTCGGGCCAGGATACTTCGCTCACTCGGAGTCCGCCGCGCGGCCGCATTATCTTCGTGTCGTCGCGCGGCAGATCTGGCAGCCGCGCGCCCTTCAACAGCATGCCCTTGTTGATTCGTTTCTGCGTCCTCTGACGTTGATCGTTGCGGGTGGCGCCACGGAGGTCAGTGGCCTGACTGCGGACGTCAGTCGTGGCCTTGGCGCCACCTTGGCTCGCTTGGGTTCTACACGTTAGGCTTGGGTCAACCGCGCCGCTTTGTTTGACTTTCTCGCCTGCGGTTTTCCAACCCTGCGATCGAGTGAATTGATTCGGCGAAATTTCTACGCCATCCACTTCTACGCGCATAGCGGTAGACATCTTGGTTCAGTAACCGTTGCGTAATGTTCCGAAAATCAAAGCGCCGAAAAGCCCGGCGGCCTCGTAGAACGCCTTGGTTCAAGGACGGTATTGCGTAACCGCCGCTGGCCAGCTAACCCTTGATTTACGATCATTACTAAACAGCGCAACAAAAACACGGACTTTAGCTGAGGTACACAGGACGGGCGCTCGTCCTGTGTACCTCAGCTAAAGTCCGTGTTTTTGTTGCGCTGTTTAGTAATGATGGATAACCAACTCGCCCAATACTGCACTTTCCTTAATTTAGGGTTAGCGTGGCGGCCGCCGCTTCGAAAGTTCCTGCGCTCGTAAAATGAGACACAATGGCTTGCCTGAAGAAAATTTGGTCTCCCGGTGATCGCGTTGATAATGTCTGCCGACCAGTATTGGTTTTGTGGCCTTGCATCAACTTGGTGCGTCAGAGGACGGGTACTTCGCGGAGAAGATGTGAAGCTAGCCCGCATCGGTTGGCCCCCTGGTGGATTCCTCTGTAATCGGCGAGCCTCGTGAGTCAAGCCCCCCAGGCGCACGCCGGTCTTGGAAAAAAGGGCCTTCTCGTAGCAGCGGCCCCATCGCCTCTTCTCCTCGTGATCGTGTTGGCAAGAAACCACAACGGCGTCGCGCGATGGCGTTGCCGATGTGTGTTGGATTGCGGGTTTGTGACTCGACCAGACATGTGGGAGTTGAATTCCCTACGAGGAATTTAGGGCCTTTTGTTGGAACAAAAAAGGGGTGTTGCGAGCCACCGAGGGTTGCTTCTGTTGCTTTTGAGGTTACTGTTACCATTTCTCTTGTTGCTTCTGTGGCTGTTGCTGTTTACTGGCACCACATCCGAACTTGTAGTCATCATGTATATACATGTATAATGTTTTTCTCCTTCATCAGCAAGCATCGGTCTCTTGATGAACGTCTCAGGTCACCAGTCACGCTACCAAGATGCATTCCCGAACCCCGGAATCGCTACAACTCGTGAACGCGGTGGGATCACACCACGTAAGTCACAACTGGTGGCACTGGTGGCATTAGACCTCCCAAGTCCCAATAAGACGCAGCTGTGTCCGGTCACTAGGAGCTAAATGTTTTTTTTTACCTTTGCAATAAATGGGTAATTCATGTTCCTTTGAAAAACCAATCTTTCTGTAATTTATAACCAATGTTACAGTTTCTAGTGCCTATTCGCTAACATGTTTTTTCTATCCATTCATGTTTTCTTGGGTCGAGATTATACTGTAGTGGAAACTTTAGGCTGTGATTTATATTATTCAATATTCATGAATGTGACTTTTGTCAATGATGCACTACAGTGACCCTTTATTAGAACAGGCACCACACGCACAATTTGTGTAAACCAGTAAGATGTAGTGGAATATTCACGGCTAATGTTTTGTCTCTTTCTACTAGTTCTACTTTTATAGCGAGCGACAAATCTGGATGCGAGTCGCTCCGTACAGGTGCTTCTATACAATTCCAAGAATCCCTTGGTTTGCTTTGTCTCCTCGCATGCATTTTTCCGAAGTAAACATACTATTTTCCCGTAGAAATTGCCCCTCCCGCTTCCTTCAAATCCTGTTTTCATTATGTATTACCAACAAATTTCTTTTCTTGTTAGTTTTATGTGTTCTGTAGTCTCAATATTCCACTTTTTGATGATTGCCATATCCCAGGAGACTCACGCGTCACTGCCATATGGTGATAAAACCTATTTCTACAGTAAATCTGTTGTTTTAAACAGAGAAATGTTTTATTGTACCGAATTTTTAATAAGGAATTTCTCTTATCCAACTTTATAGCGATCACTGCCACCTGTGTATTGTTTAAATTAGTAGTTCGGTTTCACCCTATTTCTGGATCCGTTATGCCTGCTCCTAAAACAGTACGATGGCGTTCTCTTTGTCACTCATTTTACTTTTCCGCAACCTTTTCCAAGCGGACCTTAGAGACCTCTTCGGTCTATGGCGAACTATAGCAGCTTTTAAGCGTACCTGTGCCCCAAATTTGCGTACTCTAGCATTATGACAAGATTGCCTCCCAACGGCTTAAGCTCAAAAGATTACCATTTTTCTTCCATGTATTCACACTCTTTCTGTCGACCGTTCTGTCTGTTAAAATAATTCAGCCTAGGCCAACGACACGTGTCTTTTGTAGCGGTCTCCGCAATTCCGAATTTTAATCCCTTCACGCGCCTCTTGTCAGCAGGAACCTGGTTTTCACTGCTTCATTTTTTTTCTGATATTCTATCGTTTAATGTTTGGGGTTCGTTAGCATTCGTATTCTTACGTCCGGAATTGGTTTTTTTGTAGAACGTTGGCTATTGAGGCGGAGGGAAGACTGGTGCGCAGATTCTCCAAACCGTCGAAAGGTCCCAGCCTCTTTCTTCTCTTTCTCGAACGTACCCGTTCTTCTTCTTCAGCTTGGAGGCTGGAGCAATGATATTAGTCAAACTACATTTCATGTGCGTGACACTTCCCCGGTCACAGACGAAGCCCTGTGGGTGAGTCATTGTGGAGTACGGGAGTTATAGCGTTTCAAACGTGCCACGTGCACAACCTGTGTTTTCTTGCATGGTGTTCCACTTGGGGTTACACGTGGTACCACTTAAGTAACTTCGCTCACGCGTTTCAAGACAATTAAGGGACCGAAGTAAGGGAGAAAAAGTTTTTTCGCACAGTTCACGTTTACGCTGGAAGGTCCAGAGCCGCACGAAGTCACCAGGGTCGTAAGAGGGATCGAAGTGGCGGCCGTCATATCGCTGCTTGGAGAGTGCATGAGAAGCCAATGTGCGTCGGCGCGCCAGGCAACGTGCTTCTTCTGCAAGGCAAAGTGACTTAGCCACTGAAGGCTCGTCGCGTTCTTTGAAAGGGAAGATGGTGTCGAGGAAGATGCGAGGGTTTTGGGCAGAGAGAAGAAAGAAAGGCCTGTAGCCGGTAGTTTCATGCTTTGTAGTGTTATAAGCGTACGTAAGGAAGGAAAAGAGGTCGTCCCAATTTTTGTGGTTGGAGGCAACGTACATGGCGAGCATACTTGTCAGTGTGCGGTTGGTCCTCTCGGTGAGACCGTTCGTTTAAGAATGGTATGGGCTAGAATGTCGAAACTGCACTTTACAAAGGGGAAGGATTTCCTTAAAGATATCGGCGGTGAACTGACGCACACGGTCACTTATGATGACGCGAGGATGTCCATGGCGAAGTAGAATACGTCGGAGCAGGAATTTGGAGATTTCCGTTCCAGTAGCAGATGGTAGTGCGGCGGCCTCGGAGTAGCCAGAAACAGAGTCCACACACACAACCATCCAGCTGTTTCCTTTTGATGAGCGCGGAAACGGGCGTAGCAAATCGATGCCGATTTTTTCGAAGGGAGAAGTTGGCGGATGCAGCGGCTAAGTTTTCTTTGCTGAACGGTTATTGGTTATTGGAAGCATGTGCCACTGACATTGTGTGCAAGTCGCCACATATGGCTGAGTTGTTTTATGCATGTTCGGCCAATAAAATCGATGTTTAGTGCGATGCAGTGTTCGCGTGGGGTGTGTGAAATTGAGATGTGGGGTGTGTGAAATTGAGAACACTGCTTCGAAGGTTTTGCGGTACCACGAGCAGAAGGCGGCAACCAACACCACAGTAATCCTTTGCGTACAGTAGGTTGTAGTGCACGCAGACACGGCTTTCACGCCTTTTCTCACGAGCACACTCGAATAGGGGCTGTGTACTCTTGTCTCGGCGCTATTCCACCTTGAAGGTTTCGACGTAAGGGAATGGGGTTGAGAGCGAAGGAAGATGGTCGTCAAAATGGTCATCATCGCAGGGAGTGGGTTCCAGCGGCTAGCGAGAAAGGCAATCGGCATCAGCATGCTTACGGCCGCTCTTGTTTGACATGGTGAAATTATACTCTTGCAAACGCAGGGCCCAACGTGCATGTAAGCCGGAAGGATCGCTAAGGTTGATGAGCCAACGTAGCGAGTGGTGGGCTGTCACGATAGTAAATGGGTGGCCATAGAGACAGGATCTAAATCTTTGTGTGCCGAACACGACCGCGAGGCACTCGTGTTCAGTCACTGTGTAATGCTTTCCTGACTTGCTAAAGGCTCGACTGGCGTAAACGATAGCGTGTTCACTGATATCATGGCGTTGAAGTAGTACGGCCACTAATCCAACACCGCTAGCGTCGGTATCAACTTCGATAGGAGCCGAGGGGTCAAAGTGTCGAAGTATAAGTTTTGACTTCAAAAGAAGCTCCAGCTGATGAAAAGCGGTGTCACATTTAGAAGTCTACGTAAAACGAACAATTTTCTGAAGTAGCGATGTCAGAGGGTTAGCTGTGTCAGTGAATCCAGGTATAACACTATGAAAATAAGAACAAAGGCCTAGAAAACTTCAGAGTTCCTTGACAAAACGTGGCGTCTGAAAATCGCTGACAGCTTGGATTTTCCCTGTGTCTGGCCTGACGCCGTCTTGATTGACTAAAAGGCACAACACGAGCGTTTGGAGGTCTCCGATTAGCCACTTCTTAGAATTTAGGACTACGCCGGCTTTTTCGGAGCCGTAAAAAACAGTGGCTAAGCGACTGTTGTGCTTCCTGAATGTTCGTCCAAAAATAACGACATCTTCTAAGTATATGTTCCAATTAAGTCCGCGCAGAATCGAGTCCATGAAGCGTTCAAAGGTGGCTGGGGCATTGCACAGCCCAAAAATCATTACGTTAGATTCAAATAGTCCATCGGGCGTTACAAAAGCAGTTTTTTTTCGTTATCCTTAGGGTCCATGGGAATTTGCCAATAGCCTGATCTCAACTCAACTGAGGAAAAGTAAGATGTTGAATGGAGGTAGTCTATGGCGTCGTCTATGCGGGGCAGGGGGTAAACATTTTTTTATTTATAGCATTCAGACGTCAATTATCTCCGCAAAATCGCCATGAACTGTCCTTTTTTTTACAAGAATGACAAGAGCTGCCCTGGGACTACAGGAATATTGAATGAAGATATTTCGCAGCATTTCGTGGACTTATTCGTTGATTACTCATCGCTCGGACGGGGAAACGCGGTAAGGCTTTTGACGAATTGGGCGTGCTCCTCCAGTATGTACTGAGTGGTGAGTCCGGGTAGCAGGAAATGCAGGACCCCTTTGCTGCTGAGAAACATCGAAAACACTCCCATGCATGGAGTGTTTTCGGCTACGGCATCGGCTACGGCGTGGCATTCATCTGGTGAAGTGACTTTTTAATCATGCCGAGAAGCTTGGAGGCGTCCATTGGACGATTGTGAACGGATGGTCCCAACGCTTCAGTTAAAAAGGCTTTAGAAGTGGATGTATACTCAGCTCCGTGGGCAGCATTGAGACAATGAGGTAACATGGCTGGTTCTCTGGAATAGTTGACTGTCCACAATTCGGACTAATCCCAGACAACTGAAATGGCGGCACGGGGAACTAGGACGTTCTTCTTGGCACAATTCTGTATTGTAGGCTCTACTAAAGCGTTGAAATCACGCACCGGGGAGCCCGGCCGTGCCACTCTCACAAATAGGGCTCACCGCGCGGGAATTGTTGTGTCCTCTAAAACGCCAGGCGCGCTCTGATGCAAAGCATTGTATTCAACAACTGCAGGTACACCGGTCCATCAATTAAAACTTCTCCATTTTTACAGTCAACTTTGGCCCCACACTGCTTCAAAATCAATCCCAAGTATCACGTCGCGGGTTAAGCGTGGAAGCACTGTGAACGTCGCTGTGAGGTAATGACCTCCGAAGCAAAGTTTCACTAACCATACGCCAAGAGGTAGCAGCGACTTACCACCTACCCCGCGAAATGTGGCCACTTTGTCCCAACTAAACATCACCTTACATTTAAGCCTGTTTTTAAAATCAGTACTCATCACAGAAACTGTAGCCCCTGTATGAACTAAAGTCATTGTTCTAACACCATCAAACACAATCCCAAATGGGGTTTTTAGCATGATAACGGGCGAAGGTGATTCCATTGTAGACAGTCCCGTCGGAGGTATAGTAGACGTGGTTTGCCCAGCGACCTCACATCCATAATCTCGCCATCAAGTTTCCCGGCTGCGGTTATCTACGCCGAGGCGAAGGCGAACGTCACTAGCGGAGGGCCGATGGTGTAACGCTGTGGTCTGAAGCCGGTGAATCGTGACGTGCCGGTAAATTGTGACGTGTCGGCCGTTGTTCTCGGAAAGTGAGCTCGTGGGCCAGTGGTGATCGTAGCGTGAATCCCCAGCCTTAGAGCGGTAGAACACGCGTAGTGGCTCGTACCTTGTTCATTGGCGTTGACAACGGTAGTAGCGGGATGTGTGGCCTGCCACGCCACATTTGTTGCCCACAGGGGGTTCGCGTTCACGGCCAGTGGTGTATTCTTCCTACGCGTCATGGAAATGTTGAGGATGATTCGATCGTTGGGGACGGTGACGTGAATTCTCGGGATCGTACCTGGATGACTCGAAGTCACGAACACGTCGAGAACTCTCTCTTCCAGATGACAAAGTTCCGGTCAATAAAGCCGGCGTTGGAGGGCTGGAGATTGTTCGCCTGGACCTCTTCGATAAAGTAGTCTTCACGCGCCTGCCCACGGTCGACATTGTCTTGGTATGCCTTGTGTCGCGCCAGTTCTTCGCGCACGATGCGGCGGATAGGGTCAGCCAAGTAAGGCGGAGGGTGGTCGTCAACACTTTCGACGGTGGTGACGTTGGCCAAGCGGCCGAACTTTGTGGTAATGCGGCGGATTTTCAATGCCTTAAAGGTGCGACATTGCTGGATTACGTCTGGCGCGGATTCAAGTTTTTCCCTGGTTATCAGCAAATGGTAGACGTCTTCGGCTATTTCTTTTAAAAGACGGCCAACTTTGTCTTCCTCCGACATCTGTGAGTTCAAGATTCGACATAGCTGTAGTACTTCCTCGATGTATGTGGTACATGTTTCGCCAGGAATTTGAGCCCGCTGAAGCAGTGTCTGCTCTTCTTTTTTTTCTTTGCGGTCGAATCAGCAAAACAGGCATATATCTCTTCCCCAAGTCAGTCCCAAGTCATAAGCTTCTATTCGTGGTTTTCAAACCACGTGAGCGGTGCTCCATTCAAGGAAAACACGATGTTCAAGAGCTGAGAAGAGGCGTCCCAGCGGTTGTAGTAACTGACTCGTGTGAAGTGTGTCAGCCACTCCTCAACGTCTTCTTCCGCTTTCCCCCAGAAGCCTCGTGGTTCTTGTTGGAGATGCCAGCTGGCCATTGGCACCGTTTGCGGCTGATGACTATCACCGCGCAGAGGCATGGTACACAGCGCTGGTGGCTGGTCCGCAAGACTTTGGCTTCGGCGCATGTATTACGGTTCCGTTGTTGCGTATCCCGCATTTTCACGAGTCTGTTACGTCCGGGATTGGTTTATTTGCAGAACGTTTGGTCTTCAGTCGGAGGGAAGACTGGTGCGCCGATTGTCCAAACCGTCGAGAGGTCCTCTCTCTAGCCTCCTTTATTCCTTTGTTCCACGAGCTTCTGGTGTTTTCTTTCCTCTCCATCGATTGTCCGTTCCTGCTTCGACTATTATTTCGTTCATAGTATTGATAAACCTGTCGTATTCACACTCTTCCCCAGGATTTCTTTCTCTCAGCCTCTATGCTTTTGGCTATAGGCGAATTTTGTTTACTACCACCTCGTTCGGCCCGTTTTTGCGCACCCCAGCTTCCAAAAACTCACGTTTATACGCTTCTGGTCACTGCCAAGACTGTGGCCCCCTTCCCCATTTATGCTCATTCCATCCAACCATTTATAAAGTCCCTCTGAAAGAAGGAAGCAGTAACTACTCCTACAACACGCCCACGGGATTTGACCTCCACATATTTGTTCCATATTTACTATGATCAGCTTTGGTATTAGGACATATCTAGCATCACATGTCCATTGTTGTCTGCGTACCCGTCTAGATCTTCAATGTCGGAGTTCATGTCCCCTATCAATAGTACATCGACAGATTGTTTCAAATCATGAAAGTCAATTTTTATTCACACCACCAGACTGTCGTTTTGTTGTTTACTCACATTACTCGTCCACAGGTTCGACACACGTAAAATCCCCTCCATACTCCCTACCGGCCCTTTCACCCACATATGCTCTTAATGGTTTTCTTTTACTCTTTGCCAATTTTTTTGCCCTCTGTCGCAAAAGCATACCTACTCCTAAGTATTTTGAGGACCAAGCCGTCCTATTGCAACCTTCGCATACATACTCTTCGATTACCGGAGGTTCTTCCAGGTCCCTTAGGTGCGTCTCGGTAACTGCACATACCTGGATATCTTCCTTTTCTAGCTGCTGACGAATCTCCACCCATTTCCCTTGTATCCTGCCAGCCGGCATGTATATGTACGCGGTCTTCAGTTCTCGCCCTCTCTTTTTTACACACCGGCGTCTCCCCTTTCTTCGACCTGCACCCGCCTATACCGACCTAGCTATCTATTAGATGCGACTGCATCTCATTCACTCGCCTTGTCCCTGCATCCGGTGTCGTCGGCGTTGTCGTCGGCGTCCGCCCCTCCCCCATTCTCCTCGCCGCGTGAGATGCGCTCTCCGCCGCTCACCCCCTCTCCTCTCCGATAGCGAACACTCTCTCGCGAGGGACATTCGATTGGATTTGATTGGATTGGCTTGAATTGGCTTGGCTTTGCTTGGCTTGGAGTGGATTGATAATGGATTGGATTGGATTGAAGTGAATTGTGTTCGATTGTGTTGCGCCATAGCCGCGGCAGACGCACTGGCGCCGGCGCGTCCCCTCACCGTTATGCGCGCTATAAAACGCGGTGCCTGCGCCACTCCGCTACATCGTTCCAGCGCTGTTCCTCCGCTATCCAACGCTACAACGTGAACCCCCTTATGCGTCGCATCTACGCAGGGGTTCCCGCGAGGGGAGGTGGGAGTTTTTTTTTTGCTCCCCGTTTACTCCCTCCTCAGAAAGGTATGTGCCTCCCTAAAAAGGCACTGCTCGCGCAGCGTGTCGCCTTCCAATGGTTTCTCCCATCTGCCCCACTGAAGTGGATTCCGTCCCGCTGGAACGCCACCTTCCACCACACTCGTCGGACATCAGTGCTTAAGTGGACGTCGGCGAAATCCATCACTTTACTCAGCTATAGTGTCTATCTCTTCACAGCCATCACCTCCCTATCCACATGCACCCCTCTCTAAATAATATCTGGTACTGTTCTCACAATGACCTAAACATTTAGGCAGACTGTTCTGAGTTCCCTCACTTCCATGTCCAGCTGCTTTCTCACTTCAGCCCCTTCCCTGCAGAACATCCTTAATCCATCCTGGTGTAACCATGAGGTTCTGCCCCTCCATGTTTTCCCAACACGCCAACCTGTACTCTCTCGACCTCTCTCGCCTGTCCTCTAATCTCCCTCTCGGAGTAGCCCATGTTCGTGCCCCTGCTACTATCCCCCTCCGTCTTTCATCCTTTTCCTTCCGGGCCCCCGGCACCGCCACTAGCTCCCGCACCGGCTGAGCAGCGCCAGTCCGAGATCGTCTTCCGACGCGGCGTCTTTGTCCTCCCGCCTTCCCTTGTCGGGGCCAAGCGCTGTCGACACACCTGCCTCTCCTCGCGACCTACATCATTCCTTCCTGGGGTGTCCTCCGTCGTCGCCAGTTTGGCTTCCACCTAGCTTCGAGTGCCTTCCTCTGCTTTTGTTCATCTTCTGTTTAGCTCCTATTGTGGCTCTTCTACTTCAGCCTGAGATACTGCTTTTCTTCCTAGAGCCGGTAGAAGCCCGGCGCTTGCACACAGACTGCACCTACAGTCCTGCCCTTTCGCGTCCTCGACCGACTCGAACCTCGTCTGCTCGAGCGGGTATTCGTGCTCGCATCCTGTGCACACAGCACCCGGCTTCTTCTTCGGAGGCATTTTACTGCCCGCCAATGCGTGCTCAACTCTTACTTACTTCGCTGCCGTGTTCTGGCGCACTTCACTCTATTCAGAAAGAAAAAATACAGCGTGCGACTCTTTCCTAAAGCATCAATTCTTCTGTCAACAATTTCTGACTACAACCACAAACCCCCACGTGCAACAACCACGTGGTACATCCGATTGGTCAAATTTCCTCCGCTGACAACGCCTAAGAACTCCCGCTCCTTTACAGTCCCCTATTGCCTAAAAGTACATCTGCTCTCTCTACACATGGTTGCCATAAAAAAGGAATATTAAATTTCAAGCACTCATCCGTTTTCGGCGTCGATGCGTCCGCCACGCTTTGTTGTTGTGGTGAAGAAGCCTTCTGGCGGAAGCAATCTCAACTCAGCTTTAATATATCTTTACCTTAAGAACAAACAAAATGTTTTTCAGTGTACTACGCCAAATACACTTGGCGGTAATCGGGTATTGATAATGACTGCCCTCTAGCAACGCACCTCTAGCCACCCCCTCCCCCTTACGCCCACAGGAGCATTTAGACCATCCTAGGTAATGACCATAAAACTATTTCTTGTGTCTCGAGAAAACAAGGTAGTTGCTCCGGTCTTTTGAAACTTGACACATGTCGTAGAAAAATTTGAGCAGGGCCGTACAATCCCCGTTAGCTTTTTAAGAACTATAAGGGCATTGGTATCTGATACTTCAGTCTTTTATGAATATTTACAATGTGTTTTAAAAATGTTGAGAAGGGCTTTTCTAATCCCATGATTGTGGGCTGTCGGCAGATTTTTTTGACGGTATAATATTTAGTACTGAACAACCAAGGTTAGCTTTAAGATTTCCCCCAAGCCCGGGTGCTTCTAAGCCCTGGAATATACGTAATATCCCAAAGGACAGGACGTGTGAAGAAATAGTGGCGACTTCTTTGTTCTAGATAACTGTAGCAATTTTATTTTTCGAGGCTTCACGTATTTATTTGACAAATAATTTTTAATCTTGATAAGGAGTATTCCAGATGAATTTGGGGATAGAAGTACCACGAAAATTTGAAATATTTTTTACGAGATTTTTTTCTAACAAAGCTTTTACGCGAAACCTGGTAGACCGCCTTTGCGTGTTGTACAAGCGTGTTGCGTGTTGTACAAGCACGAGCTTGAAAATTTAACTATAGTGTTCACGTTTTCCCTCGAGACTGCATGGTGCAGGGAACGAGGTAAAGTAACCTCGGAAATCTTTCGTTCGCAAAAACGACACGGCGTTTAAACCACTCCAGAATAAATGTCATTTTCCTGCGTATAAATTTAAGACTCGATACTGCGCACTTTGTTTCCCAAATTGTCATGGTTTACAACTTCTGTGCACTGCTCTTAGAATACTGGCATCAATTGCATGTGAGGTGCACAACTGTAATAATAAACTTCATACAGAGGAAATGTGAAAAAGAAGCGCTAATAGTCTGGTTGGTTAAAGAAAAAACGTGTCTATCACTTTGCTTTCAAAGTCAACAACACTGGCTTGTTTAAACCTTATGCTTTCAAATCCTCCCCATGAATTTTCTGTGATTCTGGTGTGCTCTAAAAAGCGAGAGTAGCTCAATTATATGAAAGTTTTATCTAAAGGCTTTCAGAGAACGAATGCAAGTGTTGATGATTGCAGAAAAGGTAGCTTCGGTCCTTGTAATAAAACATTGAGAACTGACCCTCACCTGTGTTAGAGGCAACATCGCACATGTTTGCACATGTTTTGCTGTTGTGTTTTTGTGCAACGTGACCAGTACTACCCTTTTTTGAGGATATGGTGATATTTTCATTTTATTATTTAAAATACCTCACAGGGCCGAAGGCATTGATTGAAGGGAGATACATAAAAAGCATAAAACGAGCAAGCAGCTGACACAAGGCATAACAGATATTCTAAGAACTGTTCTAACCAAAGATGTTCTAACTGAAAAACTTAAAAACAAATCCACATATGCTCATTGTAGGAAATTCGGACAAAGATACTTCATGGTTGCTTACAGACAAGTTAAATCAATGAAGACATTTGAAGTTTGCAGTAATATATGACGGGAGAAAAAGTGTGGAGTCTGAAGAATTAACATATTTTTTGGTATACAAAAAGCATGTGACGCACGTAAAGGAAACAATACAAGTAAGAAATAGCGCATACGTGGGAGGGTATTTACTGTGAAATTATGCTTTTGTGTTATCCCCGTAAAAATAATTGTAAAATTGAGAAAGCTGCCACACTTGTTCTTTTGCTGGCGGCGAAATGTGCGTCGAAATATCGCTTTGATTCCATGACGTTTTTTTTAATTGTGGTGAAGAGCTGCCAGTAATGAGATCCCAACACAAAGCACAATATTCAGACAAGGTAAAAAGCTAACATTGTGGTACTCTATTTTGTCCCCTATGGCCCTGCGACGATACTAGATAGGACTGCTTCCAGTTAAAGGAAAACTTATATTGGTAGTCACTGTATGTTTCAACCTTTTATCTCGAAACAGGCGATCTCCTAATTTAATTTGCGCGCGTTAGGATCGCAATTCTGCTAGACCTAATGCCCCCAGAACTCACATTCTACTTATCACCGTTAAAATTTCTATATATTTTATTCAGAAAATATATATTAAACAATGCGCGTACAAGGGTTATCTTTATTAAAAACTAATTATGGGCTCTAACAGTGTCAAAGATATGTCCCATCAGACTAAATATTTTGCATAATTTCACTGCTTCAAATGTAAACTTCCAAAACAAATGTTGCAGCTATTCTTTGGTAAGGATAAAACCTCCCAAAAAACAATTTATTGGATACGCATAATCGTTCCCTGGTTTATTTTTTCAGCGCCAGGTATTGCTCGAAGCAGTAAAGATACAAGACATACCTTGTGTAAAAAGGCGCCTCTTTCTTAACTTTTATGCTGTGGCACTAATCAATCATTGGTAAGTTCTGCGTGCCTGAGGTGGTGAAAGATTTGTAGGAAAATTCGGTCGAAACCACTCCGTTCAGGTGTACCGGGCATATCTCTCCGCTTGATGCTATCGTGCATGCGCACTGCGACGCGCTTACAGTGCGGCAAATTTGCAGTAATCAAGACAACTGGCATTACGAGTGTTGAAATGTTGTGGAGGAGCGCACCAAGCATCCTAATTTGGGTAGACATATAGAGCACAGTTTCCCCGTTTCCCTTCACATTTCTTGAGGCAGAGGCAACGCTGCCACACCAAACGTAGGAAATATTTACAGAAGTGAATGATACCTTGGCAGTAGAGAGGCCATATCTAAAGAGCGGGATCTTGAACCATTACCACAGAAGACACAATTCGATATCAGTTTATTAGTTTATTACACATCGCAAAAACCTGGAAAAATCACTGAAACGTTTTCAGAAGCAGATTAGGTCATCAGGAGAGCCGAAATTCGGGAGGTTTTGTTATCTTCGGTAACCCGTAACGGTATACCAGCAAAGGGTAAGGTACTTTTATTGGTCATGGGGCATCTTCGACTTTATAGCACTTGTCACTCTCGGAAACGTTTATTTCACTTTGCGAATACAAACTGAAAACCAGATTTGCTAGATAGAGCACAAAATACTCTGTACATAATATTGTTTTTTTACCACCTAAGTTCCCAAATATTTTACCCGCTACTGCTGGTCTCGCCGTTCACAGAAATTATTAAAAATAACATTTTAGGGCCAGAAGTGTAGTAGCCAACCTTTCTGCTCCGCTTGTAGCATGGCCTGTTTGTATTTGGTTCAATTATTTGTGCGTTAACATGAGTAAACACTAGCACAAATTACGGGGGTATAGCTGATATTCCAAAGTTCGCGTTGCTATTACCTCTGGGGTTCGTTATCGAAAGACTATTGCTAACAGGAGATGCGTTTCCAGTTGTAGCACTGCTGCCTGCCGCAATTCCTACGGTATTCAAACTAACGTCACCAGTATTAGCACCGCCACGGGCAACACTCACCACTGAACTTGAACCGGAGATACTCATTCGTCTAGAGGCGATGCCCAAGCCCCCTTCCAAGTTTGGGATTCTTAAATTACCGCTCGCACGAGTAGCCCCAGCAACTTCACGGGTGCCACCAATACCCGAAGCACCCGCTGTTCCTGCCATGTTGCTTCCAAGCCCACTGCCACTTCCACTGCCACTTTCAAAATTGTTACCGTGGTTTAGAATGCCACTTCCTCCCGCGTTCTCGTGTACATGTCCAAAGGTACCTGCTGCAAGATTTCCAGTGCTAGCAGGGCCGTTATTCCCCATTTCAGATCCCAAGCGTCCCATCATTCCAGGGAACACGGTGTTACTGTCCGCATTTCCTGTGCGCTCGCCCGCAGGATATCCTGCAGGGCTTCTTCCGGTCATACCAGCGCCTAAGCTTCCACTGCTCAGAGTTCCGGGAAAGGAATTTCCATCGTTACCAACATTCAACCCCGTTCCTCCAGCAAGACCACTTGGGATCAGTCCTGTGGCTCCAGCGGCTCCGGCTAGTGGGGAATTCATAGCACCAGACGAGCGTCTTTCCACTTCTCTTTCCAATTCCCGAATTACTTTCTTCAACTCTTCTAGTTTCCTCTTGGCCTTGATCCATTTTACAAAAGTGTATAGGCAAATGAAACGCTTCTTTCGTTTAAGTATGGCTTGATGCAAAATAGGACGACAGACACTGCCTCTACACTTTCCAGCCTGAAAGGGAAGAGCGAAACCAAAACTTTAGTATACGAGATTCTTGTTGAAGGTGCAAGAGGCAGGATTTTGCAATCAGCTTCTCGTCGTTGGCTCTAATGTTGATAATAGCGGTTTGTAGAAAGAAACACGTACGCTAGCATTGAAAGAGACCAGGTGACGCACGTTGAAGTGTTTGCAAACCTTTCCTAGGTATGGTACTTGTGAAAAAAAGTTCCGTGTTATATTTAAAAAAATTCCAGAACGCTTTTCTGAGTTTTCTAAATCAATAAAATATCGTTACCACTAGCTCAAAATGCTTGGAGTGCCTAGGTAAGAGGGGGGAAAATATTTGAAGCACGAAAAAGGAAATAACGTAAACCCTTAAACCATATAAATACACTGGCAAAGTTCTCAAGCTCAAAATTTCTTGCCGCTTCTGGTATTTTGCGTCAAAAGGGGAGGTTCCCGTTTGAACATATTCCCATTGCACCCTTCCCGCTTGTTACCTCCCGTTTCAACCCTGCGCAAAGCGGCCCTCCCGTTTCGCCCTTTCCCAGTTGGCCTGTTCCCGTTTGAACCCATTTCCATTTCAACCTTCCTGTTTGTTCCTTCCCATTTCAACCCGAAGCGAAACAACCCCCCGTTTCGTATTTTCCTGTTTAGCTCGTTCACAGAATAACGTACCCAGTTTAAGAGACGTTATGAAAAAAATTTCATATTGTTTTCATTTATTTCCATTTGTTCACAGCCGCTGCGATAGCATGCTCAGTACATCCAGAGTCCTTGACTACTTTTGAAACATGGGCATCAGTTTATTTATCTTGAGGCGATGACATTTAGTTACAATTCAAGTCATACCAATTAACAAATCTTTTATTCTTTTGAATTAACAAAGCCTAACAAACAAATTAACAATTAACAAATTAACAAACAATTTTTTTACATTTTTAGACAAATCTATTAAATTGACAAACCAGTTAACAAATTAACAAAAAATTAACAAATTAGCAAACACGTCGCTTATGAAAACGAAAACAGCGAAATACCGAAATGCACTTAAAGAAGTACGGACACCAAATTTTGACGCCTAAAACATGATATAAGTGGCTTCATTAGTTTGTACAGATGCCTCACAGAAATTTTTGCAGCGATCCAAGGCCGGAATGACATCTAAAATCGATTTTGATTGTCCACGCCGCGAGCTTCCATAAATCGGCAGCACTAGCGAAATCGCTTTCGGCGTGACGAAACATTGGCCGGCGTGTCGGGCCGGTTCAGGGTGACGTCATATAGTCGTTTTCGGAACCGGAAACGATATCCTGCGCGGCTGTTGTCGGTGGTATTCGTTTGGGCAGGAGACGTACGGGTGTAGCTGTGTGAGCACTGATTGTAAACTTTGCGCACTTTGCGTGTTCGACGTCTGTGCTCTTCAGTTCGTGGACGGCGCATGGTGTTCCCTTGCACTGGTGCCGAAAACTGCGCGGTGCCTGCACAGCGCGCTGCGCGATGTCGACGCGCACCGCGGCGCCGAGCTCGCCGAAGTTGTGCTATGGCAAGCTCGCGGAATGCGAAGTACTGCTCGTGGAAGCCTGTCTGAGCAAATCGACGACGACGCCAAGATGCATTATTTCCCACGCAACAACATGCAGCGCTACACGTGATCTGAGTTCATGCGCGGCGGCGGCCGCAAAAACTGTCGCCCAAGCCAGCGGAGAGCGCTCGGCGTTGCTCGGATCAGCTTAGGTAGTGGGAACTTCAGGCTTAGTATAGTGGCGAATATTTGATCGCCGGTATCTGTACAACTGCGAATGACCATCCCTGACACAACTTTTTACCACACTATCATCCCGTTTTTCGCATACTGAGCCATAATTTGGCGATAATTGCCGTTTCAGCGATCGGTGACCAAGACATTTGCAGTGGCCTGTTTTGATTCAAGCGCGCAGGTGGCACCATCTTTCGGGCACTCGCCTCACCGCGGTACCGGCAGTGCTGGGTCGGAGCGCCGAACCTCCGCTGCCGGTCAGCGTAGGCTTACCATCGCGGCAAATATCTGAACGCCGCTTTTAAATTCAGCGCTGATAGCAACCATTAGCACAATTTTTCACCACACTAACATCTACTTTCTCGCATGTGGAACTTCTTTTTCGCGATCAGATTGATTATAAGAGGGGCGACAAGCCATTGCTATCACGGTCTGCGGTGGTTCGAGCCACAGTTATATTAAAAAACGGACGACGGGGAAGACATTGCCGGCCTAATCGCCTGGCCGCATAAAGTAGCTCTGTCTGTTGGGTGGCGGCGACTCATCCGAATCTGACGATTCAGACGACATGTCGACTGCTTGGGCGAGTGCGGAACATGTGCAATCGTAGCAGACGATGTGGCGAACGCCCCTGACGTTACGGGTGAGACCATGACGTCAGACTGGCCCGCCTGCAGGCTGGCGTTCGAACGGCCATTTTCCCGCGCGGCGACAGAGTTTTAAAGTGGTTGCAATAAACGTGCTATAATAATTCTGTGTTGGCGGCAGACGGTTTTCGGTTCGATGTTCGTAATTACTGGGCCAATAGGTATTATTTACAGCATAAAAATTGAAAGCGAGAAATATAGTGTCAGTACTCTTTTAACTAAATGTATTTAGGTATGTATTTAGATTAAGATCTAATCAGGAAACGGCAAACCATGAGAATCTCCACCGCAGCTGACAGGATAGAACTAGCGGAGCTCTCGAAGTTAATCAATAAGCGTAAGACAGCTGACGTACGGAAGTATAATACGGAGAGGATCGAATACGCTGTAAAGAACGGAGGTAGCCTGAAAGCAGCGAAGAGACGTCTTGGCGTGGGGAAAAATCAGATGTATGCACTTAAGGATAAGCAAGGCAATGTCATCACAAATAGGGATAAAATAGTCACAGTGGCCGAGTAGTTCTATAGGGATCTGTACAGTAGCCAGGACATACATGATAATGCCGAACGAGACAGTAGTTCACAAGAGATAGACATCCCACCAGTAACTACCGAAGAAGTAAGGAAGGCTTTGAAAGAAATGAAAGGGGTCAAAGCACCTGGTGAGGATCAGATAACAGCAGACCTCTTGAAGGATGGCGGAGAAATTGTCCTTAAAAAACTGGCAAACCTGTATACGCAATGCCTAATGACCGCAATGGTGCCGGAATATTGGAAGAACGCGAACATCATCCTAATTCATAAGAAAGGCGACATGAAGGACTTGAAAAATTACAGGCCGATCAGCTTACTGTCAGTCGTCTACAAGGTATTCACCAAGGTAATCGCTAACCGAATTTCTGCAACCTTAGATTTCAGTCAACCTAAAGAACAAGCAGGGTTCCGTAAAGGTTATTCAACAATGGACCATATTCACACGATCAATCAGGTGATACAGAAGTGCGCTGAGTATACTGAACCCCTATATATAGCCTTCATAGATTATGAGAAAGCATTTGACTCGGTCGAAACCCTAGCAGTCATTCAGGCATTACGGAACTAGGGGGTAGATGAGCATTATGTAAGAATACTAGAGGATATCTACAATGGGTGTACAGCTACGATCATCCTCCATAGGGAGAGCAGTAAAATACCTATAAGAAAGGGTGTTAGAAAAGGAGACACAATCTCCCCAATGCTATTCACAGCATGTTTACAAGAAGTATTCAGAACGTTGGATTGGGAACAGGTGGGAGTAAGGGTTAATGAATAATACCTCAGTAACCTCAGATTTGCTGATGACGTTGCCTTGCTAAGTAACTCGGGGGACGAATTGCAAAGCATGCTTTCCGCACTGGGCGAACAGAGTAGAACCGTAGGCCTGAAAATTAATATGCAGAAAACTGAAGTAATGATCAATAACCCCGGGACAGCACAGCGGTTTGAGATAGGTGGCGAGGCAGTGGAAGTGGTAACCGAATATATTTACTTAGGCCAAGTTGTGACCCCAGATCCCAACCATGAGGCAGAGATAATTAGAAGGATCAGAATGGGGTGGGGTGCATATGGCAGACATTCTCAGATAATGAATAGCAGCCTACCATTGTCGCTGAAGAAGAAAGTGTATGACAGCTGCATCTTACCGGTACTCACCTACGGGGCAGAAACTTGGAGGCTCACTAAGAGGGTTCAACTTAAATTGAGAACGACTCAGCGGGCAATGGAGCGGAAAATGATAGGTGTAACATTAAGGGACAAGAAGAGAGCGGAGTGGGTCAGGGAGCAAAGTGGTGTTAAAGACATATTAGTAGAAATTAAGAAGAAGAAATGGACGTGGGCAGGGCATGTAATGCAAAGGCAAGACAACCGCTGGTCATTAAGGGTAACAGACTGGATCCCTAGAGAAGGCAAGCGCTGCAGGGGGCGTCAGAAAGTTAGATGGGCAGATGAGATCAAGAAGTTTGCTGGGATAAATTGGTTTCAGTTGGCACAGGACCGAGGCAATTGGAGAATAATGGGAGAGGCCTTTGCCCTGCAGTGGGCGTAGATAGGCTCGTGATGATGATGATGATGGTTTAGGTCACGAGGGTCGCCCTTTTTCTGCGCTCGTTTGCTCTTGTTCGGTCGACTGACTCTCGTCTCTAGCTTCTTTAGATCCACCCCCGAAACACCAGGTACTTAGCTTTTATTACATTAAAACGACGCCATCATGGCCGTGTCCTGAAGGAGTGTGAGGAGGAATTACTAACGCACACGATCAACCAAAGGTTTATACAGAAGCATATATTTCTTCCACACTCTAGAGCTAGTTTTAACTCAAGCTTCAAGATATTCCTCAAAGGACGAGTAAATATTTAATAATAACCAACCGACCCATAGCAACTCCGAGCGCTGGCCATCGACCCTCGGGCGGCCTCTATAAGTATTGTTCTAACGACGCGCGCCCAAAATATGCTCAGTGCCTAATGAATTTCGGCCTTTGTCAACCGGCGGGTCCATTACAAAAGGAGGAGGTGTGAGTCCCTCGTCACGCATGACCATCGTAGTGGTGACACTGTAGACCTGTAGAAGTCGAAGTCGAACCGCACTGTAGAAGTCGAACCGCACTGCGTACCTCGGCCGGTTCAACTTCGCTAATCGCCGCGGCGGGCCTTTCTCTATTCATCTGTAGCACCACGAATGACGCCACGTTGAGGGTAACCCCACCGACCAGGACGCACCCGCTCATTGCATGCTGGAATGCGGTAATTACCCCCGGCAACTAGAGAGACCTTCCACTGGGGTCAGAAGGTACCCTCGGCGCCGTATAGTCCTGAGACAACAAAGGTGCGGCTCGCCCCAAAGGACCTTAACCACCCTTCCCTGGCTGGGATTTTTTTTATCGGCTAGACGCGCTACCCGGCTTTCCAACAAAAGCGACGAAAAGCGAAAAGCTATTTTGCGGCTGCTCCTAGGACACCTTGAACACTACAGCGGGGCCTGCACAAAGAAGCCGTGGGGGCTTTAAGGCAACAACAAAAACGCCCTGCGTTCTCGAAAAATGTGTAATTGACGGATTTAACATATTCAATTGTTATATTTCGCTTAAATAGAAACAATTGGCTCTGTTGAAGGATGGTGATTCAGTACTGCTTCCTTCGGAGCGGTCTGGTTTACTCGAACGCAGGTTCAGCTGGCGGCGCTCGATGAGAAGCTCGCGAGTTGTCGCGGCATTATAAACGCTGGGACCCAATGTGACTTTTGTTGAAACTGGGGGACGAAAACGGCGCCTACTTTTTGCATCCACCGACGGCGTGGGCGGCGTGGGAATCCTGTGGCGCCTTTGAAGGTTTGTCTGGAAGAACAGCCATGAGCTGCGTTCTTATCCCCTCCCCACCCTTTCACCTCCCTTAACGCAGCCGGGCCTATTGACCCCTTGCGCTTGGCAGGACGTATTCATTTGTTTGCCTTCGGGGTGGCGATCCCCCTATAAACACATTTCGCGTATTAGGGGCGCCTGCTAGGCTGGAAACAAGCACAGTTGTTTTCACTGCCAGCGACGCAAAATGTCGTCGTTTGTGATCTTGGAAACACAGAAAAAGAAGCAGTGTCTGCACTTGGACGGATACAAGTACCACAGAAAGCGCTCTAATGCGGAAGGAAGCATTGCTTGGCACTGCGCTAATTACTGGTCGTCCTGTTGCCTGCATCAATCCTGAGAGAGGGAGATTCTAACTATTATTGTTCTATTCTACTAACATCTGCCGAGTTATTGAATAGAACAATAAACGCTCCCTGATAGAGAATGAGCGATCGCAATGTATGCGGTCGCGCGCGATTATCTGCGTCGTCTATTGCGGCGCGCACGGGTGTTTAAATTCCGTGCATGCACGCATTCCTCCTAAATATAGGACAGGCAGAAGACAAAAGTCGCTGCGAAAGAAAAGACGCCTCTGTGGAGAGCCAAGAAAGGAAGAGCCATGTACAGAGGCACAGCGACGACAGGGCGAACGAAGGAGGAAAAGAGCAAAGGGAAACCTGGGCGACCGGCGGAGCGGGGACATTATCGGCCCGAGCAAATGATTTTTTCTGGGCCACAGTCGGTGCTTCTCTTTATATCTTGCTCCGTGGTTAGAATATTCATTTCGCACGAGAGGTATTAAAAGTAAAATTGTGATTCCACCTGCCTAGAACGTGAATGAGTTTTCGAATAAACAAGTGCTTTGTCATTACCGCTTTGGCTTTCCTTTTACTCCGATTTGTCGTTTTGAAACTGCAGTTAAGGGCACGAAAGAGATGTGCACGTTCTCAAAACGCCATGGTCTCAGTTCGGAAACATACAGAATACCCGCATGTCTAAAAAGTAATTTTAGAAAATAGAGTTTGTTAATACACTACTCATGGCAGCCTTTTTTCTCTAAAAATCGGGTTTTTAAGGGGTAAAATGCGTCGACAAATAGAACGTGAACTCTTTATGATTCAGCTTTTTTTGTGTAAGTGCGATGCCCAGCATGTTGTCAATAAAATTTACTGGTTCCGCCTCTACTGTGAAGTACAGAATAGATTCGTACTGGGGACAGTGCACCCAGGCACGCAAGTCGCGCGGCCATGCTGAGCGAACGCCCGAGACCCCTTGTATGGTTTACACGTGCCCAAAGAAGGCTCCGACGAGCCTCGAGGGACACTAGATATTTTTTATTTTTATTTTTTTATTTATTTCCAGGTACTGTTGGCCGATTTGGCCGTTACAGGGGTGGGGTAGAAAACTGACATAACAACCGTCATGTCAAGCGTAAAGAAATGCATAGCCGATACAAAATGAATACATGACTATACTACATTCTACAACTTACATGCTACATCACAAACATCACAAAATACACTTCACAATATTACATCCTACAATTTACATGAGTCATGTTACAGCAAATACATTCAAATTTACAACAGAACACAGGCGCACGGACGCAAAAAAAAACGCAAAAAAAACACGATCACCGTTCACGAAGATTCACTTTGAAAATACTTTGTTACATTGTGTTCAAAATGTTCTGCAGTTTGACAATCACGTATAGCATCCGGTAATACATTCCAGTCTTTTATTGTTCTAGGGAAAAACGAGTATGCATATGTGTTCACACGACATTGAGGGACTAGATAATTTCTGGGGTGGTCACTTCGTAGGCTCCGCACTTGATGGGGAATTAGGTACTGCTCTGCATCAAAGTTAAATGTGTTTCGGGAGAGCAAAAATATGAATTTAAGTCTGGCTATGCGACGGCGGTCTAGGAGGGGTTGCAAATTTAGTTCTTGCAGTATCTGTGTTACCGAATCATTACGAGAATATTTTGAAAGAATAAATCTCGCCGCCCTTCTTTGTACGCGCTCGATGTTTTTAATTAATCCTTTTTGATGAGGGTCCCATATGATGCTTGCGTATTCCAGTGTAGGCCTTACTATTGTTAAGTATGCTGTTAACTTTACGGGGGCTCGAGCGAGTTTTTATTTGCAACGTAAAAACCATAACTTTTTTTCAGCAGTAGAACAGATATTAGTGATATGCTGGGTCCAGTTCAGGTCTTCAGATATTGTTACTCCTAAGTATTTACATTTGTTAACGGTAGCTGACGCAGTGGAACTTAGTTGATACTCGAAATTTTTGACGTGCTTTACCTTGTTTGTAACTCGCAAAACAACCGTTTTTTCTTTATTTATTTGCATTTTTCATGTTTCGCACCATTTTTCAATAGACGACAACGCGTCGCTGAGCATTTTTTGATTACTGTGGTTGCATATTTCTCGATAAAGTAAGCAATCATCGGAGAATAGTCGAACGGTAATATTTTGATTAATGTCAGAACAAATATCGTTGATGTAAACGAGAAATAATACTGGTCCGAGGACGGACCCTTGAGGGACTCCAGAAGTTACCAGTAAACGATCGAACTTGTAGCCGTTTATGTCCACATACTGCGTCCTACATGTTAGATATGACCTGACCCATTCCACTACATTGTTGTTTGTACCAATCTGGTTCAATTTCTTAATTAATTCGTTATGAGGAACCCTATCGAAGGCCTTTGCAAAATCAAGGCATATTGCGTCAACCTGTTTTTCATTATCTATTGCTTTGGAAAAGTCTTGGATGGTCTCAAGAAGCTGCGTTACGGTTGAAAGCTTTTGTCGGAAGCCGTGTTCGTTAGGAAGTAGTAATTTTGTATTTTCTAGATACTGATATATAGCTCTGGATATAACATGTTCGAGGAGTTTGCAGCAGACGCAGGTTAAGGAGATTGGCCGGTAATTTTCGATATTCTGCTTGTCTCCGGTTTTGTGTACCGGGACCACTTTTGCTACAAGCCAGTCGTCCGGGACCCGTTTTTGGTGCAAGGAAGCATTAAAGATTATTTCCAAGTATCGGGCAACCCATTCAGCGTATCTACGCAAGAAAGCATTTGGAATTCCATCCGGACCGACAGATTTATGTTCTTTAATGTTTACCAGGAGCGATAGTATTCCTTCATAGCTAATTCCTACTTCTGGCATGCCAGACATATGGGAGAATGATGTGGCTGTATGTAAGCACTACATTCGGAATCATTTGAAAAGACAGACTGGAAGAACTTATTATGGTGAGACGCCATTTTCGAACAGTCGGTTATGATTTCGTCGTGAACAACAATGCTGTATTGGCTTTGAGGGGTTTGTGACAAGTGACGCCAAAACGTTTGCGGGGAAGACACCATAAAGTTTGTAAGTGTTTCCTCGTAATAATTCTGTTTTTCTTGCCTAAGCTTTGTACGCAACTGTGAAGAAAAGTTTGATACCTTTTCACGATTTTTGACTTTCCTTTGCCTTCCTATTTTCCGCTTCAGACGAATAATCTCTCGCGTTATCCAGGGATTACGTCTATTTTTTCTCTTTTTTCTTAATGGTACGAATGAATTTCCACAGTGCAAGATAATGGTTTTGAATCTTATCCAGAAAGAATTGACGTCATCGTCAGGGCACAGACTGTCTAGTTGAAACGACAAGTAGTCAATGATGCTCGTGTCGTCAGCTTTAGCAAAATTGGGGACATGCGCAATGCATTCTTTACCATTTGATGCAGGAACGTCGGTTTTATTTTTGTACAAATACAAGGTGATAGTCCGATATGCCATCTTCTACTGCTACCTGATAATCTTCAAACCGTCCATCAAGAAATACTAGGTCCAATATAGACTGCGCTGTTCCCATTTTTCGAGTGCTTTCATGTACCAACTGTGTTAAATCGTTAGCGAAAGCAATGTCAAGCAGCACTTCGCAATCAGCTCGTTCCCGCGACTCTATGGTAAGTGAATTTCAATCAATCCCAGGCAAGTTAAAAATCACCGGCAATTATTAACCGCTGGTTTCGCGTCTTCTGTTGTTCTACATAGTGTTGAATCGCCTCTAAATATTCTATAGATGCGTTAGGGGATCTGTAAATTGCTCCTATTACGACTAAATTGGTTCCTAATTTTACTTTGCACCAAACGCTCTCGTGATTAGGGATACCATTCATGTTTACGAATTCAATATTTTTCTTTATTATGATTGCAACTCCTCCTCCTCTAGTTTCGCTATCATTACGTATTATCTTAAAACCTGGAGGCAATAACTCGCAATCTTGTATTTCTGGTCGCAGCCACGTTTCGGTAACAATAACCACGTGTGGGTCGTAACTGGCTAGCACATGTTCTATATCACCGACTTTATTCACGAAACTTCGAGCATTAAGGTTTATAAGTCGAAAATCTGTTTCCTGGATGACGGTATTGCACTGGCCATTATCTCTTGGTGTAGCCTTTGGCGGCGCATCTTTGGTTTTCGGCAGTTGCCGTATCCTGACCCGGCTATTTTAAAGCAAAGCTTTTTACCTCTACCCCCCAAGGGTTCTTTCGCGACCGTTGGTGTCACCAGAAAACTCCAGCGAACAAATAAAAGAATCTACTGGCACCGCCGGGAATCGAACCTGGAACTAATAAACTAACAAAGCGAGAGCCCGTTGTCTTACCGATTTAGCTACGAGCACACGCGAAGACTGGGAAGAAAGGTGGTGTACTCACCAAGCACATCTACGGGTTTACCCCCTGCGTTCTCGCTGAATGCCACGTGAAAGCGTTACGCGACCACTCACGCCCGTCTAGTGGCCCTGTGCGCACCTTTCTCATGAGATAAGAGTTAAAAAAATTCAAGGAAGCTCACACCAATGCATGGCATCTCACTTCTAGTACGCCAATGTGCTAAAGCCTGTGGCCTTTAGTGTTCACGTAAACACTTACAGCTCCTTGTCGTCCACCCACACTCCAAACCAAGGAATACATTCAAATACTCCCAGGCCATCACTCCAAGCCCCAGCATCAAGATCCTGGGCCTACATCTCGAGGCTAACACCAAGAGTGACGTCTCCTTGCAGCGCCTCAAAAACAGCATTAATCAAATCATACGCATGATCAGGCGAGTTGCCATCAAGAAGCAAGTCCTAAAGGAATCCGGTACCTTTCGATTAACTGAAGCTTTTGTCCTCTCGAGAGTTACTTACGTCAACCCCCTGTCTTTTTCTCGACAAGGAAGACATAGAGATGCTTTATATAATGATTAGAAAGGCCGTCGAGCAGGCCATTCGTCTTCTCATGAGTGCGTCCACACAGAGGCTGCTAGCACGGGGCTACACAACACGGTGGAAGAGCTGATACAAGGCCATCTTTCCAACCAGAAGGTCCGGCCATTGGTCTTCTCATATGAGTGCGTCCACACAGATGCTGCTTAGCACGGGGCTCCACAACACGGAGGAAGAGCTGATAGAAGGCCATCTTTCCAACCAGAAGGTCCGACTCAGAACTGCGATGGGTAACCGCATGCTTCAGCAGATTGGCTGGGCAGCCCAGAATGTCACTCCGCTTGACGTACTCCCAGACTCTTGGGGACTAAAACTAAAGATGCTCCCTTTGCTTAGAAATATGAACCCCTCACATGACGAGGGTCACCGAAAAGCACTGGCTAAGCTAACCAGCACCCTCGGTGGGGATCATGCAGTTATCTACACAGACGCCTCCAAACATCGAGGGCAGCAATACGCCATCATCGTGGCTACCTCCAGAACCAACCTCATTGCGTGTACCTCGCTAGGACCCAAGAAATGGCGGCAGCAGAAGAGGCAGCCATCACCTTGGCTCTCGCTCAACCAGGGGTTCGGAGGGTAGTCATCGATTCCCAGCAAGCCTACTGGAATTACCAGTAGGGTTTGGTGTCCTGAGCTTCCCTGCGCGTGTGAAAAAAACCACTCCCCAAACGGTTCCATTCAGCGCATCTGGACACCCGCTCACTCTTCAATGGAGGGCAACAAATACGCCCACCCAACAAGCCTGCGCTTTTACCTCCCGTGCTATGGAGCTGCACGAGGACAGTCACCAGCCTGTCACGTTCAGGGAGATAACCCAGCATTATCGCCTTCTGAGTCAGACCGTACCTTCGCCTTACCCGGCCCTATCCAGAGAACAACAAACTACCCTACGCCTCATACAGTCGGGGCTCCTTCCCACAGCCTACGCGTCTTCACTTCATGTATCCGAATAGCTACGACGCTGAATGTAAATTTTGCGCAGAAGTAGGAACACTCCGCCCCGTAATCGGGGTGTGCGACTTTAGCCCTGAGCACCCTCCTCTCCTTCCGTCAACAACCCAACAAGAGCAATGGGAGATGCTGCTGTCCAGGCCCTCTCTACCTACCCAGCTTCAGCGGGTGTACAGAACACAGGCCGCGCGGACTGCATATGGGCCCCACAGAAGAAGGAATCACTCCCCAGGGCTGCACTCTGGGCCGTTCAGATATCTGAACAGAAGTATTTCTTCCTCCTCCTCCTTCTCTGCCGCAAATTTCGTCGCCTCCGTCCGCGGCGCAGAGACAGAGAAGACAGATCGTCTAACACCGGGTTGGAGCTTACTTTAATTTTATAAAAAAAGTTTCCACTCTTGTGCTACACCAATACAACTCAACCAAACACCGTTCAGGCTTCATGCATTGATTTAACCTTAACAATAATATCTCTTTGAAGTAATAAATGGTGCGGTTAAGTGCATTTCACTTCTCTCTGGTTTTGCTATTTGTAGAGCGATGTGAGGGAATTTAAGTTACGTCGCATGGTTAAATGTTATGGGTGCCGTTTACAGCTTTGCTTTCCAACAAACATTCACGGGGTGGATTGGCGCGATTTTTTTAGAATAGTCCCACACGTAGACGTTGTTATCTACAGTGAGCCTGTCTTGGTTCAAGCGCGCGCGGGAGCCTTCGTCTTTTTCTTTCAACGCAGACTTCCAGAGCAGCTTGCGCTTATTCAGTGTCTCTTTTGAATAGTCGTCACCAACCGAAATACCACTTCCTTTTAGTTTTCCGCAGCTATTGAAAACCTTTTCTTTTTCCTTGTAATCATAAAGCTTCAGTATTACTGGCGGAGGCCTGGAGGGTTCTTCTGCAGATTTGTTGTGATGTGGCTTTCCGACTCTGTGCATCCGCTCTATCGTTTTTAAATTAACACCGAGCTTTTTCTTCAATACTTCTACAACTACCTTTTTTTCAAGTTCTTATGAAGTTTCATTTTCTGTCTCCGGTATGCCAAACACCATGAAATTGTTTCATCGCATTCTGTCCTCTAAAGCAACAAGTTTTTCCTGTTGCTTTTCCAAAGCCGAATTCAACCTCTCGGTTGTGTCTTTTAGTTCAGCAAGACTTGCCGCTTGGTCCCTACAAAGCTGTACAATGTCTTCCAGGGCATTAAGTCTGTCGCTAAGGCCGCTTAGGTTGGCCTGAATTGCCTTTTGGCCATCACACAACCCTTGTACAAGTACTTTTATATCGTGTCCAGGGTTCGTCTCAACGTCACCCGACAACAGCAAACACAGTGATGCGAAAGCAGAAGACACCACCCGTGGCACGGCAGCACTACGAGGAAGCGATTGTCGCTCTTGTAAGATGAGTATGAACTGACTTGTTCAAACAGAAGGAAGTTGTTTGAGCACATCGCCCATGCTTTGCCGCCGTGCCCACTGGATGTTGCCGGCAAGGGTGCTTGCTTTATACGGTCTTGTCACGGCGTTGTTCCACCTTGGTTCCTGGTGTCGAGGTTGTCGATGATAAACGGGTGAAGTTCCAATTCGGCAGAATCAACCGCAGCAGCCGGGTCGCCCAGGCGCATGCTCCATGTGTTCCCATAGAAGGAAGCGCAGATGAGAATCACCTGTTGAAACAGAAGGAAGTTGTTTGAGCACATCGCCAATACGTTGCCGCCGTGCCCACTGGATGTCGCCGGCGAGGGTGCTTGCTTTATACGTTCTTGCCACGGCGTTGTTCTGCTTGGTTCCTGGTGTCGAGGTTGTCGATGATAAACGGGTGAAGTTCCAATTCGGCAGAATCAACCGCAGCAGCCGGGTCGCCCAGGCGCATGCTCCATGCGTTCCCATGGAAGGAAGCGCAGATGAGAATCACTTGTTGAAACAGAAGGAAGTTGTTTGAGCACATCGCCCATGCGTTGCCGCCGTGCCCACTGGCTATGCTTTGATGCAGTCGTATCCTGTGGCTCTGGCTCTTACGTACTGGACGCCCAAAAAAGAACGCGCCCAAGAAACAAGAAGTTCTTTTTTCGGATTCTAAATCGTTGATTTTTTATGCTTTATGGTAATTAAATGTGGTCTGATGTTTCCTTACTCTGTGGTTCCTCTATCTCACAATACCCATAGCCCATGCATTACAAAGCGTAGCCGGCCACACACGCTGAGGACCCACAGGGGGCTCGAGCTAGCTGAGCACCCTCCCAATACTGAAACGCACTCGCTCCAACACAAAACCGCCTCTACTAGGTAGCTGGAGTAAGGGCGACAAAGGAATATGCCCAGGGGAAAGAGAAAACACGTTTATTTTACGCCAATGTCCCAGTCACATGGTTTACATGTACGTACGTACTTCCCCCTAGGGGAACGGAGCGATGGGGTGCGCGCATCGTCGGCGCGCAGAGCGAGTGGGCTGTTCGGTAAGGGCAAAATCCGGAGTGCGCTGCATAGTTGTGGGCGCATCGCCATGCTGAACAGATCGCCTCACAGCAGCGAGGGAGACGAGAACCGGTCGCTCAACAGCGGGTACCACACGGAGGGATTGTCAAGTGTTAGGTACGGCCTACATGTAAGCGTCGGGTCAGAGAACAGGAGCAACCAAAGGCATGAGCCAGCAGCCAGAGAGGCTGTCGGGCTTTCGCCGGCGCAACAGTTTCGGGCGGACGGTAGAGAAAGCGTCACACACTTTCAGAGTCCTCACAGCGTCTCCCCAAACAGACCCCCGCGCAGGACGCGCGTTCGCGTCCCGATGAGAGGGGGCACCTGAATCTTTCAAACGGGCCAATGAGGTAAGGTTAGTACAACTACCAGAGCAGAGCTCCCGCTGTATGACATTGCTTTATAGCCGCAATGGTCGCTACAGCCTTCACCTTACGCAGGAGTTTGAGAAGTCAACTCGACTCTACACAGTGCTGTCGACACGAGCCGGCATTTTGGGAGAGAGAGCAGAAAAACGCTGCGCATCGCCACAAATCTAGCGATTCCACAAAGGCTCGGGCGCCAGGATCCCCACAACTCTTAGCGGCACTGGTGGCGTAAAAGTGGGCGTCTTAGTTACCTCCATTGTGTACTTCCTCCAAGTAAACACCAACAGTTCGTCCGTTACGTGCTCAGCAACATGAATCCATATACTGCCGTCTGTCCCTTTAAAAAAGGAAATTCCAGTGGTCCTCTCCCAGACCATGCCTTCTCATAGCGGTTCCAACTGCTGACGTAGTAGTAGTAGTAGCTACTACCTTGTGACGTCACCGGTTTAATATTCATCACATTAAAATCATTACTGTGACATTGTAACTCAAAAGAAATAAATGTTTGATTTATCTGATGGCTTGTGAATCCCTTCATGATCCTATTTAGTTGCAAAGGAGGCCGGAAATTGTGACCATGGGTTTTGGTATTCTTAACTTTTCTAAATAAAGGGTAAACCGTTATGGTTGGCGAAGCGATTTTTTCTGTCATAGCCAAGTGGTGAAATTATTGCACCGGTACATTTGTTTTGAAAGGAAGGCGAAGGGCGAAGTTTAAACCACGGAGCAAGATATTAAGAGTAGCACCGACTGTGGCCCAGAAAAAAATCATTTGCTCGGGCCGATAATGTCCCCGCTCCGCCGGCCACCCAGCTTTCCCTTCGCTCTATTCCTCCTTCGTTCGCCCTCTCGTCGCTGTGCCTCTGTACATGGCTCTTCCTTTCTTCGCTCTCCCCAGAGGCGTCCTTTCTTTCGCAGCGACGTCTGTCTTCTGCCTGTCCTATATGCAGGAGGAATGCGGGCACGCGCGAAATTTAAACACCCGTGCGCAGCCGCAATAGACGGCGCAGATAATCCCATGCCACCGCATGCATTGCGATCGCTTATACTCTATTAGGGAGCATTTATTGTGACATTACGAAGACCCGCTAAACATATTGTACTAACTAGGCAGATGTAAGACGCAACTGACCGATTACTACTTCAGAAGCACAAAAGAAGGAGCAAGAGTAATATGGAACGCCACAACAAACAGTCTAGCATGATTTTGCTTACGACAAATCGATGCAGTGCAAAAATTACCCTCTGTTGTTGTCCCGCTCTCCGGCCGCGTGCTTAATTATTTATGCTGCTTCTGCGCATGAACAACGCTTACAAGGGTCGCCTGGGGTCTCCATTGGCAAACGGCAATGATACACAAATTTCTGTGCCAATGACTGAATTGGACGGCTACCCCGTTGTATTAAGTATACAAAAACACTGCCAGCTTGATAAGGCACCCAAGAATATCAAACGCGCTCTTCATTGTTACTCATGCCGCAACTTACCGCCCGATGTTCACTGTCTCTCTACGATCGTGTTATCTAGTCGATAACGCCGCGGACTCCAAATAAAATGCTGCGACTTGTATGGCAGCAATTTCGGGCCTAACAGGTTTCCCGGCGTTTTTTTTTTCTTTAAGCGGCTGACGAGCAAAACAACCGTCTCATTAAACATTTTCCTTCGGCGAGTCATTACCACACAGACATAGGGTCCGGACGAATTCAAACCGTGAAATTAAGGCTTGTGAAAAGACCGCACTGTCAGGGCCTTGATCTTGAGCAGATTGCTACGTCGGGGGCAGTCGCGGGTAATGTTATCGCGTTTCTGTTCTTTTCTGATGAGCGTGTGAGTGCCGGTCTGTGTTCTAGGCACACTCTGTTTTGGACGTAAGTTGTAGAATGGCGAGAAAGCTGAGGGAACTTTTGTAATCGCTAGTAACCGGTTGCTCCTTTCGTGTTTTGTAAAACGTGTTAAAACACAGCCGAATGGGTGTTCACAAATTTACAAAACGGAGTCACATTTTCGGCAAGCACTACGCGAATGGTAGAGTTTGTATACAAGTCATATGTCTATATGTGGGCTCTATATTTTGCTTTCCCGCCATGCAACCAAATTCCTAACGTATCTTTGCCGTACGACCACTGAATTCCTTCGGATCCTGGTTATCCAGAAGGTGCTGTCGAACAAGTTAATCAAGCCGTGCGAAGGAGGAGCGCAATGAACGCGAAGCGGCGCCAACGCAGGTCCAAAGCACTCCGTGCCCAGAATTTCCCTCGCCGAAGAAGACGACAAAAGCCGACGGAATGCGTTCCGCTAACGCGCCCGCCGGCGCACGGGGAACGCCGGCCGCTGAGCCGGCGGCCCATTCGCTGCGCCATCTACATTGTGTTCCCCGAGAGATGGACATTAAGGGCCCGCAGGAGAGAGCGAAGTTGGCGCTCCTGTTTATCTTGCTCGGTGGTTTAAACACTAACACGGAAATATAAATATGCTTTGAGTACCACAATCACCCTCCCAGTATTGGAGGCCTGCCAATTCGGTATGTTTATTCAACAAGCCGGTATTATTCGGACAGCCTCGGAGGATTGCTTCAAATAATGACTTGCAAGACCACCTGCCGAGCTAATCACTGTGTGAAATATGCGTTGCTAAGAAGTCTACCCTTACGTAGCAATATTGATTCGCATCTGGCCTACGCTCTTCGGTCTACCCACGCCCTTAAGCATCTACGTTTATTTCAACGACACTTAAGAGTGCGAAACAGTTTGCTTGGGCAGTTTCTATAGAACATAATGGTTAGTTTGCTTCAAATTGTGCCCTTAATTACGTGCGTCCACACATGCTCATTGCACGAGATTACATAGAAACAGTTAAATATTCCCATTTGCTTAGTTAACCTAACTGGCGGTACCAAAGCAAAAATTATTGAAATCCGTGACATTTTCACGTGTCTTTACGTCCGTAAGTTCCTGAACATCAATGCCGCCTTGGTTAATAATAATCTACGAAACAGTAATGGCAAGTTCAAAAATGTACCTGCTGTAAAAGTTGTTCTAATTTTTTAAGGCATGTTTTTACGTGTAACAGTGATTGAAACACAGAAGGACCGCGTGAAATGAGGTACTATTGGCCCGAACTGTATAGAAAAGATGAGAAACCAGCACTGACGCATATGCAAAAATATCCCTAATATCATTTTAGAAAAGTGAATGCTTTCAGCCCCATTACTAAAGACATCACCATTTCCGACAACGACACTTCCCATAACGGAAAGAGGAAAAATTCCCGGGCCAGCTCCACCAACTTGCAACCTATAGGGAGAGGCGAAGCATGTAGTACGCGCCGGTCGTTCCTACAGACAATCGATGCTAATGGAGCAGCATGCATCTGGAGCCAACGCGCCCCATTGCCTCTGTCTTGCCACACAGCGGGGGCTGATCGCGCGTTCGCTAAGACGATTGTGCCCTCTCGTGCTTTGAACCGGATATAAGCAAATAAATGTGACAGACTGGCCTTAAGTTGTCTTCGTGTCACACGCCGAACCTGCTGCGAAATATGCCTTACAGGAGACAACCAGGTATTTGAAAGCAATTACGAGACTGAAATAAACAAATTTCTCTAATAATGCAATTATATCCTAATATGCCCGTGTTTTATCTTTGTTTAAATCATGAGTTTATTCTTAACCGGTTTTATTCCTTAGGCACTTGATTTACTGGGGCGGCAGGCCGAGCCCCTAAGGTGCTTCGACACTCATAAACTTTGCTTTGCAGATGTCAGTTGAACTGTTAGTCATACGTCAGCGAGAACTGTCACTTCTAACGATGGCTACACATGTCCTGAAATAATTAGCGCCGAATGAAAAATATCCGGTGGTGAGTCAAGCTTAGTTTATGTGTTCTAAATATCAGCCCCTGTAATAGTTTCTGATGATGATTACAGTGTTTAGGCTTAACGCCCACTGCACCCAGCCGTTCTTCTCGTTGTCGTTACGGGCAGGCGTTTGGGAATTCCGTTATTCCCCGTAAAAGCCGATTCAAACCACCAGAAACATTCCTATTTGCTGCAACACAATGGCACCTTATCCCACAAGGCGCTACTATAAGCACACCATTATGAAATGAATGTTTGCAAGTCCCGCCCCACACACACCACCAAGGCTCCTCCCGGGCACTACCAAGATGGCGCGGCCATATTATTTTAGAGTGCGCCTGGAATTGTTTGTCTTTTTCGTGCGGGTGGACGCGCACCTACCTTTAAGAAACCGACGTAAGGCGCAAGAGAGCCAGATTTGCCCGTGAAGCCAGTGCAGTTACACAAGATGCAGCCAGTCTGTCTTTTGTGATCCACGTGCCGGAACGCCCTCGTCCTTTGCAATTCCATAACTTCATTTGCAGGCAGAGGCGCTGCTAAATTGTTCGGCTAAAGGTACGTTAATAGCATGCTGGCATGCTGCCTAGATTTAAATAAATATGTCATGCTGCCTATATTTAATTCACAAAGTAGAATTAATAGAAGCTTAGGGTTTATGAATAGTACTCGGAAGCTGAATAAACAATTACCTGAGATCGGTCATGAAATTGGCAACACGTTGCTAAAATCAGCACAAACACCACTTACGTCCAACAGACAAGGAACTGCTCACATTCTTTCAACCTATCAAGACTTCCTGTAGGTTCCACCATCATATTGAAATATCTTGTGAAAAAATAAGCGCATGGGTAAGAAAGTACTAACCTCGAATATTTAAAAAAAATCACTAAATAGCTGCGCTCTGCGAGATGGTTCGGAAATTTTAAAGGGTATTAACGTGCATACGTCACTCAATAAACAAAACCCATTTAATACCAGACCAGTCTCATTTCTTCGTACACTTTAACTACTTTCTTTTAACTCTTTACTTCCAAGGCATTCCACAGTCCACTAAATTTACAACCATACATTCGGGAAACATTGGTACACGTACGTCTAGGGCAAACAATCTTTATGGTCATACTAACATGGGACCGGGCCGGGCTGGGTCCAGGTGATTAAGTCACCTAACTAATCTACGTAGCAAATGTCTCAACTCCTTTCAAAGGTAAAAAACGTCACGTGCACCTGGATGTGACATATGTATACAAAGAAGCGTGCTATAATAAAAATTCCTAAGTAAAGCAGAGTTTGCAATACGAAAAGGTTTTCCTATTGACTTAGATAAAATTTATTTCCATGATCAATATGATGAAATAATTGTGCGCTGACAGAACAGATCTCATTGCCTGTGTAATTTAAAAAGTGTGTTCTTGCACCGGTGAACTATCTATAAAAATTGGATAAAATCGTATGCCTCATGAGGCTCTGAGAACAGCTAATAGACCCAACCAAGAGCGCACTGAGAGAGGCGCACTCCGTTGGATAGGGGCCATGCAACTTGACTACGGCGCGGTCTCGAAAGTGCGTCCCTAACTACACGGCTGTCAAAAGAGCGCACAACGCTGGTGTAGCAACGCACAGACGGCAGCTACTCGACCTGTTTTGCTTACGGTGACACACAAACTTTCAATCCGGCACGTGTAGACTCTCCGCTAAGGGTGTCTCAAATGTAAGTCAATCATGTTGCTGAACGTAAACGCACAACAAAATGGGAGACATCATTTGGCCACTAAAATGTATATTGGAGTTCTCGGAATATAGAAAGCAGGTTGCGTAAGATTTAATGCAATGGTTAGGTGTTCGGATTTTAAACAAAAAATTGCCGCCACGAAACCGTTCTCGTTTTTGTAAATGTGAAAGCGTGGAGTGAAAAAGAGTTGTGTAAAAATAGTGTCGTCGAACACATATAGCGTTGTGTTGGACGGTATCAGGGAGAGAAACAGCCGGAGCTCGTGGGAGTGAGCGCGGTGAGGTGTCCAGCCCAGCAACCTAAGGATGGTGACTGCTGCTCTGAAACATGGGCCCGGCTCCTTACGCGCGTCCACTTCCCTCTTCGAGCATATGCTCACATACAAGACATGACACCGTTGCGCATTGGCTTCGGTTTAAGCGGCTCATACCCATATATCCACATACCCCGTTCTGCAACCCGGCAGTTTGGCTTCTTCCTTTACAACGATGAAGCTATTGCTATAGCACCCCAGGAGGCATCAAAGCCGATTCAAATACCAGACCAGTTCATAACCGTGTGTGGCAAATTGGTGCCTTCGGCCGACGCATACCCAAGGAGGCGACACAGGGTGCATCGAAGCCAATGTAGAAATCCGACAGGCATGCAACCACGTTTCCCGCCACGAGATAAAACAATGGTATTTCGGCCATTAGAAAATCGTATAGCCGCAGCCGGAGTTCTTCAAATGCAGTAATCCCTCGTTATAACGAAGTGAGCCGGACAGCAAAAAAAGTTTGTTATAAGCGGTGTTTCGATATAAGCGACCACTCAAGAAAAGCTAAAACATTAGCTTGAATTCCGCCACAGCAGCTAGGAATCATAACACAAGATATTCACTAAAGCAAAACAAGCCAGTGAACTTTGGCTGTTTCAATATGTTAACGGGCGCGAGAAACGCGCACTCCAATTTGGCCAAACATTGCATCACGCTGTGGTGTCCGGACATAAAAGTGGCAGTGGAAGTGGCCACTTTTATAGGGGGGCGTGTGGGCGACACGGAACGCTACGGCAGTTTCGCGCTGGAAAGCACCGCAAAAGCCGTTGCTCGAGACTGAGGTTGGGTTTGTTGAGCTAAAAAAACGATTAACGGCTCATTGTGGGTACACAGCGCAATCATGAAAACTGACCGTTTTTGCACTAGGGGCTTTGCATTATCACTGGGCAATTTTTCCCAAGGTGTGCAGCCGTAAAGTTTGCAAAACAAGATTTTTTTTGCAAACAGTTGTCCACGACACTGCAAAATCTACTGTTCGAGTGTGCCGGCCTTCACGTCACCTCCACACGATTGACCAATGTCTAGGAACAAAATTAAATGGCCCTACCATGCACTTGGACTGTTTGTAAAAAGGAAGATGGGGCGAATCGAGCTTGACCGGCTCGAGAAGATCACCGGGGCAGCACCAGCTTGCGTTGACGCGTCATGATAACAGCCTGCCTCGCCGCTGGGTCGCCGCCACTCGGCGACACCTCCACTCGCCACTTCGCTCTAAGCGGGTCAAGCTTTTCGTGAGCTTTGAGTAATGCGGTCTAAAACACACGCGTTTGGGCTGGGACCAGACGAAATTTAGAATAAAGCGATATTTTCAGTAAAGCGATTTCGCTATAAGGAGGGATTACTGTACAGGCACCATTTCGGGGCTACAAGCCGCATCAACGCTGTCGCCTGTATTTTCTCTAACACTTTCAATAATTGCGTACCAAAAACAAAATAAGTTAGCACCTAACCCCTGATTTGAAATTGTGAATGCGAAAGAACCGTAAAATTACGCACAAAAGCAAAAAGAGCGCTGCAGTGGTAGTCGAAGTTCATCACGCACCGCATATTAGCGCGGATGGGAACCAAGTAACCACGTTCTTCAGGATCGTTGGATCAGCTCCCGCCTCCCTATCGGATGTGCGCAAGCGCCATTTTGCTAGATTGTCACACTGGGCGTAGCAATTTCCAAAGGGCCACGCTAGGATACAATGGTGCTAGTTATATTTGCGCTCGCAGCCATCATCGGTGATGGAATCAGCCGCTGTTGGAAATAAAGAAACTACGCGCGTTCGAAAACTTGCTTTCTTCCGCGTTGTTGTGACTTGTTGCCATGACGTGCAACCAAGAATGTCTTGTGCACAGGCGGCATAGTATTGCCGCAAGTGCAACCCTGTGCGGCCTTTGCCTTTCCACTATATCCTCGCCTGCCTTCCCGATAGAAGACATTGTAAATCTACCATCAGACAAACCTGGAGATACAGAAAGCACATCCGCAGTTGGAATCTCTACGGCGGTTATCGCTATTTAAAAAATTAGCTCCAATTTACCCTGTGAATGTGGTTGGAAAGAAAAGCTGTAAACGGCACCCATGCGACGTCACTTAAATTCACTCACGTCACTCCACAAATAGTAAAACCAGAGAGAAATGAAATGTACTTAACCACACCCTCTATCACTTCAAAGACGTATGCTTTGTAAGGATAAATTGTTGCATGATGCATGAACGGTGGTTGGTTGAGTTGTATTGGTGTAGCACATGAGTGGAAACGGTTCTTTATAAAACTAAAGCTCAAACCCGGTTTTAGACGATCTCACTTCTCCGTCTCTACCGTCGCGGACGAAGGCGACGATATCGGCGGCAGATACGAAGGTGCAGGCGGAGGAGGAAACACTTCTATTCAGATTTCTGAACGGCCCCTTCTTCACTGTAGCCAATATCAGTCAGCTCCGCCTGTGCTGTGTCCACCAGCTGAAGCTTGATAGGCAGACAGGGGCTCGACAGCATCATCTCCCATTTCTCTTGTTGGGTAGTTGACGGAAAGAGAGGAGGGTGCTCGGGTCACCAACCCCGATTATATGCAGAGTGTTCCTGCTTATGAGCAAAATTTACATTCAGCGTCATGGCGATTCTGGTGCATTAAGTGAGGACGCGTCGGGTTTGGGATGCATCCAGATTGTATGTGCCGTAGGGTAGCGTGTTGTTCTATGGAAAGGTCAGGGTATGGCGAAGGTAGGGTCTGTCTCAGAAGGTGATAATGCTGGGTTATCTCCCTGAATCAGACAAGCGGGTGACTGTCCTCGTGCAGCTCCATAGCACGGGGGCATTAAAGTGCAGGATTGCTTATTCGTTGCCCTCTGCGGAAGCGTGAGCGGGTGTCCAGATAAGCTGAATGGTACCATTTGGGGAGTGGCTTTTTAGCACACGCAGTGCAGGTCGGAACACCAAACCCGACTGGTAATTCCGGTAGGCTTGTTTGGAATTGGTGACAACCTTACGAACCCCTGGTTAACTGAGAGCCAAGGCGATGGCTGCCTCTTCTTCTGTCGTCATATCTTCGGTCTTGAGTGAGGTACAAGCAAAGAGGATGGTTCTGGAAGTAGCCACGATGATGGCGTACTGCTGCCCTCAATGTTTGGAGGTGTCTGCGTAGATAACTGCATGATCCCAACCGAGGGTGCTGTCGAGCGCTTGAGCCCATGCTTGTCGGCGACCGTCGTCACGTGAGGGGGTTCATATTTCTAAACAAAAGGGAGCCTCTTTAGTTCCTGTCGGCAAAAGACCAGGAGTACATCAAGTGGAGTGATATTCTGTGTGGCCCAGCTAAACTGGTGAACGATGCGGCGACCCGCCGCAGTTCTCGTTCGGAGCTTCTGGATAGAAAGATGGCCCTCTATTAGCTCTTCGACCGTGTTGTAAGACCCATGCTAAGCAGCCTCTCTGTGGACACCCTCATGGGAAGACCAATGGCTTGCTCAACCGGCTTTCTAATCATTATAATTGATTGATTGATTGATTGTAGGGTTTAACGTAACGACGCAACGCAGGCGATGAGGCGCGCCGTAGTGGAGGACTCCGGATTAATTTTGACCACTCGGGGATCTTTATCGTGCGCCGAAATCTCGTACACACGGGCGTGTTTGCTTTTCGCCTCCATCAGAAAAGCGGCCGCCGCTGCCGGGAATCGAGCCCGCGACCTCGTGCTCAGCAGCGCAACGCCTTAGCCACTGAGCCACCGCGGCGGGTGTTCTAATAATTATATAAAGCATCCTTATGCCCTCCTTGCCCAGGAGAAGACTGGGTGTAGAAGTAAGTGATTCTCGAGAGGACAAAAGCTTGAACTAATCGAAAGGTATCGAATTCTTTGAGGCCTCGCTTCTTGGTGGTAACTCGCCTAATCACGTGTATGGTTTTATTGATGCTGTGTTTGAGGCGCTGCAAAGATACGTCACTCTTGGTGTTGGCCGGAATATGTACGTCCAGGGTCTTCATGCTGGTGCTTGGAGTGATGGCCTCGCCATCAAGGAGTATTTTAGTTTGTTTTAGGGCGGACGACAAGTAGCTGACATTTTTTACATAAATACTGGAAGCCACAGGGTTTAGCATATTGGCGTACTAGAAGTGAGATGCCATGGATTGGTGTGAGCTCCTCTAAATCGTTATCGCATGATATTGAGCGAGATGCAGAGGTTACGTTCGTAGATGTGCTTTGTGAGTCCACCACCTCTCTTCCTCGTCTCAGCGTGATTTTGTTATGATAAAAGTTGAATGGCGTATCATATGCATTTATGCTCCAGTGAATGGTCGGGAACGTAACTCCTTTTTTATGTCACTAGGGAATTTCCTGCGCACACAACGGAAAAACCTCCTCATGGGGGATTTTATTTGTGTCTGCTTTGAGCAAGACCGATCTAGACCACGTTTACAATACGACCAAAGTGCAGCCACCCTGTCTGATTTTAGTACATGATTATGGTCTTGTTGTTGTTGGTCAGGTTCGAATGCCCGTCTTGACCGCATATACATTTCAGCAGAAGAGATGCCTAGCATTTCCGACTATATTGTACGCCGGATCTTCTTCACAGACCACTGCATGGTATCTGTTTGCTTAAGAAGATCAAGACCGCGTGGCGTGCTGCCTAAATGGGATCTGTGGAAGCTTAATACCTCTTTATTGGCCGATGGAATATTTTGTAAACGTATATCCGATTGCTTGACTAGTATTCTTGAAACACACAGTCTTTTGTTATATCAGAAATGGGATTTATTCAAACAGTAGGTAAGGAATTGCGCAATCGAAGAGTCCGCACGCCTTTCGTTTTTAAAATGTTTTATGTACGAGAACTAACTCGTACATTGTTAGGGCTTCATGAACTCGAAGCGGTCAGTACGGGATCGGGTGTAGAGGAAATTGGCATTGTTAAGGCACAACTTCAGCAATATGTTACCGAAAAACACCATGGCGCTCTAATTCGGTCGAGAACTGAAAAATTCTTTGATAGCTACCCCACTCGTCGTTCACTAAATGATGAGCGAAAGTCGGCACTTGCAAAGGAAGTAATCGAAATTCAACATAACGGTATTAAGTGCACTGAAGCAGCTGAAATTGCTAGTGCTTTCCATGACCATTAAAGCACGCTATTTGCGGGGTCAAGTCTATTAGCTCGGGGGAGAGAATTTATTTCCTTCATTGATTTACTGCCAAAGCTCACAGACGATGAGTGCGCTCTGGTTTCTGGGACTATTACACTCGAAGAAGGTAAGGCTGCCATCTCTGACCTTAGGACAAACAACACCCCGGGACCAGATGGTTTGAGCGGAGAGTTTTATCAAACGTTCTCTGCTATCCTTGCCCCCGTTCTGTTAGACATAGTCACAGCGGCATACAACCATGATGTTTTGCCCCCAACCTTTTACTTAGGAGACACAGTTTTAATTCCGAAAACGCAAGATGAACAAAAGCTGAAATCAGTTGACGGCTATCGGCCAATATCTCTCTGCAGTGTAGATATAAAATTTTCGCAAAAATTTTATCTAGACGATTTCAACTTGTCATCACTAGTTTCGTAAGACCTCACCAAACTTGCGGTATTAGAGGTAGGAGCATTTCAACAAACATACATGTTGCCCGTTCAATATTGGAGGGTGCGTCTGATTCGGCAGAGCAGGTGGCCCTTATCCAAATTGACCTTTCAAAGGCATTTGATCGCGTTTCTCATGATTTTCTATTCGCACTATTGGCAGCGGTAAATTTAGGGAATGTGTTGTTAAAAGGCATTCAGCTTCGTTACAAACAGTGCACCACACAACTGGTCGTCAACCGCGTTCTGTCTAAGCCAGTTTCGATTAAGTCGTCTGTTAGACAGGGCTGCACCCTTTCACCCTTGTTGTTTGCCTTATACCTCGAACCTCTGTGCCTTAGTATTCAGCAGAGTGAAAGAGTACGGGGCTTTTCATCGCTATCTTGTGAGGTTAAGGTTCTTGCTTACGCGGATGACATTGCCTATTTTTGTGCTGACAAAAAAGCATTCAAGAAGCCCTTAATCTCACCAAGCAGTTTTGTGGCGCATCGGGAGCAGCTGTGAATATGGAAAAAACAAAGGTGTTTTGGTTTAGTGAATGGTGTGCGAAACCGTACTTATTTGGTGGCATTACTTCGGATAAGGACGCACTTCAATGCCTAGGTGTACCTTTGCACCAAATACGAAACACCGGGCCTCATTGGTCATTGGCACTCCAAAAAGTCAAGCGAGCCTCTGAGGCATGGATGGGGCGAGACCTTCCGGTGTTTGCGCGTGGGCACGTTTGTAATGTCTTCCTTGTCGCAAAGCTTGTTTATGTGCTGCAAGTACTCAACTGTGCACGTTCTAAAGTACAAGCTCTACATAGAGTTTTTGCAACATTTGTGTGGGGGTCCCAATGGGAACCTTTGCGTAGGGACAATTTGTTTCTTCCATTAGTGTCTGGGGGTACTCGGCTGATACATTTGTTTTTACACCAGCTTGTATCTCGGGTTTTCTTCTATAAGGTGACGCATCATCCACTTTTGCTCAACGTTATTCAACAGCGCATAAGTTTTCATTTACCGTTTTTGCTTGTCTCCACTGGTGAAGTCAGTACGAAGCCGCCATGGGGGTTTTTAAAGAAGGTGGTCGACACCTTCAATTTCCTTACTGCGAGGTTTTCCCTGCAATATCTGTTTACCCTTTCCAGGAAGGCTTTGACGAGCACTTTATTAGAGAGTTTGTTCCCAGTGCCGTTTTATCGCCAGCCTTACATTGGCGACCATAAGGACAGCGTTTTGAAGCGGGTCACACGTGTGTTTCTTCCTCCAAATGCAAAAACATTTGTCTTTAAGCTGCATACATTAACACTCCCAGTGAAAACATGGTTGCGCGAGAAAGGAATGCCTATTCGTTGGTCTGACCATTGCCGTTTATGCAATCAACCTGAAACCATTGATCATTGTTTTGTGTTGTGCCGAGATGCGGTGTTTTTCTGGGATGTGTTGCAACGAACTCTTAAAAATGACGTGGACATTACCCCTTATACAATTCGGTTCTTGCCTTTTAGAGATGTTACTGGAGTGCCCTATGATATATTTGTTGTGATCGGATTGTTCAGTTTGTGGAAGTGCCGCATGACGGACAGGCACGCGGAACCCCCTCGCCCAACGAAGTCCATTTTTCGGGAGCGAGCTTCGTTGGTGCGGAGCATTTATATGGCGCAAAGTGACCCACCAGAATGGCTGCATCTGTTGGACGCGTGCGTCTGCTTGCCAGAGTTGTAACGGACGGCTCATTTTAGCTGCAGTGATGTGCATCTTCTTGGATGACTGATAACTTTTGTAGGCTGTAATAAAGACAGTTTTTCCTTGCAGTAAAGAAAAAAAGTGGGCCCAAAGTTCAACACCATCGCCCTGCCAGCCTCCTGCCAAATGAACCGGAGCCCGGGCGATTGGTTTCCTGATCGACACCGGACTTCAGGGAAACGAACAACAATCATCTTTACTGACGGGATTAGCTTGCTACTCTGTGTGTGCCGACGCTCGCGCGGACAAGTGCGAGGCAGCAAGGCGAGGACGCTGTAAGATGTTAACCGCGCGAAGGCTGCTCTAAGCGTTCGGCTTTGTGCTTTAGCAGGCGCTGCCCGATTAACGTATTGGTTCGACCACTCCTCGTGGTCAGTGACCTTAGATGGCAGGTGTCTTGTATTTGCTTGTAGGCTGCAATAACGTATGTGGGAAACGTGCTAGGAGTTGCATGAGAGAGAGTGCTGGGTCACGTGACCGAAAATGGGGACATGTTTAGGATTGGCTGGCTCTTGTGGCCAATCTGTGCTCCATATGAATCATGTTGAAAAGGGTTTTCATTTTTTTAAAACCAGAGTGTTGGTATTCTACGGAGGTCAGCCGAGAGGGATAAGTATAAATCTTGACCGAACAGAATGCTGCTGGCAGAGTGATAATATAACCGTCACTCTGTACTGACATAAGTACTTGGAGTAATGTAAATGGTGTAAAAAACCTAATATCCACAAAGAAAGGCAGTCCTTATCCCTCACCTGCTTCAAGCATTGAACGTCAGTTATCGGAGCGAGTCGAGATCGTCCTTTTGCCTCGAGCATAAAAAAACTTCATTATTTCGTCTTCATCATTCCCAAAGAAGATGGAGAGGCGATATCAAACTAAGCGCACTGAATTTTTTCCTGTACTTGATGTGCGTCTTTAAACTACCTTAGAATATAAAGTTTAAACATTTAAGAGCTTGTACTTTCATAGCTGCAAAATGTCAATCTGCTGTCGTAAATACTAAAGATTTAGATGCTATTTGTAGATTTCCAACAATTCATTTCATAGCACTGAAACAGGATCTTCGTGGCTGTGATTTGTTATTACTGTTCAGTCTTTACATTTAGCCCCTAGAGAAGGCTCGCCGTACACACAGTTTTGATGTTGAGTGCAAATGAAAAAGCTTGGCTATGTGAGCATTTGTTGCATTTATCAATATGATAAAAAGCAAGTTTTTACCTCTGACTGATCACTCATGCCAGTTGTGATCTGCACCAAAAATGAAAACACGCCATCAGTTCTAACCTACTTTCACACTAGAGAACAAATAAAAAGTCTAGAAATCTCAAGCTTCTATTTATTCCAAAAAGTAAAGTAAAACTACGTTTCATGCGTATTGTTAACTTAAACTATATTTTTTTATTGATTTACAGATACTGAAGGTCAAAACTTTGACCGAAGCAGGAAGGGCTATAGAAAACATAGGGATGAGACGAGTACGAAACGGAACAAAGGCAATAAATATATAAGAAACAATTCATGGTACCCTGGATGATAAGCCTAGTCATGATATAAAGGCTTTCATAGCTGCAACTTTTGCGCACACAAAAAAAACGAGGACTAAACGGAGACACGAAGACCTGCGCTGGTCTTCGTGTCTCCGTTTAGTCCTCGTTTTTTGGTGTGCGCAAAAGTTGCAGCTATGAATAGTCACCAACTAGCCCGCCTTTCCCTGTTAAAGGCTTTCTATGGCTATGTTCTCTTATACACATAATCTACAAGACCAAGACGACAAAGCATGCTAACAAAAAAAACATGACGCTGTAACATTTCTGCAATTGGTTTGAAAACATCAAGAGGTAAAGAATTCTAGTCTATAACAGTCGTGGGGTAGAAGCTGTTTTTTGAGGCATCTGTTCGAGCGAAAATTGGTATTAATGAGAATTTATTTGTTTGAGTGGTAGCCCTAGTTACCCACTAATTACCGCAGCTGGGGAGAGCGATGTTTATTTTGCCTGACAAGCAATCTTTTAGAAATACCGAACCGTCTGCGATAATCTTACGTTGGAATATTATTTTATTTCTTCAAAAGAGATGGTGAGTCATGGGTACTGTATTTCTCGTAAATAAATCGGAGGCCATTTCACTTCACCTTTTCTAACTTAGAAATGACTTTTTAATAAGACGTTTGTGGTAACCAGTAAGTACAAATAACAAAGAACGTTGTTGTGTAACATGAAGAGATACAGTGCTGTTGTATACAGTAAAGGTACAGTAAGAGGTGCAGTGTTGTTGTGTAACATGAAGAGATCGCTGGCCCAAGCTATACGTTTGACGCTGTTTGAACACCATGCCAGAACAGATAGCTAGCAAGAGCTCAAGTGCTTCGCCACTTAATAATATAACCTAATTAAGGACGAGTCGTTCGTAGTGGTAGTTTTACAGGCGCTTTTTTATTAATTTGCAGTATCAAAAGTGAACAGTTCCCCCGCATAATAAATGTATTCTCGTAACCAAACATTTGAAATATTTTGAAAGGTGCCGAATTATATTTGCGTAATGAATATATTTCGATAGTACAAAACTGTTTTACAATTAAGCGTGCAAACACGCCAATTATTTTTGCATAAAACGGGTGCAGGACTCCTTCTGAAATTACCAAGCCTACCTGCACCATTCGGCGAAACATCAGGCTATAGAGCCTTTCTAACACTCCAGCGGAACAGTGGCTTGAAGCCATGGGGCCGCAGAAAATGAATGATTGTTGGTAGAATATAAAAGTTTGGGGATTCAGTGGAAAATGCCACTTTTTATACAAATCAGTTCATGGATGTTTCCGAGATGTTTATTACGCTGGCAAAACAGAATGTAATTCAAACTAAATTACCAGTGAGAGTCAATTGGTTCACACGTTTTTTCTTGGTTTTGTGTAACGTCATACCAGTTAAAATGAGGTGTTGTTCGGATACAACATGAAGGAGCACCGAGGGAAAGTGTGCTTTTGTCAAATCTGAACGACTTGTATTCCTTCGGCTCTTAACCGGTCTTGGTGCATAATAAGAACCACCACGGTCATTTTAAAAAGACCTCGTAACACTTGTTTTAAATTCCTTCATAACAGTGAAAATACAGTGTTATTCGGATAGAAGATGAAGGAACACAGAGGGAAAGTCTGGCTGCGTGAAACCTGAACGACTTGTATTCCTTCGGCTCTAAACGGTGCTTAATGCGAATATAAGAACCACCATGGTCATTTACAAAAAGCGTTGTAACACTTGTTTTAAATCACGTCATAACAGTGGAAATGCCGTGTTATTCGGACACAAGATGAAGGAACAGAGAGAGGAAGTGCGCTTTTGTCAAACCTGAGCGACTTGTATTCCTTCAGCTCTAAACAGGTGTTAATGCCAATATAAGAAACACCATGGTCATTTTAACAAAGCCTTGTACCACTTGTTTTAAATCACGTCATAACAGTAAAAATGCAGTGTTATTTGGATACAAGATGAAGGAACACTGAGGGAAATTGCGCTTTTGACAAATCTGAGCGACTTGTATTCCTTCGGCTCTAAACGGGTCTTGGTGCCAATATAAGGACCACCACGGTCGTTTAAAAGAGGCCTTGTAACACGTACGAGGAATGGCTTGACTCTCTTTTTCCTGCCTGCAAGCACTCCGCAAGCAATAGTTATCCCCCGCACCGACGGGCAAAACGTCAATATCCCGTGGCACCGGTACAACTTGAAGTTTTAAGTGCGAATGCACTTCTTAAGCGAGCCTGAATCGTCCGCCGCCGTTGTCCGCATAGCAACAGCTGCGGGTGCGCGCGCTCCTCGTCTTCCTCCTCGTCTTCCCTAGCAACGGGGGGAGATGGGCGCGCGCTACTCTCCTCCTCCTCTCTCCGCTCAGTGACTGCGGGTGTTGGTCGCCTCCTCTCCACTTCGGGCGGGAGAGCTCTCGCTCGTGTAGCGGGCGCTCCGCATTCCGACGCGTGAGGACGCTCGTGTAGCCCTCGCCGTAACGGCGGGCGCTACTCTCCTCCTCCTCTCTCCGCTCAGTGACTGCGGGTGTTGGGCGCCTCCTCTCCACTCCAAGATCTAGATATCCACCGTAATCGCGCAGTCAACAACCGTGCATTCGCACTTACACACTCTCCCCCTCGGGAAAGTGCGAGGGAATTTTTTTGCTTTGTTTTCGCTTAAAAAAAACCAACCAGTAGCCTCCTGCTCTCCCGAATACCATCATTCCACCACGAGAACGACGAAAATACTAAAATAAAATTAGGGATCTTTTCAGCAAGTATTTTACTATCGCATCAACATAGAGAAGTAGTTTTGTGTTGCGATTTCTCGCCACTCCCTATTGTCGGTTGTCCAGGTGTGAAATCCCTTGAGATGTGGAATAAAGTTGCACCGTATGTTGAGGTGGGGAAGTTCCCCCCTGTTGTTGAAACCACAACTACAAAGCTAGTAAAAAGGATGTTTGCTCATTGCGCGTAATTCCAACTTTCCCACTTGTACTGTGGCTTGCTTACTGCAACGTCTTGTACCACGTTGAGGTGCAAGAGCCTCCAAATTTAAATACAACTGGTTCTGTTTGTGCAAAGGTAAGACCTGGCGTATGTTACAGAAGAAGCGAAATGTGGCCGCTCTGGGTCAAGTGTGTTTCATGCCCAGCGGGTGCCTTTGTTGGTATGCTGTTGCTTATATAATTAAAGATGTCGAGCCTAGCTACTATACAACATCATTGTCCAATGATGTAGTTGGCTCTAACAGGTGCGGCTTGTGTAAATATTATATAGCTGGTCATAATGTATGGTGTCTATGCCGAACTTTGTAATCCTGACGACGCACCCTCAGGGGGCGGAAGAAGCGGCTTTGCAGACGCAATAGCTAAAATGGCCGCCAAAAGTATTGGGTCTGATTTCGAAACGGTAATCAGAAACTTCCTAGCGACATGAATATCCATGCCACTGATCAAAATCTTTTCGACATTTACTGGTCATAGGTACAGGCATGTTCGCCTCGTATGGACACCAGCACTGTCGTCCCTGCCGGGAAATTCACTGGGCCACAAGGCAGCCCGACATTTCCGCACCGAGGCTGATTTAGACGGAGACATCGGGTTCCGTCCACCGGGTGTCTTCAATGAAATGTTCCCAGGGAGCAGATACAGTCTGGTAACTTGAAGGGAAGTAACGTACCAGTACAGGTGAAGGAGCCTTAAGTACCCTTATCCAAAGTCTTCCTTCAAAAGATGGAAGTTGGTTGCGTGGGACGAATACAGTAAAACAACTTCCCAAACCACGTCCTCTACAACCAATATTTCCCAGGCACATATCTCGGCACATGCAAGTGCTGAACAGACAGAACCACCTTACAACACGTCATATAGGAATGGCGATCGAAACCTCACCCATATAGTAGATGAATGAACATCAGGACTCAAGAGTAATTGGTGGTCGCCTTGTTTAGCTCTCGCCCAGATGCACATCAACTACTAGTTCAACTGGCGGAAGATTCCGCCGAGGTGCATTGGTTCACGGCCGCCGTTAACAGGGAAGGCCACGTGACATCCTCCCTGTCGCCCCCTCTCTTCTACAAGTTTGGGCTTAATTAAAGGTGCCTTCCATCCTTCTATCTTACTTCTGGAATTTTTAAAGCCGGTATATTAGGGTGATAATGTTGTTCGTAGGCCTTATTTTTGTACGTCTGCTGCAAGAAGCCGCACGTCTCAAGTACCTGGTGCTACACCACGTTTTACTCAATGCAAATTAAGGCGTAAGACCTCAGGCTCTCATATTATGGTTTAAAAAAAGTGTGGTATTTTGAAAGAAAAAAAGTTAATTAGTCTATGTGCACCTTCTTCCTGAGTCTCCGGAAAAAGAAGTTGAAAAATTTCAACTTTAAATCGTAACGTTTTTTACATTGTTCCACTGACAGAGATGACAAGAACTTGAACAAGTTTCAGTTATTGTTTTAATACAATCAAGTACCGTAATTACCCGATTCTAACGCGCCCCCGATACTAACGCGCACCCGATTTTCGAAGCAAAAACCGAAAAAACTTGCCCCTCCAATTGTAACGAACACGGAAATTTGTGATCAAGAAAAACGAATGCGATAGAAACGGGTGATTTATTTCCCGAAGTAATCTCACGCATCTCATTCCTCGTCGCTCTCCGAGAGCTCCTTGTCACCTTCCGCTGACCGCGACATCTCGTTCTCAAGTGCTATCAAGCACGTTCGCGATGCCACATTTCTGAACGAACGTTCAACCATGGTCGATGGGATCGTGGCCACGCCTCGCACGCCCATCCCGCGAGCTTCTCCAGAGGCGCACGCTTCAGCGAACCGCTCGTTGTGAACGCGTGGGAGCCGCTGCTCCCATTGCTGTTATCAAGCGCGCAAATGGAATTATTTGACTATTTGTGTGAATGCCGATAGAAAAGTCTAGGCGCCTACATCCGAAAAATTGTTGCTAAAAGCTTTGGCGCCATCTTGAGATGGCGATAGCGGTGGGTGGGACGAAATTTCAGCTGTTTCGGCAGTTTCGGTTTCGTATCCGATTCTAACGCGCATGCGATTTTTCGGCCTGCTTTTTCGGAAAAAAAGTGTGCGTTAGTATCGGGTAGTTACGGTAAATATTCCGAAGAGTATTTACAAATTCTTTCACATTTCTTGTTATCCTATGATTTGGCTGGTCGAGGTAGGAGCCAAGTAATTTGAGAAAAGCTTCTTCTGTAAAACAATTTAGTTTTCGTAGAAGGCACCACAATTATTGAATTCAATTATTTAGGGGTTATTTGGAAGCGGGCGGCTCGAAACTCCACAAAAAATGTGTTACCGACTTTGTCTATGAGCATCTGCAAAACGCCAAATGCTATCAAATATTTATCACATAAGCTGCATGAGAAATTGGTGATACGCAAAAGCGCTGAGGCATTTAGTGATAACTGATCTGCCAAGGTATAAACTTCATTCGTGGTGTACATAAATGCGAAATCCTTTCTTTTCAGCTCAAACACTGGTACTTTCCTGATGACAAAGTATAACTGAGCCGCCATTTCTATCCTTTGACCTCAAGATAATGACCTCAATGAAACACATACTTGACGATCTGTTTTAGCCTATAATTTCATTCAGAAGTCGTGCCCTGGGAGGGCAGGATATGGGCAGGCAATTTCGAACAATTTGTGTAGGTATGTTCGGAATGTGACAAATAGTGCACAAAACAAGTTTTTGTATTCAAGAGCACCTGGCTGCATCTCCGCACCTCTTTAGGCTTATAGAAATTTCCAGCCAGTTTTAGGCATGGAGTATCGTCTGGCTTTACAGTGAGAAGCCTTGACTTTCTCTTCTGGAACAACGGAGGAGATCTGCGATAAGGTCAGGCTTTGCATGAAAGTGTTTTTTACTTGAAATAAGCATCATGCAGTATTTGCTGCGCTGATGAGTTGTTTTATGAATTTTGTTCTATCAGTTGTTCCGGGCAGTTGGTCATTGGGACGCAGAAAAGTACACATTCGAGGAGCTCCAGGGCACATTGAGCGACTTTGAGGTCTCCTACTCCCATCGTATTCTAATTCCTATACGGTGTCATATAAGTAGTGGGCCTGCGATATGTTCCTCTGGAGGCACTTGGTGGTAGTATTTCTATACTTGGGATTTCAACTACGCTAATATGGTTACCGTCGCAATTTTTGTTCATATAATAATAGTTTTAAAGCTGTGGAAGTGAGGTTGATTATTAATTGACCCTTGGTGTTTCATAGAGAAATGGCCTCATAATGTGGACTAGCACGTGTAGGAAAATGAAGCTGGATATATTTGACCAAATTACTGCACACTATTGTTTTTGTATTTTTATACGCACTGAGTGTCGTGTTTACGACGTTCGTATGAATAGAAAACATATAAAATATGTCGTCGAATACTCAGCTCTATACCATAGTCCTTGGGGTTCCGAAAAAATATTTTCTCTAGTTCAACGACATACCCTTAAAGCAGCGCTTCGTGGTTTACGCATATCTTGCAATGGCATTCTATCTTAGTTCTCCTGATACGCGATTCAGGTTTCCGCTCACACAACTGGCATCCTACAAGTTAAATATGGCGGTTCGTTTCAATGGTTATTTAATGACTACCTAATAGGTGATAAATACCTGCTAGACCAAGCTTTGCTAAAGCTCAGACTAGTCTTAACCATATTTAGTTATGAAGTACTTGAGCCTCAACATGCTCAAACTGTTAGCTGGGATGAGAAAGGGGACACTCTTTTATTGCATATGTCAGATCGATTAACCCCGCTGTTTTGTTCGACACACAGAACCGTTGATTTTCTAGTTGTAAAACTTTATCTGATTTTGAGAATTCGTTTTACTGAAAAGTTTGCATTTGTTGCTGTGGCCATTATTTTTAGCGCTTGTGGTGTACAGCAAAAACCACAACGATACTTTGACCCTCCATCATGGATTATGTAGGTGCCATGTCATTTTGAAAAGACCTCAGTTAGTACTTTATAAATAGCCTAAGCTTTGGGCGGTAAGAAAAATGCGGAACTTCCCTCGTAATAATTTTGTGACAGCGCATAAACCGGCATTGCATACTTCAAGGCTATGTCTGCGTCTGCAGTTGCGGGTCTAGCTCCTTTCCAAAATGTTACCACGAAGTAAGCTACAGTTTCCACGTTGTTTCATGTTTTTGCTTGAAGGCAGACAATAAATAATCCTCCAGTGAGTTAGTATGTCGGCTAAGATGACGTACTTGTCTGCTAGTTAACACACCAGGTAATGTGAGCATTCTTAAGAAAAAAACCTGTTTGCAAAATACCCCACGGCCTTTTATATTTCATGTTCGCCATAGGGTTTGCAGGGTAACAAGTATAAAATATTATTTATGACGCCGTCAGTAAAAGCCCATAGCTTTTATGGACGATATCGGAGTACTTACACTTTATTTGGTGTTGCTGAAGCCATAGACAAGAAGTAGTAGTTATATTACGTTCAACAGTGTTGGCTCATTGTATTAAGAGCTTAGGTAGTTTCATTTGAGCAATACAATGTCGTATATTAGAACATTGCCACTCTACAGAAAACATCTTTTGTTATTTTACACTTTAAAATTTTTTAGTAGGAAGCTCATTGGGCAAGACGTCAGAGTTTCTGATTTTTCTTGCGCTAACTTTGTTTCGGAGTCTGTGTTTGCCAAAACCCTAACAAGCTCCCTCAGTGTGATACTCTCGGTTTCAGGCAATCTGTTAAAAGTTCGAACGAATATTCTGCTTTTCCGTGTTGCTATGACTCTATCTAAAATGTGTATTTGGCGATAATTGTTTCGATGCTGTCTATACCTAGTACTCTAGTACTCCTTAAATCAAGTCAATGATGATGTTAATAAATCATTTTAAATGTTCACGCATTGCCATTTGCTTGATCATCAATAGGCAAAAAGCATTGATTTTTCTCAGTGCAGTGCCAAAAAAATGTACTAATTTAGTATGCAGTGGCGTGCCTATTTCCCCGTCAAGTTTTAGGTTAAAGTAGATTGGCGTAACTCAGCGCTAATTATTATGAAAGCAAAAATTGCATATATACGTTTGACTGTTTTAAGTTTACATTCACCGCCAAAACGCTGAATATTACTCAATATATACCAATATTTTAACCAGTCTTTCGCGTTTGCGAACGTACGCCGTTTCCAACTTCCGAGTAAGCAATAGCGCAGCAAAATGCTTTTTTTCCCTAAACGATACATACCTCGGTGCTTAAACTGAGAAATGAAAATAGAATTTCGCCACTTACCCTACACGGGCTTCCATCTTGCTCAGGTTGCACAATAATGCGAGGGTTTTGGTGTGGCGACAGGAATAGACATGGGTATGTGCATGGGGTAAGAGCAGCTGTCTGAAATTCAACAAAGCCTAGTTATTATCCCCTTTTTACCAGCTACGCTATCTACAGCCAGTTAGGAGCACCAAACTAAAGTTTGCTACCCCTTAGAACCATGATTCTTGTTGAAAATAGATTATCCGAAAAATTTAACCGGAACCTACCAACTGTGGCAGTATACGGGGAAAACCAAACTAAATTTACTCCCGTATAGTATTTCTATGGGTTTGAGGTGTACTTCGTCGTAAATTTTTAAAAGGTGGCCTTATTAGCGCGGGAAAATGCGTATTGTTTTCTATGTGACCGCGCCTGCCGAGAAATGGTAACCTTTTTTCACACGGAAAAGAAGCACAACATCCATTGCACTTGAAAACATAAACCCTGGTTCTCTATTGGGCAGTAAATGAACCTGCAAACTATGGCAAGTTATCAACGTAGTAATAAAATACTGCACATTTACGTTCCATCGAGCACACTTACTATGAATGCAGGTACCAGCCTTTGGCAATACCAGGGACTCAATGAAGAAGCCGGAATTTTAGGTGAGGCCTCTCCGATAAGAACGCCTACAAATCAAACAAATTTCAAGTCAAAACAATAGATGGTTCAACATTTTCGAAACGTTTTCTGTAATTTTCTGTCTAACAATGTTCGTTTTGTAACTTCACAATTAGCCGAGTTACTTATTTGGAATATGGTGCGGTATGAAGTTGGCTAATAACACCTATACAGGTACATTGTGCGGGTACTGGGCGCTCCTTTGTTTTCGTAAAGGTACATGAGAGTTCAAGTTTATTTCATGGTAGTAACGCCTTGTCTTCCTTGTCCTCTCCACTGATGTGCAAGTGTTATGTCTTAGTAGAGTGGCGGGTGGTCTGAAACAAACATACTGTCGGGACTGGCTATTTCCACTTGTTGAAAAAACCACCGATGATAACGAATATTCCGAAGTATCGCGAACCGTAAATAAACTACGAAGAACCATCATAGAAAGTTGCAGTAACAATTTGTAGTTAGTGAGATATTGTACCCAACATTTTAGTTTCGTGTATTGTAAGTACCAATACGTGGTTTCTATGTTAAAAACGTGCAAGTTGCCTAATACGTTCCACTTGTTAGACCTGGGAAAAATGTGCACCAACAGGCACGCGTGGACGTTCCATCATAGCGCACTATACATAGGAAGCTGTCATAGCCATTCAGTAAACCCCCCAGTTTAAACGGTGAACTCTGTAATTTTGGGGTCATTGAGTCTCTCCTTTGTCTATTTTGATATTTTTGTCACGCACCATAGAAAATGGCAATAAAATGTATTATGAATATATATATTACATATTCAGCATTTTGGTTAAAACAGCTTGTTCGGTAACTTTATATATAGGGTTTTTTTGTGCATTATGTAGTATTTATCTAGACCATTTTTACAATTGTGTAAACATAAGAGTTTGTCGTTGGTTACCGTGTCAGAGTTTGTGCAAAACGTTACGTTTTATTACAACAGAACTTTACTCTGTTCAAGGTGTGTTGAGGTGGTTTCAAAAAAAATATTGATTTGAATTACAACTGGTAAATTTTTATTAAGCTTCTATCGCAGCTTTCATCTAACTGGTTTATTCCCCTCAGTAATTATGCGGGATTGTGTGAATGTGTCCCGACGTCAGGGCGAAATTGCAGTTCGAGTATAATTGGCGGTAAGCTCCAGGCAGCCTCTGCTTTAATCATTCGCCCAGGTTTCTTATGCTTGGTGTGTGACTATTCCAAAGATAATTCGAATCGTTATACCTAGCGGATACGAAGCTCAACACCGGACTAGCGAGACACATGCGATTAAGCTCTACATTAGCGTAAGTGAAAGTCAAATGCTTTGTTATTGAAATCCAACTAGCACTGAACGAAACCTCCAAAGACGCGTTCTCTGTATCCCAGTTGAAATTTTTTGCGGAGTTCACTTGCCTGTCACCGTGCGTTCTAGGTTAATTTCATTTCGTGTCACTGACGTTTGCTTCAGAGGGCACGTCGAAAGCCCAAAAATCATTCCGAACCCCATACGTAGATGCTTCAATTATATTATGATGACTTCATCGAACCCCCATGATACAGATGCCATATTACAGTAGACAATCACCAGCCCCAGCCTTAACGCTTTTGTATTCAATGAACCGTAAGCAGACTTGAGTCTGCTTCTCAGGACGTGCTACCTGTGGTGCAGGCGTTGTGTAGTAATGAATACGTTTGCCAACTATCGGTCGTCCTTGTGTTTGATTCCCACTCATGTTGGGTTTCTTTTTGGAGGAACGTGAAATTGTGGGGCAATCGGGTGCTCACTGCCACAGTTAAGTGAATATCAATGGAAGACAAGATCAAAAGTTGCATGTATATTCCTTTTTATTCGCGTTAATCCGCGTGGTTGATTCCTAGCATTTATGCGCGACTAGCCTATGGCTATGGGTCCGCAGAGTTCTTTGTGCATTTTTGCCTAACCTTTGGTGAATAAATTGCAGTCAACATTGACATTCAAATTTGAGAGAAACACGAACTTTTCTCCATATCTTGAGAAATTGCTTAGCCATTAGTTGCTAATATTCTTACAATATTTTTTAATAAATTCCTAAACACTTTGACCATGTTAATCAAACACTCATATAAATGACTCATTACATGTAGGGAAGCAATATAAAATGTAAAAGGAATTTTCGGATGAGCTGATATATTTAAAACAAAAAAATCATTTGACTAGGCCTGAGTTTCGGCACCATTAGTGTCAGTACTAGCATTTTAGAAAAAAGTTGATAGCCCCTAGCCCTCTAACGTAATCGTCTTATGCCTTCTTTTTTTCCAACCTGCTCTCCGCCCAGCGGGACGATGAAATACCCGCAAATCTGCTCTGACGCTTCAGTACCGTGAACACCTGGTGCATTTTGGTCTGTCTCAAAAAGCTAGGCATTTACTATTCCTTGCTTCTACACGAAACCAGCGTTGTTGGCATCGCTATGCAAATATGTTGATCCGTTTATTGAAAATTCACTTATGGTAATCACATCAAGTTGTGTGGTGAGCGTCCACCTTGAAGCTACTAGAATATTTGAACACCTATGCCCGGAAGATAGAAGCACCATAAAGCGCCCGCGGGACCACCATGTGGAATATCGCGTGTTGACGCGACACTGTGATAATAAGCCTCATTTTTCTAAAAGCGTAGTAGCCTCCACCTATAAGGAAATCTGGTGAGGAGTGATTCGATCTTCACGTGACCCTTCAGCTATACAAAATACTCGCCGCGAAGCATGGCCAACACAAGTTCGCTTAATGAGAACACCTGTGACATAGATACAGTGGCGACTACACATGTGGGGTGCTCGTATAAGTCGCTTCCTCCTACGAGTGTTGTTTGCGGCTCTACGTCTCAGCTTTTGTGTCTCAAGGGTATAAGAAACAAACGAGAAGGCTATGCGGACACTGCCAAATAACGCAATGGCGTCTCCCGGAAGTGCTGCTTTTAGGTCCGGCAATCGTTTATTTGGCAATCAATATTTAACTGTGTCTGTTGAAAATTTGGTATCTTGCACAATAAGCGATTCATACCCTGTGAAATGGGAAGCCACAGGAAGATAAAAAAAGGTATTTGAGTTTAAAAAGGTACTGTTTCGGCGTGGATACACATTCAATTCAGTGCTGAGGCATACCAAACGAGCACTCCCTCGGAACGACACCGCAACTCCATGGCACTGGTACACTTAGGGAACTGTAGCGGGCTTCGTCATGAATATGTGTGTTACGTGCGCATAGGTGCAAACGTGTAATACCCTCGTGCAAATTACAGAAGGAGTAATTAGGCGGGTAAGAAAGGATGAATTTCATAATGTCCTTCGTGTAGGTGATGCATCAGGAGATATGTGTCCTTGATAATGACGATTTCTGTAAAGGCTTTTTCTTTTTAAATCAGGGTGATGAAACAGAGAGGAGAACGCTGCTAGCACTACCATGGCCACATCCACGGGTAGTTGGTGTCTTAGGGGGTTGTCCAAATAGGGTAAACTCGAGAAGTGCCAAAGCTGGCATATGACCGCGTGGTGCTAGGCCTAACGCTATCCTTTGTTTTATAAATTCGTCCGTAATGTTGATTTTGTTGTAGCGTGATTAGGTCTTTCGTACCGTTTAATTTTTCTGTAATGTCCACTCCAGCCTCAATCTCAACTGGGGGATGCAGTATATGCAAAAAATAAGAAGTGGAGCTTTCGTTTAGTATTGAAGATATGGGTATTTTAAAAACGACGATTTATTGCTGTTAGTCATCGTCACAGAGGGGAGATGAAGACGCGACTTTAAACCAATTTCGGTGCCAAACGATATACCATTTCGGCCCATAAACACCCAAGATAAGTAATAACTATGTGATAGACAAAACTTCAGTGCCCGCGATTATTTTAATGACCTCACCGATCATTTCAGTATAAAAATTCAACCGTACTGAATTTGTGGATGACTGAAGTGAGTAAAACCCTGCCTATTTTTGCAATGCCTGTGTCATTGCTTCACAATAAAAAATACTTAACATGTTTGTGAACTGTATCAGCCATACCCACATTGTACCTTTTTACATAACATCCAGATTTGCTACTGCAGTTCATATAAAAAGAACAACAAATGTTTAAATGACCTCTACAGTTGTATTTTAAACGATTCAAATAGCAAAGCTACACGCTAGATAGGAAAAACATTACAGGCATTGCGAATGCACATAATCGTGTATATATGTAAGTGGATACATTTTAAAGGCCAATGGGCTTTTTTAGGTGCGTACACCACAATTACCCATGTAACGTATTGAGACTGTTGGAGTATTAAACACAACGCCAATGAGGTTACCTACGGACAATAACCGTTTAATATCTTGAACAGCTCTGAAGCAGTGCGGAAATCCACTTTCAAACCACTACATTAAAGGGCTACTGAAGTGCTTTAGATTGGGGTAAAAATATATATTTTTTGCAATTAATGCATAGGTGAGTGTATGTTTTTTTTCGTCATTTTTAGCTTGGGGACATAGGTATTCGTCGGTAAAGTTTACCTTACGCCCCGCCCACTGCTCCCTCCCATAGCGCCGGAAGAGCGAGAAACCGAGAGGCGGCGACCGGAAGTAGCGTCATAATCGGAAGATGGCCAGCGGCGTGCGCCGACGGTTCGCTGTATCCTCGTTTTGGGGCGAAGTTCCGAACTAAACGGGCGTGTAATTGGCCCTTTATTTATCTTCATTTGCCAGAGTTGCTTCGGCGTTGATTTTTAACCATTATGCCACTGTGCTTTTAGAGATTCCCTAAAGCGACTCCTAGACACCAGAGAATTCCTACCCGAGCTCCCGTGGCTACTACACTGCCTTCACGAGTAGTCGGGGCCAGCCGTGTCGTCGGGTGGTCGTTGGCTCATACGCAAAGCGTAGGGCTCAAGGAAATACGGAGGTGCCCCAAGTTCCTCATCCATTATTGTTAGGGGATTAGAAAATTTGTGGGACTACAGCGCTCTGTGTTTCCCGAACTTCTTGTTTGTTTTCGCGATCAACATTGTTAGCTATGACGACAGCTTAGCTAAGTAGGTAGATTTTAAGAAGAAATCAAGCAAGCTGGAAAGCATGAAGCGTTTTCTGCGTGTGGGACGGCTCCGCACACTCGCCGGTCGTGCATTCTCGTACGGCACACGATGCGGTTCGAAGCTCGCATGTCGCGGCAGCAACCACTCTTCACTGCTGTCCAGAAACAAGGCAGTCACGGAAAGCAATGTAAACGTGCCAGAGAGTCGATGATAGTGTGGTGAGAAACTGCGCTAGGGATTGTCATTCAAGGTTGCAAGAGGTGATCGAATTTATATCGCCATACGAAGCGCCGACCGGTCGCGGAGGCTTGTCGACGGCAGCCAATGCACCTGCCCGAGCAGAAGATGCGGCGAGAGGCCGAGGAATGGCGCTACCTGCACGCAAGAATGACCACAGCACCGATCGCTAGAATGACTGTCAACGTGAAAGTATGGTTCCACATGCGAGAAAATGGATGACAGTGTGGTGAAAAACTGTCTTAAGGATAGTCATTCGCAATTGTACTGATATCAGCGACTAAATATCTGCTTCCGTGCTAAGCCTAAACTTTCCAACATTCGAACCGATCCGTGCAATCCAAGCCGTCTGGAGCTGTTGGGGAAGGTGGTCTTCTAAAGCTCGTCGCGGGCCAACGTACTGCGTTTGGGTTCCTCTACATTTTGGTGGCCACCAACGTTAGATTACCCTATCACAAAACTGCGTATGTGCAGCAATGGCACGTTCCGCTGACCAGCCGCGCAGCGACCCTGCCCCAGCACCTCCGTGCGATGCAGCGACCGGCCTCTCGCTAGCTGCTGCTTGTGCGCACCCGGGCCGCTGCACATAGTTTCTTACCGCCTGTCCGAATGTAAAATCTAAGTTGCACATGCGAAGAAGGGGATGATGGTGTGTTGAAAAATTGTTCTAGGAATTGCGACTAGCGCTGGTAGTAAAAACGGCGAACCAATATCTGCACAACTTCCCTGCATCCGAGAAATACAAGTCGGCCATGAGCCGTTGAGGGAGAACCCCTTTCTAAAGCTCGTCGCGAGCCAACTTGTTCCGTAGTATAGGCTCTCCTATACTACTGAAGGCTTGTGTGACTCTTCCGTTTAGCAGAGGACTTTCTGGCTCGTACATGAACTGGAACAGAACGAGCTCTTCAGGCCGTGTGGTCACCGCAGCGCCTGCACTTTCGAATAAGACGTCAACTGCCGCTAGCCAATCGCGAAATGCAGCAGGGGCTCTCACAGTGCCCCCGGGGCACGGGTCGTTTGTTTTGACGAAAAAAGATGGTTTGGGGGTATTTACACACAAAAACGTTTTTGAATTCAGCGTCAAGAAAACCAGAAAGCAATGCCCCCAACAAAATGTTTGTTGAAAAGCTCTTCACCAGCCCTTTAAGCAAGTCGTGGAAGACACGACGTTTTTCTGCACGTGCCAGCTGTAGATCGTTCTTGCATACGCGGGAACGTTTCAAAACAAGTACCGCTTTCCAAACATAGTATGTCGTGCGAGCAAACAATGACTTCATGCCATTGGTTCCCAGGAAAACGTTCTGGTGTACGCTTTGCAAAACCCATTTTTGTCTCCAAATTATCCAAGCTAGGCTTAAAAATTCCGTGTTACTGTTTAGCCTTAACAACAAAATCAAGGCAAATGCTACTGCAGAACCTGAACACAGCATACCGATCACATGGGAGCCAAATCTCTCGCCCAACTTAGCCAAATGTGACTTAGGGTTCCAATCATGCGTGTGAACTTAAAATTCTTTTCCGTGCAGATACGCATATGTCATGACAAATCGATGGCACGCTACACTTCCGGCTATCATTTCTTAAAACTCTCAGTCGATTGAATAAATTTTTCAGCGACTTCTCTTGGAATCTTTTGAAACCCATCTATATAAAGTAACGTTTTTGCACAGATAACCTGCCTCTAGACAAACTTCACTTTTCAGGGGAAGAAAAGCCGTAGGTAACGTTTTTATACGTTTTTGCCAAGGCAACAACATTTTCTTTTCGTCAAGCTGACGATAATATCCGGCGTCCTGGTGTAAGTAAGAGCATCATTTGACTTCTACTTACCATTTGTTACACAAAGCAAAAATAGGACAGAACATTTAGCTGCCATAACTGCGACAGCAATTCCAGCGCTGACACTTGTGGTCGCGGTATTTATTCTGAAGCAGTTTTTCTGCTAGCTGTCATTCCACTTAATTCTGAAGTACAATTGTACTGATGCCTATTGTACCCACGTGCTTGGCTGCATACCGTTTTTCTATTATTTAGAAGTGCCTGTGAGGAAACAAAAACAACGGTTCTTGCAAGGCCCCTGTCAGATTCGCAGCAACATATACGTCGAAGGCCGCATTTTTCCCGCATTTTGATGCAACAATGCGCCATCATTTATTTAAGCCAGTTTGTTTTAAGAGTGCGAGTCATGTGTTTCTGCAAAAAGTATAAGAAAATCGCATAGATAAGTATTCACATAAATGCGAAAATTCGCAATGCCATGCAACTTTAATTACTTTATTAACATTTATTTGACCGCAAATGACCGCAAGCGATACTATTTGCAAGCCTTTTGGAGGATTTCATGGCACCGATTTCACAGGCGCAATATTGTATATCGAATGGCTTATTACGTAACCTTCCCTTTGATATAAACCAAAGACTTCCTGGCCCTTGCTTGAGTGACGGTTACGAAGGTCGTAAATGAGGCCATACACAGCTCAATTTTCGAATAAGGATCAGTACCGCTTTAATAAAACACGCGTCAATAGCCCCAGACCTACGTGTGAAATAATACAATTGTGAACGAGTTCGTGCTCCGTTTTTCTCGTGGTGCAGCGCAGCTTTTGTAAAGAGTCCCATGGCAAACTCGCTGGACCGCGACTTGAGTAGGTGTGTAAAATGAACCGTTGCGCACGGTTGTCGCACCTTTTTATACAAGTATTCGACGGATGAGGGGTATTACGGAAACCACCGAAACCTTAGCAGTTTTAAATGCAATGTTGTATTTATTTTCAATGTGCCACATGCTCTTCACGTTGATATTGGTGGGGATATTGACGTCCTGACAGACTTTCTAACTGCAGGACAAACCTGACTCAAGAAGAAATAGACATGACTTATGTATAAAGCTATTGCGACTTTTAACAGAAAGAAACGGTAGGCATACGGTAGGGGAGTTGCGTTTACGGTTGGGATAAACTGTAGTGGCGTTTTTGGTACATTAGGGCGCACTAGCTGAATATTATATTTCCCAACACGCATTTTCTGTGCACAAGAATGGTGTCCCCACCTGCCTAGGTTTGGCTTCTGGCGGGAGTTAGCCTATATTTTTTCCCCACAGACATTCCCACCGTAATCTGCCGTTCGCAGTTGTGTTGTGAAAGCTGCGGTTCTCCACTACCAATAATGTCACCTACGCCACGCTTTTTATTCTAACCTCATCAACCAGCACCAGCTGCGTGACCTAAAATACTTCTTGCTTCGTTTGGCACAACCACGAATAATATAGTGCTTCGTAAAGCCAAGGTAGAGTATCCTACCCACAGCATTTGTCTTTGAGATACGCTTTGTGATGTCACTTTGTCAAAAGGCAAACCATTGCTTTTACGTAAAAACAATTTGCCTTGTCGCTAAGTTCAAGGTTAGGGTACCTATTATAAAGCCTAGTACGTATTTAACGAGGGCTATTATCTAACGCCCCTGACTACAGCGACCCTGAAAAGGAAAGGACGCGAGATATAAGGGATGATGGTGACGATTAGGGGGCACATTTGTTCAGTACACATCACGCCGAGCCTAATACCACCTCCACTGCTAACACGAAAGTTGCTAATACGTGGGCGAAAAAAATCCTTTTGAGCATTATGTATTCAGGGTGTACCCTGAACCTTAAAAGAGTGTGAACAAATCGCGGTAAAGGTGTTGTGGACAATGCTTTGCAAGCAGCACTATATTCGCTATTTTGAGCAGGTAAAGCGATCGTACCATATTTCCTTTGGTTTCCATATGTAGGCCTTGAAAATTCAGAAGATGCGGAGCATTTTGAAAATACACGTTCTTGTTGCATTTGGCACGACCGGTTTTTGAATTTTTTTTTATTCAGCTCTTTGACTCAGTTACTGCTGTGCTTAAGTTCTCAAAGGACAAATTGTGGTTCTCAAAAGGCAACTGGTGCAGCAGGTTAAGTTTCTGCGAACTTAGTGATGTCACCCACGTTCATTTGGTCATGATCCTGCTTTATATCAATTTGGTGCGCCTTGTATAGATTTTAAATACAGTGATTTCTCCTTTCATCTCTACGAATTACGCTCGTTGTCTTCCACTGTACTGATGACTACGGCGCTACAATTACGAATTTTTCCAACGCAAGCTGGGCAACCTTGGAGGGAACCATCTTTGGGAACTGTAATGCGCATACCCGCAGTGCTGAAATCCGCTTCTAAGTCATTATTGCAACCTCAAGGTTTGTGTGCGAGTGCTCCTGTTGTATTGTCGCTAAAGAAAGCTTTGTGCTCAATTTCAGCTACTAGCTCGGCAGAACAGAGCGCCCCGTTCGTCTTCCGTTTTGTTGTTCAGAGCACGTTGTTTCAATTCAAGAAAAACTTCAATGTGAGTGAATGCTGCGCAGTTGTTTCCGCAACTCGACCTCCCCTTGCATTCTGCGCAGAAGCCATGTCAGTTGCAAAAAGTTCGTTTGAGAAGTGTTCGACTATATACGGTCCCGCGCCACAAAAGTCAGAAAGAGCACATAGCGCCCTGCTGATCCGCTAGCATCGATGACGCTGGCGAAGGAATGTCTAACAACAGCTTAGCTGTGGTAATCATTGCAGCTTTATAAATAAATTGCAGCACTGAAAAAAATAGCTGAAGTCACGTTTTCTGCTTCGACGTAACGTTGTTGGTGGTGACTGCACATATAATCCCAAAATTGGCAATCAGCTAGCTTCGCACCGTTTTGGCCTAAATGGTTGATGGACCGTTAGCCTTGTCGAGAATCTCCAGCCTCGCCCTGGCCATAACCTCACTATATCATCCGCCTCACCCCCGTTCCCGGAGATGCCAATAAAGACCAGGGGTAGCGAGAAAAACCGAAGATGGCGTATTTCCCGCCCTCTCCTCCTCCTTTCAACTTACTCTCCGCTGTTGACGGCGCGCCAGCCTTCCCTCACGTGATGCTGCGCTCCTCGGCGGTGACGTACTTCCACTATCGTGCTGCACATACTGCCGTCTGCTACGGGCAAGCTTTTTTGACACCATGAATCCCTCACTCCGCTCAAGGCTGGAAAAGCGAACGAAAAATCTGGCCGCATTTGCGCGGCGGCCTGGCCTTGCCCTTTCGCGGTGTGCATTGCTGCAGGGCAGCACGTGACTTTTAATCGGCGGCGAACTCGCAGCCGCTCGGGGAGGATCGTGGGCTCGGTCCCTCATGCCCCTCATGCACGGCGCACTGTTTATCCAAAAAGCACCGTATCAGATGTGGCCCCGCTGGTGCCGGGTCTTATTTTGCGGTGGTGGTAATTCCTGCCGGCGGCATGTGAAAGAGACATTTTAAACCGATACAGAACCCGTGCACAAAACGCTTCAATCATGTGACCAGTTGAGCTTGGGGCGACGCGTGGTGGAGAGCGGCAACGTTGGCAAAACATGCTCCGGCGCGACTCTGAGCTTTCTAGCGCTGGAGCGAGCGCCATTTCTTTGACAATCTCAAACATCGGTTGCCTTGGCAACAGGGCACAAACCGCCCCAGAAGTCAGTTACGGTCGCGTGATCCCGGTTCAGCTCGGGGCCCCACCTCGCGACATGTGGGCACTGCAGGCGTACCACTCAGTCCCATTGGGAAGTGTGAGATGCGTTTGGTATTACAGGAGGCGGTGGTGTGTGTGTTGTGGACGCCTTTGTTTCGCGATGAAATGCGACGTTGTGCTTCTGCGGGTGGATAGTGCTTCCCATGGTCTATATTATCTTTCGCGAGCGACGTACGACTCAACCTCGCATGGGGTGTGTGCAGTGTGCGTGGTTAAAAGCCATCTCGGCTTGCACGACAACCGCGCGTTAGGTGAGTGCCGAATTTGCGACGGGCGGGAGGAGGCAACCCATCGTCTGTCAATCGCGGTTCAGACTTGCAACGCATGTTCTGACGTTGTGTTCGTTCTAAACGCATCTCTGGATTGTTTTGAAGTGGAATAAAATGTATCCGTCAAACCCGGGCATTCGGCTCAGGGCGTTCTCTGCGATTGCACGAAAGAAGTGCCACGGGGCTTCAACGCTTTCTTTATGAAACGTACTCAGGTAAGAGAATATCCATGTCGTGTTATGGCCGTGTTGCATTCAATACGAACGGTTAAGAGCTTGTTTGTACTTGTTTCGTTTGTCGTAAAATGTCCAAGCACTCCGACACTCCGCTGGCAGATCAGCCGGCGAGCCGACGCTGAGCAGACAACTCATCTCTTTGCCGGAAGTGCGTGAAAAATCCGCCCAATAGCAGGATGTCTAGCTCATGACGAACATCTGGGAATCGATGATGTAGACGTGTGAAGATGGCGGCGTAAAAAAACACGACGGAAAGGGTGAGAAAAAAGCGACAAACTTTGCAACAAAAGTGTGAGCTTTCCGCTGCGCGTAAAAGAGTAATACTTGGCCCAGATGACCTTGACGACCCAATCTAACGATTGCGCTACTTCATGTAGTGTGCTCAAAACGCCTTTCAGGGCCCCTTTAAGGTGGAAGGCGACGGTGTGCTCCTGAGGGAGGACTTTGCTTGCTATGCTCGGTATATTACAGTGAAGCCCCGATAATACGACATTCAAGGGACCGTGAGAAAGCGTCGTATGACCTGGGTGTCGTACCATTGGGGGGCGGGTCTAGTAGACGGTCTCAAACGTCAGATGGGCTAAGAACCTATTTAAAGTACTATATTTAGCGCCTTCTCGCGTGATTTCCGAACCTTGAGCTGAAATTCTAAGCTTTTTTTAAAAAAAGCAACGCGTATGTTATTACCTCCTCTCCTCCAAGGCGTCCTAGCTAGACCGCCAGCCCCACGCCTTGCTTGCGCGAGATAAGGCTGACGTGGCCGCGCAAATTAGAGGGGAAAAGGGGAGTATGGAAGTCTCAAGGCCAAGCAAAACGAATGATAGTACTAGACGGAAATGAAAAAAAAGAACATCACCGTACAGGCTGGAGACACCCTTTGAACGGTCCCGTGCCGTCTCTATTAGGTCAAAGTGCTCAACACATAGCTGTTTTTGTTTCCCACAAGACCAAGCAACGCGAAATATATGAGATTGAATCTTCAGGAGTAAACCGGGCAAAAAGTATGGCGTGGTTATGGTACAATGACTTGCTGTTGCGGCCAGCGAGTGGCCCAAATTGGCTGTGACGACGTAAACGCGGTTCCACCCTTGCGGCGGACGCGCGTGAATTAGGCACTCTAGCAAGGAAAAGAGTGAAGTGACAACGCGGCTTTGAAGGAGATTAATTAGCAGATGTCAGATATATAGGGACAGACAGCGTCATGAAACGAAGAAACTTGGATCGAGCGGGCGGAGAAAGCGGCTGTTGTGGCATCGCCGTGGGGTTGCGTCATATGGGATTTTGCGTTTGTCGGCGGCTTTACTGGAACTTAAAATTCACAATCCGCCTGCCACCGAACTGCGACGTCTATTCGGTTGCCGCACTGCTGCCGCATAGGTACTCGGTTAACTCCCGCTCACGAGTACTCACCTGCTTGCATGCGTCTGTTCAGGAAGTGGTCTCGCCCGCCTGCGGATCTTTGCAAATGAAGCCGCGTCAAACGGTGGTTAAGAATACAGGTCAGGAAGAGGCGGCGAACCCGTGTAAAATATTTGAAAAACGCGGGAATATCCGCGTCAGGGTCCGTCGTGTGAAGCGGACAGCGTGCACCCGAACGTCATATCATTGTTTCTATGGGCAGTTTGCCGGGACGACGCTGTTCCGTCGTAAGAAGGGGGTCGTCGTAAGTCCGGCGGACAAATCAGTGAGGTTCCAGTGTAATCAATAGTGACGGCTCAACACAGTGTGTGCGGGTAAAAAGCCTTCTCGGCGTGCGCGAAAGTAAAGTGACATGCTGTTTGAACCTGCAAATCGCGTGAAGTGAGTGCCATGGTTACGACCGGCTGGAAGCAAATATTGTGGTTGGACTGTGGTTGCAATGTTCGGAAATCACAAGCGACGATTCAACGCAGTGTGTGCGGTTAAAAAGCCTTTTAGGCTTGCCCCAGAGTGACTTGACTTGGTTTTCATTGCCGCAAATAGCGTGAATTGAGTGCGATGTTTACGCCGCACTGGAGGCAAAAGGTCACATTTTCTGTTTGTGCTGCCGCATCACAGTTCCTGCAATTACGTCGTTCGGTCGCGTGTGTTCGAAACAGATTTATGGGTCGTTTTTGAGTCGAATCAAATATATACATGAAACCCAGTCCTTTGGTTATGCGCCTTGTGTGCGTTCGCCAAAACAAGTAAGCTAGGGCTTCAAGGCTACCGCTGTAGCGTGTGCGTATGTACGAGAATATTTCTACTATACTGTGCACGTATCGCATTCCATACTAACGGGAGCGCATTTGGTTCCGCCGGTTCGGTAGTTGGACAAAATTCCATGCGCTCGTTCGGCCGGATGACTGTCGCTCCGAATTAGGTTCAGCAGGTGGCGCCATAAGCGTTAGCGGCCAGCAAAGTAAAAGAGACGAAACGCTGTGGTATAACTCTCCGCGCGTGTGTGACGTAGCCTGCCGCAAACATTTAACGTTACACGTACGCAAAGGCTAAGTGACGTGCTACGCCCTTGGTCGAACGCCAAACGAGCATCTCGGGCGACAAAAGTTCTATTGTCTTTCCTGCGAAGCACAGGACTTGATCAGACTCTTTAAACAGGACTCTCTTAATGAGCGCGTCATCTTCATCACAGTCATTATCATCATCTGTTCATTAATTTCATTTTTTCATACATCTGGTGTAGCAAGCTGGGCGCCTTGGCCAGGCTAACCTCACCAGTATCATTAAAGACTATTCGTTCTCTCTCTCTCAGGATGCAATACTCGAACCATCTGTTGTATCCACGATAGAATGCAGAAAGCGTTATTGAAGTCATACCATTTTTACCTGCGCCGCGACCTCAAGATGCCTACAGAACAGCGGGGTTAGTTGCTACGGCTAACTTCCGATAGATGTCGCCGAGCGCCCAGTTTGCATAGGGGAGCTATATACAGGAACTTTAAGTGTGTCGGTTCACTTCACGCCAAACTCAGCGTTGGTTCACCACACGGTTCACCAGCTGTTAGATGAATGGAAGTAGGAGCGCACAGGCGAGCCTTAAAAAAAAGAAAAAGGGCACCGCTAATCGGAGGGCATCGGGCGGCTGCCGCTGCTCTGTGGCCAGACCGGCAGGCAGGAACGGAGTAGCAGCATGCCCGTTCGCACCAAATTTTTTCGCCACTCACAAAATGATAAGTCCATTTGAGCAACTCACAACAGGTATAGCGAAAGCGCACTGCCGATAAGCCGCTCGTAGCGGGCTGCGCGTGCATAGTAAGATGGCGAAGCGGCGTCACAAAAAGTGACTTTTGTATTCTCAAATGAAATATTCATCAGCGCAGCTCGTCCTATGTCCTACCGACGTCGTCTATGGTGATGTTCCGTATTGCCAAAAAATACCTCTTCCTAGTCGCGCAATGCATATTTTCGGCCAATTTCCTGGGGGTTCTAAAAAAAAAAAACCTGATGGCTTCCTGGTATGCTCTTAACGGAGAAGATTAATGTAATAACTGGATTCCTGTTTTTTGAGGTTGCTAGACACCGACAAATATGTCTAATTATGCAGCATAGGAGACGCAGACACGCTTTAGAGGTTTACCATTAACAAATTCCACTACATCTGGTCGTCAGGAGCATCTGCCGAATTATTACAGAGCAGTAATTGGATAATAATGACCCGCAGACAAGGACGACGCCGGTTTTATTAGGGACCAAAAGTTTATTGGAGCGACGTTCTGCTAGGCTAGGAACTGAAAAGATTACACAGCGGCGACGAAGCAGTCAGCAACGTGACGTAAACAGGTGAGTGTCTCCGAACCGAATGCCGCGGTGTCTGCGCTGGAAATACCTATCTTCCAGTGCGATTGTCTCCCGAACTGTCGAATTGCGTCGAGAACATTCTAGATAAAACAGGATAATTCGAGTGTAGTAACGTCAGGGGAAGCGCTCTCTTCATCTGATACGATAGACCATGCGGCATACAAAACAAAAAAAAGTGATGGAAGCTCACATTAACGCATAAAGCTTGAAGGTAGCGAAGCTGTACGCAACCTTCACGACCATCACAAACATTTAAGTCTACGATTGCAGCCGATTTGCATCTTCGCTGTCGAAAATACCTTTATCCCATCGTTGTTGCTATATGTTTAAGCTTCCTTCATTGGAAGGGATAGTCATTGGACATCACTGGACATCACATTGGACATTGGACTTCTCATAGCCATTGGACATGACGTGTCTTTCTCATTCTGAGCAAGTTTGGTTACGATTACGGCGAACGCTATATTCTTTCTCGGTCCGAGGAAGTGCCACCACGATTACGCCGAACTCTGGAGCTCTTTGACAGCATTGGCCAATCTCCCTAAGTGGGTATTCCTCGCTTGACAAGCGTCCATTAGGGAAGCTGGGGGGTCGCCGCTAGACACGCACACACAAGCGCTCGGCCTTAAGTTAAGTTCAGTTCTTCAGTTGCTTAAATGCCTGACGGTAGTACAATGTTAGCCAAATTCCCTAAATGGGTATGCCTGGCTTGACAAACGCGCCCAGGGGATGCTTTTGATCAATTATTTGGCCGTCGTTGCGAGGCACGCACACACGAGCGCTAGGCACTTTCTTGGTTTTGTTAGCTGGCGGGAGGTCGCGGCAAGGCCCGCGCTCGCGTGTGCCCACTCGGCAATTTCCTGGTATTTTTGCTGGGGGCACGAAAATTTACGATTTGCTAAGCAGCTTCGCTGATAAAAAGACGGGGAATACGCACTTCGCTTAAAACATAGATAACCCAACCATGTAGCGCTGGACGCCAACAACAAAACTTATAAGTTAAAGGAGCCTTGAAGAGAAAACACAAGTTTGGTTCATTCGAAAGATTGCCTCGTTAGAACCATAACGACACCACTTATAACGCAAACTTCGCTCAAATAAGCTACATAATTAGGAAAAAAGGAAATGACCATGCGACCCACCAGCTCATTTTCCGCAACCGAAACTATGATGTCCCTCGAGAATGCTCTGCGATTGGCGGAGGCCGGCAAAAGCAAACGCATGTTAGGCAGGGCTTACAGTTTGCATAGAGAGCTAAATGCCCGTGAAACATACTGGACATTCTTTTTATGACAAAGAACGGTGGAGTAAATGGTTGAAGTTCCGAACGAACACGCAAGCGTGTGCGCCAATGCGTACGAAACTACCGCCGGCCGAGCTCGAATTCTCGCCGTCGCACAGACGAATTTTCGGGTTCGAGGCTCTTAGGGGCCAACGAACCGTCCCAGAACGCACAGCCGCGACCTTGCTTGGTATCGTAATCCCTTCACAGGAAGTTGGCCGTCATATCGCCAACCAGCAAAGGTAAAAATAATAACGAGGGGAGTAAGGAACAGCAAGCAGCGACGAGATAGCGACAGTCGTCGCAGTTTCGGAGTGGTGTTGGCTTGCTGCTATTGTTAGGAGCTCGTTTCAAGTTTACAACCACTGAAAACATCAGTTCGTTCGAGTACTTTACAATGAAATTTCGTTGCTACGTTTTGAAATGCCCATGTAGTACGGGCAAATCGTCGAGGGAGTGCGACATCCCCGGTGAGGAGATCTCCTTTCATGTGCTGCCCAACGACGAACCTCGGCGAAGCAAGTGGCTACGTTTTGTGAACTTTGCAAACGGAGGAGAAATAGAGCTCAAGGAAGTACGAGTGTGCTCGCTTCATTTCCGAGGAAGTTATTACGGCAGGGACCCTTACGTTAGCTCACTCCTGGGACAGGCTGGCGCTCGTCGCAGACTTCGTCAAATCGCCGTCAAAGCGCTCTGACCTTGGGGGAAAAATGCCGTAAACACCGCGCATTGACGCTCGTATCTTTCTGGTCGAAGCAGAGAGCTCGCGCGAACGGCTTTCCATACACGACAACGGCCAACTGGCATAAGCGATACTGCTACTGAAATTGAACTATTATTAACCGTTATAAAAATACGGCACATACGTACCAGTCTGTATTCGTCTGTCAGGACGGGGCTGACGAGGCAGCGGTGCCGATGGCAGCGCGTTCGTCTGTTGTGGCTATCGCGGAATGGTCGCTTTCCCGTCCACCGCGTATCACACAACTCTTGCCGCTCGTGCACTTAGAAGCATTGAGCGTTCAAGTGGTGTGAGGTTGTTAAATGCAAGCCCGAGCTCCTCGGCGAGAGTTTTGTTCTCCGGATCAGGCGATTCCATGACTAGGGCTGCGGGTGCACTAGGTTTTACTATTTTTTTTTAAAATGGCCGCCGTCTCGGTGGACTCCCGCGTGTGGGTGCTATATGGAGTCGACATACTAAGTATCTGTTTCATGGACCGGCTCGTATGACGCCATGGTTCACGTCACGGAATGTGCAATTTTAGCGGGAGATTTAAAAGTTTGGCTTAAATTGCATTATTTCTCAGTGAATAAAGCATCATTTGCTTCATGGAAAGCGCTTGGGGTACTATAAAACACCTAATCTTTCGAATAAAACAAACTTTTGTTTTCTCTTCATGGCTCCTTTAACAAACGCGTTGTTCGCGGCATTCACCCTACTCCCCCCCCCCCCCATTTCTATAAGAGGACATCGTCCTGGGCAACGTTACCGCACACCTGTTGGCCTGAAAATTAGTCAGCCGTTTATCTCGTAGCCCGAAATAACTCAACACTATAAGCTCGAACGCGTCATCTATACAGCACCGCATCAACAACTAACGAAAGAGGAGGAACAGCAGCTCCGTGCACTCCAGACGAATACCTTTCCCCATCCCACTAAATGCCATATACTCCACCCCCGACGTATTCCCCGATATTCCGCTTCTGCGAAGCACCCGGAACGGTCGATGATATGGCAAGAGATTGCGTTCGCGAAATCACTCGCTTCCTCCTTAGGAGCTTTGGAACCAGCTGTGACTTGAATGAGCAGCGCCTTCTGGTGTTTAAGGCTGTTGAGGCTGCAAACGTTCAAGGGGTCTTGGACTGAGGACTCCTCCTTATTGCTTTTGGCAATAAACACGTTTGCTTTCTCTCACTCCCGCACCCGTTACTAAACGAGACCGCAAGGGCAGACAAAATTGTCTGCCATCTTCCGTGGTGAGGTTGGAGGGGAATTACATGAAGGACTACGGGCCGCGGCCGTCTTCGCAATATTTCAGAGCCACTGTCAGGGAGAAATTCGTAAATGCGTTGTTCCAGTTGTCGTTGAATTCGGTAGGGCCTGAAATAGCGTCACAGGAGTTTCTCACTTTGTACGCGCCGTCGAATCAGAGTCCGAACCGACACGCTACAACCTCCGACGCGTCTCGGCGTCGGAGGTTGTAGCGAACGGAATCCAGCAGCTGCTGGTCCGTAGAACGTATCTGAGAAAGCTGGCAGACCTCCTCCGACCTCTGTAGGTTTCCGTGGACGTCGGCGTTGTGGTCCTCGTCTTCTACGGGTGCATGGTGTCGAGCATCGCCATCAGCGCTCGTCCCTTGACACACTCGAAAAGAGTCATCTGCGTGGTTTCCTGTACAGCTAAATGGTACGCGGAAGCAAAAAAAAGAGTATTTCATCCCATTTCTTACGTTCAACGTCGAGACGTACATAGAGAGAATATCCGTGAACGTCTTGTTCAGGCGTTTGTTTAGTCGATTTGTCTGTGAATGGTTCGCGGTTGGTTTTCGGTGATCCGTGTTGCTGCTGCGTAGTAGGCTCTGCAGTGTACGCCGTTCCCCGGTCTGGCATTAGGAATTCAGGTCTCAATGACGCAGCATAATTTGGTGGACGAAGAAGTTTGCTACTTGTTGTGCAGTCCCCTTGGAAGAGAAGCGGTGTCTGCGTAGTGCGTCATGTGAGTCTGTCGCTACGACAACCCCTTGTTTGTGGCTTGTGACGCCAGGAGCAGGCGTACAAGGTCCTTGCCGATCTGCTGAAAGGGCCACGATGGCACGGCAATGGGCTGCAGTTTTCCGGCTGGCGTCGTCGCCTGCGTTTTCCGTCGCTGGCAGTCGCGGCCACTCCGAACGTAGAGTGTGACGTCGGTTGTAAGCCGGGGCCAATAGTATCTAGTCTTGATCTTCCAGAGCGGGATTACCGTGCCAAAGTGCCCTGATGTTGGTTCGTAGTGGCATGCTTCCAAAATTTCATCGCTGAGGCAGTTGGGGATGACAAGGAAGCACATTGTTTTCGTGTGTGACTGAATTTCTTAACTAGCAACGAAGTTTATGGCAGAGTGCAGAGGGGATGTCTTTAGAACGGCGACATTGCGTTCAATGAGGTAGTCAATAATATCGCGCCGATCGTGGTCGGATCGTATCTGGACGGCTAGTTCGCTTTCTGTCACGATGCCTAGGAACGCGCCGTCTTCGTCGGAGTCCTGTGGGGGCGGGTCTGCAGGGGCGCGTGACAGGTTGTCGGCGTCCGAATGTTTCCTGCCCGAGTTGTAAACGATGGTTACGCCAAATTCCTGACGGCGGTGGGTGTATTGCCAAAGAAGGCCAGAAGACCTTCAAATTTGCAAGACAATACAATGCATGATCGTCTGTTGCCACCTTAAACGCCTTGCCGTAAACATACGGTCGAAACTTACAAATGGCCCATTATATTATGGCGAGGCACTCTTAGATGCCCAACTGTTGCTCTCTTCTTTTCATAGGCCGCGGCTGGCGTCGGTGATTACTTTTTCGCTGCTGTTGTGCTTTTGTACGAGGACTGCAGCAAAGCCCACAGCCCTGGCGCCAGTGTGATTTCTATCTATGTACTCATCAAAATGTGCAAGAACAGGCTCGCGCTGTTGAACATTTTGAAGCCCAGAAAAAGGGTTCTCAAGCGCTTCCTCTCAGCAGAACTGAACTATGTCTTTAGTCAGGTGCGTGAGAGGTCCAGCGCGTTTTGCAGAGCTTTCGACGAAGCGCCGGTAGTACACGCAAAGTCGGAGGACTCTCGGCACCCCTTTGTTGTCCTTCGGCCTTAAATAGCTGGCTGTGGCTGTTATTTTCGTGGTGTCAGACAGGACCCCGCCTGTGCTGCTGATGTGGCACAAAACCCTCACTTCCTCTTACCTGGAGCGGCACTTTTCAGTCCTAAATGTTAGTCGCGATGCTTGTATTGCCTCGAGTACCACCTTCAACCTTGAGAGCTGCTCGTCGAAGCTCCGAGTAAATACGACGACGTCGTCGAGTTTAAAAGGCAGGTGTGCTATTTTGAAATTGCTAGCAGGGTGTTCATAACTCTTTGTAACGTTGCTGCTGCTGTGGACAGCCCAAACTTCATTACCCTAAACTGTTACAGTTCATCGGGCGTAGCAAAGGCAGTCTTCTCACGGTCTGTTTCGTCGACTTCAATTCGCTAGAAACTCGTTTTCAGGTCCATCGACGAGAAAAGTGAGTGGGCGTGGGAGCAGCTACGTGATGCGGCTGTCTAACACTCTGCGATTGTTTGCGCAGGCGTCGCCTTTGGTGTGCCTTTGGATCAGCGTTGCATCATTTCAAACCCTGGATTCCGATGCAACTACAGTGCCGCTTCGCCTTCAAGCAGACCCCCAGTTTGTGCTTCCCGCGCAACCGCACTGGAACTTTGCCCCTTCTTTTCTGGTGCCCACATCGAGCACGGCATCAGCGGTGGACGCCGATAAAAACCAACGTTGCCAACCGGACCCCTTCAGTGGGCGTGGGAGCAGCTACGTGATGCGGCTGTCTAACACTCTGCGATTGTTTGCGCAGGTTAGTACGTGTACACCTTTGTACTCTCGTAAATCTGATAACCTGTGCTTATTGCTGTTCCCACGCCCGGGAGTGTTGTTGCGGAATTTTGTGAGTGCTATTATGCTATTCGTTAGCTGATTTTGCTCTCTGGGGATGTTGAGCTTAATCCTGGCCCTTCTACGCGGACGCAGAATGCCAATACTACGACTGACACTGAGCAAAAAACACTTAATGACATGTTTAGTATGCTACAGAGCGTGAATGACCGCACTGCGAACATTGAGAAAAGCCAGTCAGAACTACTTAATTCTGTAAATGAAGTTATAAAAGGCCAAGAAGCCATCCGGAACACCATCAAAGACATTGACAAACGGCTAACGGCTGTAGAAGCTAAAACATTGGCTAGTGACGCCGCGCAGCAAGAATTAGTCGCATTAAAGCAACTCGCCGACAGACTTAGCACTGAAAATTCAAAAATTCAGGAGTGCCAAGCTGAAATGGAGGACAGAATGCGACGGGACAACCTGTTGTTTTATGGAGTATCTGATGAACCTTTAGAAACGTGGGAACAGGCTGAAAATAAGATACTGGAATTTATGTCTGCCTCCTTTGACTTCACGGATTCTAAGCAGTCTATTGAACGGGTGCACAGGCTGGGTGCTTTTTCCGACCAAAAATGCAGACCAGTTGTTGTTAAATTTTCTTCGTTTAAAGTCAAACAACAAGTTCTAAATTCTTCGGCTACACTAAAAAACAACGGTGTTACTGTGAGTGAGGACTATTCTGCAACAACACGGCAGGCACGGAAAAAACTTGTAGAATTTGGAAAAACGCAGAATTCCACCTACAAACTTCGCTACAACAAATTGTACATTAATGACAAGCGCTACTGCTACAACCATGCCGATGGGGCCGTGTTTGAGCAGGATGGCTTTTCTGTGCAGCCATCTAGTTCTCGCCAATCCGATAACGCAGACGCGATGCCCCAGCATTAAGATAGCGCAGGCGTGTCAAACTCGTCCGATGTTACGAAATAGGAATACGCGAGGGGTAGTGGTTTGCCGTCGTCATCCAAGAGTTCATTGTCATTTCTTTTTACTAACATTGGAAGTGTTCTACCAAAAAAGGATGAACTGAGTTTGCTGATTGATTGATGCGATGCTGACATTATAATGTTGACGGAAACTTGGCTTTCCTCGAATGTTGCTAATCGTGAAGTCTTTGAGTGCAACAAGCATTTCAACATATATCGCCGAGACAGGGTGAAAGATATGGTGGTGGTGTGTTAATTGCTGCTGCTGATTACTTGGTTTCCGCCCCTATATTTTCCGTTACGAATTTAGAACTGCTTTTTGTAGAAGTCGACTTGGGTGTTAAAAGGCTTATCCTGGGTGTTTGTTATCACCCCCCGTCGTGCGATGCCACGTTTGTCGATCAAATTCATGACGCTCTGAATACGATCGTTGTTCGCTTCCCAAATGTGCCTATAATTCTAGTTGGTGATTTCAATTATCCGAATATTGCGTGGTCCGGTCTGAACCCTCACTCCACACCTTTTTCAACCGAATGTAGCAATTTTCTGGCTATGTGTGCAGATTTTAATTTGTCTCAGCTTGTGAACGAACCAACTGGAGTTACGTTAACAACAAGTAGTATTTTGGACCTTATATTAACCACATCACCTGACTTTTTTTCACCCATATCTTATCTGCCTGCCTTAAGTGATCATTCCGCTCTCTATTTTTGGTAAACATGCCTGTCCTTCACCACCGCACGCACGCAAAACAAATAAGGGACTATAAGCGAGCCAACTTTGATAGTAATAATCCTGAACTTTCTATATTCCTGGACTCTTACTTGCAAGGATTCCCAAACCGGACAGTCAACACAAATGGGATTTTGTGCAAGGAGAAGGTACTTGCTCTTATCGAAAGGTTTATACCCGTCATAACTATCACCTCTAGCAAGGAGAGCCTTTGGTTTACTAAGCATCTAAAAAGATTGTCTAACAAGAATAAGCGTTTGTTTCGCTCAGCCAAAGCTCAAAACTCAGCCCTTCGATGGGATGCATATAAATTAGCAGCTGCTAATTACAAGACTGAATTAAAAAATGCGAAGAAGTTATTTTTCACGGAAACTTTGCCGTCCTTATTAATTAACAACCCTAAGCAATTTTGGAACATTGTAAACAAACGTGATACTTGTACTATAAACCTTAAGACCCCAGACGTTGTGACAATTCCTTTTAATGAGTGTGCTGATTGTTTCAACGCAGAATTTACTACTGACCACTTTACTGGCTGTGCAGCTACTTTTCCAGACAGCATATGCTTCAATTTTTGTCAAATGGAACCCATAGCTTTCGACACACTAGGTATTACCGCATAATAGAAAAACGTAAAATTTCTTCGTCGTGTGGTGTTGACAATATAAACTCAAAATTTCTTATCAACACTAAAAATTACAGTTCTATCGTTTTTACAAAACTTTTCACTCAGTCGCTTCAGACTAGTTGCGTCCCTGATGACTGGAAAATTGGGAAAATTAAACCGCTTTACAAATCTGGGGACCGATGTTCTCCTAGTAACTACAGGCCTGTGTCATTAACTTGTATTCCGTGTAAAATAATGGAACATGTCATTTATAGCCACATTGTGAATTTCTTGGAGTCCAATTCACTTTTCAGCTCAGCGCAGCATGGTTTTAGAAAGAAATATTCTTGTGAGACCCAGCTAGTCTGTTTCACTCATGATGTACACTCGGCGCTGGATCGTGGATGCTTTACAGACTGTATATGTCTAGATTTTTCTAAAGCGTTTGATTCGGTTCCGCACGATTTATTATTTATAAAGCTTTCTAAACTAAACTTAGATGATAATATACTTGCGTGGTTGCGTTCCTTTTTGACGAACCGATATCAGTTCGTAAGTGTGAACAATACAGACTCGTATCCTTCTCCGGTTCATTTAGGTGTACCCCAAGGATCTGTCTCAGGGCCTCTTTTATTTTTAATTTATATAAATGACCTTCCAATTAACATAAGCTCATCTGTCAGTCTTTTTGCAGATGATTGTGCTATTTACAGACAAATAACTAACCACAACGACGTCCAAATTCTGCAATCAGATATTGACAGCATTTCAGATTGGTGTGAATTATGGAAAATGAAACTTAATATTCAAAAGTGTAAAACCATGCGCATTTCCCGAGTTAACACTACACCTCCCGAATACTCACTAAACAATGTTTGTCTTGAAATCGTGCCGTCGTACAAATATTTAGGTGTTATAGTGTCTTCTAACTTATCATGGAAACCTCACATAGATTATGTTGTACGTAAAGGCAACCGTATGTTAGGATATATTCGTAGGAACTTTATTTCTTCACCTAGCTCTTTGAAACTAATTCTTTATAAAACTTTGGTTTGTTCAAAATTGGAACATGCGGCTGCTGTTTGGCATCCTGGTATTGCATCGCTCACCCACGAATTGGAGGCGGTTCAAAATCGTTCATGTCGCTTCATACTTTCAAATTATCATCGCACGTCCAGCGTCACCACAATGAAAACGACTTTATCTGTACCGCTACTCGAGCTTTGCAGGCAAATATCGCGTTTGTGCCTATTCCACAAAATATATCATGGCAATTCCATTCTGAAGGACAGACTACTAACGAATCCATCGTACATGTCAGCGCGCGTTGATCATCGATACAAAGTAGGCATTCCATATTCTCATACAAAGCGTTTTCACGATTCATTTGTACCGAGCACATCTGTTAAATGGAATCAACTGCCACATGCAGTTGCCGAAATCTTGGATGTCGCGGCTTTTAGGCGTGATGTTCCCAGACTGTTTGAGTGAAAATGTGTATGCTGTTATGTTTTTTGTGTTTTTTTACGTTCCCTGACGTGGGCAGTGTTTATTTGTGTATTTAGCCTTCTAAGGTTAAGGTCCGTTGTATTTGTATTGTCACCAGCCAAATTTGTGCAGTGTCGACTCTGTTGGAGTAAAGCTGGTTATGAGTGTTTACGCCAACTTGTGCAACGCATGCTTCCTTTAGTAAGGAGCTGTTGATATAGCTATCGCAGTGTCTGTACTGTTTGTGTAAAGAGCTGTTGTTATCATCTTATTACTTGCTGTATATTCTTCCAATTATTTTGTTATCCCCCACTCCCCTCTGTAATTCCCTTGAGCCCTGAGGGTATGTGAATAAATAAATAAATAAATAAATAAATAAATAAATAAATAAATAAATAAATAAATACTTTCCGTGGCAAAGGAGGTCGAGGGCGTGCTTGTCTCGGAGGGTAAACGTCTTTTTATGTAATAGCCAACGCACAATCGTAGAGTGCCTTCTTTTATCTTCGCGAGCACAACGGAAGCAGCCCAGGCACTTTTTCAGGGTTGTACGATGTCGTTGCTCAGAATGTCGTCAACTTGCCTTCGGATATCCTCGCACTTGTGTAAAGTGGCGGTGCAGTGCAAAGTGACACGCGGAAAAATCACCGCACCATTGGTGCTGCGCTGCTTCGCAAGAGGCGTCTGACGTAGCTTCGAAGTCGAAGAGAAGCAGTCGCTGTAGCGATGTAGCAAAGCCCTCAGCTTTTCCTGTTTTTCTTGCGGTACCGCTGGGTTGACGTCAAAGACGTTAGCAGACTGAAGACGGCAGCAGATGAGCGCTGAAGGTCGGCGACGACGATCACGTCGGTTTTATCCTGAATATCTTTGATTAATAATGTAGGATCACTCTTGTTTGTGTACTGATATTTGTCGGGGAAATTCGTGATGAGAACTTGTGATTTTTCTTGCGCAAAGCGCACAAGACCTCTGGTGACAGAGACACCCCGATGATGATGATGATTGCTATTGGTTTCCCCTTTGTAGCGGGGTGATGACATGTCATCTTACCGAAAAGGTGTAATATACCTATGTTTTATGCTCTAGGTTTAATACTAGCGCTGCTTAGAGCAGACACAAAAAGCTTAATAGGCACAAAATACTTTTTTTGTTTTACATGTGGTAACTGCCCTAGGGAATATTTCCCTCTCTGCTTTTCGTCCACCAGCATTCTAACCTCCTTTTCGTCCTCTCGACACCCTTGAAATTAAATACCTCTGTGCTACACCTAAATCCTTGGGCTTCTGGAAGCGGAATATTTCGATCATGTAGACTCACATGGATACCATCACATTAAAACACTACGTGCCGCATAGTTTCTGTTTGTTTTCCGCAGACCAATCATACCCCATCACCTTGTCAATACTTCCCGACAAAGCTTTTCGTTCGCAAGCAACCTTCTCTAGCCTGAAAAAGCAAAACACTGCCCTGAGAATTATCGTAGAAATTTTCCTTTCCGAAGTTCAATTTCACAGCCCTGTACTTCTGTAACGACGTTATAGCTTTCATTTCCGCCTCCATTTATTCGTTTCTATTTGCCTTGTCTCTTTTTTGGGTGCCTTGGCTGTCTTCGCTTCTCCACTGTTGTTTCCGTATTTCATCTTTAGTCTTCTAAGCCTCCTTAACCACTGCGTGTCCACGCTTTTCAAGTATAGGTACGTAAAAACCTTAGCTGCCCACCTTTGCTGATCCATTGCTCTCAACCTCATCTCAAAACATATTTTACTCTGTGCTTCTTGAACTTCAAACGACGCCCAGCCCATATCTCCCTCTACCGCTTAGTTAGTTGTTTTTCCATGCGCGCCTAATGTCAAACGTCCTACCGTTCTCTGGTTCACTTCAAGGCCTGATAGAACGTCTGATTTTAAGCAGAGTACAGGCTATTACCATGAACATGCTTCTGTTGCTATCTGGAGATATTGAGACCAACCCAGGGCCTGATAGCGTCGTTGAAACTTCCACGCAAACAGAAACCACTGAAAGTTCTGCCCTTCTGGAAGCAATAAAACGTATTGAGCAGGGACAACTGCAGCTACGAACAGACTTGCAGGAACGGGAAAAGGGCATTGAATCTAAGCTAAACAACATAGAAGAAAGGGTGAAGTGCCTTGAACAAGAAAAAATCCATTCCCAAGGTAACCCGTCATGTCTAACAAATTCGCAGGGCAACGCCTCCATTTTAGCCCAAGACTTAGCGTTGCTAAAAGCGGCTGCGGATGACGCCGAGAACCGATTGCGCAGGAACAGCCTTTTATTTTTCGTGATTACAGATAGCCAAACAGAGACATGGGCTGAATCGGAGGACGCCGTCGTTGACTTCTGCGCGCAGACTTTGAACATAACGATTGACAAAAGTCAACTAGAAAGGGCGCACAGAATCGGTAGTTTCCAGCAGAATAAAAATCGACCAATTGTTGCAAAGTTCTGCCGCTTTAAAGATAAAGATTTCATCTTAGCATCCGGTGCTAAACTAAAGGATACAGATTTTGTTGTTCGCGAAGACTTCTCGGCTACAGTCCGGCATGCACGGCGGAAGCTTCTTGAGTTTGCCAGGCAACACGATGGTAAAGTTCAGCTACGTTTTCAGAAGCTACTGCAAGATGGGCGTACGTACGTCTATGATGCAGAAAGTGACACAGTCGTTCAGGCTAAAAGATAGCTATATGATCGCGCAAACGTATCTGATACCACCGTGCGTGCCTCGGGACGAGATGCCCGAAACCACAACACGAAATTAAACGTTTTAGTTGTGAACTGCCAAAGCATTAAAAATAGGCACGATTCACTGGCAGCATTAGTCGCTACTGTTGAGACAGATATCATAATCGGCACCGAGTCTTGGCTTGATGATACCGTCCATAATTCGGAAGTTTTTCCACCTTCATTTGATGTCCACCGTTGCGATCGCAATGCCCACGGCGGGGGCGTTTTTCTTCTAGTGAATAAAAGTTTGCCAAATACCCCTCTGGTTCCTGCCAATGGTTGCGAATCAGTTTGGTGCAATGTTTCACTCCCTGACGGCGAACATATCGCATTTGGTTCCTTCTATCGTAGCCCTAACAACACCTCTTTAATGCCGTTTAACATATTATCTCAAGAAGTTCAGAAATTGAAAACGAAGTTTTTCCTTGGCGGCGATTTTAATATGCCCCAGATCACCTGGGTAGATAAGTCCCCCGTACCATCCTGTAACTCGGCACTTTCCCTAGAATTCACCACTCTGTTAGCTACTAACGGAATGTACCAATATGTGGACTTCCCGACACGCCGATACGGGGATTGCGCTTCAGTGCTTGATCTCTTCTTTTCGAACTCGGACGATTCACTGCAATCCATATGTCATGTGCCCGAAATATCTGACCATGATGCAGTCTTAGCAACCATCGTATGTGCGCGTCCGTTGCCGGTTATCGGACGTCCGCGTAAAGTGTTCATGTAGGAAAGAGGTAACTACGACCTAATGATATAAGCCCTTGAAGAGTACTTTCAGGTGTTTGTCGAATTTAGCTTAACATATAACATAGATCAGCTTTGGAAATGCTTCAAGGACAAGGTATTGGACCTCATTGATTCTTATATTCCAAATAAAAGGATTTCTAATACACCTAAAAAAAGCAATCCCTGGTTCACCAGGGAAGTTAAAGCTCTACTAAATAAGAAGCGCCGATATTTTCGCAGGTATAAAGCTGACAGGAATAAAGACTTGTTTTGCACTATTGATGCCTTAGGAAAAGAAATTAGGCTAAAGATCAAGCTGGCAAAAGATGCATTTTTTTCATCGCTGGGTAACAAAAATAAAGTCCTAAAGAGATGTGGAAGTTTGTGAAATCTAATGGCAAGGGGGAAGGTTCAATACCGCCAATATCAGGTCCCCAGGGTGAAATCACTGATGATATTGAAAAAGCTAATCATTTCAATGACAATTTTAGGTCAGTATTTTCCGCCCCTATCACTGACGGCCCGGCTTTGCCCGATCCCAACTACATTGAAGTAATGCCTGAAATCTCAGTGTCCTGTGAGGGAGTGTGTAAACTCCTGTCTAAGCTAAAGTCAAACTGAGCCACTAGACCTGACCATATCCCGTGCTATGCTCTCAAAACATGTGCTTCCGTGATTTCTAGATACCTAGTTGTTTTGTTTATATTGTCTCTTGATTCCAGTGAACCTCTTTGGGACTGGAAAACTGCGAATGTCACTCCAGTTCATAAAGCGGGTCTCCGTAAACATGCCCATAATTCCAGACCCATATTCCTAACTAGTGTGTGTTGCAAAACATTAGAGCATGGGTTATACTCAACCATTTTCCACCACTTAGAGGCGAACAATTTTTTCAACCATGCCCAGCATGGCTTTCGTGCGGGTAATTCGTATATAACCCAGTTGGTTGAATTCTCCCACGATATTTTTTCTTCATTTCACGCTGGCAAGCAAGTTCACTGCATTTTATTAGACTTTAAAAAAGCCTTCGACACTGTCCCCCATTCTCTATTGCTCTTTAAGATGTCATGCCTTGGCCTTCCTGATTCCGTGCTTGGCTGGGTGCAAAATTATCTGTCGGGTCGTTCACAAAAAGTGGTCATCAACGGTTCTGAATCAGATCTCGCGGCTGTCACTTCGGGGGGTGCCGCAGGGATCTGTTTTAGGACCACTTTTATTTCTCATCTACATCAACGACATCACCGTGAACATTACATCCAAAATAAGGTTATACGCGGATGATTGCGTGGTTTATAGGGATATAGAAAATGGCGTTGATGCTTCATTCCTACAGTTTGACCTTGACCGAATCCTTGCCTGGGGCCTTAAGTGGCACATGAACCTTAATCCCCAAAAATGTAGCCATATTAACTTCAGCAGAAAACGCGCTAACATTATCCAAAACTACCACTTAGGCCGCGTTCTAGTTGAAAAAGTACATCACGCTAAACATCTTGGTGTATTCTTTTCATCAGTCCTTTCATGGAATAAACGTGTTGAGTACATCACCTTAAAAGCTGGACGTGTTCTTAACTTCATCAAAAGAAACTTTAATAAGGCTCCCCAAGATGTCAAACAAATATTGTACTCTTCTAGCGTACGTTCGATTTTAGAGTATGCTGTTGTGGTATGGGACCCAAACACCAAGATCCTTAAAATTAACTGAAGGCAATTCAAAATCGTGCTGCACGATTTGTTACTAACTCTTACAGTTACAGAATTAGCGTTACAGACCTCAAGCAATCTGTTTCATGCGACACTCTGGAACTGCGACGAACCTTTTCTAGGTGTTTATTTTTGAAACAGATTGTGTGTGAGGAGGTGGCAATAGATCGACATCTGTACCTTCATCCGCCCACGTATGTGTCTGGGCGAAGGGACAACAGTAAAAAAATTGCCGAATATTTTTGCCGTACATCTACATTCCAAGCGTCATTTTTCCCCCTGTCGATTAAAGAGTTGAAGGCCCTCCCCGACACTGTTGTTGCCGCCCCCACTGAACTGTTTTCTGCTGCACTTTGGCAGCAGTTGCGCACGAGCACAACATGACTTGAATTGGTATTTTTTCGCTCTTTTTAGTGTACTGCTTTTATCTGTATTTATCCGTTGTGTCCGGTGTAATCTCGGTATGCGAAGCCCTGGCAGCACTTTAGCATGGTCACATTATCTAAAACCTTTCTTTGTTTTTTTAGTATGTCACTGTTGTCTGTTGTTTGCGCTGGTTTTTCTTTGTTTTTATTTTCCTGTATCACACCCCCCCCCTACAAGAATGCCTTTTGGCGAATGTAGGTATGTTAGTAAATAAATAAATAAATAAATAAATAAATAAATTTTTCTCAAACAAAGGTTGAACACCAGAAAATGTGCAGGGTGTGCATTGCGTCTAACGAAACGCTGTACATAGTCTTGCCGTGATGCTGACGTTATACAGGTGCCATCAAACGCGTTGTTACGTGCGCAAACTTTTTGAAGACGAAACCTTTGGGGTGCATTTCCGGGAAAAAGTGCCGCTTTTCAGGTTTCAGGTTTCAGATTTTATTGAGAAATAATTGCATACAGGAGACGAACAATGGCCATTATTATTACAGAAGGAGGTCCCAGAGATTACACTGTCGAGAGGACCTCCTGTGCTGAGTACAAAAGAAACGCACACACAGACAGGTAGAGCGTTACAGAGATCAGTGAAGCGATATTTGGCAAAGAACAAAAAAAGACATCAATAGAACATAATAAACAGATATATTCAAAGAAGAGGTTAGACGTAATAAATCAAGGTTAATGGTCATTGATTACCGGCAAAATGTTGACCACAAGTAATTTTTAAGCAGTTTTAAAATAAGCGTTCAGAGTTGATGAATTTGATGTTTGTGGGCAAAAAATTCCAAAGAATTGTTTCTGAAAAGAGGAGTGTTTGTTTCCCGTAATTAGTGCGCACTTTTGGTAGTAGCATATTGCTTTGTTCAGCGAATCTGGTATTATTGGGGTTTGGTAATTGTGATGCAGAAATATTATTAACGGCAGTACCTTTATTTCGAATTCGATCAATTAGAAGACCGAGCTTTACCTCTAGTGAGTTTGTGAGCGGAAGAATGTTCAGATTCCAGTAGATTGGGAGGGCAGATGTCTGGGCAGGATTGAATGTAATCAGGCGTACTGGTTGGTTTTGCAAGTGTTCAAGGTGAGACATGTGAGTTTCGTACGTGTTTCCCCAGGAAGATAGCCAGTATGTGAGCTGGCTGTGCATTGAAGCGTAATACAGTGACGGAATAACATGCTGCTGGAAATAATGGCGAGATTTGATTAATACACGTGTACCAAAACCAATTTTTATAACAAGGGACATGGCATGCTTGTTAAATTTTAGATTAGAGTCAAGCACAACGCCTAGAAACGTGGCCGTATTTGATGAATAAATCACGTGGTTATCTAGAATGATGCTCGGAACTAAAAAGGTTTGCTTATGATATGAAAAACCAGAAAGCATGTTTTTGTGGCGTTTATGTCCAGCGCATTATCGTTACACCATGACACAATGTTTACCAGGTCGTCGTTAAGTTGCGTCGTTAAGTTGTTAAGATTCTTATCGCCGGCAAATATAGTCGTGTCATCAGCGTAAAGAATGCAATCAGAACTGCTAAGGCAACTAGGTAAGTCATTAATATACAAAAAAAGAAGCAGTCTTAAAATGAATCCTTGCGGAACACCTTGATTAATAGTTATTGGCCGCGATACGCCATCGGAAAATTGAACAACCTGTGTGCAGTCACACAGATAACTTTTTAGAAGGGTTAGAGCCGGTCCACATATACCATATGATTCTAATTTCGAAAAAAGTATACTGTGGGTAATTGTATCAAGTGCCTTAGTAAAATCGATAAATATTGCCGCAGCTCAGCAACCGTTGTCAATAAACGTTTTAATGTGATCAGTGAATTCTATAAGCGCTAGCTGATTTCTATAAGCGGGGCATCTTGAGCAATCTTGGTGACGGTACTGGCGATACCGCGGACCCCGAGCCCCCAAACATACGCTGGATCCAACCGTGGCAATGTGTTTATAGGTGAAGGGTTAGAAGCCGCGAACGGTGGCCGTCGGAGCCTTGGTCGAGCTCCGGCCGATGGGCTGGCTCCCTGCCTGTCTACCAGGCAGGGAGCTCCGGGACCTCTTTGACTACCAGGGTAAGGTCAAAGAAGAAAGTACCCCCGTCTCACTGCTTTCCAATGTATCATATGGCATTTTCCAAACCCCCCCCCCCCAAACGTGATCGGCCCCCGAAGAGGGGCCGCACCGAAGTTTCCTTTCCACCACTTCCCAAATTGAGTATTCCGAAACCGAACAACTACTCTCCCTTCTTAGTAATAATAGAATCAGTTGACCAGTTGAACCCTCTTGCTTCAAAGTCAGTATTTCTCGTGTCCAAATTTCTTGAAGGTGTCATCGGCAAATCATACAAAGCCAAAAAACAAAGAACCGGTGAAATCCTTGTTGAAGTCAGTAGCCAGGATCAGGCTGATAAACTACTTGCACAAACCCGCATCGCCGATCTGGCCATCCGAGTCACGCCCCACCGCAGCCTAAACAGCTCCCAGGGCGTGATTTCCGAATATAACCTAATCAATGAATCTGAAGCTGACCTGCTGGAGGGCCTTCGTAGTCAGGGCGTAACAGCGGTCAGACGCATAACCATCCGCAGAGACGATAAACAAATACCGACAAAGCACCTCATCCTAACCTTCGACAAGGCGACCCTTCCTGAATTCATCAACGCAGGTTACATCCGTTGTTCAGTCCGGCCTTACATCCCGAACCCACGGCGCTGCTTCAAGTGCCAACGGTTCGGGCACGGCACAAACACCTGTCGCGGCCGACTTACCTGCGCAAAATGCGCCCAGCACGATCACCCGGCCGAAAACTGCAACGTGCAACCACTTCTTTGTGTAAACTGCCAGGGTCTACATGCGGCCTACTCCAGAAAATGCGAAAAAATTCAATTAGAAGAGAAAATCATTAACATCAAGGTCACTGAAAACATCACTTTCCCAGAGGCGCGGAAGAGGTTCGCCTCTTTTCCCCTGGGGAGGTACGCCGACGCAGCTCGCCGGGGAGCGGAGCGGCGTCTGGTTTCGGCGGGGACCCAGTACCGCGAGTCAGACGTGGTCCCGGCCCCGCCCCCCCCCCCAGGGTTGCCTCTGGCAGCCCAACCCGCCTCCGCACTGCTCGCTGAGCCAGCAGCGGCTGTGGTGGCATCCACGTCCGGTGGGGATGCTGCTGCACCCACCGTTTCCCCCTCTCCACCGGCCCGAAGCACACGCGAGGGCCCGGACGAGATGGAGACGGAGGCAGTCGCAGTGACCCCCTCCCCACCTCACTGCCTGTGCCATCTGTGGTGCTCCCCACGCCTTCGGCACTGGCAGCGCAGGCAAAGAACACAAGAAAGGGTACCACGTCAAGGGGGCCCAGTCCGCTGGGCACCCCCTTCCTTGCCTTGCCGCAGCGGAAGGAACGGGCTGCGACGTCCAGGTCAGTAGAGAAGGCCAAAAAACCCCTCCCAAGAGTGCAAGCCCCGAAAGACCCTACATAAATAGTCACACTCCAGTAGCTCTGAACACATAATAATGGGAACAGAAAATATTGTTCAATGGAACTGCAGAGGCCTTCTGAATAATCTTGACGACGTGTATGAGATTCTGCATGCCAATCAGCCAAGTATAATGTGTGTCCAGGAAACACATCTGAATTTCAAACACACAAATTTCTTGAATAGTTGCTTGGTATACAGGAAAGACAGGGATGGCTGCACACACTCTTCTGGCGGTGTTGCCGTAATCGCCCGCAAATCCTTAGCATGCCACCCTGTCACCTTGAACACCGTCCTTGAGGCTGTAGCCGTTCGCTCAATAATATTTAATAGGTTGATAACGGTATGCTCCATATACATTCCTCCTGATGTTGCACTTACGAGCTCCGACTTCGAGGCGCTGGTTGACCAGCTGCCTGAACCGTACATCCTTACAGGCGACCTTAATGCTCACATCTCTCTTTTGGGCTCTTCCAGAACGGATGCCCGAGGTCGCCTGATAGAGAAATTCCTGACATCTTCTGGAGCATGCCTTTTCAACAATAAACAGCCTACATATCATAACATAGTACACAACACATACTCATGTCTTGACTTGGCTATTGGCTCCGCAGTTCTCTTTCCTCTTCTCGAGTGGGGTGTGGGAACTGACCCATATGGTAGTGACCACTTCCCCACCTCACTTAGATATATAGGTAAAGGCCCAAGCAGTTCATCTTCCCTTAATAGGTTCAATGAAGCACAAGCTAACTGGAACACATTTACAGAGACATCGAAACTACACCACACATCCATAGCACAACTACACGTAGATGAAGCCGTACAATTCCTCACGGCGCACATCCTCGACGCCGCCGAAAAGTCCATTCCCCACGCCTCTGGTGCCCCGCGCAACCAGCGGAGGCCGTGGTGGAATGAGGACTGTAGGCGGGCGCGAGAGGCCAAGAACAAGGCGTTGGGTGTCCTTCGTCGGTACCCCACGTCGGGAAACCTCCTCTTGTTGAAACGGGCCAAGGCGTTAGGAAAACGTGTGCGCCGTGAGGCAAAACGAGAGAGTTGGCGTACATTCATAACATCAATAAACTCCTACAGAGACACAAGGAAAGTATGGACACGAATACGGAAACTCAAGGGACAACAAACACAGAGCCTGCCCCTGGTCAGTACAACAGGGGACACACTGGAAGACCAGGCTGACACACTCGCACAACACTTCCAACACGTGTCCAGTTCAGCACACTACACGAACACTTTCCTGAAGTATAAAGCCTCTTGTGAAAAGAAGTCCCTACACGACAACAACAAATCACAGACTTCTTACAACTCCCTGTTTTCACTACATGAGCTGAGGGCTGCTCTGAGCACGTGTAAACCCTCAGCTCCAGGCCCAGACAACATTACATACACAATGATACAACACCTACACGCAGACACACTTGAAGCACTTTTACATCTATATAATAAAATATGGCTTTCGGGGCACATTCCACACTCTTGGAGGGAGGCCATTGTAGTGGCTTTCTTGAAGGAGGGAAAGGACCCGTCGTCCCCCTCAAGTTACCGTCCAATAGCCCTGACGAGCTGCCTGTGCAAGCTCTTCGAGACGATGATCAATCGCAGGCTCGTGTACTTCCTCGAGTACAATGGTCTTCTCGAGAGCTGCCAGGCAGGCTTTAGGGTGGGGCGATCGACGAACGATCAACTGGTTGCACTTGACTCGTACATCAAGGATGCCTTCGTGCATAAGCAGTACTGCTTAACTGTCTTTTTCGACCTCGAGAAGGCCTACGACACCGCTTGGCGTTATGGGATCCTTAGTGACCTCAGGTCATTCGGTGTTTCGGGTAATATGTTGAACACCCTTGTTAGTTATTTGTCGGAGAGAGCGTTCAGAGTAAGAGTTGGTTGTGCACTTTCAAAGGTTCACGTCCAAGAAAATGGCGTGCCGCAAGGTGGCGGGTTGAGTTGCACTCTCTTTATCGTAAAAATGAACTCTCTTGGAAAGGCACTGCCACCAACAATCTCTTATTCTATGTATGTAGACGACGTGCAAATATCTTTTAAATCATGTAATATGTCAATATGCGAACGTCAAGTCCAGCTTGGTGTCAAGAAGCTTGCCGGCTGGGCAGACAAGAATGGGTTTAAATTGAATCCTGCAAAAAGCTCCTGCGTTGTGTTCTCCAGGAAGCCCGGGGTCCATCCGGACCCAGACATTACTCTGAATGGCGTGTCGCTTCCTATGAACAAGGAGCACAAGTTCTTAGGTGTTGTGTTTGACCAGAAACTCACATTCATCATTCATTCCACACATCAAGAAACTTAAACATAAATGTCTGAAAACAATGAATATACTTAAGGTTCTCTCCCATCAATCGTATGGTTCTGACAAAGAACTCCTACTACGGCTCTATACTGCTTTGGTTGGGTCTCGTTTAGACTATGGCAGTGTGGTATATGGGTCGGCGACTAAAACAGCGTTGCGAATGCTTGACCCAGTGCTACACTTGGGGCTACGGCTTGCGTCGGGTGCTTTTCGCACTACCCCTGTCGAGAGTCTGTATGCCGAGTGTAATAAGTGGAGCCTTGAGAACCAACGGACATACATGGACTTACTTTATGCTTTTAAAATTTCATCGCTGAATAACCATCCTTTTTATCCTGTCTTTACCGACACATCCACATCTGTGCTTTTTGTAAATCGCCCATCCGTTCCTCTGCCGTTTTCACTTAGAGTGAGAGAGCGAACCTCGGATCTGAGCGCTTTGTTTTTAGATGCGTACAGATCATCCTTTTCAGACATTTTACCTCCTTGGAAAGTTCGTCCTGTGTCCTCCGACCTTTCTTTTATGAAACTTGACAAAAATCGGGTACCGCAAGCTGCAATACTGCAGCACTTTCTGTCTCTGCAGTTTAAATACCCACTTGCAGAATTTTACAGTGACGCGTCTAAAACCTCCACTATGGTCTCCTGCGCTGCTCATGGTCCGAATTTCAGTGTAGCCGGAACCATGAGCGTCCACACGACAATTTTTTCAACAGAAGTGTATGGGGTTTTGCTGATTGTACGACACATACTTGAAAATCAAATTCCGAAGTCTATCATCTACACAGATTCCTTGAGTGTTGTTCGCGCACTGTCATCGCATACACCCCCCAAAAACCACATAGTTAATCTTGTATTTAACACTATCATGTCTGTGTATGCAAAGAAGCATCAGCTGCTCCTCTGCTGGGTTCCAGGACACGCTGGGATCGCTGGGAATGAGTTGGCAGACGGGAGGGTTGCTGCTGCTGCACTCAGGAACACTGTAGACATAACAACCGTACCGTACACAGACATCAAGCCACACATAAGACAATACCTGCGCAGAACATGACAAACACACTGGGACGAACAGACAGACAACAAACTACATGTAATAAAGCCACACTTGGGACGGTACACAGCTGACTCACGCAACAGACACATGGAAGTCACCTTGGGTAGGCTGCGGATAGGGCACACCCATGCGACGCACTCGTATCTGCTGATGGGATCTTCTAGATCCCAGTGCAGCAGGTGCGGAGAGGCCCTATCCGTAGTGCACATACTAATCACATGCAAGGCACTTCACACAACACGACACAAATACTTCAGAGAACTCTACAGACAACATATTCCCCTACATCCATTGTTTTTTCTAGGTGACGATGCCATTGTTTCTGTGAAACATGTGTTTGAGTATTTGTCAGAGGTCAAGTTTTTAAACCTCATTTCCTATCACGCATCATGAAATCTGGCCCTATACACCAGCCATGCTCATTGTCGTTTTGTGATTTCACTTTTGTTTTTACTGACTTTACTTAGTGTTTAAGGTTTCACCCCTCATATATGGCTATTGTTCTGGCGCTCTTTGCCCCAGTTGGCCTTGCGCCATAAACATCCAACCATCATCATCATCATCATCATCATTTCCATCACACGCTTTTTTTTACTCGTCCGCCTTACTTATGTGATTGCATTGTCTGGCACCTACTGCAGGAACTGCGTCTTAGAACGAAAAGGTGCAAACAAAATGTTCATTGTAAGGCATAAAAAGGCAATTAATTAAACTTCGTAGTGTAATGAAGATTCGAAAAATAAAAGCGCAATGAAGTAAAGAAGTTGGATTTGCTTGCCCCAGTAGTCACAAGTGCACGAGTGGAGCTAGAGAATTCACTCAAGAATACGCGCCTCCTTAGCGCATAGTGCCCTGGAGCGGTTACGTCCTCAAATAAGAAGGGAATATCATGATTCGCATTTTTAGGTCATTTTACACGGGCCTTGAATTATTACATTGCCGTTACCGGGCTGCCAGAGCTGGGTTAGTCCAGAGCTTCTCTCAAGCTCGGACCTCCCAGAGCTTCTCTCAAACTCGGACCCCCAGGTGTGCGAAATTACAACGTGGTGACCGCCTAAGTCTGAGCCATTTAAACCATGAATTTGCGCTTAAACTTATACGTATCATTACTTGGATATGCATATGTAATAGAGTAGTTATCAAAAGATACACCAGAATAGGCACCTCCTCTATTTGGGGTGACCGGTGTTCAGGCTGAAAGAAAATACCTTTTCTTGTACCCCTTACCTAAATTTTGTGAGATCAAGATCATGCGTGAAAAAGCATCGCGGATTACCCACTTTCTCAGAGCTGGAGTGGCGAGCTAAATTATATTCACAATTTGATGCATAAAGGGGTCTGAAAATTACCTGTTAATATTAAGATGATTTTATGATGAATAAAATCACTAGCACACCCAACCCTAATGCACCGTATGTACCCAGAGCAGTACAAGGACACATGCCCTTTCTGCCAGCAAGCAAAAGGAACGCTGTCTAATTTAATTGCTGAATGCACCTCGATAAAATCACCACTACCCGTTATACCAACCCCCTCCGCCCCATCCTCAAAAGAGCGATGGGAGATCCTCAGGTCCAGCCCCTCCATCAACATCCACAAGGCCATAGTGGCCCGTGGACGGGAGGTGTTGGCCTGGTTTGGGCCCTGAGAAGAAGGGACCACCCCCATCGGCGGCCGCCTCGAGGCAGCTACTCTTGTCAAATAAAGTTATACCTACCTACCTACCTATGATGAATATTAGGATGAATATTAAGATGATGACCCGTTAAGATGATTAAGGAAACGGATGACGCCTGAATGCGACCTGCTGACACCATCCAGAAACCAACTCTGCCAGTCACCTTCGGTATTTGTCATCCAATACAGCCCTGCAGCCATCGACGGCTGGGCAGACAAATCTAAGCACAATGCTTCACATGAGTGGGCTTTACCAACAGTGTAATTGTTTTGTAGCTAGAAAATTAGACGCGACGGGACATTCTGGTGGCCCTTCTTTGTCATCAACGCCACAGAAAAAAATTAACCCAGCTTCACTGACGTAACGTCCCGAAATCTCATGTTAACAGTGATTCTGCTTGCGTTTTAGAATGGGAAGGGTAAGCCTAATAGAACTTCTAAAAGCATGTTGATGGATTCCCGCTCACTCCCATTTATTGTTACCGTGTTACACTTCTTGCGCCATCTGCTGGAACCTTTTATTACTTTTGAACGTGGAATCCTGTCCCGAGGGGACACGGAGACGACTTTTAACATCTTCATGGCGCTTTCTCTATTTACTGTGGCAAACTTCGAGCACCTGGGTATTTTGAATCAAAAGAACAGTGCACTTATGACTTCTTTATTGATGCCTTGCCTTAAATATGCTTAATGTTTTGTTTTTTCTCAACGATTTTGGCAAGTGCAAACACTGCCATGAGATCTAGTAGTTTAGAAAAGTTGCGCCTATATAAACTTCTCATTGGAGCATTCTTTTAGCTTGCTCTATGTGCACTTGCCAGTTCCTTTCCTCGTCGCTGGGGTATGCTGTCTGCGCATCGCTGCGACGGCGTTGCCACATTTCGTCCCATGAAAGTATCTACAAAGAACCGCTTCGCTGTTAGTACTTGGTGTTTAAACAACATTAGTTGGGCTAAAACTAGGTGCATTCTTTCAGGTGACATAAATGGAAGCAACCGTAGATGATTCACGGATCACGAGAAATTAGCGTCACTTGCATAAAATATCTGCAGCCAATTATTTGAACCCACGAAAACATAATCTGATATTCTGGAAAGAAAACAATCGTTATGAAGTTTAGCGAAAATCCTGGCGAATGAATTCGATTGCTGCATCTTTGAAGTGAGTACTGATGCATCCCGGGGAAAGAATAAAACCTTGGTACTTCAATTCATCTTCAAAAACCTGCGCCGAAAGAGGAAATAAACATTACCATAACAAGGGTCAGCACTAACAAATTTTGGAAGGTGACACTAAAATTATTGACCTTGCCCTGATCAACTAAATTGAAGCTTCTTCCATTTTTGAAGATAGCCGGCATTACGCAAGTAAGAAGGAAACCAGCCGGTCACCTAACTTCTTCACGCCAGGAAACATGTGCAGGTGGTAAACAGTTTTTTTGTTGGGGGGGAGGAGTTTCGAATCTGCTGTCACAGAGAGCCGCTCATAGTGGGTAACTGGATGGAAATGAAATATTTATTGAAAAACAACAGGAATGCAATTCAGTCATTGTGAATACGTTCGTAAGCGAGGAGAATAAAGAATGGGACATAGCGGACATCGCTATTCGTGCAGTTCCCAACGACGTTCTATCCAAATGGACACACTTGTTTTCTACCACTCTGAACCCCTCGGCCACAAATAAACTGCTAAGATTGACGTCGTTCGGAGGAAAAGGCGGTGCTTTTTTTCTCACAATCATTTTTGGCCGTGTGTCTTCTGTGGCTCAAGCCTGCGTCCCTTCGCTTGCGGCGAGCTCGGCGAAACCTGTTGATGAAGCGGCGTTAGATGAGAAAACATTCAATGAAGCGGCGTTTGAGGAAACAATATCTATAATACCGAGTTTGATAAAACGGCCTTCCCTAAATTTTCCGAAGCCAATTTATTTGACGTTTGGTATTACTGGCATCGAGAACAAACATTTTCAGTGTGTTACAGTCCTCTTTAGAGATACCTCCGTGTATGATTGTTTCGAGACCCCTTCAATTCTTCAAAGTAACAACACCTCATAAATGTTAGGCGCTATAATTCTACCTCGATCGGTCATGAATTGAGCAAAGCTTTCTCACCCAATAGATTGTTCCCCGAATTGCCCGTACTGGACAAAAGTGTGCATTCATTTACATTGTTGACCTTGCACGCTTTTCCACAAAAAACTATCAGCATTGTTCGCTGATTTTTTCGACGTCCTTCTAGTAATTCAACATGGGATACAAATAATTCCGACCAATTGTTTTGGACAAATGAAGAGAAAATATTGGCAGTCGTGTTTAAACTGCCCTTGACGCACTTATAAGCGATGATGCACTTTTTATGGTTCAAAACAACTCAAGAGTGTGCACATGTTTGGGTACACGTTTATTCTGCAAGCACGAGATCCCGAACTCCTTTAAAACTGTGTATTAAAATCAGGCAAACATTTCGGTTGTGTTAACCATATATTATTTTCTAACGCTATGTGCTTATCGAGAAAGATATGGGGCCAAATATAAAAAAAAGACATTTATGAGTAAACGCAGTATTATTGGACACAAAATTGTTTCAATGAAGAGAAAACCTTACGACATCATTACCCATCTGTAGACGTTAATCAAAATAATAATCAGACTACAAACAGTACAGCTGCTTTACGGCGCCGTCAATAAACGTAATCATGTGCACTGGACCAAATGTACTTTCCCAGCCAGTTTTAGGGTACACTACGGACTAGAGCAAACTGTTGCGTAGAGAAACGTCATGCCTAGTTAGAAGCAAACCTAGTAGGCCTTCACTTTGGTGAAACAACATACGCCACATTCATTAAACTGAACACTGTTGATTCAGTAGACGCTTTAGATTGCACAGAGAGATAAACTATTGGGGTTAGTCGAGAGAATTATTTGAAGTTTGTTTACAAAACGTTTGTTACTATTAGCCAATATATCCCAAACTACATTTCGCGCGCCTTACTAAGCAAAGCGGTTAGTCATATTTAAAGGATTTTCCACGTAAGAACGTTTCAGCTTAGAGAAGCAATGCACATATCAGTTCAAGTGTTGCTTTGAAGCTTAACACTTATATTTGGTCCCCCTATGTCTGGTTATACTTTTAATAGGTTTCGTAAGGTAAAACCCGTTAACCGCTACCCTTTGGTGGTGACTGCGACTGACAAAAAGAAGTTATAAGCTGCTGTTTTGCGGTCACAGTGGACTCATTGAGTGGCACTAATAAACCAAATTTGTATGTGTACCTTCATATGACCCTGTGCGGAAGGATTCCTGTGAACGCGATGCTAGAATATTTGAATAAAACTAACTTAAGTCGCAATCCAAAGACAAGAGTGAACAATGGTAGGCAAAAATACAAGACACATAAATATTCCTTACATAGTGAATACGAAATACCACGTGTCAAATTGCTGCAAGGATGGTCTGATGTATCGGGCACCATTATATTTTCTTGGTCCCTGCACACTCTCCACAACTGTTTGAGGCAGCGTCGTAATTGAAAAGTTCGAGGCCGTGCATACTAGTAAAAGAATACAGACAAACAGACAAGGAACTTTATTGGTGGTCCTCAGATACTCCGATGCCAACTTTTTAGGGGGGGGGGTAATTAAGTCGCGGGCCGCTCCCACTTGGGACAGGAAGCCCAAGTGGGAGCGGCCGCATCATCATGGTCTTTCTGGACAGCACATAACCGCATAATCGTGGTCTCTCTTCACCGCCGCATAATCGTGGTCTCCCAGAGCAGCCCATTACTGACTGGAAAACTTGGAGCGTCGTAGCACAGAGCTCCACTCTTCGGTGCAGCTATTCGGGCCTTTCTGTAACAAGGGGCATCCCCAGAGCATGTGTTCTAAATTACTTTTCTGTCCAGATGTCGGGCAGTTCGGACTATAGCCGTCTGAATCAATGGAGTGAGATAAAAGAAGGAGCAAACCTTATTCAGCCAGGATGGCCCGAAGCCGCAAGACAAAGGGGAGGGAGGGAAGAACGCTAACAATGCCCAGATATGCAGGCCACACAGGCGAAGCTCCAGATATCTGGATATGTATTCTTTACGCGCCAAAAGGGCCGAATCCATTCTTTATATCAGTGAACCGATCACGGGAGGTGTTGGGCGCGAAATACGGGAAGGCCTGGGCAAGACCAGGTGAGGTGCGGAAGGTCAGGATCGGCTGTGCCATGGCTTGCGTAGCAAAGTGCATGGGGCTCTAAGTGAGGAGGTGAACTTGGTGAAGATCGGGTCTGTTGAATTCCCGCGAGGTGTGCAGATGATGAGCTCCTCGCAGAAGTTGCCGTTGGAGAACCTGCAGGTGGTAGGTTGTTTCCTTGCTGAGAGTGCTTGCCCGGTGTCCCAAAGTGAATGTGCCGTCCCTGCCTCCTAGTGAAGACATCAGCGGTTATGGCGAGGCCGGAAAGGGCCCGGTGCGGAAACACCTGCGCTCCGCGGGATAAGCCAGGAGACAAAGGGTGCGGATTCTAGGGTACTGATGAGTGGAGGTGAACGCTCCGAGTATGTCTGCAGAGCTGGCGCTCCCCGTCAGGATCGAAGTGAGCTCCGCTGGCAATGCTCTCGCCTGGTTGACAGTGGTACGACGAAGATGCCTCGTTGGCTAGCCTGTGGGCGGTGCAAACTAAAATCATGTGTCCCAAATCTTGCTTCGCATCGACCAAAATGTGAGAATTTCGTTTTTCTGATGCCCGGTGTCGATGACAAACTGAATTACCTGGGCCCTGGTTGGGTGCCTGGGGTGTCAGCAGATCGATGTTATTCGAGTTTTCGAAGAGGGTGGGTGAGTTAAGTAACCGGAGACGTGCTTGATATGATGAATGGAAGCGCAATGTCCTTGTACATTTTGTTACATCAATAAACTGACTATATGAGGTATAAAAGCGACAAACTTTGAACTTCGGTTACAGGGAGGGAGAAAGAGAGAGAGGGTGACAAGGATCTTCATTTGAGAAGGAAGCCGAGATGTTCGGCGGAATTTTGACACTGACATGCTACTTAGCGGGGTAGTAGGGAAATAATATGTTCGATAGATAGCGGCGCGAAAGAAAGAGGAAGGAAGAAAAGAAAAAAGATGGGGGAGAGAAATAAAAAAAATTGAACGTCCAGTTGTTTCACAAACGCATTGAAAAAAAATGTGGTTGATTCCTATTTCATAGGAATCGGCAAAACGAAAAAGTGAAAGGGGCGTTCACAGGAGCACTCGATTGTTAAAGGAACCTCATTTATGTGCGAATTGTTCGCGAGCCTGACCCCGCCAGACAGAGTGATGCCGACACCCAAGAAACAAAAAAACAACGGAGGGTGCCTCCATTCACGCGCGTCTCCCGTACACATGGAGGAAATAATTTCATTCCTCCATGCCCGTGCATGAAGGAGCCGGCATCGAGGCGCCAACTGTCGCCGCTCATTTGCGTCATAATACAATACTTGGCTTCGCCTCTCCTGGTCGGCAGGACCATCTGTATGAGGCATGGAAAGCGACATAAGGGGCATTCGTAGAGGTACTCACGTCTTGGTTTATAGCACAGTGGGAAGAGTGCAACGTACCTCCCGTTGTGGCCAGAGAGTCGTTGGCTGGAAACCGGGCGCCGCCGCGTCAATGCCACTTTTTCTAGCGGCGTCAGTTCTGTAACAGATATCACGCCGCTAACATCTTCGTGTACTCGGGCATCAAATACTTTCGTGTTAAAAATTTAGGGAACCTTGCACTCACACGCAGTACTTGAATGGCGGAACAGGTGTATATGCGCATTGCCAAACACATAGTTAGGTTACAGTTGCATTGCTTATTTTCATAGTTGCGGTGCTTGTAATTGTCGTTAGATGCATCTAATATGTCGTCGCCTTCTTCGCGGCGAGGGGTGGATGCAAAGTCATGCTCATCATTGTACACTTCCACCAGCTCTTCATCATCGGTTCGAGGCAGCCGTGACGGGATCTGCAAGCCCCGTCGAGGATTGCCACTCTCGTAGCCATGTCTCCAATTATCCATAACGGCTTCTAGAGAATGCGGCTGCCACGGTGACCTCTCCCAGAGGTTCATCTTTAGCATTACCACTGAAGTTTTTTTTTCCATGCGTGGTAGCACTTGACGCGAGCGCTGGAGTCTTTTTTTGCTAAAGACGATGCTCAAACCTTGGACTCGGCGGTCGCCGCCTTGCAAGCGCTCACGAGCGCTCAGCATTTTTTCGGTATTTTATCCTGCAACGGCGAACTTACGGCCCGTAAAAACAGCTCCGCTATTAAAACACGAACTGGGGAGCACAAACTTGAAAACTCAATTTTATTATTCGTGCACGATAAACAACCTGTGTGTAATGTTGGTTACCTTTTGTATATTTGATACTACAGACGCTTACAGTTTCCAGCATGGATATTTTGTTCTAGAAGTATCCCGAGGTGCCTGCTTTCATCTATCACAATTTATTGTATAGTCGCACTACCAATTACACGGCTTAAAACAAGGGGTAGACTTTTTTTAAAAGCAACACGCAATTTTTACCTTCACACGTAGCAGCAGCTCCGGTGTTAAATGTCTGAATATTATGTCTTTCTTAGCTTTAAATCACATCTTTGACGCCAATCTCGTCCAGATAATTGAACTACGCTGCTTGTTCATTGCGGTCAGCTGGTAGAGAGGAGTACCAAGAAGTACTTTCAAGGTCATTGGCCCGGGGCGGAGGGGCTCAGTTACTGCACAAGGCTGCACCTTGCGTGCATATATGCGGAGCACTCCTACTGCAAATTCTTCACGGTTTTCATTGATCCTCCGATGCCCTAGTAAGTATTTGTGGTGCACCAAATAAACAAAATAGTATGAATGCGTGTGCGCTGGTCTGCGTTCAGGCGTAGTCGCTAATACAACGTACCTAATCGGCGCGTATGTACCTGTGGCCGCTTGATCCACAGGTTTGAGTCTATTTAGAGTAGAAAGCATGCTGGTGCTCGGGAAGGAACCGAAGACGATTCTGTTCCGTTAACTCTTCGGTATACACAACAATGTTATCGTGCTGAAAACATTCTAGGTGAGGTACTTATCGATTCTTCATGATAAAACCAATTCAAAAGTAATATATTTTATTGCTGGGAAAAAGTGGGACGCGTAAGTCCCATTGGGTCACTTTGCTGAAGTAGGTGCCAGACCGCTGCCTACTTAGTGCAGATATTTCTTCTGGCGAAATACTGCGAATAAACACTCACGCAGCATCAAACGGTCTCAGCAAGCCGTTTGATGCTGTGTTTCTGCCTCCCGGGCTTCTCCAGGCGATTAAAAGGAGGCAGTGATAATGCGGGCAGCAGTAAAGGCTGCGAATACTACAAAAATTGGTGCATGAGTGGGGTAGCCCGTCAGGATAACCGGCATCGCAAAACAACATCTCCCTCTTCCTCAAACGTAGTTAGACGCTCCTCACAGTGCCCACAAAAACAACTGAGAGCTTCAAAGTCGCTATAAATATGGTATCTTCTACGCCCCCACAGCACGCAATCCAATACATCGTCAACGGCTGGGACACTTTTCCTCCCGCAAGATCCGTCTAATTGCCCGGTGCAGGGCTGTAGCCTTAACTTCCAACGCAATTCTCAACCTATCTCTTCGCTCTTTTAGGGGGCTCATGAATCCCAGAGCCACTCTTCAAAGGTCGACACTACAAGTCTTGCCGAAATCTGCACTGCTCGAAAGACCAGACAATAACGCTCTTTTCTGGCATATCTTGGCGTTATAAAGCTCGCCATTTCTTTTTTTCGGGTATGACGTTTTACCTTCGGTGTATTCGTAAGGGAGGGTACAAAGTCGCGCAGATAGCTGTCACTCAGCCTTCTATGGAACAATTTAATGGGTCCCACCACTTACGGGCAAAAGCGTGTACGATACACGCGCAAAGCAGCCTGCGGCGGCGGAACGCGCCACCCAAAGGAACCATCCTGCCACGGTGTGATTAGTACGAAGACGACCGGAAACACCGCTTCTCGCGTAAGAAGATGCCGCCTAGTGCGTGGGCTGCTTCCCAAAGCACGGCACATACTTTGATTAAAAACTAGAACGTGAACACTAAAATATGAATCAGGAATCACAAAATAAAAAACTATGGATTCTGGAGATCAAATAACCGCCCGCTAGGGGTATATTTCAAACCACACATTTACGAGCTTTGTTTCTGTAATACATCCCCGCGGCAAGCTGGCTTGCCTAGATAGTATTCACGCAATATATGTGTTTTCCTTCATATCTTCGTGTTCGCACATCATTTCGCCATGACTGTACGTCGAGCTTGCAGCGCGATGGCCGCCGTATACTTCTTCCAACCTTCTGCATTTTAATTGGATTAGAAGGGCCCTGCCGGTGTCTGCAACGGGAGAAAGAGAAAGATCATATTTATTGATGACACAGTGGGTTCAGGTTGGTGGGTGGCCGGAGACCATACGGCTAAAGCGACCTGTAGCACCCGTTGAGTGAGGGGCTGTTGCATTGGTCGACAAAGGGAGAGCTACTCAAGGCCCGCTCCCAGTGGGGGGAGTGGCGGAGTAGGGTAAGTGTCAGCGGGGCACTGGCAAAACGAGTAGAAAAACCGTCCAGGTTGTGGTACCTCGGACACGGTACCGAGGGGAAGTAGTGCGTGTTGAAGTCCTCTACTTGCGTGAAATGTGGCAACGAGTGGCTTTGTAGACTACGGCACATCTGTGTTTCCCTTATCATAAGTTTGCGTTGGCAGGGGGTAGTGCTCTTCGCGTGAGGCGGTACTGTTTCGTGAAGTCGCTGTATGTGTTGAGGGCGTACCCATCGACTTCGAGTGGTCCGTGCGGAAGCCCAAGATAAGTGCTCGCTCGGGGTAATAACTCTCGGGCCTGCTGATTAGCCACGTCATTGGTTTCTACACCGCTGTGAGTTGGGTTCCACAGCAGCATCACGGGCTGGTCTGGAGATCTTATTAAAATTGTTAGAGCCGGCGATGAGATGCTTCGCCTCTCATACTTGCGTAGCGCCTGCTATGAGTTAGACAGGACGATGCTCAGTGCTGGCGTCTTGGCATTGGCTAGAGTTAGGGCTGCTTAAGCAGTTGTGGGCTTTGCCGTGCGTGTTGAGGCTTTGATTGTTGGTGGCGTTTCCTGGCGTTGGCGATGCCTGCCACTGCGAAGGCCGCTTTGTGGGGAAGTGGGCCGCATCCACATATACGGTGTGGCCGTCGGTTGGCTAGCGCTGCGTGTGGTACTGTGCGCGAGCACAGTACCACAAGCACTCTTCTCGCGAGCACTCTTCCAGCCTTGAAGGTCGGGTGCATGTTTCGTTGGAGGGAAGGAGGGGGCTTGACTTTTCTTAGGGCACCGTTGTTCTTTGGTATCCTGGCCGGAGTGGAGTCGGTGTTGGGCAGTTGCATATAGATCCTTTTCAGAACGGACCTGCGCGTCATCACCGAGCGAGAATGTGTGTCTTCGCCGTGCGATGGGCATCGATGTCAAGCCTACGATGCTGTAAATGTCCAGGTTTGCTGGTCGGTTCATTCAAGCAGAGTGGGGAATGTGTAGAGCCGTGCGAAGGGCTCTCTGAAGTAGAGCGTCGATCGAACCTTTGTTTGATTAGGACAGGCTCAGAAAAGGCAAGTGATAACTGCTTCTGTTGAGTATGAACCACTGTACGATACTTAGTCAATCGTCCTCTGTGAGGCCGTGTTGCCTTGTAATTATCCTGCTTAGAATGGCAGTTGTTTGTAGCGTGTATGACCTTAGGACATGTAGTTTTTCGGTCGCGCCTCCGCTGACCTGTGTCCTTATTCCCAGTATTTTTAAACTCGAGACAGCGGATATGTTTTCCCCTCTGATGCCGACTTTAATGGTCAGGCGGGTGGCCATATCATCCTAGAGATGAAGGATAAATAATTGGATTCCGTAGTTTAGGTGTGCTTGCTCGGGTTTGTTGCGAATTCCGCGAATATTTCTGCGCCTTTCCTTAGCGTGTCTTTGATGAATGCTTCACAGCCCCAGTGGACCCAGGGGGTTATATGGTCAGCGTATATTGTTGATCTTAGCATTGGAATGCTCTAGAGGGGGCTAGTAATTGGGCGGGTTGCGACAGTGGAGATTAAAGGATGGATTAGCAGTTCCGGGGTCCCCTGTGTCTGAAAACTTGAAGATTTTTGTTTGAGATTTCCATAGCTGCATCGTGGCGGTCCGGCCTGTAAAGAAGGATTTAACGTAGGCGAACGTGTTTCCTCATAGCCCAAGCATGAAGCCTTTTGTGAGCATTGCCTCGTGACACACGTTATAACGCTTTTGGGGGGTCAACGGCTAATTTGGCCGCGTTTGACTTTTTTTCGTTGGGTGGTCCAGTAAGTTGCCTTAGATCTGTATGAGCGCGTCCTGAGTGGAAAGCCTTGGTATGGAGCTCACTTGGTTATGTGGTAGCTTGTTGTTCATCACATGGTACTCTACTATGGGGCCATTCACGATTTGCTCTATGAGTTTTCCCATGCAGGACGTCAGCGACATGGGGCTAAAATTTAGGATTTCGATTTGCTTGCCTGGGTTAGAAATGAGGTTCAGAACGGCACAGAGAGCACTCCCTCCAGACGGCTGGGTGGCGCCTCCAGGACCCGCGACGCACCGATTAGCGTGGGGCTACAGGTTCCGCACTGCTATCTGCTCAGACAGCATGGCGGATACACCCACTGTTCCGACCGAAGCACAAGGCCAAGGCAAATGAGTTGGCGAGTATAGGGCGATTCGCGCTAGTTTTCTGGAAGGAATGTACACAACACATGGTTGAGTTTGTTGTCTGCCTATTGGGTCTTTGCCATTCGCATGAGTGTGTGGCCCCTATGAAGCTATATTCAATGCTGCTGAATGTCATAGGTCTTACTAAATATTTTTATCAATGGTCAATTTTTATTTTTTAGCATTCACCAATGTACATATTCGTTCACTCACTGACATAAACAGACGTGAATATAAAATATAGTATATAAGCGATACAGAATAAATACATACTAAATAATAACTATGAAAAATATAAATTTGTAATCATTTTACTGCGGGCTGCTGTGTCTCTGGGGTCGCATAGAATTTTGGTTTCCCGGGCCAAAGACTCACGATGCTGTGCATGTAAAAGTATGCATTGTTCTTTGGCAGAGTCTTATCCAGCCCAAGGACTTGAGAGGCTACGGCGTCCAGCGCTCACCGCGAGGAGGAAAAGGCTGCGCCTGAAAATACAATGGCACGAGCGCGTTCCCAATCAGCTGGCTGTGACAGCTGAAGGATAAATGATTGATGTGGCTGCGTCGCAGAAAACGCTGCTAGTTGCCACCTCGTCTCTGCGTCAGTGCCACAAAAGCTTCTTTATGTAAAGTTTTTTTTTTGCCTGTGCGATTCTGAAGACGCGAGTAGTTAGAGAGAGCGTCCGCGTGATGAGCTACGGCGACAAAATTGGCGAAATTGAGAGAAGCGCCGGATTGCTGAGAAAAGAACAACGCCAAACAGTCTCCTAGGGACATGCCGTAAGTGGCAGACCAGGCTGGAGGACGCATGCCGCGGAGCTCTGAACTTTGCATAGGATTCGAGGACCAGGCTTTCAAAGGGGGAAATTCCAAGGGGCGAAATTCAAAAAGATTTTCAACAACAAAGCTGTTTAGGGGCTCCCAGTCACCGGCGATGATGCCCGTCACCCTAGGCGAAGCTGCTACCCATCACGCAAGGCGAAAGTACCCCCCTCGGCCTGCTAATAGCGCCAGGCAAGCCAAGAGCACACGGAGACATCAGGAGGAGGTAGACGAGAGAACAAACATGCTTAGACACACGGATTTTTCCCTCATATTTTTGCGAGGTTTGGGCAAGCCACAGAGTAGATTAAAACTGAAATTTTATTTTTTTTAGCATCCGTAATTCGCAAAAAAAAATTGCAGAGGTAACGTACCTGACGCGGGATTTACTACCACTGAAGTTTTTTTCCAAGTTTGTGGCTTTGCGCTCAGCAAGGTTTCATCGTTGTGACTAGCATAGGTTTGAAAGCAAAAACTAACCCAAAATAATAAACAAGTAATAACAAATTTTGCGTTCTCCCTCAACAACAAAATTTAATAAAAATGGTGAAATCGCGCCACACGGTAGAAGGTCGCAAACTTTGACGGCCCCTATCTCCGTATCTGTAATTACGATGGACTTGTAAGTGATAGGTAATGTCGACCAGATATTTTTAAACACACCTGTGAAATATCGCTTGTATAGAAAAACTATAAGTATACGTAAAAGAAGATTGAATGCTGTACTTATTCTGAAAATACGCAACTTCAAAAATCAAAATAAAAATTACCACTGACTTAGCTCGGCTATGTCAGGATATACGTACCCTGAGCTAAGGTTCAGCTGGTTATTATTCTTAGCTTTCCTGGTTGTCTATGATTAGCTTGATTATCATGCTTACTGTTGCCTCAATGACACACTCACGGTATAAGCATTATGCGACACATGTACATTTATCAAGCGGATCCGGCGAAGCGTCACTGATCGCCCCATAGCTAAGCTGGTTCCACAGGCGCACGTCGGTGTTGCTGCGACGCACGAGACATCGGTTTCACAGCCGGCCACCCCTCGCATGATCATCAAGTGGATCGCGCCGCCATGTGCGGAACAGAGGTCGGCGGAGACGCTGGGCGCGTGGGGTGCGTGAAAGACGCCGGGCTGCGAGGAACATTCTGTGCGCCGTGTGACCTCAGTGCTCCTTGCGCATGCGCATTACGGCTCTCCAGGAGCTATGTGAAACTGCTAAACCTTGGCCACTGTAGCTCACGCTACTCACCAGGGTCACCAGACTCCTCACCAGGGTCAAAACTACTGCTGCAAAACAAGTTGCATCATTTCGTTTGTACCGATGTTATAAGCGGCGGAAACCAGGCCTCCGAGACGCGTCTCCGTGCCGGGTGCTCCGCTACTACTATTGCTTTAAATGCAGAGCATTTCAGTAACTGACGATGTCACCCGCGTTGACGTACGTCGTAGTCCGCACCGTCGTTGTCCGCACCCATCCCCTACACTATAAAAAAAAAATACTATCCGGCGACTGGTTTCGACCCCTCGACCCTGCGGGCGGAACGCCATGTACATGGTGCTCTACCCACTGCGCCACAAAGCCGACACAGAATAGGAGGCTACGAACGCGCCTTATATCCTTGACTCATTCAAACTACGTCGAGAAGCTGCTGATACAACGCATTCACTACCACCAACTCCCCAAATGCTAAACGTTAACGCAATACACCCACCCCCTATGCGACGCATTTACTCGAGTCCCCCTCGGTGGAGATGGGCGCAATTTTATCGCGCTTGGATTAAAATTTCTTTTCGCATTCTGCGGCTACACAAGGTACATTTCAACCTTTTACGTCCTTCTAAGCGAAATAAACGCTTTTATTCGTTTTTTTTATTTGCGATGTTTCACTAAATAAGCCGTAGCAAAGCTATGCCTGCGGCGGATACGTGCCTTGACGCCCACGTTTGTGGGGGCAACGTTTATTTTAGGTAAATAAAGAAGAAGCACGGCATTTCTTCGGATATATAGGGTGCGAAAGCCCGTTGTGCAATTCATTTATAATAGAGGTCCGGTTACAGCACGAGTAATTTGGCAGAAAAAGTGGTAGGCGTGGCGTTTTGGCACGATTGAAGTGTAATAACGCGAACGTCTAATAATTTACTGAACGACGCGGCTCAGATTCAAAAGCATTTATTTTCTCGTTAAGCCTCCCGCAAGACATGGTAATAATCATAAAATTGAACTGCCGATCTTATAACATTTTCATTACATCTTGGACATTCGCACATTCCACCACAACACACCAAATTTTATTCAGGCGGAAACAAGGAAACAAAGGTCCCCTTCGCTGCTGTGCTATCTCACGGAAAAATAGGCTGGGCTTCATCGGAAAGACTACAAAATGTTTAACAGATGAGCATGTTAGGTCCTTTATTACAACCAACTCACGATAAGTTCACGCGCTAGTGGCATCTCCTTAAGGATGGGAGCGACACAGCTGCTGCTGGCATCTCGGTTGTCTATGCGCAGAAAACTCGCAACCTTATTGGTTGTGCCAATGGCGGTATATCATTTCGTTGTTTCAGGGCGCCAACCTTGCGCCGCTGCGGAAATGCGTCCGTCGAGGAGAGGCAGTGAGGCTTTCACTCTAGCTACCATTGGGAGATCAATGCGCCCGGCACTGGGTGAGTTACGGGAGTTGTAATACCAGGAAAGCTTTTTGTTTTGTCATCCTGACACTGCTGTCTAGCCCCTACCTCCAGGACCACCTTCTCCTCGTCGCGACGGCAGCCGTGGTCAAGGCGGCCAATGGATTCCCGTAAATAGGGAACCACTCCCACATGATCTGAAGATCAAGGCTCCTAATAAAATTTCTTCTCTCTCTCTTTCTCTTGTCACGGCGTTCTTTCTTTTTCTAAAAGAAGCAACTGGCCCACAACGGCGCACCTTTTGGCGCTTGTTCGCCACTGGCGTAGCTGTACTAGCGCTTCTTCAGTGAAACATCGCCAATAAAAAGAATAGAAACATGGATTTCTACAAAAGCTTAGCGCTGGGACTGTCGGTACATAGTAAGTACATTAATGGTGGAAATCCTCCTTGGAGTCGCGTACACGAGAAGAGAGCAGGACAACACACACGCTGGGGCTATAAACAGTTTAATGAATACAATTTTAAAGGAAAGACAAGATTAGGGCATGCGCCCTAAAAACTGAAGGGAAAAGGCATGCTTATAACGCATTTCAATATCGGTGGTTCTTCAAATATTGGGCTTCTTTTTTGAAAACGTTAGTGAGGGCAAAAGACATCAAAGGTTGAAAAGTAACTAATGTTGCCGCAGAATGCGAAGAGCTACTTTTTTATCGAAGCGCGAAAGCCAGAAAAGCAGTGGCAGCACCGGGGCACGCGGCACTGAGATGCGTTTTCAACGCGTAATTTTTGACAAGTATAACTTCGGTAAAAACAAAATGATGCGTTACGTTTTTCAACAGAATTGTTCAGCTACATGAGGAGTCTGTTTTCCCCAAGATTAAAAGAAACAGAGACAAGTTTCTTTATTTAATTTGCTCTTTAAAGTTGCGCATCTTTAGAAAAAGCACAACAGTCAATATGTTTCTGCGCTTATTATATTTTTGTTGACAAGCGATATTTCACAGATATGTTTACAAATGCCTAGTGGATATTACCTATAACGTACATGTTGGTCGCAGTTACAGATACAGATATAGCTAGCGTAAAATGGGTTGACAATCAAGCGTCTGGTGCGATTTCATATTTTTTTTACTTTTTTTGTCCATGCCAGAACGCAAAATTCGTTGTGAGCTCTTTATCCTTTTTGTGTAGTTTTTGTTTCCAAACAAATTTTCGTCAGATTGATCAAACCTTCCCGATTGAAAGCTCCACAGTGGGAAAAGAGTGCAGCCACCGGAAATCGGGCGTCACAAGCGCCACCTTTGCAATTTTTTTTCTCGTGAAGTGTGCACGCAAGATTGTCAGGTTCTTGGTCAAAGCTAAGTAATAGAGAAAAGGACCAGGGATAACTCGTTTGTATATCAGTGAACCCACGACAGACACATAGAAGACACGTATCACGAAAAAGAGGACAGCGTAGCAATCCCGTAAAGACTATAGCAAAAGTTCGAACACCGCGCATGGCTTAAAGTTTCATGAGTTCCGTCGCACGGTCAGTCCGGGTAAGGCGTGGCGGCGTCGGTGTGGGCCAGTCGCGGCATGGGTTCATGGTGGGGGCCCGATCACGTATGGACCTCCCCTATGGTGCGAGGTGTTACAGGCTGTCGCGGTTGAAGCAAGCGCGGCCCTCGTGGACGCACGGTCGACCCCTCCCGATGCTTGAGTTGATGACAGGCGGATGGTAGGTGCGGATGTTACCCGTCAGCGCGTCTTCCTTAGCGTTTTCACTTCACCTCGTGACAATGTCCCCACTCTTCAGCATTTTAGAAGCGAAAGCATCTTATGGTTTCGGCATGTGCCGCGTCGGCGTCCGCACTCACACTGTGCATGCGCAACTCTCCTTCTTACACCCACAGCTCTGTGATACTACACTATAAAAAAAAGAAATAGGGGAGCCCAGTTTCGATCGTCTGGCTGCAACGAGAGGTACGTGGTGCTCTTCCCATTACGCTAGAAGTTTTTTTTTCTTTAATGCATGGAAATTTTAGAAAACTTCAAAAGACAAGACACTTAACACACAATATAAACACTAACAGACAGCAATGGGCAAGGACAGTCGAACGAAGATCAAAACTCAGGCAAGCAAACGCACGCATCCAAAAGAGGCAGCCACTCTGGTGGATCCCTCGCCGCAGCATAAACGCTCCGCACCAACGCCGCCTGCTCTCGAAAAATGCACTTGGTCGGCCTAGGGGGTTCCGAATGCCGATCAGTCATGTGGCACATCCACTAGCTAAACAATCCAAAGACAACGAAAACGTCATATGGCACCCGATTAACATCTTCAAATGGCAGGAAGCGAATGGTGTACGGGTTGATGTCAGTGTCCTTTTTTGGTGTCCGCTGCAAAACGTCCCAGAAGAACACAGCGTCCAGGGAACCCACAAAACAATGATGAATTGTCTCTGGTTGATTACAGAGGCGACAGTTGTCCGACCAAGGAATAGACATTCCTTTTTCGCGCAGCCATGTCTTAACTGGGAGTGTGGAAGAATAAAGCTTGAAGAAAAATGTTTTTGCATTTGGCGGGATACACATGCTCATTACGCGTTTTTAAATATTGCTTTTCTGGTTGCCCAAGTAAGGCTGGCGATAAACAGGCCCCGGGAATAGACGTTCAATAAGAGTGTTTGTCATAGTTTTTCTTGACATGCTGAACAGATATTCCAAGGAAAACCGCGTGGTAGCAAGTGCTTGAACGCGCCTTGTGTCCTTGACTCATTCAAACTACGTCAAGAAGCTACTGATACAACGAAGGCACACGAAGCTGAACGTCAACGGAAACGACGAACTGAAAACTTTAGAAGAGGATGTTGAATTTCCTGTGGGAAAGCTGTGGGGGGAAGAGAGAGAGAGAATACATTTATTGAGCGTGTCAAATTGGGAGTGGTTCCTTATTCACGGGAGCCTATGTGATGTCATGGCCGCCTGCGCCCGGTAGACCAGCGCTAGCTGGGTCGCCAGGGAGGAGCTGGACATTAACATCTCCCTTTGCTCTCTAAAAGAGGGGGTGGGGGGATGGAGGAGGGGTGGATTTTCTGAGCTGAAGTCGCACTCCCCAATTATGTGGCGGAGTGATCCTGGTTTTTTACAAAATTTGCAGTCGGCCGAGTATTGCTCCGGGAACATGAGGTGTAGCATTGTTGGGTGGGGGAAGGATCCAGATTGAATGAGGCGAAAGACTGTCTGCTGCTCCTCGGAGAGGCTAGGATGAGGTGGAGGGAGTGTCTGTCTTTCTAGCCGATAGTGCTGCGTGCTTTCTCTGAGTGATAAGTGGGCAGTACTCCACGCCTCCATCCGCAGCCTGGGGTGCTAGTGCGCAGGCTTGTTGGTGGGCAAACTCGTTACCCTCTATGGAGGCGTGAGCAGGCGCCCACACCAACTTGATTTTTCTATTTGCTATTTTGTTCTGCACCAATCTAAGGGTCACTGGTGACACCCATCCTGATTGGTAGTTCCGATATGCTTGCTGCGAGTCGGTGACAATTGTTTGTGCCGGCGTCTGTGTGAGGGCCAGAGCAATTGCCATCTCCTCCGCTGCAGTGATGCCCGTTGTCTTGACTGTTGCGCTTACAAGGAGTCTGTTCTTGGTCGATACCACTATTGTTGCATATGGCTTGCCTCTGCAGCGGAAGGCGTCCGTGTATACGACTCCGGGGTCTTTTCCAAAGCTCGTGTTGAGCGCTCGAGCTCTCGCTGCTCTTCTCGCCTCGTGATCTCGTGATGGGTGGGGCGCATGTTTCTTGGCAGTGGGTGAATAATTAAAGACTGGCGCCATGAGGTTGGTATCTGTACCTGCGGGATCGCGTCGAGGGCCGCCCACCCTATGTTGAGAATTTCTCGTCCATCTTTAGTTCGGCTGAGTCTGGCCTTTTGCCTGGATAGATGACCTTCGATCAATTCTTTTGCGTTTTTGTGTTTGCCCATCGTGAGCAGCTTGTCTGTGGACGCGCTCATGGGTAGTCCAATGGCATGCTTGACTGACTTGCGTATGCGTATCTTGAGGAGATTTATGTCACTTTTGTTTAGTAAGAGGTACGGCGTGATGTAGGTTATCCTTGAAATGACGAATGCCTCGACCTAACGCAGGGTATCCGCCTCTTTCATTCCTCTCTTCCTAGTTGACACCCTCCTAATCATGTGCATTATTTGATCGGTAGTTTGCTTCAGTGTTTTTAGGGAGATGTTACTCTTGGTGTCTGCTTGTAGGTGAACTCCTAGGATTTTAATGCTGGGACTAGGAATTATGGCATGTCCCTCTAGTTGGACTTGGATGTCTTCCTTGATGTTCTTTTTGGCTTTCGGGCGGACAACAAGGAGTTCGGACTTTTGTGGCGCACACTGGAGGCCACAGGCCTTGGCGTATTGATTTATGACTTCCGTTGCCCTCTGGAGTGTGTCCTGAATATCGCCGAGGGACCCGGTTCCCGTCCAGAGAGTCATATCGTCAGCATAGAGAGCATGCCCAACGTTATCTAAAGCGAAGAGTCTTTAGGGGAGGTCAAGCAAGGCGACATTAAATAACAACGTTGACAACAAAGATCCCTGGGGCGTGCCTCTAGCTCCTAGTTTTATCGGGTCGGATGTGGCATCTCCTATCCTGAGTGCGGCAGTGCGGTCCGAGAGGAACTTGCGGATGTTCTCGTACGTCCGCGTTCCTCAGTCCGTAGCATTGAGGTTCCTCAATATACTTGCGTGAGTCACGTTGTCAAACGCGGTTTTGAGATCGAGGGCCAGGATGGCCCGGGGGGAGTGGCGCGTAGCTTGCTTGAGTACCTCCTCCTTGAGTTAAAGGAGTACGTCCTGGGTTCCTAGGTGTTTGTGGAACCCAAACATTGTCGTGGGCATTTGCTCTGTGTCGTCCAAATGTTTCTGAAGGCGGATGAGCACAATCCGCTCCATGACTCTCCCAACACAGGAGGTCAGGGATATTGGCCTTAAATTATGCCCACGCGCCTTACAGCTCAACCAGCCCCGTCCGCAGCACCTTTGATGCTGATTGTGGCAGGATGCCCCTAGGGATTGGCCAACCAAAGAATCCATCACGAGATAGGTTCTCGTTCAACCACTGTCATCTTCCCGTAAAGTAACCGCCGAAGAAAAAAAAAGGGAGAAGACAAAGCTTCGAAGAAGAGGGCGTGTACATTGCTCTCAGCCGTTGCACCAATGTCAACAACCTTTACCTCACCAACGCTGATGGACACTACCGATTCTACCACAGAGACAACATCGACAAGAACATGATGGACGAGTTTTGGTGCCTCGAGAACCACCGCCTACTCAATGTAACACAACAGTACTTGCGTGCCTTTGCCAACGGTGTAGACCCGGACGCAGAATTCCCTCTTGCGCTAGTAAAAACCAGATCACTCAATATAACGGCAACACAATGGAACCACACGGAACCTCCACGACGCTTCGCATCCTCATCAGGGTTCCCCACGGGAAGATGGCGTAATTTTTCCCTGAAAAATGTTTGCTCAAAGTCCTACACACGCACTTCTGGTAACGAACCATCACATAACCGCACGCAAACACATCCCACGATTATACAACCTAGAGAAATTTCCGGTATTCTACGTGCGGCTCAAGTAATCCGCACCAATATTGGCTGCACCCTTAATGTGTTGCACTCGGAAGGAAAACTGTGGTAGCGTTAAAGCCCAGCGTAGTACCCGGGACTTCTTCATTTTAGCCTTGTTCAAGTATAGCAAGGTCTGATGGTCAGTCTGGATAATAAATTTTGTGCTTTACAGATATAAGTCTTCTGCTCCGCCCACACCAGCGCTAGGCATTCGCGTTCTATAGCAGACTAATAGGTTTCCCTGGGTAGGAGTCTTCTACTTGCACATATAACTGTGCAGGGTGCCTTCATATTCTTGCATTAGGATAGCCCACAGGGCAGTTGCTGACGCGTCTGTGCGCACCACAAACTACTGGGAAAAGTCTGGGGCCCTCAATACCGGATGGGTTGAGAGTGCTAGCTTTAACTTATGGAAGGCATCTTCACAGGTGTTGCCCCACACGACTTTTTTAGCCATGTTCTTTCGCGTAAGCGCTACCACCGGCTGAGCTAGTATCGCATAGTCTTGAATAAACTGTCGGTAGTAGCCGGCTAGCGCGAGAAAGGCGTGGACTTGCTTCTTCGTTTGTGGCCGTTCGGACTCTAGCACTTTCCTCATCTTCGAAGGCAGGGGTTCTACCACTACAGAGCCGACTACATATCCGAGAAACCCTATGCTTAATGAACCTATCTAGGATTTCTCAGGCTTTACTTTAAGGCCCGCTGCTGATAATGCCTCCAAGACTTGGTTGAGCGCGATTACATGGTCTTCCCAATTATCGGTGGCCACCAAACGTCATCAATGTAGTGGTGAACATTCGGAATCCCTTCTAACGCACGCCTCATGAGCCGCGTGAAGACAGCCTATGCGGTCTTGATGCCAAAAGGTATAATCCGGAACTGGTAGTGGCCCGAAGTCGTTGAGAAGGCGGTTTTCTCTTTCGACGACTGTGTTAATAGAACCTGCCAGTATCGTTTGACTAGATCAAATTTTGAAACGTAGCTTTTCTTGCTGATTACAGCGAAAACCGCATCTGTTCGGGGGATAGGTTCCCCTTCGGCTACCAGCACGCTGTTTAGCCGGCGAAAGTCAATGCATACGCGGTAAGATCCATCAGCCTTCTTAACAAACACCAGAGGGGATTATAGGGTGACGTTGACTTCTCAGCAATTTGCAGTTTTAGCATTTCTTGTACTTCTGCTTCAGCTATTTCTTTAAGGGCGAAAGGTATTTGGTACTGGGGTGTGCTCACGGGCACGTCCGTCGTTAGTTCGAGATGGCAGTGGACCAAAGTTTGGCCGGGTTTGCTTGAGAAGAGGTTGCTGCCTTTCCTAAGTATTTGCCTTATCTGGAGTTGTTCCTCTGATGTGAGATGCTCAGAAATTGCTACATCTTCAACTCGGCGTTGTTCCTTCACGTCAATCGTAGGCAGCGCTTGTTTAGCCTCATCATCGTCCACTGCCATAAAGGCTGCGACGATCTCACTTCTGGGCCCAGGATCACGTTATTTGTACGGTTTCAGCATGTTGAGATAAAACAGCTGTTTCTGTCCCGGATCCAGTAAGTAGTCCACTTCGTTCTGTTTCTCAATTACCGGAAACGGCCCTTTCCAGTGGAGCAGCAGTTTGTTGTGGCTTGTACGTATCAGTAAGAGCGCCTTGTCTCCAACCTTGAGCGGCCGACGTGAAGAGCGCATGTCATGGTGCCATTTTTGTTTCTTCTGTGCGTCCCTCAGTCTTTCATGGGCGAGCTTTATCGTCGCTTCCAGGCGTTCTCTCAACTCGAGGATGTACTGATAGGTCGCCTTGATTTCACTGCTGATTTCTTCTTTTGTCCAGAGCTCTTTCATCAGCGGTAGGGGTCCTCTGACGTGCCTGCCATATATAAGCTCGAACGGTGAGAATCCCAGACTTGACTGCGGGACTTCATGATAGGAGAACAAGAGGGGAGCCAGATAAGTGTCCCAGGACTTAGGCTTCTCTTGGCACATCTTCTGCAGTATCTGCCTTAATGTTCCATTGAAGCGCTCCACTAACCCTTTGCATATAGGGTGGTAACGCGTTGTGTGTCGCTGTTGCACTGACACCAGATGTTTTACCTCCCTCATGAGGTCCGACGTACCTGTTTATCTTCGGTCGCAGAGAATCTCTCTTGGGAATCCGACCCTTGAAAACATCTGCAGGAGTCCTTCGGCCACACATGCCGAGTCAATTTTCTTTAAGGCTACAGCGTCACGGTATTGGGTGGCGAAGTCCATCAAGGTCAGAATGTACCGCTTGATAGAACTCGACCTGGGTGACAAAGGGCCTATACTGTCGACTGCGACCCGTTCAAAAGGTGTGTCTAAAATAGGCATCTTGCCAATGGCGACCCGCTGTATCCTTCCCTTCGGAATGGTACGTTGGCACTAGTCACACGAACTTACGTACCGCCGAACGTCTGCTTGAATACCGGGCCAATAAAAGGATTCCAGGATTCTGTCAGTGGTGCTCTTTATGCCCTGATAACCCGATAAATTCTTAAAATTCTGGGACGCAGGGGAGCCGGGGCAGCCACTTGCTTACATTCTCTTCTAGACGCCCAATCGTACCGTCTGTAAAGTGTCTCCTTGGACAGGTAAAAATCCCCACGTCTTACCCTTGCTATGGAATTCTCGATCGATTTGCTGGAAACATCGTTTTAGTGTCGGGTCTTCGGCTTGAGTCTTCTTCAAAGTTTCCTTGGTCCCGTCAAGTTTTCTTGTGTCTATGAGAGCGCGTACATTCCGGCAACCGGACCTTAAGACACCAACAGGCTTCGTCTTATGCGACCAGAGTAATCGTACTCTGCCCACTGGTATAAGCCCGGTGCGGAACAAGGTCTTTTCGCACAACGACAGTGTTGCACCCAGTATCCCGAAGTACACGGACCACTTCTCCATTGAGAATGCCTGTCACGATAGGCATGTTAATATTCGTTCTAGGCCCTGCGAGTGGCTTCGTTCATGGCAATGATCACGTGGCTCTCGGTTGCATCAGGGACTGTGGACGTTTCGAGCGTTGGCTCCTCTGACCTGTCGGGATCTACGCGCAGACAAGATGCCTGACCGGCAGAAGAAATTCTCCTTGAGCACGACTTCGCGTCATGTCTGTTCCAACGGCATTTCTGGCAATACAATGGCTTAGTTCTTGATGGGCAATCAGATGCCCGGTGCCCTTCTCGCCCACATAGGAAGTATTTATTTCCCGTAGCAGGAGTAGATTCCTTACTTGAGCTGAGCTAAGCTATTGTGGATGCGGTAGCCTCCATAAAGTCTTCTCGGAACCACAACAGATTAGCCTGATTCTGGGCCTCCATAAAGTTATCCGCTCGCGTGGTTGTCGCCGAAAGCGTCCTGCACTCTCCTTCCCGGATAAAAATAGCCACCTTCTTGTGACAGTTGGCTATGAACTGTTCAGTGACAGCCAAATCTGCGAGATCCTCAAAGGTCCTTCTAATGGCTGCCAGCTCGATCCACCTTTCGAAGTAACCTTTTAGACGGGCGGCGTACTGCTTTTCAGTCTCTTCATTTTCTGGCTTCGATCCGCGAAACCGCTCTCTGTAGCCCTCTGCAGTTAAGCGGAAGCGTTGGAACAGGAAGAGCTTGACGTGATCATAGCCAAGATACTCTTGGGGCGAGAGGCGGCCGTGTACCTACAACGCTTCTCCTGTCAAACACGTGCTCAGCGCAATGGCCCATTTCGATTTAGGACACCCCTGGCTCTGCGCTATGCATTCGAACCGTTTAAGGTACGCGTCCAGGTCGTCGCGAGTATCCTCAAACGGGGGAAGAAATTTGTGCGAGCAGAAGCTTTGCAGGGTGACAGCCTGGGCCTGACCAGTGGTATCTCCCACGGCATCTGTTTGGGCACCCTCTCTTTGCGATGAATTGAGTACCACTAAGCGGATCCGCAGCTGCAAATTGCGTTCTTCCACTTCTGATCGAGCCCGCTCTTGCTCGGCTTTCGGCCGCTCCTGCTCGGCTTTCACCAGCTCGTGCTCACGTTCTAACGCTCTTTTGTCGCGCACGCGCTTCTATTCCGCCTAGAACCACTGCCTATATTCCTGTCCACTCCAGCCCAAGCGTTCGCCCATGGCAATGAGCTCCTGTGTGTCCATTGTGGGTTTTATGGGCATTATATAACGAAATGGTCTGATCCTGCCGTGGACGCCCTTATTGTCAGGTTCTTGGTCGAAGCTAAGTAATGGAGAAAAGGACCAGAGATAACTGCGTTTATATATCGGCCAACCCACGACAGACACACAGAACAAAAAGCAGCTTAACAATCCGGTAAAGACTACATCAAAAGTTCGAACACAGCGCACGGCTTACAGTTTCATGAGTCCTGCCGCACCGTCAGCCCTGGTAAGGCATGGCGGCGTCGGTGTGCGCCAGTCGCGGCACGGGTTCATGGTGGGAGCCCGATCACGTATGGACGTCCACTCTGGTGCACCGTGTTCCAGGCTCTCGCGTTTGTAGCTAGCGCGGCCCTCGTGGATGCACAGTTGACCCCTCCCGATGCTTGAGTTGATGACAGGCGGATGGTAGGTGCAGATGTTACCCGTCGATGCCCGCGCTACACGCTCTGGTCCGAACGCCCGACAGCTATGTATCTCCCCAGCGTTCCATCAATGCCTTCTTCCTCTTCCCCGTGACCACATCGCTCCGTCGTTGCTGGCATGTTGTCATTGGATGCTTGGCAATACGACGATGATGAGTTTCGCTGTGTTTGGAGCATATCCCGTAGAGCGCGTCTTCCTTATCGTTTTCTCTTCACATCGTGACAGAGAGGAAAACAGATTGCAGTTATAAGCTATTCGCGGGCTTTCGCATTACTCATAAAAATATGAAGAAAAACAAAAAATCCGCGTGACTCCGCATATTCGTTCTCTCGTAGAATCACCCTTTTTTGCGTTGCAAGTGTAGGCGCCCGCTGCTTGGTGCGTAGCATTACGGACTGTTGAGTATTCATAAGACTACCTCCAAAATAGTTTAAGGAAGCCTACGCGTTTGAATACTTACCGAGCAGCTAAAAGCACTGAACCTCGCAAATAAACTAGAGAGGAAGAATTACACACGATCTTCGTAACGATTCTTAAGATAGTTGTTCTCTCTTTTTTATGCGTTGCAAACTTGTTGGGGATACAACTTGGAATTATTCAGAGGTGTCAGAAGTTGGAAAAATAACTAAATATTGGAAATACGCTTTTGAATAAAATAGATCATCAAAACGGGCGCTTTGTAGCACAGGGACTGCTGCCCCTCAGAAACGGAGGGTGGCACATGACTGCGACGCGAGTCACCAAGCTGGCGTCAGGGGTCACAAGGCGCAAATGGGACATATCACCGCCAATACGCTCTCCGCAGGTATGTCACCGCCTGACCACGTGACTCGCTGCAGGCCGGTGGTAAGAGGAGACAGAAAAGCCGCCACAGATACAGAAGCGTTCAGTCGGTTGTAGCTACCCCAACACGATGTCTCTGAAGCTGTTGCTACGTGTATACCAGTGACGGTATAAGAGGCTCAGAAGCCTGTCCGTGCAAAAAGCTATTCGCCAACATATTTTATAGGGAGGTCAATTGCACAGGGAAGACATTGTGGCTTCTGATTTGTGAAAGTGCATCAGAGATGTGTGCACAGGCCTATACGAGTAATTTGACCAAGAATAATATAGAAGTAGCATTAGGGAGAACCACACTACATTTCTACTAAATAGAGGTGTAACTATACGTTCGCTTTCAAATTCCTAGAAGGGGCCCCGCATCTCTCGTTATTTCTTTATTTTCCCAGGGAGCAGCCGCTTTTTTTGCCGTCCATTACCTGCTTTAGTACCCAATCAGTTCTAGAGGCACTAGAGTTTCTACCTACGTAGGTAACTACTGCTCTCGCAATGAAAGCACTACCGGATCCGGCGTGGTAGTATCCTCCTCCCCCTCAAGAAACCGCTTGTATATCCATAATTACAGGCCGGTGGTAGTGGTTTACTAACTATCAGCCAAAAAAGGATACAGACCATGGCGCCAGCAGTCGGAGTGGCTGCTGGCGCTCCGGCTTATGACGAGCGTGAGCCGTCGCGCTCATGCCAAGAGGGCCCCGAGTGACGCCAAACGTCGTCCTAAGTATCGCGCAGGAACTTGTAACATTTGAAGTTCTAGTGCGGCGGTCGGTGGCTCTACTGATGGTGTTTGCGACGAAGGGAATCATAGATCGCCGTTCATCGAGCACAAGGCGCTGCCACGCAGTAGCCTACGGCGGCTGGGCATCAAATCACGGTGCTGTGAATAAAAATATACCCGTTCTGTTCTAGCGCTGGCCTTGACGACATTCTTAAATCTATCGTTGACACACAATGTTATACCTTCAAAATCTTCATCCTTATTGGACCATATAAATGGTTACAGCGCAGAGCTCCTACAACTGTGTCGGGATGACGCCACTGGATAGACGTCGCCTTCCTAATCCGAGGGACCCAGTTTCGATGTCGCCCACGGAATTTGTTTTTTTCTGGAGGCGCTTTATGTGCCTTCCGTTATCATCATCATCCTAATCACCATCATCATGCTTTTGTGAAAAACTGATTGTGTAATATCGCCTTTCCTACTGTGAGTGTTGGCGGAACATTGAACGCCAATAGCGAGACAGAAAACTACGCTTTAAAAGTTTATTGTTGTTGCTATCCTATCTTCGTCCTTGGCAAGATGCAGGCAGTACTACGCAGGCAGTAGCCGCCATTTGCATTTTTTGGAGTGCGGCACCACCGTGCACAAATAGCGACACAAACACAGTATTTTGGCGTCATGCTACGTCTGGGAGGGAGATCTCGACGGGAACGGTGGAGGGTAGAGGTGAGCCTGTGCTGTGAAGAGCTGTCCACAGCAGCCCGAAGTCAGGACAGCTTACTGGATGAAAGTTCGAGCAAAACAAGCGGGTACTGGCGAGCGGGAGCTTGCGCTCGACGGCCCCACGCAGCCGAGCGCCCATCGCTCGAAGCAAACGCTCATGGCCGCGACGTGTGGCCGGAGAAGATAGCGAAACTGCTGCGGCCGCGCGGGAGCGACCGGTAAACACGTCCGCACCCCACGACGACCGCCGCCAAATCCCTTAAAACAGCAATCACCAAGTCTTTAGCAGCTGTGGAAGAAGCAGCATTCAGAAAACAGCGCCAAACTAACGCAGAAAACGAGGGAACTTATTGCTAAATGTTAGAACGTGGAATGTTTGAGTACGGTGGATCAAATTGAATTAGCGTATCTGTAGGAAGTTATATTAGGTGTAAAACGAATGAACTTGTACGTGCAATATGGCGGCGATCAAGCAAACGCTGGTGACACGACCAAGCTTGAAGGCAACAAAGGGGAAGCTTGCTATTTGGTACACGCAGGTTGTAGGCATCTAGAGTCGAACAGGGTAACATTACGCGCAATATTGCCGCGAACCATACATTGGGTTTGTTTATTTGTGTTTTGCGTTTACCGCCCGGCTGCGCCGGTCTGTGTTATCTCTGCGCCAAGGGAAGCGCGTGTTCCATTCTTTCTTTCTGTGCCGCATGCGTTATCTGTTGTGATAGGGAGAGCATTCCGATCTAACGCGAACAGCCCAGAATAATCTTCTTGGATCTACTATGTTCTCGATGTGAATCGACGTTTCGAGAACCACGCACGCCGAAAGATAAAAAGACTGCAGTGCGGACGCCGGAGCATTCGATTCTGCGACGCTCGCCGACGCAAGTCACTTTGTTGACTGCTGCTTCGCCGCCTCTGTATTTTGAGTTGGTAGGGGAGCACACGTTCGCTCCAATAAACTTGAACACAACTGCGTCGTCCTTGGCTTCCTGACATCTGGTGTAGGTGCTGGGTACGCACCCTTCACGCCCACTACAACCTCTGGAAGCCGCCAAGCCAGTCCAACAAGAGCCAGCCCCCACCTGCAAGATTTACCACCCGAGTTCGGTCTACTACCGGAGAAGACGAAGAAGAAAGACGTCGCAACCAGCACCATGCTCAACCAAGCAACCAGCACCATGCTCAACCAAGCCTTCTTCGGCTTGGTTGAGCATGGTGCTGGTTGCAACGTCTTTCTTCTTCGCCTTCTCCTGTCGTTCTGCAGCAGCCACGGGAACCGCCATCATTCCGAGGAGCCCCCGCAGAAGACCCAGAAGAATGGTTGGAGAAACTGGAGCGCGTCCGGAAATTCAACAGGTGGGACGACGCAGAAACGTTCCGGCACGTTTTCTTTTACTTGGAATATTCGGCTCGCACTTGGTTCGAAAACCACGAGAGCTCCTTGACAAACTGGGCTCAGTTCAAAAGCGAGTTCACTAAGACCTTAACTACCGTGGTCAGAAAAGAACGCGCAGGGCTTTTACTTGAAACTCGAACGCAGCACCCCAACGAAGGGGTAGTGATCTTTGTCGAGGAGATGAAGAGGCTGTTTCGACGTGCGGATCCGGAGATGACCGAAGAAAAGAAACTAAGGTTTCTCATGCGAGGGGTAAAGCAAGAGCTTTTTGCTTGCCTTGTCCGCGATCCTCCCCAGACGGTGGCCGAATTTGCCTCTGAAGCGGCCGCGATGGAGAAGACGCTGGGAGTTCGAACAAGGCAGTACGATCGCCCGGTCAACGTGCTGGTTTCCGAGACGATCGGTGCCGGGGCTACAAGCTCCGACACACTGCGTGAGACCATCCGAGCAGTGGTCTGGGAGGTGCTTCGGAAGCTTTTTCCGACGACGCCACAACGTCAAGTGGCTTTCCTGACTGACGTCAGCCGCGAAGAGGTTCAACACGCTTTGGGCACTTCTATGCCATCCGAGGCACCCCGCGAGCCACAGGCAATAACCTACTCCGCGGCTGTTCGTCGACCCCGCCCTGCTCCAACCCGTCTACAAGAAGCTCCACCGTACCGCCGTCCACTCTCGCCGCCGTCCCCACTCTCGCCGCCATCCCCACTGCCACCGCCGTCGACCATACCGCCGTACACAGCCAAAACCCAGACGCCGAGGAAGACTGACGTTTGGCGAACGCCAGATCATCGTCCGCTGTGCTACCATTGCGGAGAGGCCGATCACATCTATCGTCCCTGCCCGTACAGGAGACTCGGACTGCGTGCTTTCTCCGTCGACGCACCACGCCCCTGACCCGGCCAGCGCCCTACTGAGATCGACGAATACCTGTCCAACACCAACCGAAGACCAGCCCGCTCACACCGATCACCATCTCCCTACCCATACCAGTCGCCTAACCGCCGTAGCAATGCTGATTTCGCACGTGGAAGGTTCCCCAGCCCACGCGGGGAAACTAAAAGCAGCAACTTCTGGAGGTGAAGTTGCTCTACGGCGAAAAACTGGAAACCCTCCAACGACGCAAGGACGCGCCGAAGACAGTGATTCACGACATGCCCTCATCCCGACGACCCGGCCTAGCCCTGACGAGACTCCTGAACACGACGACAGCTACACGGCGCGACGCGTACCCGACCTGACCGAGACGTCCGTTGAGAAGACGACGACAACGACGAATCACAGTGCCCGACCGTCAACACGTCCAAGCAGAGATACGACGCACCGACGAACCCGGAACTCGAGGAAGACTGCATCTGAAGTCAACGTGTCCATCGACGGCTTTGACATAGTCGCCCTCGTAGACACGGAAGCTGACTATTCGGTAATAAACGGACCATTCGCGTCTAGACTGAAGAAAGTTATGGCCAGATGGGACGGTCCGCACAGACGCACAGCAGGAGGCCACCTCATGACGCCAAGTGGAACGTGCACATCGCGCGTCACCATAGACGGCACAACGTACCCTGCGGCGTTCGTCATTCTGCCTAACTGCTCCCGCGACATAATTCTTGGAATGGACTTTTTGATGGACAACGGTGCAATAATTGATCTGCAGACCAAGTCAATAACTTTTTCCCCCAATCACTCCATGACGCCGGAAGCGAACACCCAAAGACGCGCTGCTGTAAGGATTGCCGATGATCATGTCACCCTGCCACCGCGCGCAAGCTTGATGGTCGCAGTCTACTGTGAAGATGCTGCTCCTGACGTCGACGCTATCGTAGACACTGATCAAAGGGTGCTTCTCCACCGTGGTGTGTCGGTCGCAAGAGGCATTGCGCGCTTCAAGGAACATCAATCCCACATTTTGGTTACTAATTTCACCGAGGAGTACCAGCATTTAAACAAGGGCGCGGCAATTGCATTCCTCGAAGAAACGACGCAAGAAGCAAGTGACGTGATCGCGGTCGCCGAGTTTGAACGCACACCCGTAGAAACCTTCGAGCTCCCGCAGCCCTTCGACGTGAATCCCGCGCTACAGCAAGAACAACGGAACAAATTATTGGCTTTGCTGCGTCGCTATAGTGAATGTTTTTCGTCGAGCGCAAAACTACGTCAGACCCCTCTAGCGAAGCACCGAATAATAACTGAAGATGGAGCCCGACTTACCCGACAGTCACCGCACCGCGTGTCTTCACACGAACGGGAAGCCATCCGGACTCAAGTCGACGACATGCTCAGCGACGACATTATACAGCCATCGAAAAGGCCCTGGGCTGCACCCGTGGTACTCGTAAAGAAAAAAGACGGCACATGAAGGTTTTGTGTTGACTACTGGCGACTGAACAAAATCACGAAAAAGGACGTGTACCCCCTCCCCTGAATCGACAATGCCCTCGACCACCTCTGCCACGCGAAGTACTTCTCATCGATGGACCTGAAGACCGGCTACTGGCAAATTGAAGTGGACGAGAGAGACCGAGAGAAGACTGCATTTATAACCCCAGACGGCCTTTACGAGTTCAAGGTGATGGCTTTTGGGCTGTGCACAGCACCAGCGACGTTTCAAAGAGTCATGGACACTGTGCTAGCTGGCCTTAAGTGGCACACCTGCCTCGTATACCTCGACGACGTAGTGGTATTCGCCCGGACGTTCGACGAATTTCTTGCAAGGTTGGAGTCTGTACTCGAGGCCATTCGTACGTCGGGGTTGACGCTGAAGCCTGAAAATTGCCGTTTCGCATACGGGGAACTCAAGTTCTTGGGCCACGTCGTCAACGCCGCGGCAGTCCTACCTGACCCGGCAAAAACTTCAGCCATTGCGAATTTCCCAAGGCCGAAAGACAAGAAGGGCGTGCGAAGATTTCTCGGGCTGTGCGCATACTACCGGCGCTTCGTCGCAAACTTCGCACGCATTGCAGAACCACTCACGCGCTTGACGAGAATATAGCACCCCTTTCAGCTGGAAAAACTACCAAGAAAAAGCATTCTGCGAGCTGCAAAAACGCCTGCAAAGCCCGCCCGTGCTCGCTCATTTCGACGAAAATGCCGAAACGGAAATGCAAACGGACGCCAGTGATATAGGCTTGGGTGCCGTCCTTGTCCAAAAGCAAAGCGGCTGCGAAAGGGTAATCGCCTATGCCAGCCGTGGTCTGTCGGAGGAGAAAAACTATTCTGCCTCTGAGAAAGAGTGCCTGGCTATTATATGGGCGATTTCAAAATTTCGCCCATACGTGTATGGAAGGTCATTCAAGCTTGTAACAGACCACCATGGGCTGTGTTGGCTCGCCAATTTCAAGGACCCCTCTGGCCGTCTTGGGCGGTGGAGCTTGCGCCTGCGGAAGTTCGACGTTACAGTCGTTTATAAATCCGGCAGGAAACATTCCGACGCCGACTGCCTGTCCCGCGCCCGCGTCGACCCACCACCACAATACTCTGATGAAGACAGCGCGTTCTTCGGGATCGTGACGGAGAGCGACCTAGCCGCCCAGCAGCGTGCCGACCCCGACCTACGCGTCATAATCGAGTACCTCGAGGGATGCAACGTTGCCGTTCCTAGGACCTTCAAACACAGCTTACCAGCATTCAGTCTGAGAAACTCCGTCCTCGTGAAGAAGAATTTCAGCCCCAGAACAAGAACGAATCACCTTCTCGTCATCCCCGCGGACCTTAGTGACGAAATTTTGGTAGCGTGCTACGACGACCCGTCTTCCGGACATCTCGGCACAGCCCGCACTATTGGAAAAATCAAGGCGAGGTACTACTGGCCCGGCCTTACCTCTGACGTCACCCTCTACGTCCGGAGCTGCCGTGACTGCCAGCGACGAAAAACGCCGCCGACAAGACCCACCGGACTTCTGCAACCGATCGCCGTCCCATCAAGACCATTTCAACAGATTGAAATGGACCTTTTAGGCCCGTTCCCTACGTCACGATCAGAGAACAAGTGGATTGTCGTAGCGATAGACTTCATGACGCGCTACGCAGAGACCGCCGCTCTTCTGAGGGGGACTGCACAAGACGTGGCAAAGTTCTTTGCAAGCCAAGTTGTGCTGCGACCTGGAGCCCCGGAAGTCCTAATCACCGACCGCGGAACGGCATTTACTGCGGAGCTGATGCAAGGAGTATTACGCTACAGCAACACGGATCACCGAAGCACGACGGCGTACCACCCCTTACGAACGGACTAACAGAATGTCTGAACAAGACAATCGCAGATATGCTGTCAATGTACGTTGACGTTGAACACAAGACTTGTGACAAAGTGCTCCCGTATGTCACGTTTGCGTACAACACGGCTATCCAGGAGACGACGCAGCTGACGCCGTTCGAGCTTGTCTACGGTAGAAGGCCGACTACAAAGCTCGACGCCATGCTTCCGCACGTAGAAGACGACGACCTCAACGCCGACGTCCACGGATATCTTCAACGTGCGGAGGAGGCCCGCCAGCTCGCTCGAGTTCGTATAACGGACCAGCAGCTGGTGGATGCGGGCCGCTACAACCTCCGACGCCGAGACGCCGAGTACCAACCAGGGGATCGTGTGTGGGTTTGGACTCCCATCCGACGACGCGGACTCAGTGAGAAGCTCCTGCGACGGTATTTCGGACCCTACCAGATTCTACGACGTGTTGGCCAACTTACCTACGAAGTGATCCCCGATGGTGACTCCGGCACATCACGACAACGCACGCGGCCTGAAGTCGTCCACGTGGTTCGCTTAAAACCTTTCTACGGACGATAACAAATTTTATTTTTATTTTCGGACTCTCGCCTATGTTAGCATCGGGTCGATGCACTCTTTGAGGGGCGTAATGCCGCGAACCATACATTGGGTTTGTTTATTTGTGTTTTGCTTTTACCGCCCGGCTGTGCCGGTGTGTGTTATCTCTGCGCCAAGAGAAGCGGGTGTTCCATTCTTTCTTTCTGTGCCGCATGCGTTATCTGTTGTGATAGGGAGAGCATTCCGATCTAACGCGAACAGCCCAGAATAATCTTCTTGGATCTGCTATGTTCTCGATGTGAATCGACGTTTCGAGAACCACGCGCGCCGAAAGATAAAAAAATTCCCGCGCCTTCCCGCGAGGGGAACACGAGTAAATGCAGAGCATTGGGGCCTCAGTACGGATTGAAGGCAGTGTTGCTTCCATCGCTTCTTCCGTGATGCTGGAGTAGCAGACACGAGTAAACGTGGGCACGAGCGTCAACCAAGGAAGGAAGGAGCAACGCAGTGACTGAAACACGAGCGACCACTAGCCTCTATATTTGCAGCGCGCGCAGTAGAGGGAGAGCAGTACGGGGGGGAGAGAGCGCATGCGCAAGTAGCGCGCGCCCTTCCACGACCCACCGCGCTGCTATCACGCACCTGTTAGGCCGAGACCGCGACGGAGCGAACGGGCTGACTACGACGCATGCGCGCGCCAGGTGCTGTTGAGAGAGAGGAGGGAAGGAGAGGCGCACCTGCTGCGGACGCGAAACTGTTGACACCGTCCGACGCAGCAACAGGCGAGGCTAAGAAATGCTCTGCATTTAAAAGACTGCAGTGCGGACGCCGGAGCATTCGATTCTGTGACGCTCGCCGACGCAAGTCACTTTGTTGGCTGCTGCTTCGCCGCCTCTGTATTCTTTTGAGTTGTTAGGGGAGCACAAGTTCGCTCCAATAAACTTGTTTCTCCTTCAAGACAACTGCGTCGTCCTTGGCTTCGTGACAATATGGATGACGTAAAAAATTACCAGAACGATTCCACGCAAGGCTATCCTCCAGCGACGTTACACTAAGGGAACTGCTGAACCTACAAGCTTAGAAGAGGGCTGCAGAGCGCGAGGCTGCATGATTGCCCCTTCAGTTAGAAGAAACGAGAAAAAGTAATTTTCAGTTAGAGCTCAGATTTCGGTTGACAGAACTAGGGAAGCACCTAGGGTTAAGCGGCAAGGAGCTGTCTGAGTCGGGGCTCGCTCTGCAAGAAATCGCGCGCGAGAACAGAGCCCTAGAGCTAGACGCACTTTAGAAGATGGCAGAAATTGACAGGCAAAATTTGCACCTGCAGGAACGCCTTGGGAAAATTTAGGTCACACAGAAACTGATGCTTATATCAGTGGATACCTCTGGACAGGTGCAGGTGACATCAAACTTCATTGGTTACGCCTCTCTTGAGCTCGAAGTTGTAGGTGAAATAGGTGCAGAGGACATTCCGCCTCCGGAAAGCCACTTATTACTAAAATAACCCAAGCGGAGCCAGGGAGGTCATACACTTCCCAGTCTGAAACCATTTAGTCTTCATGACTATAAAGCAGCTGCATGATCTAGGAAGACGCTGCTTTAGCAAGCAAATGGTGCGGAAACACGGAACACAAAAAGAGGGGAAAAAAGTGGGAGGGTAGAGAAGAGTGAAAGGTAAAGCCCACTGGCTGTTCGTCTAAAGGTTCCACAAAAAAGAAACATCAAACACGCATGATGCCGGCATACTGGCAGTGAGTCTCCGCTATCCCGCATGGTTTTTGATGTAAAGAGAAAGTTGTATAACTACTGGGCTAGACGTGTCTCCAAGAGACGCAGAGGGTGTCGGCGCAGTCACTGTCAAAGAAAGGACAAACTGCTTGCCGGCTTACCTATTGGTTTATTTCTGGCGTGTGTATTCTCGTACATTCCGTATGTAATTATAGTTGTTAAGTTGGTGTCTTGGCTTAGTAATGTGGTGCTATCAGTTTATGTGAACATGTTTTTGTGGCTTGTTTCGAGGGCGATTATGTGAACTACTTATTGTGTGACGGTTCACCTCGAAAACTATGCCTAGGCGTAATGATTCTCTCTGTGTGAGTGCTCGGGATGGTGCTCCTTATGTGTGACGGTGCTCTGGACTGGATACGTCAGTACGATTGTCCACGAGTAGGTTTCGCTCACCTCCGTGCGCAGTTTTTTACAAAAAAATTCTCCAGGGGGGGCTGCGTGTGTAAGGTTAGGTTCCCGTTGTGACGCCGACAACGACGCCAACCTCGTAGGAACATACCCACGCCGTACTCGTGCGGGGATTGCACTTATTGTGGCTGCCCCGACAAGAAAGAAGTGGCAAGCCAAACGGGGGGCTGACGTGAGCCAATGAGAGGCGGCCACAACCGAGGAGCTAAGGAGGTCAGGCGAGAACACAGAACGCCGGGAGGAGTGGATGTGGCAGGTTCGAGGAGCGCGACGTCAAGGTGGAAGACTCGAAGCTCGTCGGGTTTTCGGGACCAGAGCTCGAGAAGGGTCTACCTGGCGCCTTGGCATCCTGGAATCGAGGCGCGACTCCCAACTCGTGGACGCGTGCAACATTGGCATGCTTGGACGACGTTGGCTCCACCCTTGGGCGACCCGCTGCCTGCTGCCTGTCGGCGACCGGTAGACCACGGTTAAATCCTGCCGCTGCTACAGGGCGCCCGATCGTGAGCGGCTGCCAAGCAGACCGTTGTATACGAGGACGACGGTGCGTCTTCCTCGTCGAAGTTCCGGCGTGCGCGATGCCGTTGTCATAGCCTCGCAATGCCACGCCCCACATCGTCACCAGCACCAACGACACCCTGTGCATAACGAATCATTGACCGGAACGTTTGGTGGGGACCTCCATTGTTTCCTATGAAAGTATTTCTTTCTGTTATGTGTATTTGGCGGGACTTTGAGGTGTTATTTTCTTTCGCGTATAATCTTTTGTAAGTTGATGTGTTCCGTGTACTCTTAGCAATGCTTTTGCGTCTCGAAGTGCCCTTGTCTAATCATATACACTGTGGTTGGTCCCAGTGGCCACAGAATACATGAAAGGAACCTACGACGAAGTTTTCCCTCACCGTAATGGGTTTCTTCAGTTTTAAAATTAGTATGGTGTCGGAATGGTTCCAAGGGGCCAAGAAGTTTCCCTGGTCCCAATTGCGACTGAACAGTTCGAGAGGCGAATGTGAAGTATCTTTGCCCAGTTTCTGAGCTTTGGATTAGTTATACTTGCATTACAACTCATTATATTTCGGTTGAAACATTCTAGTTCTTGCACGAATGCGGACTGGATGAAAGAACGTAAAATTCTCTATTGGGCTGCCCCATGCGTTTGATTCAGATATGGGTAGATGCTGCATGCGGTGACCGAAGAGGTGGGAACTGCTAGCTTGGATGAGTTCATAGGCTGTCATATCACTGTTTCTGATTGTTCGAGGCATGTTGGTGTTGGTGATTGATCGGGATTTGATGTTGCCACTAAAGAGGCACAGTATATGCCGTGTGCGTTTGGCACGAACAATGCTCTTTAACTTGTCACGAAACGCGGGAGTGTTGCAGTTGGAGTGTTCTGGCGTAGTTGGGAAGTGGAGCTATGGGCTTCCTTAATTTCTTGTTATGAGGCTGATGTCTCAATCGATGAATCAGGCCCCGGCGACAACCCCAGACAAGGAGGGGATGCGGCTTTACGTCACGATTGGTGTTCGTGAGGACTGTATTCTGTGTGTGGTTCAGTACGAATTTCCTGAATGTTCCAATTCATTCGGTAACGCATTCACCCAAGGAACAGGTCAGCACTGACTTCAGGCCAGGTGGTTGCCCTAGCCTTCACCTCCTCATGGTAGAGTGGGCGACAGAAATACGACAGAGATTAAGTAGTAGTCGCTGACTAATTTGGTCGGCAGGTGAGACCACTCTACGTTTAGTGTTTCATCGCAAAAGTGAGGTCGGGTGTTGTATCTCGTATAACACTCGCAACCAGTCTGCTTGGTTGGATGAAACCATTGTACTGCGCGAAGCAATGGCGTTGGGTGGCTAATAACAAAGCCGTGCCCTTTTGGTTGGTTGTGCGTAGCCCCAGCCATTGTGAGGGGCGTTAAATACTCCCTCCAAGACGTGGGGGTTCGCTTAGAGATCTTCCGTGCTTCAAGAAGGAGATCGTCGATATCTTTGAGAGATGCCGATGGTGGTCTGTATATGTTTGGAAGACATATGGTTACTTCAGAAGAGTTACTGGGGATAATTTTCACAGTGGTGTTGTCCAGCCCTTGACGAAGATTGTGGGCTTAAGCGGAATGATTTTTATTTATTATAACGGGAGTTCTGTTCTGGAGGTCTCTTTGCGATAATGAGACGGAGCTTCGGAGGCAGGAGTAAGGGGAGTTAAGCTTTTTCAGCGTGACATTGTCCAAGGGTTTATAAATAATATAATGGCCAAATTGGTCTTCCCTGTTATACAATCTGCCGTTGTACTGGCAGAGGGTAAGGGTCAGCGCCGGGACGGAGTTCATTACGAGCGACTGGATGAGTGTCACGGGGACAGGCTTCAATCGTCATATCTATGGGATTTCGGTTTTGGAAATGTCGCTGGATATTGTGCCAAGGCTTTTGAGAGGTCCGAGATTACCTTTTTCACTTTGAGGTGACCTGTTGCAAGTGCTTGTACTGCAACGTGTAGTGGGGAGTTTGATTAGGCCAATGCTTTTGTAATAGTGTCCAGCAGAGTGTTGAAATCCTCACCGCGCTGCTCATGGTTCGGAGGACGGGGTAGCATAGGAGGGTCGTTTTTGTACCTTCCTTGTGCGTGCCTGAAATTCTTTTTATTTCTGGGTGAAGTTGTTTTGAAACATTGTTATGTAGTGTGACACTGGGTTTGTTGTTGGCATGGTTACGTTGCGGAAGTTTGGAAGGAGCAGTGGCAGGGACGCGTACTGCCGCTGACCATCTGATTTGGGTCCCGGGTGGAGGAGGTTCCGGGACTCCAGCAGCGCGATCCTGCGCCGCGGCTGCTGTGGTGCACGGGCCTCGAACTGGGCACATTGCTGCTTTCGTTACCGCTAGGGTGGCCGAGTGGAAAAATTTCTTTTGGGACAAGCTTTGCTGGATGCGCGCTGTGGTGCATCACAAATTTGTCACATTTCTGTACCAGTGCTCTCTATTAAAGGGTTAGTAGCAGCACAATTGGGGCAGTTTGTGTTATCGGGGTGGGGGGACAACATGTCCCGGGGGTTGCTCATCTCCTCGCGCTGTTTAGTTAGTTGCGCCACCAGCCTGTAACCGCAGCAACTCAATGTTCGCACCCCAGTTTTACGGGGAAGGATACCGTGGTTATATTGCAGGTCTTAAGGATCGAAGAAGTCCGCCCATTACCTTACATGAGTTAGGTAAGTCAGTAAAGCACTTCTTTGTGCTAGGTGGCTCATTTCAGGCTTAGGTTAGACTAATTGCAGTGCTTAGGCTATGATACTCGGGCAGAGAAGAAGTAACACACAACACGAACCGGAAAGCGCCAACTACCAATTGTTTGTTCTTTAAAACGCCTCCTATGGCTCCGCAGAAAAGAGACGAAAGGACGCAAAATGAAAGGACGGGGAGGGAGCAGTTAAGAAAAAAAACCCAAAGAAGCACAAAACAAAGCACAGAACAATTTGTTATATTGTCTTCTCTGTCGGCGTTGTATACGGCATCCCCCTGAACTGCAAAATACGCGATATCGGACAGACGGACCACTGCCTAAACACCAAGCTCGGGGACCACTGCTACGCGTGTGAGCAGACCAGCGGACATCGAAACTTGGCCGCCCATTGCAAAGTGTGTGAATGCAAGACTTTATTCTAGTAGGTGAAGGTTTGTTCATTTCTCCAAAGAGCAGAGAAGGGAAATTGCGGAGTCCAATTAAACGAGATCAAGCGCATTTGAAACATGATTAAAAACGTCGCCTCTGTCTTTAGTTTTTTGCAAAATTGCGTTTTTAAATGACGCACCTTGTCCCCAGCTAATACGTGAACGCAGAATACTCTAAAGACTAGGCTGCTGCGCATTCAAATTAAATAGTCAAGAGATAAGATTGCTGTGCTTCGTAGTTTAGTTTCTCGTCTGCCCCTCCTTCTTGTTTTTGAGCGTTTATTTTTCTTCTCTGAGGGGCACAGATTGTGTCAGTCAGACATCGGTGTGTGTTCGTGGGAGCGAGTATCAATTTGGATGCCCTAATCAGTAGCTGCGTATGTGGCGGGCTCTTTGGGAGGTGTGTGTACGGGCGTGGCTGTGATGTACCGGCAGTTATCAGCTAAGTGTTTAGAAGTAAACTAGTTGGAAGTGAGCGCTCATCTTGTCAACTTGTGTTTCTCTGTCCGCGTTCTTTGCGCTCTGCCTAATTATTATTTTTTTAGTGAACGTTCACCTAGCACTGGAGTCTTCAACAGGCTGGCACGTACATGGATGGTAGGGCCTGTCGATAGAGGAGCTCGACAACGCCGGCACTTGGCTGGAGCGTTGTGGTTGGCCCACTGGTGAGCCGGGTGTCCCAAAGTGTCACAACAAGTGCATATGAAGCATTAGTATCACGAGAGACACCGAAAACGAGAGGGTTTGAAATCAAACGACGTGCAGGGTTAAGGCGAGCGCAAAAGTAATTTAGTGATACCCACCAGCTGTGTGGCAGAAGACATATTTTTAGGTGCTGAAGATACCTTAACACGATGTGCAGCGAGCTAACAATGGCAATTCCACCTATGGGGCTCTCCATTTTGACACGAAAGTAGTTTATGGCCGGGTACACAAAGACCTGACCGGCGTCATATCCGCCCCGGAAATGACGTTGCCAGAAAATGTTCCACTGACGCGACTGTGCCCAGATAGGAGCCACGAACTCTCACGCCGCAACGGGAGGTTCAAGCGCTCTGCCCACTGCGTTACGACTTCAAGCGCAAGTAGGTCGACGAACGCAACTTATATGTTTCCCACTACTTTCTTCATTCAGGTGCCGTCTAAGAGATGCTGCCGTCTGGGAGAAGTGAAGCGAAGTAGTTCGTCATGACAGTAATGAGCGCCGCGCCAAAAGAAGGCGCCTCGGTGCCTGCCACTGTAGTCTTCGTCTACGCGCGACGCGGGTGAATTGAGGCATCCTCCGCCATCTACTGCTTTCGGTTTCAGTTCCGAAAAGTTCGCACGGTTTTCGAGAGGCTGTGGTTTCAGTCAGATTTGCGCAATGTTGCGGCGCCTGCAATCAATTGTCTCGCGTTCACGGGTCTAATGTTGCCATACCGACGTAATGTAAATAGTAATGTGCAAGCTCATATGGATGCACAATAAATGCTCCTATGAAGGCGCATTTCACTTTCGTGTTTTACCCATTCGCATGAAAGAGGCATCAAGCACATTTTTACACTGTTCAGTACACTGTTCACGAGTCGATGGTAGGATTGACGCCGCCGCTTTATTCTATATTGCGTGATGCATCTATGACATAACAATTGATGGTTTGGAGGTCGGCGGTACTCGATGGTCAAAACTTCCAACAAGCCAAACACTTACAAGAAGACCCAAACAATAAAGAGCAAAAATCAACACCAAAATTATCAACAAAAAATTAGGATACGGAAATAGAGAAACAGTACGGGCGTTAACCTTCAGGGAAATGTACTTTCCAAATGATACTGAAATCGGGTACAGAAAGAACACTAAAATAATATTAACTATGTTGTTAAGCTGTGTACAGGCCCACACTGGTTCCTCATCCGTCTACGTCATGCAGACCCCGAACGAAGCCCTGCTCTTTTGTGGTAAAAGATACTCAGGTCGTTCGGACGCTGATCTTTAGCCTCCTCAGACCCGAGAATAATGGCACGAAAAAATAACTTTCACTGAGTTCTTATGCATACTTTTGTGTTGCCTGGAAACCACAAAAAATTATTTTGAATGTGCGCAGAGCCTCAGAACAAGTAATTGCTTGTCCCCCTGCAGGGACACTGGGTCTATCCTTATGCATGGCTGGAAATACGTATACATTTTTGCATAATTGGAAAGGGCCGCAAATAACTGTTTTGAGGATCAACTTTAAAGAACGGGAGATCAAATTGGTTTTATTAGTTCTTTTGGCACATTTAAAGCACAACAATAGCACTTTTGGGGTGTTCTTAAGTCCATACATTAGTGAGTCAAGCTATCAGCGCAATTCCTTTGCGACAGAACGCATGAATGGAATTCATAGAAGCAGTTTCTGCCAACTTCTATGCAAAGGTACACGTCGCACCGAGCACATATGTGGCGTGTCTTCATGCTGCAGCCAGCGTTTCGGCACCTTGGTCAATTTGGCAGGTCGTCCTTCATTGGCAAATGAAGTGCGTCTGTTTTGCGGACATTTTCTGATGGCAGAGCTTTTGGCCTCTTCATTGGCGGGATCTCTACGTCATCCCCCTCATCTTGACGAGTTGCGATCAATTTCTGCCATATCAATGCTTCTGCCACGGAAACCTTGAAATCAAGGTAGCCCAGAATGCTTTCCCTTTGGACGCCCTCTGCCTTTTTGTCTGCTCTGTACTGAGGCCAGCTGTTTACGCAAGCAAGATCAGACATGTGAAGAAAAGTACGCAGTGTCCACCTGTTTGTGCGGCTCATTTGAGCATACAGGGCGAGCATTCTGTCAGCTAATCAACACCACCCATATTTGCATTGTACTTTCTGATGACGGATGGGCGCGGGACACCCAGAAACTTCTTGTCTTTCTTTCACCATCTTTTGCACTTATCTTCAGGCTCCACCCCAAAGGCAGCCGAGAGAATCACGACTCGCTTTTTGTCGACCCATTTTGTGCATGAAAGCGTCTTGTCGCAGTCTTGTCGACTGTCGACTGTCTTGTCGCAGTCGCTGCTCCGAAGTGCCCCGAGATTTCTACAACAAATCCTTGTCACTTGTAAAATGCGCCTCTTTTGGAATTCGTTCTTCATCAGACTGCCGGTGCCAAAAACGTCCTTCTTTATGAGCTCATCTATGAAACCTTCCGAAGAAAACCAACGGTAAAAGTAAAGCGTGGAGCACGTAGGCACTGTCTCAACCAGCTTCAAGACTGAGTTGCCCGATATGGCAAGGCCAAAGTCTGGAAACATCTCTTTGCCTTTGTAAATTGCAAAATCACAAATCAACCCGTGCTTTCCTGCCAGAACAAAGTTTTTCAGGCCACAGTATTTGCTTTGTTAGGGATATAGTGCTTCATAGGGTAGCGTCCTGAAGATGCGATGGCTTGTTCATCCCCACAGAAGCAGTTAGGGACATTGGTTCTCTAAGCTGCAACAGCCGTTGTAGTTTTCCCCGCCTGCGGACCGATGTCCTGACGGTTGAATGAATGAATCAGAAAAACGTACTGACGTTTCCACTTTCAGAGGGGAAGCCTTCTTCACAATAAATGTATCACCAGAAGTGCGCCGTTTAAGTGGGTTTGAGTAATCGCTGGAAAGAGTGCGTAGATAAGGTTTATTTTCTGTCGTTACATTTGACTCTGTAAGATGTCATTTGAATGATTAGGGATCTAGTTACAGCCGTGATGCTGTCATTTGTGTCTGTTGCGACGATACTTGCGTTGTTCCGCGCAATCGTGTGGTCACTCATGACGGCGTGTTGGGCTAAAGCTTTGTTGCATGCGCTGTTATTCTTTACGTCACGAGCGTGCTGCTGCATACCATTCTTCTAAATCCCTGACTCCCTGATATAAACGCCCTTAAAAATGCGCGCGGAATCTTGCGTACAACACCCGGGAAACGGTCCTTGCGAAGCGTTCCTTCACCCTCACGAGCTGATGGCGCATCTTTTTGGCTGAAACGTATGTCAGCGGCATGAAGCGCGCGGTATCCAAAGAGCGAACACAGGAGTAGATTTTCCTCTCAAAACGCGGCTCCACATACCGAGGTCGTGTGTTCAGACCTCAGTTCTGCAACACGTCGCCATAACAGATTGAGGGCAAACACTAAAAGAATGAAAAGAATGCTTTTATGAGATGTGACAGGGGCCCGATAACGCCGCAGCGTCCCTGTTCTATGGGGCAGCTTAACGTACTACAAATTTTTTTATTCATCCTATTGTAGTCTATCGCGTAATTTCATTCTGATTGATTGATTGTAGGGTTTAACGCGCCGACGCAACGCAGGCGATGAGGCGCGCCGTAGTGGAGGGCTCCGGATTAATTTTGACCACCTGGGGATCTTTAACGTGCGCCGAAATCTCGTACACACGGGCGTTTTTGCTTTTCGCCTCCATCAGAAAAGTGGCCGCCGCGGTCGGGAATCGAACCCGCGACCTCGTGCTCAGCAGCGAAACGCGTGATTTCGTTCTATTTCCATTAGATTATCATAAAAATTTACTTGTCTTTCTGAAAAATGTAGCCCGTTAGCAAGCTCTACAAGAGAAACATTTCTGGAGGCAGTTACGTTTGCCCACGTAGTTTGAAGGCCAAAGCCTCACGATACCCATGAGCAACATACTACATGCTATATAGTGTTTCTCTTTCTTCAATTTTTTCTTTGTTGGTTTGGTGGGGATTACTTTCAGGAGATTCTTGAGCGGTGCATTATGTTCTGTACTTTTTATTCACTTTTGTTTCTTTTATTTTTGGCTGGAAAGACTTTAAAAAACAGATTGGTAGCACCCGCCAGTTTCTACAGTACCCGGGTGATGCTTACATGGGTTCCACCAGTTGTATCCGCATCCGCACGTTGTCACTTCCGCTCTTCACGTGTCACGCACTCATTTAACGCTTGTTCCACCTCTGCCATCGTGTAGAAATAGCGCAGCGGTAGCCCATTTGCCTCCAACTTTCGAGACCCGGTTTAAAACCTCAGAGCAACTGCAAGGTGTTCGTTTTATTTATTTCAGCGGGGACCGTTTCTTGTGATTGAAAACAATTACGACTGCAACAACGACGGCTTTTTTCAGCACTAGGAATGAGCGCAATCAGTGCCGCAATTTCACAGCGAGGTTTGGTGGACCTGACATAACATGTCTCATTCCCAACACTAGGAGTCTACTTGATGAACCAAGTAGGGCTGAGGCGTGGCCTTTATATCTGTACTATAATGCAGGTACTTTTTCACGCTTGCGTACAGGAACGTAGTTTTATTCCGCATGTGACGTTTGAAGAGATTATTGATTGGTTCTTATCATGATGATAGTGCAGTGATTTTCCCGCGATATTCCGTTCCACTGCGTGTAAACTCCAAGCGCGTCCGGTATGCATTAGAGAACCTATTAGTTCGCTTTTAGCAGTCTCCTCTTCTTTAAGAAAGTGGTAAAGAAAGACTGCCGTCATGCCTCTCCGTGTTCAAGGCAGGGTTTTGAGCTCTGATGATGACAGCCTGGGTTCTAGCCTCAACTGCTCACAAAACGGTTTAGTATTCCGTTTTCTAAAAACTTTCCAACATAAGTGTGCGTTCTTTGTGTGAATAACCGTGATTTCTTGTCTTGTGGGTTGGTTTAGGTACGCGGCTCAGCTTTTAACTACGTTTAAGTAACGCTCTGCATTGCGCAGGAAATGTCGGGTTTGTACTCCCACGGGCACGGACCGTTGCAGTATCCCAAACCATTTATACTGGGAGAGGCGGCTTAGGATACCAAGTCATCCTTTTGATGTGCAACTGATAGGTAAGACAACGGTATTATTCGTTACGGCTGCTGAACCTGTTTGTAATGGTTTTCACGATGCCAAATCTATTCGCAGACTGTGAGTATTGAAAAAAAACGGAACAAAAACACTGACAGCCAATATTCCGTCCGCAAATGAAGATGAACAGATGAGCTGTATAGCCTGTAGGCATACGCCCACGCATTTGTAATACAACGGCATGGTACAGCAATGCGCCGTAAGCAGCCTTACAGGTTAGCCCACATTGCATGTCGCAACATTAGCTCTGTGACGAAAAGTACGCTGTGATGCGTCCATTGCACTTTCACTCTTTCTGACAAGCGTTATAATCTCAGCGAAATCATCTCAAGCCTGAGTCTGTCGAACACCGCCCAAAGTAATCAGGAATATCTTTCAGAAAATTCCCTCTGCTATTTCACATACGCAGTATTGTATTTGCACAATTTACTGACGTTGTCCCGGCACTGCTTACCTGCATACTCCGCATAACGGCACCCACCTTCATATCGAGGTCACGGCTTACGCACAGCCGATCGCAAAATCGTTTTCTCTGCTACTCATCGCCCGTTTCCTTGTTGCTGTTTCAGTTGTCAGCAAAAACTTTACGTTCTCGCTCTAGCTTCTTCAGATGGCATGGAGCTTTCAGCCGATACACGACAAACAAAATGCTCGGGGCGACATATACAGCTCTGTTGTAATACAACAAACAAAGAGTGCGCGGCACGCGACAAAATCTCAAAATATTTTTGCCTGAGGGAATTCTAATCAGCGACCACTAATCTGCAAACCTACGCATTGGGTCTAACACAGCCGATCACCACCGTGTACGGTGGTTAAGCGGCCTCTTCGAGCCTGATGCGTTAGCCACGGCGCCACTTTAGCCAAGCCACAAGAAAGTTTAATGTATTAGTTTTTTCGATTTCACGTAATATCTTGAAAAAGTGTTGCACAATTATTAGCGCGGAATTGCAGAATTCCCAGAGGTTCTTTATGGGCCTAGCTGTGGCTTTTACGGGAACGCGGCACACGGGATAGTGAGTGTGAGCGAGGGCTCATTTTTGCGAGTTTTTGTTCTTCACGCCAACGTGTTAATGGAACCATGGCGCACCACAGAAACATCGCGCGCGGGCCTTTCTACTTTGATGGCTGCTTGCCACTTGTATGTCAAAGTAGTTATCTTTAAAACAATCATTAAATCTATTTCCAAAATGACTGAGACGAACAGCATTTGAAAATGATTAGACGTCTGAAACTAAGACGGGCCTTTTTTTTTTCTTTTTGTCCACCTTTCTTTATTGAGAAATGCTGTTGAAGTTGGGCAGTCGTCTGGTCGCTGGAAAACTTAGCAAACAGGGCAGGATTTCGCGGAACTTTTATTGTACAATTATCCCTTCTACTGCATTCATAACGGACTGTTTTAAAGCAATTTTTGAAACCGCGTACCTTTAAAACGCGGATATTCTGTATTTTCTGATACCTTCGTGGCGGAAAACACACACGTTATAGGATGTTACTGGAGGTAGTAAAATCCTTAGCGCCGGCCAAGTAATATTCACTGTAAAGATAAGTAGCACATTGAAGAAACCTATTTTGCTTTATAGTTCGGCTGCCTACTGGACAACATTATATAAAACTTACATTGCAGCAGGTTGCTTTAAAGCTTGGTTTACTAACTGCGCAGTTACAAACTGCGCCAGCTAACATTTTTAATTCCCCGTGCTACCACCTATGTCGTTACTCTAGACATTATCAACTTCAAAAAGGCTAGCAGAACGTGTAGAACTTCCTACGTTTTCATTTTCCCGCGTATCACTAGTAGTGGAAGCCGTGCGGTGGTTAACGAGGTTGCCGTCCGTTCGCAGCCGTAAGCTTCCTCCGGGTGTACTGAAAACAGACGTAGCTGAAACAGCGTCATTTGCAGCGCTGTTACCAACATTAGCGTTACTGTTTCGCGAAAAACCAGATATTACAGTACTGTCTCCTCGAGCATCACCAACAGCTGTCGGACGGACCACCGAGTTCGGAAAATTGGGCCCACCAGTTGTACCGAACCCCAATGCACCGATGCCACTTGCCCCAGTTCGTAAGGCATTCGTGACTCCATCACCGTAACTTGCTCTACCGGCACTACTACTTCTACCACCAATACTTCCGGTGCTTATGACTGGATTGCCTATATTTCCACCTGCATTTCCGGGCCTGGAAACACTGCTGCCGAGACCGTGTATAGCTCCAGCCCGATTGGCCCTAAGACCTGTGCCACTGTCATCCCGGCCAACATCTCTTATGTTCGGGCTTGCAACATTAGAGCTACCGGGAAAAGCGGGCAAAAGTGGTCCTCTACTGCTGTCGCCAACACCCGGGACACTCAGGATACTACCACCTATGTTACCAGCGTTTCGGCTAGAACTCGTTTCTAGAAGCGGGATATTGGTAACACTACCGCTTATGGCGTTACCACCAGGCCGGAGACCATTGCTTCGTGATACAAAATCATTGCCAAGAGGATTCACGGAATTGATCTCAGAACCAGCTGTGATTCCTCCAACCCTGTTGGCGAAGGATGCATCTCCTATTCTAACAAGCCTACCTCCGGCCACTCTACCTGTTATGCCATTCCTCCCATCCCTTCTTCTTGGACCAGTACTCAGCAAACCATTGCCGCCGAAAGTAGCGGTGCTGATTCCACTCCCATCCCCGCGAGGGCGGTTAAACCTACCTATTAAACCAACTGGACCACTGCGACTACGCGACATTATGGAAGGGGAATTGCCTCCGATTCCTCGGTTATCTCTGAGCAAATCTCCTAGATTAATTATGATTGTTCTACTATTTCCTTGACTGCCACGACGTCCAGTTGCAGCAAAGTGGTTCCCACCAAATTGATTTCCCTGGTTACCAATGTTCAAGCCGACACGGCCTGCACCACTACGGATTATTCCGCTTGCTCCAATGCCTCGCCCGCCCACATTGTCGACAGCGGCAGGACTGCTTGCGGCTATGTTGTTTCGCAATCTTAACATCTCTTTCTTCAATTCTTTTAAACTTTTCTTTTCCTTAATCAGCTTTATAATTGAGTACAGGCCAATGAACCGCTTCTTCCTCTTCAGAATGGCATTGGGCGAAGTAGTGCGGCAAACACTGCCGCGACACGTGCCCCCCTGTAATAAAAATAGCGCGACAGTCAAAACAGTTGGCGAGTTACATCGCCCGATTTTGCGCCCTGTGTGCTGACGTGAGGCATCATATTTTCATTATTAAGAAATACACACTAATGCAGTAATGCTAACATGTACTTAAGCAAATCTTGCGTAGTTACAAATTTATGTAAAAAGTTTCGTATTCTTTATAGAGGTTACTGCTACCGTTGCAACATTTGCAACAGTTTCAACAGCTGCAAAAGTGATCCTCTGAAGCTGTTTCAGACCATTGTCAATGAGCGCACGGATACAGCTTTTCTTCCCCATAAGGTTAAATTTGGTTAAGTTAGGTTAGCTAAGGTAAAGCAGTCCGCGCCTCCGATGAATACAAAATCACTCAAACATTTTTTTTTGTTATTTCTTACGCTCTACAAAATTGGGGCATTTTTGTTGCTACTGAAGATGCCCAAGCAATACCATTTTGCTCGTTTCTTAAGCTGTAGGTTATTTTACGTAATTTTTCCATGATGTGCCTGTAGAATGGGTGAAAAATAAGGATATAGAAGGGCTAGCTAGACCTGGCCGCTGCGGTTTGGCGTCCACTATATTGTGCAATAACAGACTAATAGCGAAATTACGCATATAAACATATACCACGTAAATTTCTTCACACGCTGCACTGAAATATTTGGTTGAACACAAAAATGGCAAGAATGCATGGCAAAAGTACAAGAAAAAAAGGAAGCGAGAAGGAGAGATAGGGAGGAAAGAAAGAACGAAATCTTGTGATTCGACGCATAGAGAGCGGCTTTTTTAAAGAAGGAATTGCCGAAGACGAAAAAATACGTGATTAAACATTAATAGGAAAAACGTGCTCGACTGGGGAAATTTATTCCACAATATACTGCAAGTAAACACATTTGTCTCTTACTCTATCAGTTTGAGCTTTATGAAAATAGAAGATTTGTTGCAACAAAATTATTGTTGCGTTGAGATTAGTCCTATCGTTATAGCGTGATTCGAAGACCGCACTTCTGTCGCTAGTGAATCTACGAGCAGTTTTTTTCGAGAATATATAATGGCAGTTTACCTGAAAAAGGAAAGTATACGCAATCATCCAGTGAAAGTTTATCAGATGTAGTAAGAATTTTCTCGTCGTTTAACAAAAAATTACGCAATCGCTGGAGCGGCCACCTGTTAACGACATATGATAAGGTTTTGAAAACAAGATCTCGAGATTGATATTGGCGAATGCGTTAGCGAAATCAGTAAAAATCAACCCCCCAAAGTGGCCCGGTAAAATTGTTGTCTATAGTGGAAGATATAAATGAAAGGGTTGTAGAAATATCTTATCTAAAATATTCAACGATTACGAATACGAGGAGTGCAAGGTAACTGTTACTATGTGCAGAAATATTTTGATGTGTCTTACGAACTGTCGAATATTCCCCTGCCTAAAACCAAGCTAGCTGTACATAAGTGAACTTTCCTGAAGGGCGTTAAAAAAACTTTGTTGCGTTGGTAGGAAAGGGTAGGAAAGAAATCCAACGCTTGTTAATGATTAGTGCTTCCACTCTCTCCCTAAAACTGGAGTCAAGAAGTTGTTTTATTCATTTAAAAATACGCCGCATTTTAAAGTTACGTTGCTTACATAAGGAAAGACAAAATTGTCGTTTAATAAAAGCATGTATTATCATCATGCCACAAACCATTCCTTCTGTATTGTTTGCTTCCGTGTGTTGTAGCCAGCGTCTCGCTGCGCCAGGCCGTATTATCTCTCTTCGAAGGGACGCATATGTTGCCTTTTCTTTGTATGCCGCACAGGCCATCTTATTTGGTAGCGGTAATGTTTCGCCCTGACATCATTGTACTGCAATGTTTTTATTCAGGGCAAGTGTTCTCGATCTAATTTGGGGGTTCGAAATCTAATGGAATTAGATTCGCTTACGCTGGTGTGTGCACATCACTTCGTTAACTGCATATACGCCGCTTGGTTCTCATGACAATTATTGAAGAGCACAGCCTTGCTGCAATGACCGTTTGAGGCCTGAAATATTTATATGAAAAAATGGTTCTCTTTGTGTTTTCGCACATTTCTAAAATAAAAAAGGAACAAACGAAAAATTAAGCTGATAGTGCAAGTATATACCTATATACAGGCATGACAATTAATTAGGCCACTAGAAAATTATAATTTTTTATCTCAGTAGAAAAACCTTTTCTTCTTTCCTTTGAAACATACAAAAACCTGAGCCTACCCACAAAAATGAAGCTGATACTGCAAATCTTTATATTTTTGGGGCAATTTGTCAAACCTAGATTTCAGATTCCTTGTGTCCAGTGAAGCTTCTTTCCCACAGCGTGCAGTTCCGCGAAAACACACCAATTGTTCATGTCACCTCAAGATACATCGTTGAAGTACTCTTCCCTACAAAGTAGCAGTTAGTTTATCTTCCTAAGGAGCTAGAAAGTCTCTTGTATTTTCACATTTTTGCTGAGTGCGCAACACGCGTCAAGTGTCTTGGCCGTCAGCAATTCTGGATATATGTGCTCTCCCATCAGCCAGTCGTGTCATTGCGTTTGGGAGAGCTGAAGAATGGAACTCTGCCCTTTTGAACCGGAATTCTTTGGTACATCAGTGCGCTACTGTGACGTCGTTTTCATCTAGTTGCCATGTAATACACAGTAAATTGGTCTCTCGGCACTTCCAACTTCTGGCGACTCTCCTGCAAGCCTTCAGCCAAGCCGCTACCTCCAGCAGACGTGGGCCGTTCCGTACGCCTTTGTTGTAACGCTGTGAAAATTGGTTTGCTGGATCAAAAGGTATAACGTTTGCTTGTTTTTCTCCAAGAAGGTCAACTGACTATCTGAGGTTTGTGTTGCAGACCATTTGATGTCATCCAATGCAACGCATTTGATGTTTTTGATCAACGCCATATTTTTTCTTGTTTCCAGATTGCGGCGCATTGTGGGTACATATTCCATCAGCCCATTAAAAAATACTTGTTCTTACGTCCTTTGTTTTTATTCCGTCAATGACGCTGTCTTGAAAACGAATAGGGCTTTGATCGAAAACCATATCAGTTCCGCCGAAAGATGCATCCTCCGCTCCCGTGTACGTAAGCAGCAGATTTTATATTTTCGGCTGGTGGCTTTCGGAGCGAAGAGTGAGCGAATAAACAGCCGCAGAAACAAGAGACAGGCAAAAGAATCTTCCATGCACCGGTTCTCTACCTATCTGATTCGCAACCGGCTTATCAAATAACTCAGGAAAACTTGTTCCGCAGAGGTCTATCCCGCATGCCACACTACTGAAATATGAAATAAGGGCGAGCAAAATACCCGTACCCGGATCCGACATGAAGTGACTGAATTTGCCCGACGTCCCCGTGACGAACACACGTTCATATTGCACAGCGTGCGAAGGCGACTTCCAGACGTGTGTGGCCTGATCACGGCCATAAAACTTGCAATGTGCCTACGACTGAAGACAAGCTTGCCTACATCGAAAAACGAATCGCACTCCACTGAAAAGGGAAACCGACACATTCGACGGTTAAAAGAGCTGAATGGCAAAAAAGAGTCGGTGGTGATTTCACCCCTCCCGGTCTCGGTGTTTAAATTTGCGATAAAGCGATGACTTCCGTGAAATCCTTATACCTATGACTTCGTCTAATAAAATGCGAAAGACATGTATGCTGTAAAGCTCCAACATTGTGATAGGATAGTGAGCACGGCCGGCGTGAAACTCAGGACAATTATGTATTTTTAGAGGCGCAATAAACACCGCGTCCTCATTAGTACTTTCGGCCTTCTGTAAAAAGAGACCTGGCGGGATATCATAGGCACAACGAAACGTATACCAGGAAAAGCGAGGATAAAGTTGAAGGGCAGCAGGAATACAGCACGCAATTAGAGAGAAAACAAAATGGATAAGAAGCATTTCAAGTACGCAACTTGAGTGTCGGTTTCTTCTGTGTGCCTAGAATGCAAAGTTTAATCCAGCGCACTGTAAAAGCGGATACTTCTGCAGACATGTCCTTAAGAAACCAACACTACAAATGTTTTCTTCTAATAGGGGTTGATCTTTGGTATGAACCAAAATAAATAATAAAGCTTTTGTACATTGTGATAAAGTTTGCTTGGCGATCGTCTCCAGATAAATGGGTCTGGCTTAGCTAGCTAACCCTGGATATGCAAAGCGAAGGCTTAGCTTAGTCTGGTTAAGTCTTGGTTTCACTTGTTTTACCTTTGATTCTGCAGTACATATTATACTATTCTTCCAAGTCCTACAATTGTGTACGATTATGGTTCGTTCCTGGCGTTTTCCAATTTGAACAGCTTGCTCTTCCTCCGACCCCGACGCCAGCTTCGCGTGTTTGGTATTTCTCCAGTGAAGCAGCTCGCGGGCGATATCTGAAGGGTGGTGGGACAGCGCTGGCCGACGACGGCTCAAAGGCTCCAGCTACCGCGCAGTGCTTTGAGAAGACCTAACGGCCCGGCACCGCTCTCATCCATAGCCAAGCTCGAATTCAAGCGGCGATTCCCCGTGTACAGGCGGTGAACCAGCTGCGGAGAGGGCATGTGACAAGCCTGCACCCTGCAATGGTGCCGAGCGACTAGCTAACGCCGCCTAGGGTAGAGCTCCTCCCTACGAGTCACGTGATGCTTTTACAAGGGTAAGGCGGAGCTGTGGTAAAATGAAGGCCAAATGCTCCACGAAGGTGAAAGCGCGTGACGATATTAGCAAAGCAAAGCTTTAAAAGAAATCTAAATAGTAACCTAAAAGGAATTTCCGTGAAAAATCAACAGGGAAGCACTGCAGTCTCTTAGCTGTCTGGTGTCGCAACATATGAAGCTGTATTGAAACGAATTTTTTAAACTCATGGTCAGGAACAACCGTCTTTTGTCTCGCAGATATTGCTGCATATCGTTGTGGAAAAAAGACCGCTTCGTTTTTTCGAGTGAAAGTTTATTTTAATTATCTATTGAATTGCAAGTGCACTACGATCGCTCTGGAAGACCACGAAGCTGGTATGTGTAAAATGTGAGTATAACAGCACGTGCCAAACACAAGCATTGCACTTGCAATGACAACCTGCAGAATAAAACTAGCTCACTAAAACATCGCTCAGGAACGTTTAAATAAAAAGCACTAAAAGGAAAGATTGAGAAAGAGACAGACACGCAAAACACCGAATGTCACATGGTGCACCTTGTTGGGTGTGAAATAAAATTTGGGAGAATTTTTCTGCTTGCTGCGTTCTTAAGTTGGAGTGGTCTTATGGGGGCATGAAGTGTTTCTCCTGTGGTGAATCTCAATGTGTTGCCAGCTTTCGGGGGCATAAAAAGCTAACACTGCCGAATTCTTTCCCCCAGTAATGAAAAAAAGCTTAATTTCTTGGACCAACTATAGTTTGATGTGTCAGGGCCTGTCTGACGCGGCTGGCAAATATTAGGCCACGTGCATCTATATTTTTGAAGTACTGTTTACCCACCTTGTATATATCACTGCCAACAAGAATAGGGCGTGGTTTTATCACTGCTCACGTGGGTACTTACCCTGGAGGACGTTACTCAAAGCTGAACAATCATTACAGTTCACCGGCAGAAAGTACCTGACACAATTAACCCCGAATAGCGGAAACATGTGTCAAAGATTGGTAATTTGAGCTTTTTTGCCTTCGCATAAGGACCTAGAGCGCGTCTTGATGAAAATACTTTAGAATCCACAAAAATGATTTCAAACACTCACGCTGTACCAAGGATAAGCGTCAGGGAAATGTGCGAGTTCGTTTATACTATTTGCAATACACGGTGTTATTACAATATTTGTCAACCACTTTGGGCTTCGGCTGGGGAAGTCGTTCAGGTATTTTGTATTCTTTTAGTGTCATTATCTAAGTAAAGCACGACTGCGCGGAGGAAGGTTTTTAAGTTAGCTGTTCACTTCTGCGGCACCCCAGTAGATACCATATAGTAATCTCAAACTAAGATATTTGTCTGCAGCAGTGGGAGCCAATCTCTGAGACAGGATTTTCACCCGTCTTTGATATTACACTACAGTAGTACAATGAACTGAATACAGAACAATGCCTCGACAGCACATCTCTCACCTCCACGCACTACTGGCTTGCTTTCTCGGTAAAACCGATACGTTAACTTAAATTACGGTTTTGAACGTTCCCGCCGTGGTGGTCAGTGGCTACGGCGTAGCGCTGCTGAGCACGAGGACGCGGGCTCAATTCCCGGCCGCTGCGGCCGCTTTTCTGATGGACGTAAAAAGCAAAATCGCCCGTGTGTATGAGATTTCTGTACACGTTAAAGATGCCCAGGTGGTCAAAATTATTCCGGAGCCCTCCACCACACGCGCCTCGTCGCGTCGCCTGAGTTGCGTCGGTGTGTGGTACCCAACAATGGAATCAATAGTTTTTAACGCCCCTGTGGTGACGTCCCACATTAACATCCCACATTTATAGTTTGCAGGTAACCGCCGCGGGGGCTCAGTGGCTGAGGCGTTGCGCTGCTGAGCACGAGGTCGCGGGTTCGATTCCCGGCCGCGGCGGCCGCTTTTCTGATGGAGGCGAAAAGCAAAAACGCCCGTGTGTACGAGATTCCGGCGCACGATAAAGATCCCCAGGTGGTCAAAATTAATCCGCAGCCCTCCATTACGGCGCGCCTCATCGCCTGCGTTGCATAGGCGCGTTAAACCGTACAATCATCATCAATTTGCAGGTGGTCTAACTACACCTGAAACCTTCCATTACATGCCTCTCATAAGCTCAATGTGGTTTGTGCATGCTATAGTTCGAAACTTTACAGTGGAACGTTATATAGCAAGCTATTGGGGCCAGCACCCTATAGGTAGGCAAATTAAACGTGTAAGGCACGTAAACACATCTCGCATAAAAAGGAGAAAGTAAAAAAAAAACAGCGCGCGTGATTGGAATTTTGATTCGCTTGCCCCGAATGGAGAGCCTGCCAAGGCAGCAGGCGGCTTATAGCAGTGAAGCTTGTGTCCACCCGACGCGGTGGCTTAGGGGTTAATGTGTATAGCTGCTGAGTCCAGGGGTGCTTCTTTGACCCCGCCCCGGCCTTGATGGTTGCATTTCTGGCGGAGGCGAAATGCAAAAGCAGCGTATGTGGAGATATCGGCGTACGTTAAAGAAAATGTGGTTGTCAAAGTTACTACGGAGAAGTTCTTGGATGGTTAAACATCACAATCAATGCATCATGATTGCATCGGAAAAGGTTCCCGTAGGCGTCGAGATCAAAAGAAGGGAAACGTATTCTGGAAGTGTAAAATACAGCGAAGCAAAGCAGGCGCCAATAGGTTGTGATATCACAAATGTGTAAGCTCACAAATTTGTTAGGAGTTCACTAAACAAGCATTTATGATTCGGAAGTGCTTGTTCCGTGTGCAACACACCACGGTTTGTGAATGGCCTGGGGTACATTCATAACCTTTGAAATATCGCGAGGCATGAACGTGCAAATTATTCTGTGCCATCTCCACGAACGTGAAACCTGAGAAGGAGAGAAACATGGGGTTCCGGTGCCGACATGCGAACCGTACACTTACGGCTGCCCTTTTTGCAGGCTGCGGTAGCAGCGTGCGGTGCCGGTTTTGAGTCATGACCACATGGACACAAAAGCGACGTCAAGATGTGTTCAGCTACCAGCATCGGCGAAGTTCTGACTTCCTGTGATGGACGACGAACCAACAGTTCTTGCTCAGCACAACTTCCCAGTGTGCGGAGACTGCTTGCAGCAGCACTAGGATAGGTGTCACAGCTTGTCCTGTTGCTCTCATTGGCACGTGCCTGCGGCTCTATATCGATGCGTCATGGGTTCCTCATGTGACTGACGAGGGCTTCAACCAGCACCACAGGATCTTGTCGAATTTTTAAGCTGCTGCTCATACTGGGCCCTTGGAGGTCCGTTGCCGACACGCGAACCGCACACTTACGGCTGCTTTTTCGCAGGTTGGGGAATTTTATCTCTATAAGGGTGTTGGCACTGTTCCAAAGTCGGTACCAGAGCCCCCCCCCCCCCCCCCCCCGTCTTTAGTGCAAATATTGCTTTGTGCTGTGTTTAGCACTAATGAGTGTATTGCTCTTGCTGTTGTGAGGGCTAGGCTGCTTTTGTCGTGCTGTGAAGAAAAACCCAGTGCCAATAAACAATGAATTGTAGCAAGAACTAGTAAAGGCTGTGCTTTCTCTACAACAGATGTTCGAGGCACAAGACAAGCTCATGAATCAACTTGAGAAATTAGAGACCGCGCAGCAAGAACTGAAGGAAAAATTTCAAACCCCCGTTAGCAAACTCGAAGGTTATCAGGAGATTGGCCCACTGAATCAAGCGAGGGAAGCACGGAGTTATTCATTCACCGCAGCCATCTCGTTGACAGCATGAGAAAGATTTTATTGAATCAGGATGACATAAAAAACCGTTAGCGTAGAAACAATCTTTTCTTCCTTAGCCTGTCTGATATGGGTAAGGAAACGTGGGATGAATCGGATAAGAAAGTGATTGATTTGTGTGCAGAAAACTGTAATGGTGTCCGCCTCCGTAATCGAGCGTTCCCACCGTCCACCATACGAGCTCCTTTTTATGATTCGTAATAATTTAATAAAGATGCTTGTTTTAACTGATCACAATAACGTTGCTGCTACCACCGCGTTTACTTGCCATGAATTGTGAACTTGATACATACCTTCCGGCGTTCAACCAAAGCTCTAAGCCGAATGACATTGAAAGTTTGTGGGTGTTGTTTAAAGGAAAACTGTTGTCTTTGGTAAACATTTACGCCCCATCAAAAATTGTGAATGCAATCGTCGTGGTGGTAAACCTTGGATTACTAAAGATATACGTGCTTCAACCAAACGGAAGGATAAGGTGTACAAAGAATATTCTCGCAAGCGAAATGCTGATTTGCTTAGAAAGGTTAAAGCATCAGGTTCCAGCTTGAAGAAGCAGATAAAGCTGGCGCAGCGTGATTAATGATCGTTCCTTAACAGGAAAATAAAAACCAATCCAAAGTAAATCTAGCGTTACATTAAAAGTAACAAAAAAGACGTCAGTGCAATTCCTTTTATTATACACAATGACGAAATTTTTAAAGATGATAAGGGTAGAGCAGAATGCATGAATTCGTATTTTCAATCCGTTTTTTTCTCCGCCAAGCCCGATATTACCAGTTACGACACTCAGGTCGCTTCCAGCATTGCATGACATCATAATAACTGAATCAGGTATAAGAAACCTTCTGAATAAGCCGGATTACAGTCTGCGCATGGTCCCGATGGTATTTAATTTAAAACCACATCCTAAAACGCTAGGCTTATCATATCGCTCCATCTCTAGCCGCATTGTATGATGTGTCGATGAGGTGTGGAAAGCTGCTGCGAGAGTGGAAGCTAGCCAATATCACGCCTTTGCACAAATTCTGCGGCCGCGATAAAGTATATATCTATAGATCGGTATCACTAACCCCCATTTGTTGCAACACACTGAAACACCAATTTTATTGTTGCGTTATAAAACACCTTGAAGATAATATTCTCGTCTGAACATGGCTTTCGCGCAGTGGGGGTTTACACAGCTAAGCGAATTTGTACGTGGCATCGCTTTATCATTCGGTGAAGGCGTTCAATTAGACGCTGTATTTTTGGATTTTAAAAAAGCATTTATTGGTGTTTACCACAGTCTCTTGCTGCATAAGGTGTCATTTCTTGATGTTCCTACAACCCTCATAGACAAAGCGGCCGTAAACAAGATGTGATAAATGGGGTGTCTTCATCACGAGCTGATGTACTGTCCGGGGGGCCACAGGGGGCGGTTGTGGGTCCGCTTCTTTTTTTACTTTTATCAATGATTTTCTATTGGGTTTGAAACCTACATTGTAACTTTATGCAGATTATTATATTTTGTATTACTCAGTCATGTGCGTTGCTGACACCTAAGTACCGCGCTCTGACCTCGATTAGACTGTATCTTGGTGTGATCAGTGGCAAATGAGTTACAACCTAACTTAATGTTTTCGTGTAAAATTTGATAACAAAAAGGTAGTATTTAGGTACATTATTATTCCAGTACAAAAGGTACATCACGTTAATAGTATCTTGGGGTATCATTCATGGCAATACTAGATTAGACCAGTCACGTAGATTTAATCACAGCCAAGGCTTTACGCTTAATTCGCTTTTAAAGCAAAGCTTTCTACCTCTACCCCGCAAGGGTACTTTCGCGGCCGTTGGTGTCAACAGAAAACTCCCGCGAACAAATAAAAGAATTTCCTGGCACCAGCAGCAATCGAACCTGAACTAATAACGTAACAAAGCGAGAGTCCGCTGTCTTACCGATGTAGCTACGAGCCCACACGGAGACGGTGAAGACCGATGGTGCAGTTACCAAGTACATCTACGGTTTTACCACCTGCATTCTCGTTGAATGCAACGTGATAGCCTCACATGACCTCTCGCGCCACTGTGCGCTACGCCCATGGCACGTCTTGCGGCCCTGTGCGCGCCTTCCGCGTGTGCTAGGAGTTACAAATATTAAAGGAAGCTCGCACCAACGCATGGCATCTCACTTCCAGTACGCCATTGTGCTAGAGCCTGGGGCCTCTAGTGTTCACGTAGAAAATCACAGCTCCTTGTCGTCCGCCCTCACGTCAAACTACACATAAAGGGACACATTCAAATACTTCTTGATGGCCAGGCCATCACTCCCAGCCCCAGCATGAAGATGCTGGGCCTACGTCTCCAGGCCAACATTAAGAGTGGCGTATCCTTGCAGGGCATCAAACATATCATCAATTAAATCATAACATGATCAGGCGAGTTGCCACCAAGAAGCGAGGCCCCAAGGAATCTGATACCTTTCGAATAATTCAAGCTTTTGTCCTCTCGAGAATCACTTACGTCAAACACCTGTCTTCTCGGCAAAGAGGACATAAAGATGCTGTATATAATAATTAGAAAGGCGTTTGAGCAGGCCATTTCTCTTCCCATAAGTGCGTCCACAGAAACTCTGATTAGCACAGACCTGACAGAGGGCCATCTTTCTATCCAGAAGCTCCGATTGAGCAGAACTGCGGGGGTTCGCTCCATCCTTCACCACATTGGCTGGGCAGCACAGACTGGTACTCCGCTTGTTGTACTGCCGGACGCTTGGCGACAAGAACTAATGATGCTCCCTTTGCTTAAAAATAGAAACCCCTCCCACGACGAGGGTCACCGACAAGCACGGGCTTAACCGCTCAACACCACCCTGAGTTTGGATCATGCCGTTAAATACACAGATGCCTCGCTACATCAGGGGCACCAATACGCCATCATTGTGGCTACTTCGAAGACCAACCTCCTTGCCTATTCCTCCCTCAAGACCCAAGACATGGCAGCAGCAGATAAGGCAGCCATCGCCTTGGCTCTCACTCAACAAGGGAATTGGAAGGTAGTCAACGATTCCCAACAAGCCTGCCAGATTTACCAGTCGGGTTGGATCTCCCGACCTGCACTGCGTGGGCTAAAAAAACACTCCACAAAGACTTCCATTCAGCTCAAATGGACACCCACTCACGCTATCATGGAGGACAATGAATACGCCCACCAACAAGCTTGCGCGTTTACCCCCGTGCTATGCAGCTGCACGAGGAATTCACCCGCATGTCACGTTAACGCAGATAACCCAGCTTTATCGCCTTCAGAGACAGACCCTACCTTCGTCCTACCCTGACCTTTCCAGAGAACAACAAACTACCCTTGGACTCATACAATCCGGCTCCTTCCCTATCCCGACGCGTCTTCACCTAATGGACCCGAATCTCCATGACGCTGAATGTCTATTTTGCTCGGCAGTCAAAACACTCCGCCACATAATCGGTGCGTGCGACTTTATTCTTGAGCACCCTCCGCTCTTTCAGTCAACTACCCAACAAGATCAACGTGAGGTGCTGTTGTCTATCCCCTCTCTGCCTACCCAGCTTCAGCGGCTGGCCAGAGCACAGGCGGACTGCATATGGGCTCTAGGGAAGAAGGAACCACTCCCTTGGGCCGCACTCTGCGCCGTTCAGAAATCTGAATGTAAGTACAGTTGATGCCGGATATATTGAACTCCAAGGGGATCGCAAATAAGTTCGATATATCGATAATTCGATATATAAAATATTTGCTTTCGCATAGGATTGCCAAGAGGATTTTGGACAGTTCAATATATGCAAATAATTCGATACATCTCGGTTCGATATATCCGGGATTGACTCTCCTGCTAGTGCTCCTCCTCCTTCTGCTCCCCCGTCTCTGCCTCCAACCTCGTCGCCTCCGTCCGCGGCGACAGAGACGCAGAAGGGAGATCGTCTAACACCGTGTTTGAGCTTCCTTTAATTTTATAAAAATAGAGTTTCGACTCAAGTGCTACACCTATACAACTCAACCAACCACCGTTCATGCATTATGCATTGATTACAAACATTGATTACATTACAAAGAATATCTCTGAAGTAATAAAGGGTGCGGTTACGCGTATTTCACTTCTCTCTGGTTTCACTATTTGTTGAGCGACATGAGTGAATTTAAGTGACATCGCATTGGTGCCGCAATCGTTGTGGGTGTCATACACAGCTTTGCTTTCCAACCGCATTCGCAGGGTGGTACGGCGCTGTTTTTTCCAAAATCATTTCAACGAAGCGCCGCACGCACTCAAGGAAACCCTATATATTACAAATGTACACCGAATTATATAGTATGGTTGTGTTTGTAAAGACCGTTTCACTAATGTACTGAAATAAAAGTTAGAGAGGGTGCAAAAAACGGCTGCCAGTCTTGTAACAGGTAATTATGATTTTAGAATGAGTAGTTCTGAAATTTTTCAGGCCTTGGGATGGAAACCCCTTTGTGGACGACGGAAAGTTCAAATACTGAAATTTTGTTATAATATATACTATAGTAAGACTGGAATAAATAAAGCACGGTATTTAAAGACGCCTAGTTATATGTACGAACAGAATAATCACGTATATAAAATTAAAGAATATACCTGTCGACTGAATATGTCTAAATAGACTTTTTGCGAAACTCCATTAGCGACCGGAACGCGCTCAAAATACCAATATTCCCCGATTCTAACTTCCTATCAGCCATAAAACAGCATTTGTAGTTGATGAAGTGACCCATATATTTAACCTTTGCTTTTTACTTCATTGGTTGCGTATTTTGGGTAGGTACAATTACTGCTTTCCTTGTACTCCTGAGTTTTGTGCTTCATTACAATGCACTGCTGCAAGTGGTTAGATTTATCTTGTATTCTGTTATGTATGATTTTATTTTGGCTATAATTTGCTCTTTGTATTCTATTTTGTGCTGTAACCCCCATACAACAATGCCCAATGGGCGAGGTAGGTACTTGTAATAAATAAATAAGTGCAGTGTGTGTGTTCAAAGAGTTTAACCCTGGTATTCTTATGCATTCCTCCACTCGAGCCTCCGGTTGAGACGATCCCAGAAATGAATTTCTCCATACATAAGCATTGCACAATCATTTCCTCAGCCGAGTGGATGGAGCAAATATAGTGGCGGAGGGGCTCACAGTACAGCCCTAAGTCTCTTTCTTGCCACACGGCGCGCGCTGATTGGGCGGCGGAGAAGGGCCGGTGAGAAAAGTTATCACAAGCTTGTTGAGTCGGTGGCGCCCTGTATTGCTCTACCGGATTTAGGCAATTAGGGGAGAAACAGACTGGACGTAAGTTGTCTTCGTGTCGCACGCCACAGCAAGCTAAGAAGTGCACCAAAAACTAGCGCGAGGCTTTGGGAGTGTAAAACACGGGGGTTGTTTTAGTACTGTGAATACATGAGAATATGGCGACATGAGAGGACGACGACATGAGACGCCAACAGCCTGAGGCCCCAAGGTGCTTCGACCCTAATAAACACAGGCATTTCGCTCAGCGCAAAGTCACACGAACTCCAGAGAAGATTGAGGACGGGACAGACTTTTTTCTGGAGTTTGTCTTTTCTTTGCTAGGGATCATGCCTCAATTATCCCAGTACCAACTTCCCAACTTTCCGCACTAATTAATGCAATTAACATCTTTCACCAAAGTTTCTCGCAAACCATCTCGTTGGAAAGGCCAAGGTGCGCTGGATAATGTAATACAGCGCCATGCTGGGACGCGTCTCTGTATGACGAAGTAATATGTGCCCTTTCCCAATAATATGCAGCCGGCTGGAAAATCATTTAGGCAATGACGCAGCGTTTAATAACTATTTGTTCTTCCCCGACGCAGTATTTGTTATGTTAACGTAGCCATAAACGCAAGATTTTGCATGGGTTCCTCTGCATTTCCGATATCACGCCCTATATTTTGCTTTGTTTTATGCTTAGAAAAATGTGTTGTGGCTTCGCGATACTCATTGTTGCAGTATGGGTGAAGTACGCTGTTCCCGCGGTTAATTGTTTGTATAAAATGAGGTACCATGTAGCTCCTAAAAGTAAAATATGAAAGCTTTAAAAGGCAGTTGGCTTTCCATACAGAGGGCTGTTTTACCGGTCATTGCTTTCCCTTCTAGACGGGCTCACGAACCAAGATTAAGAAGGGCTCTGCTCTGAAAGTGGGTTTTGTTTTGATAACTTCAATTCAATTCAAGCAAGTGAGGGACTGCGCCTAATTGTGTTCCCCCACTTAGACAAGAAAATATTATGCATCACACTTTTACGAATAAAGTTTTTGCAAGTGATACGGAATGGGCCCTTTCCTGAAAACTGGATTCACAATTGTTGCATTTAAATCCGAGCTGGCTTACGTAATGGTGTCATTAAATACTGTATGTTATGTAGAGCTCAAAATTGCGCACTGGCTGGACGTATATCTACTATTCTAATGGCAACAAGCTAGGGAATTTTTCCTCTCCTTAGTTATCCGTATATGTGTCAATAAAAGTTGTTTACTAGCTGTTTCCGAGTAACATGCCTACAGCGCTTTTATTAATCACTCGGTCGTTAATACTCCGAATGTCGAGCCGTTCTAAGGGGTTTAATGGACACACATGGCAATTTCACAGCGAAACGCGCTGAAATGTGAACGTGTAGTTTCAGATGTATGCATTTTACTGCCGTATTTAGGGTATCGAATCCTAAGGAAGAGCCCAGCGGGAAATACGCAGAGAAGAATGTGTCGCGTAACTCTTGTTTTTTGCGCGGTATTCACATTATTTACTAAGTTGAAGTTCTTCACCTTCTTGTCTAGAACGCGCTGAAGCTACTTCTGGGGAATGAGGCACGCCGCCGTGGAGGGCTCTGGATTAATTTTGCCCACCTGAAGATGCTTAGCAAGCATGAAAATATCGACACATTAGCGTTCTTGCTTTTCTCCTCAATCTCAGCAGTAGCCACCACGGGAAAGAACAAACTCGCGTCCATGGGTTCTGCAGAACAGCACCTTAGCCACTGAGCCAACCCGCCGGGTACACTAAAGGAAAACGTCTTCATGAACAAGCACAATAGCAATTGATGGTAATTAATGAGGCCTGGCGTTGTGATAGAAGCTTTATTGCCCTATTAAGCCAGACATATTCCGGCATGCTTATCATACACCACTTTAATCGACCACATTTAGGGGAAATCCCCAAGGTGGAGTAAGTTTCTGTGAAAGAAAGTTTGACATCCACCTAAATGCAGCCATACGGCTACAAAGGAAAGCTATACAGCTTTCTCAGAAACTTCGCAGTTGAAAAAAAAAAAAAAAAAACGATGTCAAACTTTCTTTCACACATACACCACTTTGTTTTCATACCCATTCAATTCTATTCCATACATTTTTGAAAATGCTGTTATCACGCTGTGTCTCGAGTAATGCGCTTCTAACTTGGTGATAACGGGTTCTGAGCACCATGTTAGATATTGTAGAACACATCGTCATATTGTGACTCATACTTGTATTCTCGATTTTTTTTAACTGAAACCTTTGTCCTTCTCAATATTCTGGGCCCTGCAGCCGCAGGGGAGAGGGGGTTGTTTGGTAATATCTCAGGCATTTACCTCCACTCTGGCATTACATTGCGGCGTGGTTATTTTACGTAGTCCTACCTGTGAAGTGGAAGGCTCCTTCTAATCTGCGAAAAATGCTTTTTAAAGACTGAATGCACGTCTTGTACGACCTATTTGCTATTTTCCTCAAGGAAAGGCTGCATGTGGCTATATTTATGTCAAAAAACCTTTTTTCGCCCGCCTCTATATAACCTAAAAGGATTACCCAACCTGTTAGGCAAGCTCGCCTGAACACTCAGTTCTGAAAAGACCGACGTGCATTGCGATGGCCTTAATCGTCAAAATTACGGGCTTAAATATCTCAAACTACTGCCTTTCCAGATGGTACGAGAACATAACAACCACTTGGTGGTGCAGCAATTAGGACCACCTATTAAAAATTTAATCTAGTCCAAGTACGGGATCGTGGGAGTGAGTGCACAGTTGCTTGTCAAAGGAGCTGTCAATAACTGGCTATGTGAACATTTCTCTGCCCACAAGAAAATTGTTAATTTTGCTCTTTTGGTTCGCCCGCAATATCTTCAAATGAAAATCTTCTTGTCGCTGCCTGCTCACTGTATTTGAAAGAAGCTAAATTTATGCGTAAGTATTTTAAATGGGCCGGATTATTTTGAGGTACCACATTAAAAATGTGATATGTCCGATCATATAATGTTTTAGGACTTATTATTCCCCACTCATTCTTGCATGGTCTATATTTTGCATATAGCATGCCGTTTTCGCACTTACCGGGCATGGAGTTCCATTTGGTTCAGGATGCACGACAATGTGTGGATGCTCATGAGGCGACAGTAAAAGACATGGATATGTGCATGGAGTCACTGCAGAAGTCTGAAATTTTATAGGAGTAACTTGTTATTATATTAATATACTTAAGTAAAGTGTAATAAAGAGCACCTACGCAGTAGGACTTGAGCTATCATCAATAATGACTGTTCCGAACGCCATGTGCCCACATTGGGATGGCAGAATATGAGGTTTTGCCATGGAATATGCAAAACGTAATGCGGCGCTGAATTAGGCAAAAATATTAACGTTCTGTATTTTTTTTTTCTGGCGCTGTCAAATTTATTTGCCAGCAGATAAAATAAAATATAACAAACTCCAATTTATTTCTATTGCAAATTCAATGTACTTGTCTTTTAGGCACAAAACAGTTCTCATACATTTACGTCAAAGTGTTCCGATTTTATAAATATTGAAAAAAAAAGCGAATTACGATCTTACTTTGAACGTGTATTCTTTTACATCAGAAAATTGTACAAGACAGTTATTCATGTCTCAAGGCTATACGAGGAATTATTTTTAATCCCTCGGTAGTTATCTATGGTGCGACCTCGGCCCCACAAACGACAACAGGAAAATGGTCCAAAGCCAGCTCCGGAAGGCGACGACGCATGAGACAACTTCGGCTTGTTGTGGTACCATTTCGTGGTTCTATTTTCTATGTCACTAGCTCTGGCGTTGTGTTAGCAATAGAACTGTTTTTGTCCCTCAAAAGGCTTCGATGAAAGATTGACATGAATAATAAAGTTCAACATGAAACAATACTGGGTTTTCTTGAAATAAAAATATGTGGGGTGGCTGGTGAGCATGCTTAAACTGAGTTTTAAATATTCTTCTGGTTTGTCTTTACTTGAAAACGTTTGCAGCGCAGAAAAACAGGAACAAAAAGACAGAACAGAACAACCCTGGCTTCGGTTTGGCATTAAACTTTTATTCTGGAAACACGTGGAGGTTATATGCTTCTAGTTTCATAAGAAAACACAAAACACAGTGACGTCGCACCCACAAGGAAATGCCGCAGACACATGCGGCACTCCTTTCAGTGGCAAGGCGGTGCTGAGATGGCGATCGTGGATGATGGTGCGCTCGAAAAGTTTGGTGCCTTTTTTGAGAGAGACCGGGCCGGCTCACTGTGCACTGTTTTTGTAACCTGCTCCTGACCGTACATTTTAAAACCTACAATGCCTCCTTTTTATGATACCTAGGTACGATACGGGTACATGTAAATTCTAGAGTCCCCGGTGATGATTCTTGTTTTTCGGGCGCTTTTTCATTTCACACGAAATTTAACAGGCCTAGTTGACATTATAACTAATACCAACATGCTGTGCCGGAGTCATATCGTTCTCCGCCCGAAGGATGTTTCTTACGGAGAAACTGCTAGCTGCGTTTCAAGGGTACCACCCGTCTTAAGTGCCTGGGAAAACATGTTGGTGGATTTAGAAATCCGCATGGAAACATCAAGACCACTTCTACAAAGATCGTATGTGCCAACGATATTTTCCCGGGTTTCCGCTTTTCAACAATGGCGCGCAAAGGCGGCCTTTGTATCGCGCCGTCGACCAGGCGCGCAAGTTTTTGCATTTGGAAGAACTCTCTTGCAGAGTCACTTGCATTTGTCGCTCCAATAACAAATCTTAGCAGCAAAAAATTAACGAAGTCACCAGGCCACCGTCAGTCAATGCTGCCACAGTAGCGGGGCTGTTCGGCCCGAGCAAAGATTTCTCTCTAGCCTTAACGATAGAAGCGGCCAAGATGACAAGGTCTTCACATGGTAGCCGTCTTCACACACAGTGAAAACACAACCCAAGGCAGATGACAAGACTAAAACTCACTCATCGTTCTTCAAACGCGCTCACGACGCTCTGAATTGGGGCGATTTGTGATACTACGGGCGCAGTGCGCACGTAAACATAATCGACCAGGTTTGACAGAGTCGGGAGAAGGGACCGTTTTCCTCGGTACAGCGAACTCATTCAGTTACTTGGTTTGTGCTTGCTCTGAGCTGCACTGGAGCAACTCTCAAACTACGTAGCAAACGCATTTCAGTGGAAGAATAGAAAACCGAGGAAATCGCAGCCGCCCCGCGCCGCTTTTAGAATGCGGAGCTTTGAAACCAGACTTGAGCCAGGCTGGTGTAATCAAACAAATATGGGATTTATCTAGTTTATGCATCGGAGAGCATTATGAAATTTCGATTCCAGACGGCGCTGCTTGCGGACTCTTGCAGAAGCCGTGCTTTTTCAACGTTATCGGCCTGAACCGGGCGCGCTGATAGTGCCAAGCGTGCTCCGAGCGATTACGCCGGTTTAGCTCGAGGTTTATCGGATGCTTCATGGTAACTACCTTGTTAACTCGAGAAGCTGGAAACTCGGGAGAGAGCTTTCTTGGGCCTTCTTGAATAGCGCGCCAGAGCATGGCACCAACTGTAAGACGAGAAAAACCAACTCTGCTAAAAGTTGGCGATACTTTCGTGGTGGAGTGCTCAGATGAAGTGTCCCAGTTTTTGCTAGAGTATTATATTTCCGATTTTGTGGGAGATTCTTTTGATGTAACGTACACTATTCTATGCGTAAACATAAGTGGGTGCTGCTCGTTTAAAACAGTATGCACGCTTTTGGGGCAGTCGCATTCCACACCACGTGTGGTGTGTCTGCCAAGGGCGTTCTTAACCTGCGGTCCTTATGCTTGTGGTCCTCTCGTGCATTGTTATGAAGCAAACATCTACCTTCTGAAAATTGGTTGCTTGCGTGGAGTCATGTCTTGCACCAGTCGTCAGCGACTTGTTTTGAGCGCCAAAAGACTTTTTTATTGAATTCTCCCTGGAAGGAACGTCTGTTTAGTAACTGTTCTCTTTCGTTGATGATTTCCTGTTTCGTTGAGACACCGGTCAATGCTGTCCATAGAATGCGGTTTCCTAGGTGCTCGCCAACTTTCATTGTAGACTCGAACCATTCGAGTGCACCCGCAAGTTCGAGAGGACGGCTTTTCCAAGCTCTCGTGTCTGAGGCTTATATTTTCAAAGACCTCACCTGTTAGAAATTTTAACCCAGAGGAAGCAAACCGCTGCTAACGTGCTGGTCTTCATACTCGAATCTCGTCAAAAGAGGTATCGCCAACCTCGGTTTCGGGTAATGAAATGTAAAAAAGCTACCATTCCTTGCATTCAAGACCTAATGTTCATGTACACCGTCTGGCGGTAGTGGGGTACCCGGCCCATCTGGTCGTGTTCATCACCGAGCGCTTGAAAACGCGTTTAGCCAATGAATGGCTTGAATGAAACACCATTGAAGACAGCAAGGGCATGGTAATCGTCATACCATACATCAATAAAATGTCGCCATACTTCAAAAGGTTCAGATGCCGTAGAAATGTAAACGTGGTGTTTTTTAATACTCATGAAGGCATGAGTGAGCTTTCAATTTGTTCCAAAAAGCAATAAGCCACTCTGTTAAATGACGTCAACGCAAGGTTTACTAAATACCCGTAACCTTCAATAAAAGTTCCCTATTTTTGCGATTTAATTGAGCCCCCGTTTTGGACGGACAGAAACGTTTTTGTGTAAAAAGTACCAAAAATCTAAATCTATGCAAAAATCAAAATACCATAAATCTAAAACGCAGAACACCACGTACCTGGCAAAAGACGGTTTATTTGAAGCAGGTACCTGTTGCAGCCAAAATCGTTTGTGCTTTATAAATTTGATTATCCAGATTCTGCTCGCGGGTCGTTTCTTGTTTGCTGCTAATTTTGAAATTCATGTTTTAAGTCTTTAGCCTCTCGTATAAGTCCGAGCTAGGAGCTGGGGAATGCGTGCATAAAATTATGGTGCGGCTTTACGCCCAGTGCGCACTTGTGTCTCTAGAACGGCCAGTGTGCATGATGATGCACGATTTTTAATCATACTTCTTTGGAGTCATACTAGGGCCAAAGAAAACTCCGCGTCCGAGTCCACACCAGTGGCAAAGGCACGCAAGTACTGTTTGATTGTAGGGTTTAACGCGCCGACGCAATGCAGGGGATGAGGCGCGCGTGGTGGAAGGCTCCGGATTAATTTTGACCACCTGGGCATCTTTAACGTACACCGAAATCTGTAGACACGGGCATTTTGCTTTTCGCCTCCATCAGAAAAGCGGCCGCCGCGGCCGGGAATCGAACCCGCGACCTCGTGCTCAGCAGCGCAACGCCTTAGCCACTGAGCCACCGCGGTGGGTAGTTCTCACATATTCTCGTTCCTTTAATTGCTCTGCCTCCTTTACTGCCGAACACAGAAAAGATTCTGTTCTTTGTAGAGCTTGAATAGATGTATTGTCCAGGTCCTGATATCCTCTGTTGGGCGGCTTACCTGTAATAATCGGGGAAAGAAGAGGGGGGGGGGGGGGGAGCGGCGGAGGGCGCATACTTTAGTGGGTTGAATTTCAGAGAGATAAATTGCGCCGCTTTTAGCCAATTTCTTTTAGGGCAATATTCCGGAACACTTTCATTCTATGACTACATAAACTATTTTTATAACAGTTGCTTGACCAATTTTGCTGTATATAAAACTGGCGTGAATGCCTTTACGAAGCGTTTTGGTTCTCAACAAAACACTCAGGAACATTTATTATAACTCCTTCACAAAAAAGTATGTCCAGTTTTTGCCCATTTTTCTTGCAAAGACATTTTCTACTCGATCAACTTTTCTGATGATCTTGCGCAGGGCTGATCCTAAGAAAGAGCGAACATGTACTTTCATTTTCAATCTACTTTAATGTTGTTTTCATGAGTATAGGTCCACACCACTTAATAGTCCAAAAAAACTTAATGTACTTCTAATGTCATACTACGTACGAAAAATTCTAGACGCGTTGCGAATGGCGCCCTGCTTCAGGTGGCTGCAGTTGTATCCCTCTGTGTTCACGTAAGGAAAGGCGTAAAATTAGAGTTACATAATTTGTTTCAAACCAATAACATAGCAATGGTAGCATGCATACAGGAAACCTTGCATACTGCAACGAATAGGGCAATAAATATTTTATTGGTAAAGGTTAAATCCGTAGTGTTCTCAACCCGTCGGAGGCAAACTCGCGCCTCTGGAAGTTTATTTATTTATTTATTTATTTATTTATTTATTTATTTATTTATTTGATGCCTGCTTGCCTTTGCATGCATTACAGAAGGGAGATACATAACACTAAGCATCAAATATGAGACAAAGTAACAAAATAATTCTACAAAGCACAGTGAAAATCGTCAATATAAACAGTTAATGCAATCATACGTGGAAGATAATTACGCTGCAGTATTGATGTAAAATAAAATGAATCGCGCAATGCGTCACCTTTAAAGGAAAGTTAATAATTTGCTTTAAGCTAGCGGTCCCACTTTGCGATATGTAGAATGGCGCTTGAACATATTTCTCTCCTTCTACTCCAGTTTTCGAATGATAGATATTACGAAAAAAGTTCAACCTGTGGTTTCGTCTGTGATCTTTCACGTCCTGCCATTTCAGTTTACTTTTACTTTCTCTCGTGCTAAGTTGAGAATGACAATTACCTAATACGAATCGCACTGACATATTCTGTATGTTTTCGAGCGTATCAACCAGCTCTTTGGTGTAGGGATCCACGAAAACACATGCGTACTCCAAGATTGAGCGCACATGAGTGAAATACGGTTGTTCTTTTCAGTTAGATGGAGGTTCACTGAAATTTCGTCTCAGAAAGCCAAAAACATATGCAGCCGTAACTTTTATGGTGTCAACCTGCCTATTTAACCTCTACCCACTCCCTAAATAAACTCCTAGGTATTTATATTCCTCGGCCGTTGTCACAGCAGCATAATTTACGGTATACGTATTCAATTGGAATGGAGGTTTTCTTGTAAAGGTGCCACGTTAACACACTGTTTAACATCCAAAACCTTTTCTGAATCAGCACAACAGGATGTTATTAAATTCGAATAAAGCTGCAGGTATACGGAATCACGTTCATTCGCTATAGTCCGGTAAACTACACAATACTTTGGAACAAAGCTATAGGGCCAATAGTAATAACAATGCAAAAACCGATTCATTCAGTTCATAGGTTGAAATGTACTACGCAAAAGGGGATATGGAACACCACCATTTGCTTTTTTGCAGTCCAAGAATATACAGTCAACCACTTTAAGCTTATCTATTGCAAGAGCCAAATCGTGCGTGAACTCAACAATCTGCGTTGAGCAAGAAAATCCTGACAAAATCCGTGTTTGCTAGGATACTGGCGATTACGTTTAACCAAATGAGTCATATCCCAAGAGTAGCTAAGCTCACCTTCAAACATCGGAACTAAATTAACAGCTAGGCTTCGTTATTGACAAGGGTCTGTTGTTATCGCAAATTTAAAATAGTTTTTTTTTCTAAATAGGCAGTCGTAAATTTCTATGAAGTAGCATAGTGCAGGTCATGAAGTTGATCCTACCAATGCGCGAGCGAGTCTCTTCTACGTTTATCACCAACAACATAGTGCAACATGGTTTGTCGCAGTTTAATTGTACGCAGAATAACTTGCGCTTTTGCTCGCACTTGCCTTTCTTTGGTGGGGAGTCCTTAACATGGTGGCGTTTTAGCTCCTGCGTGGTGGCCGCTTGCTCGACGCGCTTGAAGGCCAGTTATTCTGGTGAACCATCTCCATCTCGGATCGGACATCTCGGCCGGGTCGATGTCTCCAATGCTCTCTATTTCTTGAGGGGGCGAATAGCCTCGAGCTCATGCGTCGACGAAGCCGGCGGAAGAGGCGTCGTAGCGGCGATGACTGGCGAGGCTTACCTCACCCGTCGGTGTGGCACAGTCTTCTTGTGGCAATAAATGACATTTCGATGGCCTAAAAGGTTCCCTGCTAATGTCCAGTGATTCCTTGCACCTTGCCCGTTCACCGAGAACACTCATTACTGTTTGAAATACGATGTTAGTTCATTTAAAACGTAGACACACGGAGCAGATGAAAAACGCGTCCCCGTCGTTCGGCTCCCTAACGGCTTTTTCGGCCCCCAGGAAAAAACCGGTCGGCCTCCTTCCAAACACGTCTGTGCATGAATTCTCGGCGCCCAGGCGCGTGCCGTTGTTCGGCTGTATGCCGTTTGCCGAAAAAATGACGTATAACCAGATACCTTACGTAGGCCGGTCTCCTCTTGAACACCGGTTGCCAAATATTCGGTGGCCATTCGCTTGCCGTAATTCGGCCGAGGACAGCTAACCGAATGAAAAACGTATATTCTGGGGCCGTACGTCGGCCGGTATCCTTCATAACACTGGTTGCACGAAGAAAACGAATATTCTACCGCCGGACGCGCGGTTCACCGTTGAAACAACGAATGCACGGCAGCCGCTCTCCGGCCGGTCTCCTTTGGAACACCAGCTGCCGCAAGAATACGCATATTCTATGGCCGGTCGCTAGCCGTGCTTCGGCCTGTTACCGCTTCCCGAAGAAAAAACGGATGCCCTAAGGCCGTGCTTCGGCCGTTCTCTTTCTCAACATCGGCAGCCGTAAGAGAACTGAATATCTGGCAGCCGGTTAGCTGCCGTTGTGCGTCCGGACACGGGCGGACGGAAAAATATCGAAGCGCTGGTTGCCGATTGTTGGCCGTTCAACGCATGATCAGTGGCTGCCAGAACCTGGATGCTGGCCGGACATGCCAGAGAGCGGCCATAGACGGGCCGGTCTTGGGGCACACTTTCTGTGCCGCCTGGGATAGCGACCCAAAGTAGGGGACAATTGCAGCAGCAGAAAGACATGAAGCAGCTCGGTAAGGTATGCCCAGTGAGGAATGGGTGTCCCAAAATTTACTCATGCGATGTCGCTGTATTGTTTTTGACTGGATTGAGTTGGATTTTGGTAGGAGGGGGTGTCTGTCGCAATGTTCTGGTTGCTTTGAAGCAGCCTTCTATTTTGAGTACGACTGTAACACGCACACAAATGAAAGGTAAGGTTTATCAAAAAAGGGCGCGTTAAAATCATTGAAACCAGGTTCGTTGGCCAGGCAGACCGACGCTCCTATAACATACTGCGTCAGCGTGACCCCAACAGCATCAGACCTGCAAGTGGACACCTTGGGGTTTATTTCCAGGAAATTGTCTGTTTACAAGTACCAGTATCTCAGCTGTACAAACAATCAGAATAACATATGCGAGACAACAAAAGCTGCGGAAATATCAAATCTATCAAATCTATCTTAGTGCGCAGAACGCAATTTTTTTCGCGAATATTCCTTTCGTTGTTAATGACCATCTGGGCAGTATTTACAACTTAGGAAGTTCCGCGCGGTCGTGCTTAATCGGTGTTTTCCTGTTATTGCGAATCTTCGCCCATAACAGCTAGACGTGTTTCCCCCAACGAAAGCTCTGAAAGTCATCGGTCGTGTTTGTCCGTTTTAGCTATTCGTCCTTGTTTTTCTGTCCTGTAAACACGTCCGCCATGACGGGGAAGCTGCGAGAAGCTTCGCGCCCTGATGGACGTGCGTACACGGAGGTGCGCAAATTTTCAAATTTCGGAAAGAAAATGTGGCTTGTAAGTTCTAATTTTTTTGCACTTATCTTTCATCAAGTGCTAAAGCACCTTTACCAAATTTAAAACTTCTAACACCAATTTTCGCAGGTATAAAGGTTTTCTTATTTCCAGCACGGGCGTGGCCGCGTTGAGTGACACCTGGTGTCAAGGCAAGTAAAACGAACCTTTACCACAGGGTGGCCTCCTAAAGACTATATTTGCGTTATCGCAACAACTATTCCGATATTTTTAAAAGTTAACAGCTCGCTAGGCGCAATTTTGGTAAAGTTACTGCGAAAATCCCAAATGTAAACAAAACAGTCACCATAGCCCTATTCGGTGAAGTCGCCTGTAAAAAATCCAAAAAAAGCAATCAATTCACCCGCCGGAGCCTTTGAAGAGTTGGAATAGGTTAAAAAGACTTTTCCGCTACATCGCAGAGAGAGTTAGAAACAAGAAAAGAGCGTATATTAACAGCGCTAGTCCAAGGGCGATATAAAGACCCCGCAGTAACCACGACCTTAACCGGCCAAGCCAGCGGGATAATTTTAAAGAAGAAAATTACTCGCTGGCCGGGGCCAATATTAATGGAAAAATAAAATACCACATTCCGCAGGATCCGACACTAAGTTACGAAAGAGAAAAACGCTAAATAAGTCCACCGCTAAGTCAGAAACGCCGCACCCTTACCAGAATAGGAATACGACTCCCGTGCCATGGATGACACAGATAGCATCGCTTGAATTTGAGTAACTCCGAACCCATTTGGCTCATAGGAAGGTGCAACCACCTGCCGTGACAGCCCGAGCAAGGCCCATCTAGTTATGTAAATGGTTTTTATGTAGACACTACGAAAATACAGTCTTTACCCCTTGTCGTGGTCCCAAGGTTTCCGGACTTTAGAGAGCACATACTGGCGTTGCTTTTGCTCATCCCTAAGGTTCAACCATGTTTGGAAGGCTCTTAGAGACATAAACAGCACTCCCTCAGAAGAAAAAGATGTGGAAGTCCTGGTGTAGTAGTTTGCCGCCACCTCCCATGAGTGCTCAACTCAACTTTCGGCCCTCAGTCCCCAGAAGCTGTAGAGCACCGGCACACGACGGTGGTCAGAACAGCCACACAGTAGAGGGTGCTAAGAATACCTGGGCCCGGGTTTGCCGCCTTTGGAAACGTTGAACGCAACCAACTTGTCTGCACAGAAAACCTTAGGCGCAATGATAGAGGAACTGTCGGGCAATGAGTTGGATATATTTGGGTTAAGCGAAGTCACAAGGACACGAGATTGCTTCCTGGGTCTCAATATCGGGCGTATTCGGTGCTACACTGGACCCCAAGAGAAAAACGAACAGGGGGTGGGATCTTTAATCCACCGATGATTATCAGGAAATGTTGAACAGCGTTTCAGCATTAGCGAGAAAATCACGGCTGTGGTGACGAAGCTCAGCAAGCCATACAGGTTGAAGACACTGCAGGCTGATGCACCAACAACTAGCTATCGGGACGAAACCGTAGACACCTTCTACGAGGACTTCGAATAAGCAATGGAAAAGGCAACAACGCAGTTCAATATTGTGATGGGAGCCTTTAACGTAAAGGTGGAAGCGAAGCAAATGGGAGAAAGACAGTGGGAAGCTTCGGAATAGCAATGTCAAATGTCGAGGAGATGCAGTCGTAGAAGTTCTAGTGAGAAAAAGCCTGCGCTTTATGAACACATGCCTATAGAAAGGAAAGAATACAAAATAGACCTGGAAAAGTGTCGATGGTATAACAAAAAAGAAAATTGACTTTATCCTAAGTAACAACCCGGGTGTTGTGCAAGCCGTAGACGTTCTAAGATTCGGACCAGCGATCATAGGATGGTTGCATGCAAGATAAGGCTTAATCCCAAAAGAAGAAGAAGCAAACGTGAAAACTACGAACCCCCGCATGAAGGATATGAGAGCGAGATCACAGGAGTTTAAAATAAGTGATCAAAACAAATTCTTGCTTTTTAACAAGCAGAACTAGGTTAGTGTAGACAAGGTAATCCCACTCAGTGAAGCAGCAGCAGCTGTGGGAGAAGCAACATGTGGTGAATAAACTGGAAAACGTACTAAGAAAACGAACGAAATTATTGCCAAACGTAAAAACGTGGAAGATTGAAGCACGGCAGACTGGATTCAATTCGGCGAGCTTTCGAGACTGAACAGATGTAAAACAAACGACGTTTGTGCATTTAACATGGCAGTAATCGAAGAAACGCTGAAAAAAGAGGGAACGCTTGAAAGCAACTAAGAATAAGCTAGTTAACGGAAAGGGCATGGTGCACGCATTCAGAGACGAGCAGGGTACCATAACGGACAATTTGGACGAGATAAAAAGTGTAGCAGAGCGATTCTACACCCAGCTGCATGCAGCAATGTTAGACCAGGAATTACTGCTGGGAGCGCTGCTCAACTTGCGATGTCCCACTAGTAACTAAAGAGGAAGTTGAAAATGCTCTAGAAAGCATAAAAATAGGAAACGCTGCAGGTGACGACGCCACAACCGTAGATCTTTAGAATGAGGGCGGTGCTATTGTACTGCAAAATCTTGCTGTTCTATTTGCGGAATTCTTGAAGACAAAGAAACTGATCATAACAAACCATAACGCAAAAGACTTGAGGGTAGCGAATCTGTACGCACCCTTCAAGACCATCACAACGGTTTAAGTCCACGACTTTAGCGGAGTTGCTTCTTCCCGGCCTCAAAAACCGTTACACCATCACTCTTGATATAAGTGCGTACTTCCTTCATTTCTTTCGAAATTATAATCATTGGACACCAAATTCAAGGGGTGTAGACTACGGCGTGTTTTTCTTGAGCGGAGCGAGTGTTGCCACGATCACATCGCACGTTGGTGTTCTTGTGGGCAATTTTGAGAAATCTGTCTACGGGGTTTGCTCTGCTTCACAAACGTGCGCCGGGGACGCCGGGCGATCGTGGCGAGGCAGGCGCACACGAGCGCTCGGCATTTTCTGTTTTTTTAGCTGCCGGGTGGTCGCTGCAATCTTCACAATCTCGATATTTCGGTATGCTGCTTGACGAACGTGCGCAGAGGACGATGGGCGGCCGTCGCGAGGCACGTCGCGTGACCGCTAGGCATTTCATTGGTTTTGTACCCTGTCAATTTCTTGGCATTTTTAACGGCCGACACAAAAAATTAAGACCTGCTACACAGCTTTGCTGTTAACGGCGCCATCAGCCTATTAAAACGCACACGTTATTCTGATTCATAGGAATGAAGATCCCAAGGACCTCAAGAATTATTCACCCATAAGGCTAATCTCGGCTGTTTACAAGCTGTTTACCAAAGTTAGAATTTGCAGCAGAGGTGACAGCCTGTATTCATAAAAACATAGCAAGCAGGCTGGGTTTAGAAATGGGTACTGAACCGTGGATGACATACCATGTCATCAATCAAGTTACAGAAAACCCGTAGATTTGATTGAACCCCATTACAATAAATTTACAAATGATGAGACAGCATTTGACTTTGTACACACCGCAGCTGTGCTAGAAGCACTATAAGACCATTGAATTGAGGAAACCTACATAATATTTTTAGAAAACGTATATAAGGAACGGGCGGGTAGGATAACCCCCCGCAAGCAAAACAATAAATTTCCTATCCGGAATGAAGCAGGTCAGGGAGCTACCATCTCTCTCAAACTATTCACTGCCTGCCTTGAGGCGTGTTTAGAAAGAATGAATCGGGAAACATACATGTAAGGATAAACGGGTAGTACTTGAGCCATTTTAGGTTTCGGGTGGCGTAGTCACACCAAGTGGGACTGCAGAACACATGCAAATAATCCTTGAGGAAATACAATCTAAATTCGCGGCTGTGGGGCTAAATATAAATATATATAATGTAATGAGGAAAAGTATGCGAAAAACATTCACTTCAGCTTAGGAACCGAAACGCTTAAAGGAGTAAAGGAATGTAACTACCGCCGAGGGTTGGTTGTTCCTTCCCTTAACCACAAAATAAAAATCTAGCGTTCAATATGTATAGGTTTGGGAGCACTCGGTAAGGACTCCCAAATAATGAAAAGTAAGCTACCTCTATCAGTCAGAAAAAAAAATCTACAACCTGTGCATAAAGGGTCATGACTGATGACATACGGTGCTCAAACTTGCCATCTTACTAAACAACTAGAAAGTAAACTTAAGAACGCCCAAGGGCCCATCGTAGGAATAGTGTTCGGAGTAACGCTGAGGAATAGCGCCATATTTTAGGTCCGTCTCTTAAATAATTATAGGTAAAACAAGTGTTACCACTTCGCGGTTTAAGTCTTGCAAAATCAGGTAAAAACAGATTTCAATGTTAAATTTTGTGATCACCTAATCCATCAAGAATTTAAACTGTTAACGGGGTTTTATCCTATTACATTACATCAAGGACCTACAGTGTGCGTGTATTTGGCCCGCGCCTTCTTACAATGCGTATTACTTCGGCAAACGTTTCACTAAAGTCTTCGCTAATGCTTCTGTCATTCTCACAGTATTTCCAAGCAGGATGCGTTAAGACGCACTTACTATGAATGCAGGAACCAGACGATAACAATACCAAGGGCCCAGAGAAAGTGCCTTGATATTAGGTGATGCTTCTCCATGGTAAAAGTCTGCAGTTAAAGATAAAACTTGAACTTGCAGATTCCAAAGCAAATCAAATGAAGGTGTGTATGTCTTTCATAATTTCTTATCTAACTGTCATAAATTACAATTTCTGGTGAAGCCGAAGTGATGCGTTTTGATACAGTATGAATACGCGTGCATTTGGCACCCCTTTTACTTTTCCGACGATGTATTTTTCTTCAATATTTTTCTGTACTTTTGGTTCTTTTATATGGAAAGCCTGAAAGTAGGCCCTGCTCCGCTTGGCAATAGCGTGCAGGCACAATGTACAAAAATACTAATACAGAAGACCAACTTGCAGCCCCGAGTCCAAAAAAGGTTAGTAAAAAAAAATGAACACTTGTAGTCGCCCGCTCCCAAAGCAAATTCTATGTCTACTGTGCATATAGTAAACTTTCGGCAGTATCATCAGCAATCAAGAACATCAACTTGATAAAAATTGTTTCACTCAATATTTATTATCACATCTATCCCAAGTTTTACACTGCAAAACGAAGTAAACAAAACAAAATGATCTAAAGTGAGTAGGCTTACAACGGTAGTTAATAAATTTCTCCCTGTCGCTTTGTTCTCCATGTCGAATTGTTTTCCCGTATATCATACACTGCTCCAACACAATTTTTTTCAAAGTGTATTTTTCACAATCCTTTACCAAAAGTTAGGCATCCAACTTTGTTTGGTATGGACGTTTTTTTATATCCCTGTTGCAATTCTTCTAAGAATTCAGAGTCGAGAGTTCCCCAGGACAGCGCTGTAACTAAGAGCTTACGCCACGACTTTAAAATTATTCATACTAAGCTGGAACTGGGCAGAGCGTCTGTTTATCTGGCGCAGATGATCTGTCTTATCTTCCTGATACAAATAACTGCGGACGGTGTTCATATCTTACCTCCTGTATTTTTACATCGTTAGGTTTAAATAACGTTTTTATGAATTGCATGAGTACTCGCTATGTTTAATGGTTGCTTTCTTTTTGTTATGTTAGGTTAAGTAACGTTAGGTTAGGCTAGGCAGAGCGAAGTAGTGCCAGATGGGGCATTTTTTAAAAACCCCGGTGGACGTCCTTTTAGTGGGGTGGTTATGCTCAGTACGTCAGTACTCTGGACACAGCCTTCTAGGAATACTAGAAAAGGCGTCCTTATAACCGAACAATATATCGGGTTGATGAGCACAAGTGTCAAACCTTTTTACCATTTAGGCAAGTGAAATTTTCGATAAATACAAAATTTTTATCTGAAAAAGTCTATTTGGTGTTAAAGGTACAAGGGGTGCATTCGGCTTTAAACTTCGCAGAAATTTTTTTGTAATAAATTACCCTAGGCTACATTTATACATAACAGAACGGCTACTTTTAATCCCACCAAAAAACGTGGAACACATGGTTTACCTAAACAAGGGAAAGGTTTGATTAAATAGCTCAGGCCAAATACACGACACAATTCAGAGGCAGTTCTATAATGTATGTCATTCAGATCTTGTATTTAGCTGTCCTGTTTGCTTTTTGTATAAACGTCAGTAAGGTGATAAATTGGGCTAGTTGGTTCGGCATGTTTGAAAACTGCGCTTCAGGTTACTAAGGACACACTTGAAAGGAATACAAACGGACCACGTGGACAGCACGAGCCCAACGTGCGCTCATGCTGTCCACGTCGTCCGTTTGTATTCCTTTGAAGTGTGTCCTTAGTAATCTCAAGCGCAGTTTTCAAACATGCGTTTTGTAATTTGTAAAGACATAATATTATAGCATCACGCATCCCTAACGCATATCTATCCGCCAAAGTTCAGTAGATGATCTCGAGGTGTAAACACTTTGAACTCGATTCCTGTATACAGGTAGTGAGCCAATACTGAACATTTTGTTGGGCACGAAGTGGTTTTTTTGCTGATGTGGTTATTAGCACAAAACCACGCAATTGTAGCTGCATTCAGGAACGTATTTGGAGAAAGATTTAAATAATTTGTATTCGCGTTTGCTCACAAGGTTGCGCACTGATCACCGCCAGTTTATAAACAAAATTGTGCTTCCACTCACCATTTCCTACAAAGAAGGTAAGTAGCACTATACATTTATGAGCCATATCTTATGCCGACCTTCAAGCGACGGATTCCAAAACCAAAGGAGACGCCAGTACTTGCGCTGAAGCAGTCCATCATGCCCCGTTGTACATAGAGCACCCTTGAGGTACTCTATGATTGATGTTTATTCTCTAGATTTGCTTCGCTTTATTTATTGTTCTCGGCATAAAAAACGTCCCTCCGCTGACAAAAACGAGGTTTCACGTCATCTCCTTTTTTCTGTTACACTGCCGTATATTTGCTACATTTGTTACGCGTATTTCTATCTTTTTTTGCGAATTCATTTATATTACGCCTAATTATTTTACAAGTCATAGCGACGCGTTTTCAAAATAAGTGGCGAATCCTTTACATTTGCAACTAAATATTTCCAACTACTACAAGCAAACACTTTTATTTAATATTTCTTGTACTCTGTTTTAAAAAAAGCCATTCGTGATCCCGTCTCTATTAAACTGTATTTCAAACGAACCTATTCCAGAATAATTGCACCTTGTCAAGGGGAGACGAAATACTTTATTACTCCAGAATATTTAAGTCTAAAATTTACCTATACCCGTTCTTGGTTTGATGGGTTTGTTGCAACGTGCTGCTCAGCAGTTGTGTAAATAATCTAAGAAAAAGGTCCTTTCTGTCATGTTTAGCATTGTCGCTATTACACACACTGATGATATCCACCTTAGAAAGGTTTTTATACAAGCACCGTAAAACTTCTAATCTTTCATCACTCCTCTGACACAGTTTCTCTGCAACAAAGGCGGCCTCTCTGAGTGGTCAGCAGCGCACTATGACGGATTTAACAACCTCCACCATTTCCTCACATCTCCGCCAATCCTGCGCCGTTTGGATCCTTACGCCCATACCGATAATCACACCGATGCGAGAGGATTCATGCAGGATACGACAAGTAAATTGTCTCCTACACGAGCCGCACATCAACTCATGCTGAGACAAAGTACTTCATAACAGAGAGAAGAACCCCTCCAATTGTTTGGAAGCTTGCACTTTCCCGCCCGTTTTCCAGCGCCACCCTATCGAAATTCTTACTGACCACTACGCACATGGCTGTCTATCTTCGTCCAAATATTCGTCTGGCCGCCAAGCACATTCGGCTTTGTAAGTCCAGGGCCCGCTTGCTCGAAGCTCAAAAGACAGTCTTATTCGCAGTCAATTCTTCTTCGCAGTCTTATTCGGGTTCTTATGTTCCCTGAGATATATGACGCTTTCCTGAAACTTTTAAGATAGCCAATAAGACCCGAAATAAGGACGCAATTAGACTGTGACTAAGATTGCTCCGAGAAGTCTTATTCACAATCTTATGCTGACGCGTTCGGTCATTTCAGCATGACGATCGACCCCCATACCATGAAAAACAAGTGCAGAAGCCGTAGAAGTGGCGACCATACCGCACGGCTGCCGCTTGACCGTCTACTTCGAACAAATACAAGCCAGTCCAAGCCTGTTGAAGTAAAATACAAGTCTGTGGCAGCAAGAGCGATACATAGCTCACACGAAGGTGTTCACTCTGCCCAATTTAGTGCCTCTTATGAAATGTCGCCGCCCCACCGCTGCTACCGTGCTGGTTTTATACCCACGGCGTTCCGTTGCAGCCACGTCCAGTTCTAATCCCTTTAATCAGGACTACCACTGGCCGCAGTTTAAATCCGGTGAATGGAGGCGAAGCGCAGGCATTCGTTCCAGCCGTCGCGATGGAAAAGGGAGAGCAGACTCGGCGGTGCCTTGCCCGCCAAGTTGCACCAATACGAAAATGAATTTTTCCTTACTTTTGATAGACTGCCGTACAAACAGCCATGATGTTTTACATTTATATGTACTATAGTAAAAACGAAGTTTAAATTTCTATACGAAGATTTTATTTCGGATGAGAAGTATAAAAATTAAAACTGACGTGCTTTCTTCTCTTTCTGAGTTCCGCAATGCTATTGCCATGTGTGTACTCAAGGCAAAATGAAGTCAAAAGAATTTGGCCTATTTCCCCTGTGTTGCCTCTGAGGCATGGGGTGGAAGATAGAACCTGAATCATCCTTATTCTTTTTCTGTGTGCCGTAATGCTGTTACTTATGTATGTACTGAAGGTAAAATGAAGTCAAAAGACTGACTAATGTCCTTTGTGTTGCCTCTAGGACATTGGGTGGAAAATTTAACTATTTTTTAGGTTAGATTATTTTTCTGAAGAGCAGTAAACTAAACAACCCTGCTGTGCCTCTTCAAGTAAACATGAAGTCGAGCATGTAAGCCATAATTATACTCGAAAGGTTAAGTTTTTTGGCTTGGCAAGAGATGGTAAAAAACAATGGCGATGGTTTGTGGAAATTCTGCAGCACTGTATACGTTATTTCGTGCTAGTGAGGTCTGATAAATTCGCAGAATTATTACTACGAACTCGTACGTTTGTATCAAACAGTGGCGTAAGAAGGATACATATTGAACGAGGCTGTTCGAAGTGCCTCCTTTCTCCCCTTACGAAAGAAAGTGGGAGGGAGAAGAATATACAGACCAGAAAAAGTAAAAAGAAAACAAGAAGCCGAATAGAAAACAAAGCAATGGAAACAAAAACAACCTAAAAAGTGGCTTCCCTTTGTCCTAGTCTGGGTTTTCCTTCAGGGTCGTTGTAAAATGGCTTATCCTTGCAACTAAATGCTGAAGCGGTGTACTGTTTATTGTGGTATGAGCTTGCGGTAAAAATATATTGCGACAGACAAAAAAGGGGCACAGCCACACGAGAGCAACAAGAGCATCAACAGTGTTAAAATGTACCCGAAGGCAGAAAAACTTCAAATAAACACGGTTAAAAAAAAATCAACCAGCTGATTTCGAACCTCCGCCCTTTGGATCAGTAGGCGAGTACTCAACCTCCAAACCACCAAAGCAAAATGCGACGGTTTACTAAACGTAGGTCTAAATATTTGAGCTTGCCTAATCTTGCTAAGCCTCCATTTGAGTGAATTGTTTGCCTGCGTGAATTTGACGCATGGTGCTTTTGTGTGCGTGCGTGCTTGCGTGCATGCGTGTGTGTGTGTGTGTGTGTGTGTGTGTTTGTGTGTGTGTGTGTGTGTGTGTGTGTGTGTGTGTGTGTGTGTGTGTGTGTGTGTGTGTGTGTGTGTGTGTGTGTGTGTGTGTGTGTGTGTGTGTGTGTGTGTGTGTGTGTGTGTGTGCGTGTGCGCGTGTGTTTGTGTATGTCTGCGGGGAATAATTTTTTTATCCGCCCGTTCTGTTTGTGAAAAGTAAAGAACTGAATGCTTGGACGCTGAAGAGAACACGAAGCAGTCAATCATGATATAGATTACGATGATAATAACGGTGTTTGTTAATACATTTTTATTTGCTTTTGAGTAGCAACAACTTACGACAACAGAAGTAGTTGCTCACATCAGGCAAATATACTGTCATTATATATATGTTTTCAAAGAACAACTTTAACAAAATACTAAAATGGCGTTTGCCTTGTTCGCTTTAGGGGTGATCATGAAGTAACTAAGTACCTGTAAACCTCTATGACTGCTTTATAGCCAACTGTAGTAATAAGTCTAGTCTACGCTAGCATATCTGCAGTTATTGTCATAGGTACGCTGTGTAAGAAAAGACGTGGCTGGTTCGTTGTTCGTGGTTTTGGTGGTTTGTTTTCAATTTGCCAGTGTTACGTGAATTTCTACATGCTCCCCCTGCCGTAATATTACGTGTTAGTGCTCTTCTGCATTCTGAAACATCGTGAGTGCTGGCAAAGCGCCTGTGTCGTCGCCGTACTGCGCCGCTGTAGCGAACGCACATCGAGGTCGCCTTTTGACAAAACACTTGATCCCAGGCAGCACAGGACTGTTCGGCCTTACTCAAGCCGGTTAACTTTGGCTGGTGATTTTCTTCCCGGCCTTTTTCTGGCAACCATGTTCGGCCCGTGTCCAAATGTGGGCCTTGTGGCTGTATACGGCCGTACTCCCATCACTGTCCAACGGCCAGTGTCCGTCGGCCAGTCGACCGGCTTACATTCATACGGCCAGATTCCAGCAGTAGGGCTCCTGGCATCCCAAGCCACCCGTGTGCGGCCGAAGTACGGCCACCGGAGGACAGCCGAGATGCGGTCGTCGGACTCCAGCGGGAATAAAGCTGCCTGAAACTCGGCCGTGCTACGGGTATTGTAGTTCAGCCACAGTACGTTAACTGTACTGAATCCGGTGGACGACCACTGCATGCAGCGCAAGCAGCTGACTCAATCGCACTGTCCAGCAGCACAAAGCCACCATTGTGGGTCCACTGCACCCACATCAAAGTGAGCCCGCGCGCAACCACCAGACGTCGAGCCTTCAGCGCAGCCTGGCTTAATTATCAGCAAACGTCTACACCAAAATGAATTTATTCAACAGTGCTCAGAAATGGTCGTTCCTTTAATTGCTGTGCCTCTTTTACTGTGGAATACAGCAAATATTCATTTCTTTGAAGAGCTGGAATATATGTATTGTCCAGGTCCTGATATCTTCTGTGGGGAGGCTTACCTGTAATAAACAAGGAAGAATAGGGGGGAGGGGCGGGGGAAGGTGCATACTTTAGTGGGTTGAATTTCACAAAGATGAAAGTGCCGCTTTTGGGCAATTTGTTTTAAGACAATACTTTCATGCTCTGACTAAATCCACTATTTTTACAACAGCTGCTTGACCAGTTTTTTTCTATACAAAACCGGTGCGAATGCCTTTACTAAGCGGTTCTGTACTCCACAAAAACACTCAGCAGCATTCAATATAATTTACTTCACACAAAAAGTATGTCCAGTATTTGACCAGTTTTCTTGCAGAGAAATTTTCTACTCGATCAACTTTTCTGATGATCTTTCACAGGGCTGATCCTAGAAGTGATCAAAGGAGTACTTTCAGTTTCAATATATTTTTTATGTTGTTTTCATGAGCTACGTGCACACTCCCTAATAGTCCAAACGAACTTAATTTTCCTCTTAAGTCGCACTTCGTTAAGAAAATTCTAGACCTGTTGCGAATGACACCCTTCTTCAGATGGCTGCAGTTGTATCCCTCTGTGTTCACGCAAGGAAAGGCGTAAGACAAGAGTTTCATATTTTCTTCCAAACAAATAACTTAGCAATTGTAGTATTCATACAGCAAACCTTGCATACTGCAACGAATAAAACAATTAATATTTCGTTGGTCAGGCTTGAATGCCTAGGGTTCTCAACACGTCGGAGGCGAACTTGCGGCTCCGAAAGTTTATTTATTCATTTATTTATTTATTTATTTATTTATTTATTTATTTATTTATTTATTTATTTATTTATTTATTTATTTATTCAGTTATGTATTTATTTATTTATTTGATACCTGCTTGCCCTTGCATGCATTACAGCCGGGAGATACATACCACTAAGCATCAAATATGAGACCAAATAACAAAATATTCTACAAAGCGCGGTGAAAATCGTCATCATAAACAGTGGATAAAATCATCCGTGGAAGATAATTACACTCTCATCTTGATCTTAAATAAAATGAATCGCGCAAGGCGTCACCTTACAGGAAAGTTAATAATTTGCTTCAAGCTAGCGTTACCACTTTGGGATATGTAGAATGGCGCTTGGATATACTTCTCCCCTTCTATTCCAGTTTTCGAATGATAAATATTACGAAAAAATTAACAACCTCAGGTTTCGTCTATGATCTTTCCCGTCTTACCATTTAAGTTTACTTTCACTTTCCCTCATCCTAAGTTGACAGTGCCAATACCTAATACGAATCGCACTGCCCTATTCTGTATGTTTTCGAGCGTATCAACCACCTCTTTGCTGTAGGCATGCCAGAAAATACATGCGTACTCCTACATTGAGCGCACATGAGTGAAATACGGTTGTTATTTTAATTTAGGTGGAGGTTCGCTGAAATTTTGTCTCGGAGAGCCAAAAACACGTGCAGCTGTAACTTTTATGTTGTGAACGTGCCTATTTCTCTAACAACTCGTTGAATAAACTCCTCGTTATTTATATTCCCAGGCCGTTCTTAAAGCAGTGTAATTTAGTGTATACGCATTCAATTGGAATGAAGGTTTTCTTGTACAGTTCACGTTAACACACTTTTTAAGATTCAACGACTTTTTTGAATCAGCACACCGGGATGTTAAATATTTGAATTAGGCTACAAGTATACGGAATCACGTTCATTCGCTATAGTCCTGTAAATTACACAGACATTCGCGAACATTTTTAACAAAGATTTGAGGCCATACAAACAAAAGAGGGCCCGCAACTGAGCCTTGCGGAACTCCTGAGGTCGCGGGAACCTATCCGTATCCGGACGAACAACCAATGAGAGCGACCAACTGCTGTCTTAGAGAAATATACTCGGCTATTTATGCAATAACCGATTCATTCAGTTTATTTCCCGCAATGTACTATCGAGAAGAGAATATTAAATACCGTCAAATGCTTTTTTGCCGCAAAAGAAAATAATCAGCTAATTTAAGCTTATCTATTGCTAGAGCCAAATCATGCGTGAACTCAACAAGCTCCGTTGCGCAAGATAAACCCGACGAAAGCCGTGTTTGCTAGGATGCTGGCGATTATGTTTAACCAAATGAGTGATATCCCAAGTGTAGCTAATTTCAATTTCAAACACCGCAACTAAATTAACATCCAGGCTTCGTCATTCACGAGGCTTTGTTGTTATGGCAAATTCAAAATAATACTTGTTTCTAAATAGGAAGTAATAAAATCTCATGAAGTAACATAGTGCAGGGCACGAAGTGTGAATAAGCTGGCAGTTATATGAATACGAACGGGTTTCAATCTACGCGAACACTTAATTGTGCATGGTGACAGGGCAATTCGGATTCTTAGCACGATTAGGAGAATATAAGCGCGCTCGGAAAAAAAACGGACAACGAAAGCTGCCACCGGAAGATACGCAAAAAACAGAAATTTACGGCCACGGCCGCACCGCGAAGCCCCGAGCTCCCCGTTAGTCTGACGCTGCCTAGGCTTCGTTGTTTTCCTGAGAACAAGATGAGATGCCAGACGCAACGCGAGTGCTTACGTTCTGTTTCGCTCTCTCGCAAATACGTGCCTTCGCTGACTAAGTCGTCCTATGACGCCCCACCACGTCAGATGTTCTCTTCCCGTGATCTGTATGCAACTTCAGTGATAATAATGATGAAGATGATGATGATGATGATTGCTATTAGTTTTCTCTTTGTAGCTGGGTGAACATGTTGTCTTAACAAAAAGGACTAATATACCCATGTTTTACACTCTTGGTTTAATACTAGCGCTGCTTAGGGCAGGCACAAAATCTTATGAGGCGCAAAATACTTTTTTTACTGTTACAGGTGGTAACAGTCCTAGGCAATATTCCCTTCTCTGCTTTTCGTCCACCAGCATTCTAATCTTCTTCTCGTCCCCTCGACAGCCTTGAAGTTAACTTCCTCTGTGATACCCTTAAATCCTAGGGCTTCTGGAAGCCCAATATTCCCTTCATGTAGATTTGGATGGAAACCCTCACATAACACTATGTGCCGCATAGTTTCTGTTTCTTTTCCGCAGACCACGCATACCCCATCATTTTGTGAATACTTTCCCACAAAACTCTTAGTTCGCAGGCAACCTGCTCTAGCCTGAAAAAGCAAAGCACTGTCTTAGGAATTAGAGTACAAATTTTCCTTTCTGATGTTCAATTTCTCAGCCCTGTACATCTCTAACGACGTTTTATCTTCCATTTTTCCCCTAAATTTTTTCTTTTCAATCTGCCTTGCCTCTTTTTTGTTACGTAGCTGTTTTGGATTCTCCACTGTTCTTTCCGTATTTCATCGTTAGCCTTCTAGTCTTTCTTAACCACTGCGTGTCCACGATTTTGAAGTATAGGTACCTATAAACTTTAGCTGCCCACCTTCCTTGATCCATTGCACTCAACCTCATCTTAAATCATATTTGACTCTGAGCTTCTTTAACTTCAAACGACGCCCAGCCTATATCTCCCTGAACTGCTTAGTTTGTTGTTTTTCCATGCGCGCCTAATGCCAAACGTCCTACCATTATCTGGTTCACTTCAAGGCCTAATAGAACGTCTGATTTTAAGCAGACTACAGCATTCGCAAATGTGAGACCCGCAAATATTACTCCTTTCACATTCCTCTTACTACTTCATATTTGCTATACCCCCACAGAGCTCTATGCTGAATTATAGCTGCGTTTCGCTTTCCCTTAACTTTAGGTTGCACCTCGTGAGTTCTTAAGTAGTTATCCCTTTCGTTTATCCACACTCTGTAATATTTATATTCCTTCACTCGAGGTAATTCGCCGTGCTGGATAGACACTACGTCAGTGGTAGCGCCATTGAAAATCATTATTCCTGATTTTTCTGCACTTAAATTTAACCCAAGGTCAGGGGCTTCCTGGCCGCTAATATTTATTAGCCGCTGCATATCGGTTTGGTTGTCAGCAAAAAGAAAAATGTCGTTTGCGTATAACATTCCCCGAATATGTTGTTGTACCACTTCGCCTTGCAGCATATGGGTTAGGCTAAACCCTACTTGACTTTCTTCCAGTTTCTTTTCCAGCCCTGCCATGAAAAGGATGTACAGTATTGGGCTCAAAGGGCATCCCTGTTTCAGTACCCGATGGATGTTGACCTTCTGGGTGCATTTCTGTCCTTCCCATGTAAGGTGTACTATATTGTCTTTATAGATCGCCAGAAGGAACTGTAATAACTCGTCATCTAATCCCTGGAGTTTCAGCATTCTCCAAAGCCGTTCTCTGTTTACGTTGTCATATGCCGCTTTAATGTCCAAGAACGTAATCCATAGTGGTCTATTCTGTGCTTTCGCAATTTCAATGCATTGCGTTTTCACGAACAAATTGTCTTCCAGTCGCCTGTATTGTCTAAATCCATTCTGCAGTCCCCCAGGTATTTCATTTTCTTCCATCCATGCTTGAATGTCTGGTTTTATCGCCTGCATTGCGAATCTATACCACACTCACATTACTGTGAGTGCTCTGTATGAATCAATACTGCTTTGTCTCCTCTGCCTTTATATTGCCGCGAACCATACATTGGGTTTGTTTATTTGTGTTTTGCTTTTACCGCCCGGCTGCGCCGGTCTGCTTTATCTCTGCGCCAAGGGAAGCGCGTGTTCCATTCTTTCTTTCTGTGCCGTATGTGTTATCTGTTGTGATAGGGAGAGCATTCCGATCTAACGAGAACAGCCCAGAATAATCTTCTTGGATCTACTATGTTCTCGATGCGAATCGACGTTTCGAGAACCACGCTCGCCGAAAGATAAAAAGCCTGCAGTGCGGACGCCGGGGCATTCGATTCGACGACACTCGCCTGTGCAAGTCACTTTGTTGACCGCTGCTTCGCCGCCTCTGTATTCTTTTGAGTTGTTAGGGGAGCACAAGTTCGCTCCAATAAACGTATTTCTCATTCAAGACAACTGCTTCGTCCTTGTTTTCGTGACATCTGGTGGAGGTGCGGGGTACGCACCCTTCATGCCCACTACAACCTCTGGAAGCCGCCAAGCCAGTCCAACAAGAGCCAGCCTCGGCGTGCAAGATTTACCACCCGATTTCGGTCTACTACCGGAGAAGACGAAGAAGAAAGACGTCGCAACCAGCACCATGCTCAACCAAGCCAATCCTCCTGTCGTTCTGCAGCAGCCACGGGAACTGCTATCATTCCGAGGAGCCCCCGCAGAAGACCCAGAAGAATGGTTGGAGAAACTGGAGCGCGTCCGGAAATTCAACAGGTGGGACGACGCAGAAACGTTCCGACATGTTTTCTTTTACTTGGACGATTCGGCTCGCACTTGGTTCGAGAACCACAAGAGCTCCTTGACAAACTGGGCTCAGTTCAAAACCGAGTTCACTAAGACCTTCACTACCGTCTTGCGGAAAGAAAGAGCCGCCCTTTTGTTGGAAACGCGCACGCAACACCCCAACGAGGGCGTCGTGATCTTCGTTGAGTAGATGAAGCAGCTATTTCGCCGCGCGGACCCAGAATTGACGGAAGAAAAGAAGTTGCGCTTCCTAATGCGCGGAGTGAAGGAGGAACTGTTTCCTGGACTTGTCCGAAATCCGCCCAAAACCGTCGCCGAATTCGTGACCGAAGCCAGCACCATTGAGAAAGCCCTTGAAATGCGTGCTAAGCAGTGTGACCGCAACTTTGTTGGCGCGACCAATGCGAACGCCTTCGGCAGCACGCGGATCCCGGCCGACAGCCTATGCGAGACTATCCGCGAAATAGTGAGAGGGGAGCTGCGGAAACTTCTCCCAACGCCGCCGCAGCCCCAAGTCACTTCCCTCACCGACGTGATTAGAGAAGAAGTGCAACAAGCGTTGGGAACTTCTACGCCATCCGAGGTACCCCGAGAGCCACAAGCTATGACATACTCCGCTGCTGTTCGTCGACCCCGCCCTGCTCCAACACGCCATCAAGAGGCCCCGCCGTACCGCCGCCCACTGTCACCCGCCCGACCCCCGGTAGCCCGAAACCAGACACCGAGGAAGACAGACGTATGGCGAACTCCCGATAATCGCTCGCTGTGCTACCACTGCGGAGAGGCCGACCACATCTACCGTCGCTCTCCCTACAAAAGGCTCGGTTTGCGAGGGTTCTCCGTCGACGCCCCACGCCCCCGACCCGGCCAGCGCCCTACTGAGATCGACGAATACCTGTCCAACACCAACCGAGGACCAGCCCGCTCACACCGATCGCCATCGCCCTACCCATACCAGTCGCCTAACCACCGTAGAAATGCTGATTTCACACTTGGAAGGTCCCCCAGCCCACGCGGGGGAAACTAAAAGCAGCAACTTCTGGAGGTGAAGTTTCTCTACGGCGAAATACTGGAAACCCTCCAACGACGCAAGGACGCACCGAAGACAGTGCTTCACGACATGCCCTCATCCGACGACCCGACCCAGCCCTGACGAGACTCCTGAACACGACGACAGCTACACGGCGCGACGCGTACCCGACCTGACCGAGACGTCCGTTGAGAAGACGACGACAACGACGATGCACAGTGCCCGACCGTCAACACGTACAAGCAGAGATACGACGCCCCGACGAACCCGGAACTCGAGGAAGACTGCATCTGACGTCAAGGTGTCCATTGACGGCTTTGACGTAGTCGCCCTCGTAGACACGGGAGCTGACTATTCGGTAATGAGCGGACCATTTGCGTCTAAATTGAAGAAAGTTATGACCAGATGGGACGGTCCGCATATACGCACAGCAGGAGGCCACCTCGTGACGCCAAGTGGAACGTGCACATCGCGCGTCACCATAGACGGCACGACGTACCCTGGCGCGTTCATCATCTTGCCTAACTGCTCCCGCGACGTAATTCTCGGAATGGACTTTTTGACGGACTACGGCGCAATAATTGATCTGCAGACCAAGTCGATAACTTTTTCCTCCGATCACTCCATGACGCCGGAACCGAACCCCGAACACCGTGCAGCTGTAAGGATAGCTGATGATGATGTCACCCTGCCACCCCGCGCAAGTTTGATGATCACCGTCTACTGTGAAGGTGCTGCTCCTGACGTTGACGCTATCGTGGAGAGTGACCAAAGGTTGCTTCTCGACCGCGGTGTGTCTGTCGCAAGAGGCATTGCGCGCTTCAAGGAACACCAATCCCCCATTTTGGTTACTAATTTCACCGAGGAGTACCAGCATTTAAACAAGGGCGCGGCAATTGCATTCCTCGAAGAAACGCAAGAAGCAAGTCACGTGATCGCGGTCGCCGACTTTGAACGCACCCCCGTAGAAACCTTCAAGCTCCCGCAGCCCTTCGACGAGAATCCGGCGCTACCGCAAGAACAACGGAACAAATTATTGGCTTTGCTGCGTCGCTATAGCGAATGTTGTTTGTCGAGCGCAAAACTACGTCAGACCCCTCTAGCGAAGCACCGAATAATAACCGAAGATGGAGCCCGACCTACCCGACAGTCACCGTACCGCGTCTCTTCACACGAACGAGAAGCCATTCGGACTCAAGTCGACGACATGCTCAGCGACGACATTATACAGCCATCGAAAAGCCCCTGGGCTGCGCCCGTCGTACTCGTAAAGAAAAAAGACGGCACATTAAGGTTTTGTGTTGACTACCGACGACTGAACAAAATCACGAAAAAGGACGTGTACCCCCTCCCCCGAATCGACGACGCCCTCGACCACCTCTGCCACGCGAAGTACTTCTCATCGATGGACCTGAAGACCGGCTACTGGCAAATTGAAGTGGACGAGAGAGACCGAGAGAAGACTGCATTTATAACCCCAGACGGCCTATAACAGTTCAAGGTGATGCCGTTTGGGCTGTGCACAGCACCAGCGACGTTTCAAAGAGTCATGGACACTTTGCTAGCTGGCCTTAAGTGGCACACCTGCCTCGTATACCTCGACGACGTAGTGGTATTCGCGCGGACTTTCCACGAACACCTTGCAAGGTTGGAGTCTGTACTCGAGGCCATTCGTACGTCGGGGTTGACGCTGAAGCCTGAAAAGTGCCGTTTCGCATACGAGGAACTCAAGTTCTTGGGCCACGTCGTCAACGCCGCGGGAGTCCTAGCTGACCCGGCAAAAACTTCAGCTATCGCGAACTTCCCTAGGCCGAAAGACAAGAAGGGCGTGCGAAGATTTCTCGGGCTGTGCGCATACTACCGGCGCTTCGTCGCAAACTTCGCACGCATTGCAGAGCCACTCACGCGCTTGACGAAAGACAGTACCCCTTTCAGCCGGGAAAACGACAAAAAAAAAGCATTCTGCGAGCTGCAAAAACGCCTGCAAAGCCCGCCCGTGCTCGCTCATTTCGACGAAAATGCCGAAACGGAAATTCACACGGACGCCAGTGATATAGGCTTGGGTGCCGTCCTTGTCCAAAAGCAAAGCGGCTGCGAAAGGGTAATCGCCTATGCCAGCCGTGGTCTGTCGAAGGAGGAGAAAAACTATTCTGCCTCTGAGAAAGAGTGCCTGGCTATTATATCGGCGATTTCAAAATTTCGCCCATACGTGTATGGAAGGCCATTCAAGGTTGTAACAGACCACCATGCCCTGTGTTGGCTCGCCAATTTGAAGGACCCCTCTGGCCGTCTTGGGCGGTGGAGCTTGCGCCTGCAGGAGTTCAACGTTACAGTCGTTTATAAATCCGGCAGGAAACACTCCGACGCCGACTGCCTGTCCCGCGCCCCCGTCGAACCACCACCACAACACTCTGATGAAGACAGCGCGTTCTTCGGGATCGTGACGGAGAGCGACCTAGCCGCCCAGCAGCGTGCCGACCCCGACTTACGCGTCATAATCGAGTACCTCGAGGGATGCAACGTTGCCGTTCCTAGGACCTTCAAACGCAGCTTACCAGCATTCAGCCTGAGAAACTCCGTCCTCGTGAAGAAGAATTTCAGCCCCGGAACAAGAGTCTTCCGGACATCTCGGCACAGCCCGCACTATTGGAAAAATCAAGGCGAGGTACTACTGGCCCGGCCTTACCTCTGACGTCACCCACTACGTCCGGAGCTGCCGTGACTGCCAGCGACGAAAAACGCCGCCGACAAGACCCGCCGGACTTCTACAACCGATCGCCGTCCCTTCGAGACCATTTCAACAGATTGGAATGCAACTTTTAGGCCCGTTCCCTACATCACGATCACAGAACAAGTGGATTGTCGTAGCGACAGACTACATGACGCGCTACGCTGAGACCGCCGCTCTTCCTAGGAGGACTCCACAAGAAGTGGCGAAGTTGTTTATAAGCCAAGTTGTGCTGCGACATGGAGCCCCGGATGTCCTAATCACAGACCGCGGAACGGCATTTACTGCGGAGCTGATGCAAGGAGTATTACGCTACAGCAACACGGATCACCAAAGAACGACGGCGTACCACCCCTTATGAACGGACTAACAGAACGTCTGAACAAGACAATCGCAGATATGCTGTCAATGTACGTTGACGTTGAACATAACACGTGGGACGAAGTGCTCCCGTAGGTCACGTTTGCGTACAACACGGCTATCCAGGAGACGACGCAGCTGACGCCGTTCGAGCTTGTCTACGGTAGAAGGCCGACTACGATGCTCGACGCCATGCTTCCGCACGTAGAAGACGACGACCTCAACGCCGACGTCCACGGATATCTTCAACGTGCGGAGGAGGCCCGCCAGCTCGCTCGAGTTCGTATAACAGACCAGCAGGTGGTGCTCCGACGCCGAGACGCTGAGTACCAACCAGGGGATCGTGTGTGGGTTTGGACTCCCATCCGACGAGGCGGACGCTATTTCGGACCCTACCAGATTCTACGACGTGTTGGCCAACTTACCTACGAAGTGATCCCTGATGGTGACTCCGGCACATCACGACAACGCAGGCGGCCTGAAGTCGTCCACGTGGTTCACCTAAAACCTTTCTACGGACGATGACGAACTTTTATTTTCATTTGTTCGGACTGTCGCTTATGTTAGCATCGGGTCGATGCACTCTTAGAGGGGGGGTAATGCGGCGAACCATACATTGGGTTTGTTTTTTTGTGTTTTGCTTTTACCGCCCGGCTGCGCCGGTCTGCTTTATCTCTGCGCCAAGGGAAGCGCGTGTTCCATTCTTTCTTTCTGTGCAGCATGTGTTATCTGTTGTGATAGGGAGAGCATTCCGATCTAACGTGAACAGCCCAGAATAATCTTCTTGGATCTACTATGATCTCGATGCGAATCGACGTTTCGAGAACCACGCGCGCCGAAAGATAAAAAGCCTGCAGTGCGGACGCCGGGGCATTCGATTCGACGACACTCGCCTGTGCAAGTCACTTTGTTGACCGCTGCTTCGCCGCCTCTGTATTCTTTGAGTTGTTAGGGGAGCACAAGTTCGCTCCAATAAACTTTTTTCTCATTCAAGACAACTGCTTCGTCCTTGTCTTCGTGACAATATATTAAATTCATCCTACTTTCTATCCAGTCCCCTGGTCATTGTTTGGTTTCTATCACCTTATCTATTGTCCTCATAAACGATTCCTTACTTTTAGTTCCAAGCAGGTTAATCAGTTGCACTGATATTCCGTCCGGGCCCACTGCTGTCTGGGTGGAAACCTTTTGCTCTGCTGTTTTCTATTCACGGTTGCTCCAACCTATTTCCCTTTTGGCAGTCTTCTCGGCGCATGTTTCCGTACCACTATTGCCCTAAACTTTTTACTAATCATTCGATGAATATGCGCCAACGCGTGCTCTCCTTCTAAATGTTTCTCCTCGTCATCAATCAGAAATTTTTTATGGTTATCGTGTTTTGAGCTTAATAATTTTACATGTTTGCAAAACTTCTTGGGTGCGCTTTTGTCCTTCTTCCGTACTTCTGCCATTCATTGTTCGCTTTTCTGCTTGATCTTCGCTTGCACCATTTTGTTCACTTCTAGATTTTCCCCACGGTAGATATCCCATTTCTTCATCACTACCTCCGGTTCCATACCAGTTCTTTTTGCTTGTCTATGTTCTCTCGACGCCTTTCTTCGCTGGTCTATAGCCTCTTTTATTTCCATATTCCACCAGCTTCTCGGCTTTCTCTTCCCTTTCCATCGATTTCGTTGCTTTGCTTCATTCATCTTACCCTTTATGAACGCAATCATTTCGTCGTGATCCCAATTTTTGTCTGGGTATTTATTGATTTCTTCTTCCAATTCATCAGAGATGATCTTTACCTGCTCATTGTTCAAATTAGTTCCTCTTATTGCACCTATTTCTACATTTGTCTGGGTTGCGCCTCCAAAGTGCAAGCTAAGCCTCTTTTGGTCGCTCCCTAAGCTGTCTGTTCCATTTTCATCTATCCTCATTTCCCGCAGCCTTCCGTATACTCTCTCAGATACTAAACTGTATTCTATGCTGGATTGTCTTTTACCGCTTTCCCACGTTATTTATCCGTCACACTTGCTTTCCGTGTTTACTATGACAAGCTGGTTTTCCTGACATAGATCTATCACTAGATAACCGTTGTCGTCTGTGTATCCATCCACACCTTCTATATGGGCACTCATATCTCCAACTATGGCTATTTCGCCCCAATCTTTGAACTCGTTTATATTTCTTCTCAAGCAGTTTACCATTTCCTCATTTTTCTCCCTAGCACTACTGAAGGTCCACAGCAACACTCCTAACCAGTATTTTTCCCCTCTATGGTGCCTCTAACCCTATATGCTCTTTAGAGCTTTTATGCACTCTCTGCCAGCCGGTTCCTTGTTTAATCAGCATGCCAAAACCTCCCCCTTTCCTTATTCCTGTGGTCCTGTTGAAACCTTCCCAGGCAGAATTGTCTATGCCAGGTGGGGCTTCTAGGTCTCGGAGGTGAGTCTCGACTAACGCGTACACGTCTATTCCTTCCCGTTCAAGTTGCTTTTGAATTTCCACCCACTTATCAGGCTTTCTAACCCCCTGCATATTTATGTAGCTGATTAAATATGTATTGCATTTGTTTTTCTCTTTCCGCTCAAGGGGTCTTTTTTTGTCTTTTACAAAATTCTTTGCTCCATTTTTTCCCACTTAAATCGCTTCTGTCGACGTTCTCATTTACGTCTGCAGGTTCTCCGTTTAGCTCTAGGCCTGGCTGCCTCCCAGCGTTGAGTGTGCACGTGTCCCTTGCTTCCCCTTTGTCTCCTAGTTTGTCTTCCTCAGCTGCGCGGGTACCATAAAAAAGCTACTGCTCTCCCACCTAAGCGCCACCCCACCTTGTTTCCTAGCCTGGGGCTGAAGTGAATCCCATCCAACTGAAGAGCTTGCCTATGTCTGATGCTGCCCACTACCCTATTGACGTCTATCACTTCAAGCCCAAGTTCCCTGCCGCACCTCACGATCTCGCTGTTAGCAGCGAGTACTGCCCGTTCGCTCTGCACGCCCCGCTTCATCACCTCCGGCACGGGGCAGACTGCAATGAGCACGTTTGTGGCCGTCGCCCGCAGGTCCTTTACCCCCTTCACTACCTCCTGGCCAATTTTTCCCTCCTCTCCCTTTAGAACATCGTTAAGCTCCGCGGCAATCACCACAAGTTTTCTAGCTTTACTAGACAAGGCCAGCTGCCCCTTCGCTGCAGTCGTCACCGTCTGCATCGTTTGACCTGGGAAACACCCCACCTTTACACGCTTATCCCCCTTTACCTTTTCTATTATGGCAGCGCTGCTCCTCTTCATGTGAGAGTCACAGTTTTTCAAATCAATCGAATCTTTTATTTTTTTTCTATGCAGCCTTTCATTCGAGCCAGAACCTTGCTAACAGTACAGATAATTTGAGTATTCGTGAGTAATACAAATTGACCACTCATTAGTACAGATTGAGAACGTATGAGTACAGACGATTAAGTACTCATGAGTACTGATTGAGTGCTCGTGAGTACTGATTGAGTACTCATGAGTACATATTGTGTACGAATACTTGTGAAGAAAAATGAGTTTCAGTACACACTGAGCACGACTACAAATGAGTATGTGATGAGTTATGAGTGACTACGAGGGCCTTTGAGAACAGATGAGCTTTTTGAATCTGCATTTGATTGTGTAGGGCGTGAATGAAAAAAAGTGTGATTGAGTGAGTTCTCTCCACTTTTCCGACCTATGGCGGGTGCCGGCTTACTCGCAGGTGAAAGGCAACGAACTCACCAATCAGTCCGCCCGAAAACGGACCAACCGGGCCGATGACGAGCCGGGACTACTACGTCCCGTAACGAGCTGCAGAGACATTACAGAGCTATACAGCGAAGGCACGTGTAAGTTCCCACGAACTGGCCGGTGAACGAACCGGAACCAACATACGATCGTACACAGAATAGTGGCGGGGTCGCTAGTGCATCCCATCCTCTTACACAGAATGT